>NC_138736.1:10123445-10863445 GCF_965113295.1 Leuciscus leuciscus | reverse complement strand
GTCTATGTCGGAAAATATGCTCAACTGTCATGAAAATTGAGTAACAATGCACAAATTTGTTGTGGCTTTAAAAAATAGGCTTTGTTTTTCATCAAAAGAATCGTTCTTCAGATGTTAGGGTGAAATGTTTCCGTGAGATTCACCCACATACGAGACTTGATGTTTCTGTCTTACCAGGGAATGTCTCTTGACGTGTTCTCTGCGAGTGAACAGCTTTCCGCAGATGTCACAGCTGAAAGAACGCACGCCCGAGTGGATGATCAGGTGCCTCTTTAGTGTTCGCCGGTGCTTGGCAATGTAGTTACAGTGGGGACACTTCAGCTTATTAAGGGCATTTTCAGGCGCTTCACCTAGGAGAAACCACACAAACAAACAGATTCTCAACACCGGTTTCTGAGATATAGACAATTCAGCATGAGATTTAGCAGCAGATGTAGGTTGTCTTGTCAGAGACACAATTGTCTTCATTCGCATTTTCAGCTCTAATTGTCAGTTGCGACATGCAAAAAGTTGCTTTATTAGTGCATGTAAGTGATGTGTCTGCATGTACCTTCATGTGTCACCCTTGCAAAGGAAAAAACAATAAAAAACACTGTGAAAGTGTGCCAGTTGCCATGGGAACCTCATGCCAGAGGCCATAACTATATTAGTCTAATGCAATTTTCTACTGATAAACAAGCTGTGTAATAAGCAAGAGCTCTTTCCTTCTGGTCACCATTCCTTTCCTCAAAACTAACAAGCCTAAAAAGTCTGATTGTTTATCAGCGAGAGACTACTGTATAGTCGGAATTGCAATCGCTGCATTTTGCTGCTGAAAACACTCATCCCAACACTCAAGTTCTCTTGGGAGCGCTGCCTCGTGACAATTAGACTAGAGCTGTATGTGCAACGCTGTATTTGGGGGGGTGGGATCCAGCTTTGTTTGAGCCAAAATGAGCAAAACAAAAGGGTCGTCAAGCAGGTTGCCATGGGGGTGATGAGAGCCAGATCACCTGGGAATTCAATCGAGGCTCTAAACACCACCTTGCGGACTAAAGGAGGCCCGACAGCAGCTGTGCTGTTCATTGGTGTCGGCAGGCTCAAAATTAAAGTTCAATCTGTTACTATGGGCTTGTCGGTACTTAAAATGGTTAACGATTAACCTGGAATCTCAATGGCCAGGCCCGAGTCATGAGACTGCTCAAAGATTGTGAAAATGCCCAGACTCTCCTTGCTGGGAATCTTACAGTATGCTGGATGAGACCTGCTAGGCCACAACTGAGAGATTGGTGGTAAATGGGCTCAAGGTTTTAACCGACCCCACCCTTTATTTGCCAAGACTGATCCCAACCCCCTAAGGAAACACCAACAGGCTCGAAAAGGCCCAAAATATACTCAATTACGCAATGACATGAATGCAAACACTTCTAGCTAATAACTACACATTGTTGTTTTCAGAAAAGTATATAAATATAACGCAAGTACGCAAGCGCTTTAGCATTAACTAAATAACCACATTTGTAGAAACAATACCGCTCTTTGAATACTGATGTTCGTGCTTGCAACATTTTGGTGAGGTATTTTGATGTAGCTGTACTTTCCAGCCTTACTGTTCACTCACACTGTAACACATCAGCGATAAACCCTTAATTTCACATCACTATATGTGGCTATTTGTAAAGATCACGACTTTGCGTAAGGCAGCAACTGTAAATGTGTGTCTGTGTGGGTGTGTGAAGGCGATATGATGTGTAAATAAATGGGTGAAGCCCTAACAGTGGATCATCTTACACACTGTGGATTAGCAGGCTGGCGGGCCAAAGCCATCAGATCCCATTGTAAGTACCTCTGCAGTGGGTCCACTCTGCCTGGGTCAATATTTGGAATGGCAGAGATAGTTGGGCTGCATTAGCAGGATTAGGGCGGGACAGCCCCTGGCAGCGCTGCACCTCAGAAGAGGGAATCGGGGGTGGTGTCTGTGTATGTGTGTGTGTGTGTGTGTGTGTCACTACCGCAAATTAACAATTCAACCGTCCTGTTTGGAAAGGACTCAAGCATTTATGGTGACGGATCCTGTTGTGTGATGTGTGAGAGAGAACAGACAGGGCTCATTGAGGAGCAACATGAAAAGTTTTTTTTTTTAAACAGTAAATTGCCTGTCCACACCGAAAGTGAAAATGCTACATGATACCAGTGTTATTACTGTTAACTAAAACTTTTAAAACTTAAAACTTTTAATAAAAAAAAAATAAAAAAAATAAAAGCTAATTCAAAATATTAATTAATACTATAATTGTATATTAATAACACTGGGTGACAGGTACAGCCAATTAGAAGATATTTGATGTTTAATATAGAGCTATGTGTATATATACACGCACGGAAGGTTTGTGATTTCTCAGTGGATGAAGCAACCCATAATATTTACAATACAATTATAATAAATGTAACATGTTTTGTAGTGTACAAATTATAAATAAATAAATAAATATAAATATAAAATATATATATATTACATTTATTATAATTGTACTGTAAATATTATGGGTAGCTTCATAGTTTGGGTGTGTGTATATATATATATATAGTTTATAAATTGACAGACATTAAGCAATAAGCAACATACCCCTCACAGGAAAAATAAGTGAAACACATGTGTGAAAAAGGAAGTGGGTAGTCAACGTGGAAGCAAGTACACAGACGAGTACGTAAGCATACGTAGGCATGTGTTGGCAAACACACCGACACACACATGCCTTTCAGGTGTGAGCCGTCAGCTCTGCACATTTAAGTGCCCTCAGGAATACGAGCTAAGTGCATTTGAGAGTGTTTAGGAAGCCTGAGGGTAACGTTTCCTCCGCTTTACTTCATTATCCTGCATTAGAGGAGTCGATGACGGGGAGAGAAAGCCACTCCTCAGAACCGCGTCACTTAAGACATGATACTATACCACACGCTGCTCTGCTTAATGGGGGCAGAGAGTTTGAAGCATGACAGCTCGGCAGACTGGAGATTACACAGGTTTTTGTGGTATGAGGTGGAGGGAGGGTCGACTCCCTTAATAAGGGCAGAAGAAAACGGACTGGCCACTCTAATTAAAAAGGGAAGATGGTCTTGTGGCCCTGAGCTACACAGGGCCTGAGGAGAAGCAAACATAATGTGAGACCTTGGCTGGATGCCTGCCATAGCTGAAGGTTGGGGCGTGTGTAAGAATGTGCTTTAGAACTGCAAGAGATATTCCTGCTTCAAAAGAAAGGATGTGACAACATATCAAGCTTATGTTTTGAACATCAGCTAACTTATAGTATTATTAATATAATATAATATAATATAAGGCACAGTAAAACCAAAAGAGGTTGATTCAAGGTCTGTTTCTACTACGAGTAATCTACTGCATCAGGCCAAAGTCCCTGAAAATCTGTTCACTTGGTAGCCGCATTTGCAGCGTATCCTGACAGTGATATCACTCAAGACCAACTACTTGGATGGAAAACACTGAAAACAAAGTGCTTGACAAACTCACATTTAAATAACATTTTAAATGAGCAATAAATGTTTCTTATGCTCAAATAGCATTAAAAAATGTGTACATTTCAGGTTGATTGGCCAGTCCTAAGCATGAGTTTCAGTACACTGACTGTTTCTATGGGAACCGGAGCTTGGCAGCAACAGTGATCCAACGACTTTACCAATTGGCGATAGGCAGATCTCATTCCACCATATTGCTGCTTGTTGCACTTTCTCCCATTCATAGCAATACCAGTGAACATTTTTTTTTTTGTCTATGTAGTATACAGTTTTTGTATCATGCCCACTACCAAATTGCATACTATATATGGAATGCTTTTTAAATAGAGAGTACACAAAAGGTTAGACCATAACCATATTTAAATTGATGTAAACAACCTAAGATCTAATCGCATCCCCAGATACAAGCCATTTTACTAATCAACTTTGTTTAGAAATTTGTTGAAATAGTAGATCGTAAACCATCTGCATTTTGAAAATTTGCACAGTATGTACTCTACATATCAAATTCTAGTAGTATGATAACATGCTATTTGGAAAAAGGCATGAGCTCTTCCTCAAGGCTGTGTATTCAGCCTTTGATAAACACTGATTATACCATTACCAAAGGCTTTACAGAAATGCATACTGGCCTTTGTGTGAGTGTGAGAGAGGTGTCAAAAACACTATTGTCATACATGACAATCCTAATGACAGTACTGAAGTGCGCTGATGAGTCTACACAATAGGGCGGCAACATTATTCAAATAACCAAACTCCCTTGACCTGAGAGACCTCAATAGACATTTCCAACAAACAAGGAAACAAAAAATTTTTTTATGTAAACTTGTTGGGTGTGTTTTTATTAAATCACACATAAATTTGTTGGGACTGATGATTTGAATAGGACTTGGCTTGAAGAGCCATTGAGGTAACTGAACAGGAGAAAAAAGGCATGATGGGTAACGTACCAGCATTCTCTGAGAGGTAAGAGAAGTCCTCTCTGGTGTAGGAGGCAGATGGTTGGATGAACATGCCCTCGTCGAAACCCTCTTCCGGCTCAGGTGGGATGTTGTAGACAAAGCGCTTGGCGGCCTGTTTTTTCCGTTTTCTGCTGCCCGGCTCAGGACGATCCTCCCTCTTGATGGCCACCCCAGTGCCGGGATCTGGACCGTTCCAGATGAACACCGGCCCCGGACCTTGTGGCTCCATCTCCGTGGACTCTGACGAGTTCTCTCCTCCCCAACTGGAGCTTCCCAATGCGCAACCTTCTCCCCCGGACACCTCCACGTCGCTGGGTTCATCCTTCACGTGCCCACTGGCCTTGATGGACAGCTTGGACAGGATGCTGGTGGCCCAGAAGTTGCTGGGCTTCTTGTCGGCCCTCTGGCAGTCTTTCGCCACCGTCCGGCGCTTGTTGTAGTCGACCACCACGGAGTCAGGGGCTTCCTGCTTGATGCTTATGTTGAGGGCATCTTTGATGAAGGCGCGACAGGACTGGACCACCTCGGTCATCTGGAGATAACTCGCCACGGACATCACCTCGATGGCATTCTGGCTGGTGAGGAAGAGGTTGCCGGAGTACAGGAAGTCCAGGATGACGGAGAAGCCCTGCACGGCCGCCACATCCAGGTGCGTGATCGTAGTTTGGTCACAGCTCTCGCTCTTCGTCAGGCAGTAGAGGGTCTTGAAGTAGCGGCTCCCGGCGACCAGGATGTTCTTGTGTGCCCTGAACATCTGGCCGCTCACCATGATGTTGACGTCGCAGAGGATGCCGCTCTTGCGTTGCTTGTCCAGCTCCTGCAGAAGCTGGTAGCAGTACGAGTTCTCGTTGGGCTTGTTCCTGTAGTCCTCCACCTCTGGGCTCTCCAAGTCCCCAGGCCTTTCCATCTCCTAGTGGAGTAACAACAAACAAAAATGACAATCAGCATGAGTCTACAGTGTAAACACAACGTGGAGGGCAGGTGTACAGTGACAACTCCGACAATAGAACTGGTTTAACAGGCTGGAAAGCTGCAATACTGTGGGAACTATAGCACTGGTAAAACCCCCGCTTACAGGATACACGCTCTGTGCCCTTGTTAATGCGCTTTAAGATGAGAAATATTTGGCCATTATCCCATCCCACCATCAATCTCCATCATCTGCTCTCACAATTAAGAGAGAGAGAGAGAGAGAGAGAGAGAGAGAGAGAGAGAGAGAGAGAGAGAGAGAGAGAGAGAGAGAGAGAGAGAGAGAGAGAGAGAGAGAGAGAGAGAGAGAGAGAGAGAGAGAGAGAGAGAGAACCGGCTGGTACCTACCAATGGGAGTGAATCTACACAATATATTTCTGGACTGCAAAGCAGATATTCTAATCCATGCTGAAATTTATATCACCCTACATTTTCCCCCTCCTACCACACAGCTGGTTTTTTTTTTTTTGCTGGAGTAATTCAGATTAAATCTATTTCTCAGGGCGGAGGCCTTCCAAGCCCCCTCCTCCACACTGCTGGGCTTGTCCTGCTAGATGGGGTTATTACTGTAGCCTGATCCAGCTACAGCAAGCCCAACCAGTAGTCAGAGACCGAGAGAGAGAGAGAGAGAGAGAGCGCAACCCCATTTCTCCACACAAAGCCAGTCCTTTCCTCCAGGCTCATTGTTCACTACTGCTTAGTGCTACACTGAAGCTTTGTGAAGAAAGCACTTACAATTCCCTAGCACACTGGAACACAACTAAACACAACTGGAATTACAAAATCAGAGCTGGAATAAAATTCTGTCATCAACTCCCTCTCATGTTCATCTGTATGATTCATTTCAACACAAAAGATAATTTTGCAAAGTATTTTCACAATGCTCGTCTTGTCTTTACAATATAATTAAATGAAATGTGGATTTTTTTAAATGTTATTTTTTTATACTCACCAATGCTGCATGCATTTGTTCCAAATCCAATACAGAAAAAACAGCAATACTGTTAAATATCACAATTAAAATGCTATTTATTCCCTGAAAACAGTTGTGCTGCTTAATGTCTCTGTGGAGTCTGTGGTCATTTTTTTTATTTTTTTTTGGATTCTATCATAAATAGAATGTAAACATTTGCATTTATTTGAAATAGACATTTTTGTAACATAAATGTGTAATGGTTGAATTGTTATAATTGTTACTGAACCAAACTTCTGAACTGAACTGAACTGAACTGAACTGAACTGAACTACTGTCTAGTGATCAGGAGCTGTCAAGCCGCCAAAAGAAAAAAACATTATAAAAGTAGTCCGTATTACTGCACTGTATTCTAAGTCTTCTGAAGTCATTTTATAGTTGTGTGTGAGGAGCAGATTGAAATGTAAAGCTTGTAGTTTTTGTGTGCAAATACTGCGTCTCAGTGTTGATTTCATTACATTTCTCTGTTTGTTTGAGAATCCTGAACAGCAACACAGGCTCAACCAATGGTGTGAGTTTGGGACGGTAATATCTGTTTGACCAAACAATGGCAGATATTTGCGTGTTTGGAGAACCTGTTTGAAAACAGCTTTTTGTGTGTTTTTTTATATTTTTTTTTTATAAAGGGGACATGGCAGGCCTGATTGAGAACTGTAGGCTATGCAAAAAGACAATTCTTCAATTCTTCTCTTTTTGGGTTACACTGACAAATATGGGTTTGGAATGACATGAGGGTAAGTAAATGATTTTAATGAGTAAATGATGAGAGAATTTTCATTTTTCTGTAAACTATTTCTTTAAAATGAAGAAAATAGTCTAAATGGCAGCACTGTTGAGTTCAGAGGGGTCTGGTGGAGAGCAGGTTTGAAGAATGAGGAGGAGGTGGAGGAACGGGGGGGTGTTAGACGAGAATGAACGTTCGTTTGTGGTGTCACAATGTCCTCACTATTGTTCGCCTCTGTCTATCCAGAGAGAGAGCCTGACTGTGCGCCAAGCCAAGCTATGGTGAGAGGACAGATGAGGTGGCAGTCTAGAGTGGGTGTCAGGACATACTAGTCCAGAATTAACCTCCATTTCTTTCTCTCATATATGCTCACACACAGTTCATCCTTTCTCCAGATGTGCCACGTGTAAACGCACTACAAGAGAGCAGATGCTTTCTGAGGATTCCCCCCATTAAAATCAGTCAAAATGAGTCTGTGGTAACAGTTTGAAATTCGACATGGTCTTTTTCTTAATTGAATGTTTGTTGTTGTTATTGTCTACAGTTTTGCTACTGGGTCGTTTGCGTTCCACTTTTGCACGCCATTAAACTTTGCAAACTGTACAATGAAAGGAAAACACATTACTTTTACAATATCTATAAATACCAAAATTGTGATCTCATACAGTTGATGCTAATTGTGTTTCTCAGACTATTTTTTTTACACTCACAATTGCCTGGATATTACGAGAAACCCTGAGATGTTTGCTTTTCATTGACCAACTGTTTAAAAATCTAGGGTCAGTAATATTCTTCCTTTTTGAAAGAAAATAATACTTTTCTTCAGCAAGGATGCATTAAATTGATCAAAAGTGAAAGCAATAATACATTTATAATGTCACAAAAGATTTCTATTTCACATAAATGTTGGTCTTATGAACTTTATATGAACTTTGTATTTATTAAAGAATCCTAAAAAAAAAAAAAAGTATCACGATGGCTGTTGAAAATTCAGCTTTGCCATTCACAGGAATACATCACATTTAAAAAAAAATATTTAAACAGAAAACTGTTGTTTTTAATTGTAATAATATTTCACAATATGTTTAATCAAATAAATGCAGCCTTGGTGAGGATAAGAGACTTAAAAAAAAAAATTCATACCAACCCTAAACTCTTACTAAACGGTGTAAATATATCAAAGAAAAACGTATTCCGAATGAGACACATCAAAAACAAACAAAAAAGGAAACTGGTTCTTTTCTGTTTAAACATGTCGAATACGAAACTCGCTGTGGTTTCTCTTTCTGGTTTCCAACCCCAGACTTTCATTTTGATGTGAAACGGGAACATTTTACAACCACTACCAATACCGCTGTCGTTCTCCTGTGCTACAGTTGAACAGACAGCCGTCTAAAGCTCTTCAGGCAACGAGTTGCCAACACCCATTATTCCATTGTACACTTCCAACATGTTCCATTCACCAGCGTAAACCAACAATAGCTCCCCAAAATTTAAACACATAGCCTTCAGCTACACCGAGCCGTGCCTTTATCACCTACCAAGGCCGCAGTGAGAATACACTACACAAGTAGCACGTTAGGGGGACATTGTGCCTCAGACAACAGGGACGGCGGTTTTGTTTTCCTTGCGCATAGTCTTCCTGAGCCATCCCAGCCCCTGAGGCCAGCGCCTGGTCCCCTCATCCAGATGCATGAACAATACAGCAGTGTGCTTGACCCAAGGTGTGGGAGTGGGAATGCCAGGATCTGGGCCTCCAAACAAAGAGCAGGGCTCATCGATACAAAATTCCTGGGAATTCTCCCCCACCAGCACAACCACAAGCACCAACAACACAACAAGCCTCCCAATACACACATATATCACAGCGGCAGACAGTACAGGGGCGGAGACCCTCGTCTTCACTGGAGCTCACTAATAACGGGAAGAGGGGCCAAATACTTTGAGGGCGAAGTCCAGACTGGAGAGTGAGGCAACCCAGATACCCTTCCTTAGGGGTAATTGAATTACGGGAGTTTGATATGGACCAGTGAAGAAATTTAGCCCATTATGACGGACAGACACTGCACTGAAGAACATAATAGATCACAATTATGAAATTGGCTATTGGAGGATGTGGCCTATCAGAACAGCCTTTCTTTCCCCGGACAGCAGACATCCTAATGTTTTGCCCAATTTGTCTACTTTAAGACAGATACTATTCATCCACGACCTCGTGACCTCCATGTTCGCTATCATACTCTTTATTTCCTGAGATTTCAATGACAAAATCACAAGTGTGTGTGTGTGTATATATATATATATATATATATATATATTATATTATATTATATTATATTATATTATATATATATATAATATTATATATATATATTATATTATATATATATATATAGCTATACAGTAGTCAACATTTGAAGTGGATCAAAAAAAGTTAATCAAAGTTGAAAAAGTTCAAACAAGAACAGGTATTGTTCAAAATTCATGAATAACTTTGATGAAAGGGTTTGATCCACTTCAAATGTTGACTACTGTATGTCTTCAATATTAGAATATATTATCAAATGATTCTTCATCAACCTCTGTAAAATACAGGGCTCCAGACTGCGACTAAAACAGTCGCATTTGCGACCATAAATATTAATTTGCAAGTATTTTCGCTGAGATCACATCACATCTTGAGTAGCCCATCACATCTTTTGTTGTGTTGACGTAATAAAATGAGACGACGTGCAGCAAAGTTGCATGTGGAAAAAAAAAATCAGAGTTTTAGCGCCAACATATGCATGGGCACAGCGAGAATCAGCTTTCAGCGTCAGAAACATTTATTATTATTATTATGGTCTGTGACACTGGCTCTGAACAATTCCTTGTGACTGTATGTAGTTCTCAAGTTGCAAAAGCAATTCAGTTCCTACTTTAAGTGAATCTTAGTTCCCAGGACATCCACAAGATGGATGAAAATGCTGAAGTTGTAAAAGGAGGGCAGACGTGATAAAACATGACAAAATTAAAACATTTCTTTTGTGGCACTTAAAAAATTATTAAGTGCCTATTTGTTCCCCTTATTGGAGCCAATGGCTCCTTAATCAATTTTTTTTTGTCTGGAGCCCTGAAAATAACTTTTTAGGAAAGCATTCCTGTGCTAGGCGGATACATGTATATAGCAAACTATGATATATCATACAGCCGACCCTATAAAAGTACTAAAAATGTATGGTAAAGTAATGCATTTGAACTATTTGAAAATAATATATAGGCCTATATATATAAAAAAAATTGTGACCACCATGAAATCAATATGGGCAATTCTTGTTTTTTATGGGATATTGCAGTATTTATTATGAATGATTTATGCGTGCACGTCATAATAATTTATTTTATTTTATGTGCCTTCATAATCTTTAATCAAAATAACTTCCTCTCCCTCTTGCAGCGACATCTCTTCTCTGATGATGTGTTTACTGGCGTGAGGGCGGGACAACCTGTCACTCACATGACATCACAGCGATAGCAAACCACAACGATCCAACGACCCGATCAATGGACAAAATGAAGTCCCGCCCTTCATTCTTTCTTGTTTGGGCCGTTTCGCTCAGATATACGTCACAATAGAGTAGAAACTTCCATTTCATGCTGACTTTAATAGGCTAAATGATTGTCCAACCCACAACCTCAAACAGTCATTGCATTATGAATCACACATATACTTTTAATTAAAAATGCCAAAACATCCCTGGATAAGGATATATAGGTCATTTATATCATGGAAAAGTTGCCAAATATTAAATGTTCAGCTACGACACAGTTTTTGACTGTTAATACTTCATCGCTCGGCTTTCGTTGAACGTTAAACACCGCCTTCTTTGATTTGATTGACAATTTCAATCATTCTGACTTTGACGAGCGCTGACAGATGATCACGGACCACTGATGCAGCTCAGATGTTATGTCGGCGTTGTCAAATATTTTTGCAGTTCAGTTATAACGCAAACTCTTCCTCTTTTACTTTTCGGCAGGCTACGCCAATGCCTCTTGCTTGAGTAGCGTACTGAACTCAACCCAATTAAACACAAAAGTGTTACCAGCTTTTAGCATAGTTTAGAGTCGTAAATCGTACCAGTGCACATTGAGGTCAAAACACAAACAGGTTGCAGGTCTGAGAATGTCCCAGAATTTTTTATTAAAATATGTACAAACAATATAAAAAAAAAAAATCGCAGCTGTGCATGTATGTGTGTTATACACTGTGTCTACTTCAGTGTAATAAATGTAGCACCACATTTACTCCATATATTACACAGAAACAACAAAAAAAGTATTGTAAAAAAGGTTGACTGTCAGGGGTCACTTGAAAGTGAACAAACAGGAAAGCGTAACAGGGTTCTGATCTGCTGTAGAGTCTTAACCCCTCTGTTGCTAGGGAGGCGGCAGTAATCTCTCCGTTCCTTCCTAATTAGTGAGGGGTATAAATTGAGTTAGTGAAACACTTTGTGTCACCCTGATTAGACTGACTGGACATTATCATACAGCGCAATCCCAAGGGATTCTACTGCAAAACCAGGAACATGGCATCTTTCTGGATGGCAACAGTCATTTTGTGACTTGATAATAGACAGGGAATCAAATGCATAAAAAAATATTGATCAATACCAATTTATCTTAAACGACATGATTGGGAATATACAATGCATCCAGATCAAATACGAATTATATTTCACTATTACAGTGCATTGTACTTACAAAAGTGGTTCTCAGATGCTGATATGATTTATTCAATCCTTATCTTATTCTGTGCATTGCAGTGGCCTGCGTGACGTTACAGATGACATTATTCACTCCAGCCCAATGTAGCAAGTGACACACACTATCTATGGATCTTGGGGAGTCACCTAACACAATGCCTCTAATTTAGGTGCACTAAAAGGGGAGGGTGAGATGTGCCAGAGGTCACTTTTTACAGCGAGGGGGTTGGGAAGGGGTGCGGCTCCCCCAAAGGTAGCAGGGTCAGGCCCTTTCCATTGTGTGACCTCTGTGGCAATCAGGTTAGTTACCATGCCAACCAGGGTTGATAATTACAGTGCAATGCAGGAAACAGTGAAGCAAACGAGGACAACATATTGAGCCACAATCTCTTTTGGTCTATTTAATAAGGGCTATCTGACATTACATTCCACAAAATCACCTATATAGAGAATTTGAGCATATGAAAGTGGGATTGCCCACCTATAATCGGCGGTCCAGTTTCTATAAGGCTTCAAATGACCGTACAAATACCGATTTAAATCGCCTAGTAGTGAGTCTTTCAGCTCATCTCACTAACTGACAGCGCTGATCCAGTTAGCTCGCACATGCTAACCTGCTACCTCCGACCTGAGTTATACTGCTAACAGACCTGTTAGCTCGCTAAACAGCTTCGAAAACAGCATTCCCGCACCAAAAAGACACGGAAAAACATCAGCATTCGTTAAGTAAAGAATTAATAGCACAGCCCAGCTCGGCTTCGTCGCCTACCCGAGTGTCCCCGTCCCCATTATATCGCAGTGTAGACGTACCTGTCTGGTCGGGTCATTCCTGCCGTGCTCCGAGGACAGGTGATGTCTCAGCAGCAAGGCCCGCTTGTAATTCCGACTGCCTTTTACCAGCTCGTCGCTGTTTTTGGTGGCGATGTTATGGCACCAGGAGCAAGACATCAGTCCTGTTTCCTGGCTGAATTTGAGCCAGGGAAACTCTAGGAGCCAGGAGTCCTGGAAGAGCGAGTGTTTCTGCAACAGCAGCGTATGAGGTCTCATCTCCAGCAGCGGCTTTCTAGCGGCCGTTTCCTCCGCCTCTCCCGCGCTACCGTCCTCCCGTTTCACGCCATTACCGGTCGCCCACTTACAGCCCTCGGTTTTCACCATTACGCTGTTTAAAGCGCCTTTGTCATTATGTTTCCCCGCTGTCCAACTGCCCCCTTCCGGGTCCTCGTCCTCCTCCGGCTCCGTGCTGTCGCTGACGGACCCCCCGCCCTCGACTTTCCCCAGCGATGGTCCTTTCGCCCCTAAATCCCTGTCGTCCTCTTGATCCGGCCTATTCCCGTTCAAATGTCGGTCTTGACAAGCCGGGGCCTCACAGCTGTTACCGTTGCTGCCTCCTCCGACGGCACTGGCACCGGTGACGGCTAATCCACCTCCTCGGAAAGCCAGCGACCTGCGGCTTCGCTCTCCGGACATTTTCTTGAAATAAATTATAATCTACACTTTCTCAACAAAACAAAACTCCGATCGCAGCTCTGTTAAATAAAGTATTCCGCATGAAATGAGCCGTTTTCCTGCGCTCCGGCCTCCTGGTGAGAGTATGTAGGTTATGCGGAAATAAATAGGGGTTTTAAAGGCATAATGAATTTCAGGGTTCTGTCTGCGTCCGCGCAGGCCCCGCAGAGGTCGAATGGCAACGACTTCCCCCACAATGCATCTCGGTCAGAGGGAGGAGGCGGAGGAGGGGGGGCTCGTGTTAAAGGAAGATGGGGGTGACGACGAACAGCCAGGGGTCTTTTGTGTCAATGACTGCACCCATTTTCCGCATGCTTTTTCATCTATAGAGCTACACGGCTCGAACTAATAAGTCCTTGTATCCCTTTCACACCCTCCGCTGTGCTTGACATTAAAGACGTCGCCCCATGTTTGTCGCGCGAGTCGTGATGATCGGGACAGGTGGGCTGGTTGGCGCTATAATGAGTGCGTGCATAGGTGTATTTTCCTGGTGGTGACGGAGATGGACTGATAGGGTTTTCGATATCAATATCTTGAGTCATCGTTGTAAATTTAGTTTTTGATCCATTGTTTTAATACATTTGAATGAATTCCGTGAAATTCAGAAACTTTACCAACACCGTTTTGTCAAATACTACATTATCTTAGTGAGCTTGATTTAAAGGAAAATTGTTTAATTGATTTACGGTCACTGTGTTTTATCGAATTGTCTTTTAATTTGTTTTTACACATTTTCACATAAATATATATTTCTATACACAAAAAAAAAAAAAAAAGCCTGGGTTTAATAAAAAGCGTCAAGTTTAATTACGCTGCTGCTTAAATTAATAAATTAATTGCTACATTAAGTAAAATGTGCCTTTTAAGTAGCCTAAATCAAAGTGATCCAAGGTAGTCTACTTCTAGCGAAGTTCAATGCACTTTTTCAATCACTTTAAATGTATAGCCTAAGCCTACTGATGAAGGGCATCGAGTTGAAACCCATATATTTGAGTAAAAACTAGCCTACTAATATTATTTTGACAAAATGGATAGAAACTGAGATGTTCTTATATAATGATGTATATATCATCAGTTTTAAACCAATACACATTAGTTTTAGTCGTATTTTATATAGGAATTATGATGTGGGGGTTAAAAAAAACATCCAAAAACAAACAAACAAACATATAGTAAAATATATACTGTATAGGATTAGGCTATTAAATCCTGTCACCCAGTGGGTGGCGTAATTTCCTACAGTACCAACATGATTGACGATTTATAAACCAGCAATAACCGCCTCGCACTGTTTCCTCTGGATTAAAGGCAAAATAGTTTCATTGGGAAAGTATTTTTTTAGGGAAAAAGGGTGACTTTGAGCCCACCCTGTGAACATGGAGGACTTATCTCCTCTGCTGATAACTATCGCTATCATGTCGAAATTAGAAAGGTAAAATGCGTGTTATTCACTAACTAAAAGATATCAAATTAACATTAGTTAATGCCTAGTGAAAAAAAAAAAAAAAACGAATGGTTTCCTCGTTAATTTAAACTGTTCTTTTCTTCTCTTTTTCATAAAGAGAAAAGACTACATTTAAACAATAAATAAAAAAATGCAATAGCAATTGACATGCCTCTAGTTGTTTTTTATTATGCAAATTTGTTTATTTAAAATTATTTGTAATACATGTTAGTTATTTTTGTAATTATACGTAGATCACATTATTTATTATTTATGTCAACATACCAATATTTGTTTTAACCTGCATGGAGGAAAACTAATTTCTAAATTAGCCAATATTTTATAGTGAATTGCCATAAATATGATATATAAAATGGTTATTTCACATATAGGTCATATCTAGGTTTTTTTTTTTTTAGTTCATGTTATTAACATAATAACTAATAATTTAGAATAAATGATCGTATCTTAAGTCGTCAGTGGGCGCGCCAGGTGGGACCTCGTGCCCGTCTCTGTCTGTTTACATCTCTACGTGCTGTGCGTCATGACGTCACTCGACCCCACCCCACCTCGCGCATCAGCAGCCTAGAATGCAGTGGCAGCTTTGAGCTCAAATTTGCAAGATTGAAGTGGGAAAGCGGGACCGCAAGGATCAGAACAATTCACAACATAAAGAATCCGCAAAGACAGGATGGAGGAAGCCGATCAAGGTAGATGAATTCTTTTGACAACGTGACATGACATGTCGCCACAGATCAGAAATGCAACAAAACTCAACTTTCAGAAGTTAGCTAGCTTGTTTGTTAGCTCAGACAACAGCTGGTAATGGAATAGTCACAGTGGTTGTTTAATTATTATGAATATTGGTTATGTGACAGTCAGTCATGATATATATTTACCGGGATTTTAGTCGGGTTATAGCATTTGTGCACATTTTCAATTGTTCGTTTCTAATAATTAGCCTACCTGTGTTTATAAATACTGTTAAAACTTATTATGGAACTACCAGAACCATAGTCTCCCACTATCCAACTGCAAAACTGGATTTATTTTTGTAATAAGGATGTGTGTGACTATTTATTTAACTTGCGTGGGCTTAACTTGCTTGCAGCATCATTGAAACATATGTTAGCTTTAAACACCTGCTGTAAATATGCTGCTACTGATGAACCTTCTCTTTTCATCTCTGTATTAGCCTATTTCCAATCTTCTATCGTGCCAATTCCGTTAATTGAGTTAGTCTTTGAATGTCTTGCAGATAAACCATCTTTCTATTTTAAGTTATAACAGAATGACCAGGGAAGTATAAAATAAAGCATAGAACACAGTTTATGGTATCACTATTTTGATAGCTTTCTTCCTCTTCTTTATCATCTCATGTTTCTTATTCCCTTTATATGATGTCATTCATATGCAGATTATGGACCTAAAAATGAGAATTTATGTTATGATGGTTAAGGTCATATTATCAGCAGGATCATACTGTGTGTGTGTGTGTGTGTGTGTGTGTGTGTGCATCACATACCTGATCATTACAAAGTACATTTTTTGGCAATGTGTTCCTTCTGATAGGGTCTGGCTGACTTGGGTTCCTGTTTGGCCACTGCGTTATTGCGTAAATAGTCGGCTAAGATGACATAGTTTTTCTGCCGTGTGCTATTTTTCCAACTCAAAGTGTTCTCAAATTGTGTTCAGATGCCTGATGTTGAGGTTATCATCTGGCAGGAAATGCATTGGCCTACATTCTATTGATTTAGACTTGTTTAGTCTAGTCTTTGGAATTTAGTGTAGTCCTAGACTAGATGTCGGAATGTCTCCTGTTTTGATGTAATATTTTACTGGGAAAATGTAAAACAAATATAGTCTATATATGCAAGGACATACAATTTTGGAGAAAGACTATTTTTCCAATTTTACTATTTATGATCCTGTTTTTGATCAGCATTGATACTTATTATAAATGCAAAATGTTTGCTGCCTTACTGAAAATATATAATTATATATAATATAATATAATATAATATAATATAGCTATCTAATCTCTGTACAGCTTTTCCTCTGTAGGGGCGTGGAGATGCTTGAGCCTTTCCGAGCTTCTCAGGCCATATAATGCTATAATACAAACCCAAATGTTTCTCAAATCTTGTTCATATGAGGATGACCACATGTCTATTAATTTAGGCAAAAAACAGATTCAACAATATAATATTTAACAATATAATAAAGGCCTAACGTTTTGGCAAAAATGGACGTCACTAAAGGTCACATCGTGCTTTGTTTTCATAGTCCTTTCTGACCTCCTGTCCGTCTTGTCTTCTTCCTGGTCTCCGCCCCGCTCGGCCTGTTCTCTCTCATCCCTCCTGGGCTGCAGTGTGTCGGTGAGCAGCCTCCCCGGGAGCCAGAGCCTTCCTGTCTGAATCTTCTGCTCCCCTCATCTCATCTCTCTCACGCAGGGCAGCCATCTGCTCATTCCTTTTTTCCGCGGACCCATGTCTTTTTTTGCAGTTGGGCCGTTGTGCAATGTGACAAGCAAAGTGCTTGACAAAGCCTGAGATGATTGTTTGTTTACCGTAGGTATACTGAACTTATGACCCATGTCATCTTATGAATCCTATCAAGTGCCAAGAACTCAAGTTAGTAAATGTGTCTATGATTTGCAGAGTGATTTAGCATTGTTGCATCAGTGAGTGAGTCATCAATGGAAGACCTTTCACCTAAACTATGGGTAATCCTGTGGATTAGGACTTCTGATCTAACGCTGTCAAAATCAGAATATGTTTTTAATTCATAGTTTGCCTCTGCAGTCACCAGGTGCTAGTTAGTAGATCTGCACGCTGTTCTCCTTTTGCTGTCATGGCAACATAGGAAAATAAAAAAGATGAAAGACTAACAGAACTACGGGGAGGAACGAGGAAGCTGCAATCAAATCTTCTATAGCCAGTGTTGTTGCATTTGTTCTGTTATGAATTGCAGATTTTGCCTGAATCCGTTGGGTTGACTATTCAGCAACTCAAGGTTGAAAGTTTACTTGATCGCCAAAAGCTAGCAGAGAATTCTTTTGATCTCATTGGTGGAAATTTCCACTCCTGGAGTTTGTTGGTGTGCTGCAGTTTTTAACTCCGTCCAGTCTGCATGTTATAACAGTTACGCTGTTACTTCTTCATCTTTTTGATGTCAGTTCGCTGAAAACATCAGAACTCAAAGCGGAATGTTAAATTCGTGATGGCTTGAGTCGGGTCATTTCCGTGTTTTCATGCGAAGTTGAAGTAACACAGACTGGAAGCTTTTTTTTCTTATTTTTTTTTAATTTTAAAGAAGATATTTCAGATATTGCTCCAAATACTCTCCTTGTTCTCTAAGGCTTATAGAAACATATTTGTCATTCTTTTCTCTTAGTCTGTGCGTGTACAGATGCATTACACTACTGTTCAAAGGAAGATTATGTTTTCCCCCCAAAATTGATCAAAAGTAAAAATAGAGACTTTTACATAGATTTTTTTTTCTAAACAATGTAATTTAAAAAAAAAAATGCTGCTCTTTGGACCTTCTATTCATCAAAGAATCAACAAAAAAAAAACCAACAAAAAAATCAGTTTCCACAAAAAAAAAAAAGTGTTTTCAACATTGCTAATAAGAAATGTTTCTTGAGCTCCAAATCAGTATATTAGAATGATTTCTGAAAGATCATGTGACTGAAGATTGGAGTAATGATGCTGAAAATTCAGCTTTGCCATCATAGGAAATAGGAATAATACTGTGATTTTAAAGGACTAGTTCATGTTCAAATAGTCCACCTTAAAATTCTGTCATCATTAAAGGCTGGAATACATTATTTAAAGTTGTATTATTTAAACTATTTTAAATTATTTAAATTATTTTAACTGTATTATTTAAAGTTTTCTGCTGTCAAACACACACACAACTTAATATTACAGAATGTTCTGGATGATCTTTTCTAAAATGGGGACTAATGCTATTGATTGTTGAGCTCTAAAAATGAAAAAGCCCCTTAAAGTACTTGTCTGTCACTTTGAATGCTTGAGCTCATTACAGCAGGATGGATTCTGATTGGCTGTCAATGTTTTTATCATTCATCAGCTGGATGGATTCGTTTTGAAAGTTATTCCAACAATATTGTATCTCTGTGCCGCTATTGTTATAGCTGTGGTGTGAACTCTGCTATTCTTTAATATTGAGAACGATTTTTAGAACTATATCTTTACCGTTATCTTTATAGTTATTGTCCTTGGTGTGAACGGGCCTTTAGATGTGTCCATATGACTTGTGCACTGTATTCCAAGTCTTTTGGAGCCTTCATATGATAGCTTTGTTGGAGAAACAGACCACCATATAAAAAATAGACCACATTTAGAAAACAACCAAAAATAAAGATTTAAGGTTTTGATCTGTTCCTCACACAAAGCTGTTATTAAATATGTTTATTGTAAGTTAATGATAGTTGGCCTAAATTGTATTTTTTTGGAGCTTAACAGCCACTAGCCTCTTTCTCTGTATGGAGAACAACAGTAAGAACATCATTCTTTTGTGTTTCACATAAGAAAGTCAGTATTTTGGAAATCATGACATAATAAAGATGGTGTGTGTGTGCGTGTGCGTGTGCGTGTGCGTGTGCGTGTGCGTGTGCGTGTGCGTGTGCGTGTGCGTGTGCGTGTGTGTGTGTGTGTGTGTGCGTGCACACTGTGCACAGCGCAAAAACCCACAGAACAGTGGCTTATGTTTTTCTGAGTGTCTGTGGGCCTGAATATTGGCTCTTACTCTTTAAGACTGCCAAACCAATGTAATATATTAATATCATATACATTAATTGTAAAAGTGTTGTTTTGTGGTTGTAATATTACAAAAAAACTCACTTATCACACAATTCTTTACTGAAATAACACACATTTATTTCACTGATAGACTGTTATCCGAGTATGCAATATCTTCCTGAAGCGTCTGTGTGAATGGCTCACTTTTCCCTTTAATCATTTTTCACTTATAGTTTGATTGTAGAAATAGAACCGCTTTCTCACCGTTTCCAAAAGATGGTTTAGATAATTAAATCAGCAAGATCTTTTTTTTTTTTTTTGGACATTAAAGGGAATAACAGTTTTGTCCTTATTTTAAATGTGTCATTTGTCTTATTTATTGTATTTTTCACATGACTGAGAGTTTTGGCCTAATAAAGGTGTGGACTAACATTGCACTGAGGGGAGAAAGTTAAGGCCTCGCTGTGACCCTCCAACCCTCTGAACTGATCCTCTTTCAGTCATGTGAACACAGACAATTTTGAACAGCCAACCTTAAGATTGTGTTTTCGCTGATAGAAAATAATGCCTCTCGCATACCATGTCAGTAATGTCCTCCATTTTCCCATTAGTCATGCTTTTGACAATTCTTACACCCTTTGAAGAAATAAAGTTGCCCTTTTCTACCACCATATAGGCTGCTAAACCTTTTCCATTTGCCGCCTCTTATTCCCCAATGTCTGTCCAGGCTGCTAGAGTCGCACTCTGTCTGTCCCATGATTCTCGTTTGTCCCAATCACGAGATGCAATGTGCTTGGAATAACCCAGTAATTGATTAGAAGCTGTGGTTTATTAGGTGCTTCAAATGTCCTCTTTGTTTCTTTACTGGGGTGTTCATGTTCTTGTGCTCTCTGAGCTTAAATGCGAGTCATACGAGAGCCAGTTCAGAAGGGTTCCTGATGTTGAAGTGGCACGAGCCCATTGAAAGGCTTTTCCAGCTCTATATGAAGTCATGGGATTCCATGTCCATCCTATTATTGGCATTGTAAAGATCACAGCCACTCCATGTGGGGTCATGGATATGTTACTGGGCCAGAGGCAGAAGTTGGCATGCATCTAGTTAAATTTATGTGGTTTAACAAAGAGTTTAGTCAAAGCAAATGTGTGATTATTGCTTACTTCCTCTTTTTAAACGATACTTCTCGTCCGTTTTTTAAAATGGGAAGCCAAGCACCTTCTTTCATTGAATATCTCTGTTCTATTTCCGCTGTTTGTTTTACATTGTCATAGACAGGTCCTCCTAACATGAAGGTTGGGGCTTGTCACGTGATCTGAAACTCTCCCACAATGGACCCTGTAAAGCACATGAAAAAATGCTTTGTCTGAACTTGCCAACATGTGCTGAAGTGTTAATGAAAATGTATTGTATTAGGTTCGTGTGACTGTGAAAATGATTTGGCATGCAAAGGAACATAAATTTATTTTTTTCTATGGTTGCAGATTGCATTCAAGTCTCTATTTGAACATCTGCAGGCTTTTTTGTTGTGCAATTTAGTCTGGATGGAAGCCAACAAGGACTTTTGTGAAAGGCAAATATCCGGGTACTAACCTACAGACAGCAGTGCGGAGGCGTCAAGGTTCTGCCGTCCTAGACGTGCGAGGTGAATGTAGTTAGTGTGTTAACTGACATGTGCACATGTGTGTTTGTCACTGCTTGGCTCTTGTATATGAACACAGCTGAATAGAGTCGCCGTGACTCTTAGAACCTGATCCTTTGTGTATTTGACTGCTCTTGTTTATCTCTGGGGAGAGCAGACCTGTTTCACGTAAGAAAGCAACTGCAGTCTGGCATCTATGTAATTCCAGCTCCAGGGACAGTGCTGTATAGAGGGTGTGTCATACATAGCGTATTTTAAAACGAGGGGAAATGAAAACTGGACTGGCAACGTGTCAGGTGTTTCCGCACCAGTAATGGCAGTGGCACCAAATGGAATTCCAATGATTTTGTTGGGAATATTAGGAATACTGTGATTTGAGCATTCTTTTTATTTTACTATTTTGTATTGTGATTTTGTGAGTTCATTTAACCATATCTGAGTTCAACTTAAGTAGCAAAATCAACATTAGATTTAGTCCTCCTGTCCCAGAGTGGGATTATTGGTTGAGCAGGTGTTGCTATATCAAGCTGTTTAAACAAACAGGGCCATGTAGAAAGTGTTTACACTCTTTGTTGGCATGTGCTGATAAATAAATAAATATTACAATATTTACAACAACAATAAACATTTTTGCATCAATTGTGTATATATATATATATATATATATATATATATATATACTGTATATATATATATATATATATATATATATATATATTAGTAAAAGTATTTATTATTGTAAAATATTTAAAGTAAGCATTTATTTTATTTTTAATGTCGCCATGGAATTAAAATGGACAATTCTTTTTTTAATGGAATTTTTCAGTGATTATTTTTAATTTAATTTACATTTAAATTAATGTCTATTATATATTTTCTTTAATTCATGTGACCTTGTCATCTTTAATTAAAAAAACATTTATTTCCTTTTCCCCTCGCAATGACATCTCTGATGTTGTGTGCACCAGTGCAAGTGCGGGACAGTAATCTATCCTCTCCAACAATCTGTCGCTCGCATGAGATCACAGCAGTTAGTAAACGACAACGATCCAATGATCCTTTCAATTCCCAATGGACAAAACCAAGTTCTAATCTTCATTCTTTTCTTGTTCGAGAAGACTTTTCACTCTGACATTATATAAACACGCACACACACACACACACACATACATGCATCCCATTGCGGTTATGTTTTGATAATATTAATAATGATCTTCCACAGTTTCATAAAACCTATAAAATCTGCATTCCTCAATATAATGCAGCATGGATGGAATATGTTTGCAGTATAATGGTGCCGAAGACTCACGAGTGTGTGTTGGCTTTTATGGATCAAACCATAAAGGTTGAATCAACTGCGCTTGGCTGAATCCATTTCAGCGTGTAATGGTTTGTGCAGCTGGTGTGTATCTGAAGCGGTGCGGAGGCCCTTTGTGATGGATTAGGGCTGTAATCTGGGCCACCACAGATTACAGTTTTCTTTCGTGGGCTTGCCCCAGTGTCATGTGACCAGGGGACAAATGGATCTTCATTTCCCGTGGATGTGGATAAATGGAGGGGGCTGAGCATTAGAAAGCTGAAGACGATGGCGATTGCTTTTTTCAGACCTTGAGAATCTGGCATTTTTACAGGATTGTCTACAATCCCTATAAGGACAGTTAAGATTACAGCTGGGAGTGTCGGCTCGTGACGGAAATAGATCACTCTGGAGAGGTAACTTATTAACGCGCTGCCATCGTCGTCTTGTGCTGGACATCATGTGAGCCTGCGGCTTCCCTGCTAGCGCTGCAGGATCCGCAATACACACTTATACTCGCAACCGTAGCTTGCAAATAGGACAATCGGCACAGTGATCCTAACACGCTCAGTCACATGCAATCACTTAGTGTCCAGGGAGCTTCCTGTTCATGGGCAGCATGGAGGAACCTGTCGAGGAGTACACGTCTCCGTTCAACTTTGAGCAGGGAGTGAACACTAGCTACTTCTACCTGTCACCCAAAGAGAGTTTCACTCCCCCTGGCTCACCCGTACCATCGCTCAGAGGTAACTGTGTTTGTTCAGGTGCTGAGTGGATGTGTGTGTGTGTGTGTTTAGGTGTGGACTGGTGTTTGTCAGTGTAACAGTGAGAGACAAGCAGTGTTACGGAGAGAGAGACAAAGAATGTTATTAAAAGTACGTAAGAGCCCTCTTCCTGTCAATTGCTGATGTTTTGGAGAAGCTCAGCCATCAGGAGCAGATGCTGTTCATGTGGGCCGTCAGGTTGCAGAATAACTCCCAAACGCCGGGGTAGTGCCATCTCTACTAGACATTCACTCTATTATTTATTATTATTTATTGTTTCTTCCCTGAGATCCAATTTGTGGTTGTAATTTGTTGTAATGTGTCTAAAACACATTTTAGTCATATTTAGTTTTTCATGCCATTTTATATCTCTTTGGCTGTTGTTAGAATAAAAAAATTAAAAACTTGTGTGCATGTTTGAAATTTGAATTTTGATATGCTATTTACTAGGTCTGGGACGATACACCTATCTCCCAATCCGATACTATCACGATACTTGGGTGCCGATACGATATGTATTGCGATGATTTAAAAAAAAATGTAACTAGACCATCGGGAAAAGTTAAATCATACACTTATACAGACTGTACATGATGTATAAGATGAGTCATATTTACGAAAACAAATCCTCACATCTTTCTGACTTTTATTTCAGAAGCATCATACAATACTACATTCTCTTGAATAAATGATTCAATAACGAATACGTTTTAACAGTCACTTATCGCCACTTAGTGGCTAAACAATGTAATCGATAAATGCGTTATTTTAAGCACCAAGTTTCTAGCGCTATTGTAGACATCAGTGTTCATATTTGAACTTTAAACTTTTATCCAAGTACTTCTATGATAATTTTAACTATTGCATCACAGAAATAATGATACTAAGAAGTTGAAAAGACTGTTTGTGAAGTGGTTTCATGACAACTCTCTCCGGGTCAGCGGCAGCGCCATCACAGCTTTGAATGTTGTGATATGATTTTGTCAAAGTTTAATAGACAGACGAATTGAAAGATCGCGTGGGTGTTGGAATCGAGATCACAGTCTTTTAAAGATGAATCGTGCTGCTCTATTGTTTTATCTCTCTCTTAGCATATGAGTAGCGCAAGGGCTTTTCAGTGCTTTCAGTCTCGCGAGACGCGTCTACTTGGAACATTACGACACTCAACACATAGATAACGACACATTTCATCCTCTGTTGGAATGAAAGTGGCTAACTTCTGTCAACCTCATCTACAAGCAAGGATAAAAATAAAGCAATTGAATTTGAATTAATATCGATTCTGGAATAAAAAAATCTATTTTAGAATCGTTTAAAGGGTAACTAAACCCTAAACCAACTTTTTTTAGTTAATGATCTGTAAGAATGGGGCTTTATTAGTGCTGTTCATTGATTCAAGTAGTTTTTTTGACATTTGTGTTTAAAGTGTTTTAATTTTACAAAATATGGTGTAAAAACGTCTGAGTGCTGCCCTCTTCAGGTTGAACAGTGGCTACTGCAGTTGAATTTTCCTATTGGAAGTTGTGGTACCCTCTGACGTCAGAGGGTACCAGCTAACCACGCCCTTGCCTGCAGAGAGATATGTCACAGATGCACGCCCCCTCTCCACTGGGCTCTGCCTACTTTTCCAGCATTTTTCAAATATTGCCAGTGGGTGGAGTCAGGCTCTGACCAGGGGTTTAGTTACCCTTTAAAAAAAATCGCGATAGCTAGGTGAAGCGAATTATTTTTCTTTTCTTTTTTTCTTTTTTTTCTTTCTCCCAGCCCTACTATTTACATCCCCTTCAGATAAGGAAATATCAGACTGAATAAACCAGGGAACTTGTTCAAAATAAAACCAGATCCTCCTTTTAATCATTGGGGTCCTGTAGGAGGATATGCAGAGCTGTAGGTGCTACACACATCCAGGAAGAGTTTGGTGAACTTGCTTACACATAATAGTCAGTTTTTCTGGTGCTTAAAGGGATACTTCACCCAAAAATGAAAATTCTGTCATTAATTACTCACCCTCATGTCATTCCAAACCTGTAAGACCTTTGTTCATCTATAATGAAAAAAATATACTATGGAAGTCAATGAGACCAGAAACTGTCTGGTTACTGATATTCTTCTAAATATCTTCCTTTCTGTTCAGCAGAAGAAAGAAATTCATACAGGTTTGAAACAACATGAGGGTGAGTATATGATGACAGAATTTTCATTTTAAATTGGAGTATCCCTTTAAGATATTTTTGAAGCTTTCTGATCCCCCATAGACAGAAACGCAATTACCACTTTCAAGACCCAGAAAGGTAGTAAAGACATTGTTAAAAAAGTCCATGTTACTTACTACAGTGGTTCAGTGGTTATGAAGCGACGAGAATATATATTTTTTGTGTGACTTTATTCAAAAATGACTTCTCTTCCATGTCAGTTTCTGACGCTGTTCATGTTGTAAACGCAGTGCAGCGCTTCCGGGTTCTACGCTCGAATGAGCCACAAATGTTGTTTGCATTAAACCTGTTTATGCTGTAAACAACTCTATAGATGAACCATGCTTTCAGGCAATGCTCATCCCGGCTCAAGTTCAGTATGAAGTTCAGACATTGGATACAGTCATAATTACTGTGCAAGTGATGTCATGTGAGTCCTCCGGTAAACCACTCAACTGTCTCAAATCGACCGTTGAACTTGGATGACGCTGTCAATGTTCCTTTCCCATGATGAATGAACGTGACACCAGTGTCAGTGCGTAACTCAGACCGTACTATAACAGTCAGCAGGTGTAGTTTCAAAAGAATTGTGTTTTGAGAGATAATGTCGTATTTAATAGACATTGTGAAAGTGAACATAGAAGGTGGGAAAAGCCTTTAATTTATTCAAACTGAAAATTACTGCTACTAATTTAGGAACGTTCACCCTCCCACTTAGCCAAAACTTGTATGAACTGTATTTAATTCATCCTGTTCATATTAGAAAGAAAGTAACCAGTTCATATAATCATTGTTCAGTGCATTTCAATAACTTTCTGTTAATAATTGTATTATATTATTTCAAAGTATGGTTAAGAATACTTTCCTACTCGCATCAAGTCGCAAAAGTCTTGTCAAGAGACTTTAAACACACCACACACACACACACACACACACACACACACACACGCACACGCACACGCACACATACATATATATATATATATATATATATATATATATATAGATAGATAGATAGATAGATAGATAGATATAAAATGGGGTGGGGGAATTTGTTGTGAAACAAGCTCCTCACTTCTGTTTCTAATTACCTTTGTGGTAAGTTAAAGTGGGAGGTCAGCCTACCAGTTTTTCCAGAAATACCAAACAAGCTGCTTTCAAATGAGTTGCACACCTTCCTCATGTGATGTAACTTTAAATGCAGTTTCTTCCTCAAAACACGTTTCAAACCTCCCAGCTGCAAGCTGAGACCTGAATCTCTGACTTGACCTTTAGGCATAAAATTAGGTCCATCAAATGGACATGAGCAAGCTTTGATTTTATTTTTTTATTATCATTTAAATGTTTTATGTTTTTTTGTTTTTTTTTGGCCAACTAACACAGAAAAGACTTATTATTTTAAAGCTCTGGGATCAGTGTTTAACAAAGTGAATGGTCTTATCAGGTAATTTTGTTAATCCAATAATTATGTAAAGCCCCAAAACACTGATTTGACTAAATGAGAACAAGAGCATCAGCTGATAACATTACAGTGTACTATACAGTGTAGTGTACAGATCTATTCATTCAGGGCTGTCATATTTTTGTCAGTTTGATTGACAGTGTTGAATTTTTGACCTTTCTTCCTAGTTATCAGCCCACTGAATAGTGTCATCCAGGAGTTTTATTATTTATTTTGTATTTCCATTGCATGGGCTGTCAGTGGAGGCATCAAAGTACATCTTCCAGGCATGCCTGAGCCCTTGGGTGGGTGTCCATCATGTGACAAGCACCTTATAAAGTTTTAAAGTTCTTTGGCACATGACTTCTCTCTGCCCTCCTCATCTTCCTTTATGTTTTTCTTTTGCCTCCTGGTCTGATGTCTGACTCTACACAATGGCTAAATCAGAACCAGAATCTTCCTACCACTCACCACTGAGCTAACAGGACTTCAGGACACTCAGACAGTTCAACTTGAAGTGAACTAAAACTTACTTGATGCTAAAATTCATTGCACAAAGAATCAGTTGAATTGGTTTCCGGAACTTCTAATTGTTTTACCATAAGAAAGCCCATTTCTGCATCATTCAGAATACAAAAGTACAAAGGTGATTGCCACTCACAATGTAACTTTTTATATTAATTAAAAATATAAATGAAACAATTAATCAATATAATGTGACTTTATTTCTTGTAATTGTTTGTAACTTAATATCTCACAATGTGACTATTGTAATTGCGACTTTTTTCTCGGAATTGTAAATTCACATATCGCAGTGTCATTTTATTTCCTGTAATGTGACTCATTATTGTAACTAAATATCACATTATGACTTTCTCGGAATTGCAACATAATTACAACTATATCTCAGTGTGTAAATTTATTTCCCGTAAATGTGACTTTTCTCATAGTTGTAATTTTAAATCTCATAGTGTGGTTTTATTTCTTGTAAAGTGACTTTTTCTCATTATTGTAACTAAATATCACAGTATGACTTTCTCGTAATTGTGATTTAATTAGAGCTATATCTCAGTGTGATTTTATTTCTCGTTATTGGGACTTCTGTTGTAATTGTAATTTTATCTCACAGTGTGACTTTCTTTTAACTGCAACTTTTTTTTCTAATGTATTTACAGTGTGATATATAAAGTGTCTCACCTTTCCATAGCCCTTTGTGGGGTTAAAACCTGCAGCCTTTTCTTAGGCCAACTATTTTCAAATATTTCATAGCGCATGTCTTTGTTTTTGTAGGGACCCAGAGGCCAGACTTCATCCCAGAAGTAGGCGAAGATGCAGTGGATGCAGTACCCTGTTCACCCTGCACAGCCCTAACTGAGAAAGAGCAAGCAGATCTCTGCAGTGAACTAGCTAAGGTCGACATCATTCAGTCTAGTTATATTTCAGATTCCAGCCTGTCTCAACAACATCTCTGAGATTCTCTCAGGACCAAGTGTGGTTGATTCTCAAGGCTAAACTCATTTTGCAATGCCCACTCCCTTCACTATTTTGACATATGCTGTATGTTACATCTTGTAGCTGGACCAGTCTCTAATAGATAAGCTATATCAGTGATTTGAGTTTTTATTTTGACCATATTTTCCATGTCAGATGAATTCTTCTGCCCTGTTTCCCTACAGGTGGAAGATGAGATCCAGACTCTTTCTCAGGTGCTGGCAGCCAAGGAGAAGCAGGTGGCGGAGATCAAGCGGAAGCTAGGCATCACTCCACTCAACGAGTTTAAACAGAACCTGAGCAAAGGCTGGCAGGAAGTCACCACCTCCACTGCGTACGTGCCCTCACTCGCCTAAGGCATCTGCGTGCCGCCCGCCGCCTCTCGTACTGCTGCTGCGGAGCGGCTCCATCTGTCAATGCTTCTGCTGTGCATTCACACTTACTATTTGACTGAATTACATTAAAGAAGTACAGTTGTGAACATTATGACTTTACTAGCTCGCTCCAGCTGTTAGAATGACATGATCTGGTGTTTTACGGTTATGTTGTGCTGTTGTTAACATTTTCTCTATACATCTGCCCTCCCATTTGTGCTGGACAGGTATAAGAAGACCTCAGAGACACTGTCCCAAGTGGGTCAGAAGGCAACGACAGCGTTCTCCAGCGTGGGCTCAGCCATTACCAGAAAGCTGGAGGACGTAAGGTGAGAAGGGAAATTGAAGTCCAAGTTATCATCCTTTAATTTAACTATCCCTTGTACCCTTTTGACCCAGTAACAAATGAATGAATACTCACTAATAACTACTAATAATGTCTGTTCTTAACCACTTTGGTTACGTTCACACAGCATCAGATAATGTTTATCACTCCTGTTTGGAGTTCTAAGTTCACACAGAGTTATTTTATGAGAAAAAGTAAAGGTGAATGTGACTACTTGAAGGAGTCTCAAGTGCAATTTGGGAGGTTATGTGGTCAGAGAATGACAGAAGTTTTTGACCAGAAGATGAGTTGTGGAGTTTTCAAAAATTTCACTAAATTAAATCTTTAAAGGGATAGGTCCCCACATAATATATATTGAAAGTCCATGTAACCAAAACCTTTATACTTTTATTCAAATATAAACATTTATCAATACTCATGCATGTACTGAGCTTCCATTCTCTTTAAGGACTCAATTGAACATTATAATACGTGCTTTATTTATCTGCCAGTGTGTTTACAGGCATTATTTGAGACAATTGAGACTTGAATTCAATTATCGGATTTTACAGACAGTATTCAGTCTGCTTCGTCTGTGTGAACGTAGCCATTGTGATAACCACTTATACATACATGTGCCTTTAGCATAACACTACTGGACAAAATGGCAAAGGACTGATTTTTGCACCCACACACATTGGAATTACCAAAATTGAGGTAGAATAAAACCATTAACCATAGACACCCACATCATACACTGAAGTCAAAGGAATTGACATATGCTCAATTTCACCATCTTACGACACTCTTGCTGCAACGCTGGCAACATTGTTAACTGTTTTCGCTAATGACACCTCTGCCATTTACAGATTACAGTCATTTTCCAATTCTTTTGGGTAAGACTGTTTACAGAGGCTTCAAACAAAAGCCGGTTATTTTGGCTGCTACACCTCTCCGTAGTGTGATGAATGGTTTTATAGTGTGGCATGCACTTGGAGGTAGTGTTAGTCTCCCATTTCTTCCCCTGCATGTTTCAACATTGCATGCATACTTTTTCTTCTCAAACCTTTACTTAAAAGGGTTAGTTCACCTAAAAATAAAAAACATGTCATCAATTACTCACCCTCATGTCGTTCCAAACCCGTTAGACTTTGGTTCATCTTCGAAACACATATTTTAAGTTAAATCTGAGAGATTGACAGTCCACACAACGGCCATTTTTGTCGCTTCAAAAAGTTCATAAAGAGATCGTAAACCGAATCTATATGAATCGAGTGGTTTATTCCAAATGTTCTGAAGAGGCTTGGTTGCTTTATATGATGAACAGATTGAACTTAGGCTTTTATTCACATATAAACGGATCAGCGGACATAAACAGAAGCTCAACCGTACTTGCACGATGCGTAAAAAACAAACCTCATTGGTTCTTGTGGAAGCTCAATGTGCTGCGTAACATTATGAACAAGTATGAACCTCATTGGTTCTCTTACGTCAAGCAAGCATGCTTGAGCTTCCGTTTATGATAACTGATGTGTGCGTTAATGAATGTTTATATGTGAATAAAAGCCTAAATTGAATCTGTTCATCTTATAAAGTGATCTTGACTCTTCAGAAAATTTGGACTAAACCACTCTGTTCATCATCTATTTATGAACTTTTTGTGGCATCAAAGTGGTAGTTGCTTGGACTGTCAATGGAGGGACAGAAATCTTTCAGATTTATTAAAAATATCTTCATTTATGTTTCGAAGATGAACAAAAGTGTAATGGGTTTGGAATAGTGTATGAAAATATATAAAATAAACTTGCCTTGCCTTGCCTAAATGATGATAGAATTTTCATTTTTTTGGGTGAACTAACCCTTTAATGTATAAATGTATCATTTACATCATTCCATATCACTGTTTTTCTTCCGCTGAACACAAAAGGATACATTTTGAAGAACTGTTTTTGTCCATACAATGAAATTCACTACGTCCATAAGATCATTTTTCTAAATATCTCAAATCTCTAAAAACAGTCAAGTTTGGAGTTAATAATGACAATTTTCACTTTTAGGTGAACTATTCCTGTAAAAAAAAAAAAAGGATTATGCTTTTAAAATTGATCTTGTCATCAAAGAATGAATGAATAGAAGTCAATAAGATGATATCCCATCAGTCTTATGCAAAGACTTGTTTTCTGATTTTTCTCCTGCTTTCTGTCTAAAAAGCAGCATCATCTCTCATTGTTTCTCAGCATTCTTCATAGTGTACGTGCTCATATCCCACACGAATCTATCGCTCTTCTGGCTGTCGCTCTGCTAAACAAATCACCCCCTCTGACAGTCATGCAGACATGTTTAAACCCTGTTTATTCCCTGCTAATTCTCTCACACACCCTGTTCATCCAAACTGGGCGTCCCAGCTGTGGTGTGAATCCGAGTCAATGATAGCGGTAATAAAGTCTTAAACCCCTCATGGATTAAAGCCTTATACTCATACTCAATTTCACGCAGCATGAAGGGCTGAGGTGTTTTTTCATGCTGATTATAAACTCATAGACATGTGTAGGTGCATGACTTTATTTCCCCTCTTGTAATGCGTCTAATACTCACAGCTTTAGCTAACTCCTATTTGCTCTTCTTTGCTGCTGACGGATAGTATACGCTCCATACAGCACTCGGCTAGCATGCCAGTGATGAGGTAAGGAACAGTTCTGGCAGACCCACATAATCCTCTGTATTTCACGGGAATACCTGATTCTGATTGGTCAGTTGTGGCATTTTGTGGTCAGATATTGTTTTATAATGATGTTTCATTGTATAATAGAGTGCAACACTTTTTAAGCAGCGCTAATTCGGGAAGTATTTTTTTCCCATTCATTTCTCCCATAGAGATTTAAATAAAAAAAGTCTTTGTTAAAGAGTTATAAGCCATGAATCAAGCCAACCAGCTACAAGGTGAATCATAACACTACAAACTTTGATTTGAAGAAAAAAAGTAATTGAAAATTGGTAAAAAATGTACTTAATGACTTTAGCGATAGAAAGAACTACAATCCCATGAAGCATTGCAAACAGAATTAAAAACAATTAAGAAATGTAAAACTACTCATATAAAAGCAGTATATTTTAAGTTTATTGCAAAATATGCATAAATATTCAAATATAATTATTTAGAGAGCGTAGAGAAACCGACTTGATTACGTCATTTCTGGTGCTTCATAGGAGTGGGCCAAGCTAACAAGATCATTTGGTGGATTTTGCTTGTTTCGACACTGATTGGTGATATATATTTTTTTTCTGTACAGCATCATGGGTAATGTAGTTTTTCACCATATATTTAGCTGTTAAACTAGCCTGGAAATCCAGACCTAAATCTAAAAGATTAATGGTCTGGCGTCGACGAATGAAAATCGGCCAGCTCGAGGGGCGGCACCAAGCATGCATTTGAAAATCTCACTGCACGCAATTGGATAACACTACGACCAATCACAACAAGTTATCGCTTAGCTACCAGCGGAGCTAACTGGTAGATTAGATTCTTACCGTATCCGGTCGGCAAAACAGCAAAAACGCCCTTCTTGCAAAGGAAGGATTCGAAAGCCATTTCAAACAAATGGTGTTCATCCATAGCCATCTTGCGATGTTTACTAATAACTTCGACGTCGCAGCGCTGTCGTCATCTCGCCTCTGGCCCGCCTATATCAGATAACCCGATGTGATTGGTGCAGCTCAGATCGAGGGGCATATTTAATGAGCGTCATTACTCGACACCAGAGTAACTCGCTGAGCAAATTCAACTCTCGCTCTCGTGAGAACTCTGGATTACCAGGGTACTGTTAAACAAGATCATTTTAAATCTAAGTTGAAATAAACAATAAGTTGAGATTCATAAACACCCACAGTTCAATGTAATAATCTCACATTTAGCATGTTGTTTAGCTAATTCTATTCTATTGCCATTAAAATGAAAATTTAATTAAAATAAATTAATAGTGGCACAATAATTGAAATGAAGTTGAAATAGCAAAAGACTGCAATTCAGTCTGATATGCCACTTTCAATACGCAGTAAATGCTAATCCACTCAAACTCCATATCTACATGTTGTTAACAAGCCTTTTTTTCCACTTGGCTTTTTTAACATTTGCATAATTTCCAACATTTTTGTAGACATAAATTTAACCAACTTTGTAACAAGACGCATTTCTAAACCTGTTGTCAACTAAACTCAGATTTAAAGGTCTCCCTTCAGTTTTCCAAAATATAAGCTCAAAGGTTCAACATTTGAAAGTAAAGAATTTAAAACATTAGTATTGTAACTGTAGTGTAAAATAAAATGATTTTGCGTTACAAATATCCCTTTTTTAGTTTACATTTATTCATTTTTTTTATTCATTTAGCTGACGCTTTTATCCAGAGCGACTTACAATTGCTATATATGTCAGAGGTCGCACGCCTCTGGAGCAACTAGGGGTTAAGTGTCTTGCTCAGGGACACATTGGTGTCTCACAGTGGATTCGAACCCGGGTCTCTCACGCCAAAGGCATGTGTCTTATCCACTGCGCCACCACCTCACGTTTATACGTACTCAGTTTATAGTACAATTGTATTCTTACAAACATATTTCAGTCTTCATTTTTATCCATCCATGTTTTATAATTAGTATTAAAAAACTGTATATAAAAGCAATATTATTTATTAATTGTGCAGCCCTATACTGTAAATTAATTATTTTAAAACAAAAACAATCAAAATAAACACTCACTAAAAAAAAAGAGGAAATATTTAAGCTGTTTTCCTGAATGTCATGTGACCATTAACCAACAACCAGAACCGTGAACATGCATATTTGTTGTTAAATATTTGAAATATTAACCTAAAATCTCAGGGGCTGTGCTTGGCATAATGGACTCCTTATCTATAGAAAGTATGTGCTGTTAGTTCAGATAGTGGCCAGAATGAATCTTATAAAGCATCATTTTGTCTCCTACTGTTTGGAAAAACCTCAGGATTGTGTCAGATACATAAAACTGTTGCCTACATATGCAGCTCTTTAGGATTTAGAGCACAGCCATAGTGGATTAAAGGCTGCAAAACATTTGATATACTGATATACTTCTTTTCCATTTTGATTGTGAAGTGTGAAGATTCAGTCTGTTTTACATCATCTCATCTCTTGCAGGAACACACCCACCTTCAAGTCATTTGAGGAGAAAGTGGAAACCTTAAAGGTGAAGGATAATATCAACACACTGTGTATGCGAGTTGAAAATGTGGAAAATCCCAGTCTCATTTCTGACTTCGCAGACTAAGATGAGCCCGACCCCATCGACAGGCGATATCGAAGAGGTTTCAGACTCCACACCTGACGGAGAGCCCGTGGTCGAACAGCCAGAGGGAACGTTTCTACCAGATCAACAACCGCACTGAGGATCCAGCCTCAAACGCTCCTCTCTTGTTCTCCTTCTACTTCACAGCATAGTTACAGTGAGCTTTGCTTTTGTGGCCATTTTTTGTCTACTGGAGTCTGGTTCATGTCCAGACGGGACGTGGTAGTCCTACACTGGAGCAGATGTGTCGGAGTGTGAGATGTACGTTCAGGCTGTCCTTCAAAGGTCCCTTTTGAAGAACATATCATGAAGTCATTATAAAAAAAATTGAAATATATAATTGAATTTGATTTTCCTTATTTGTGTACATTTTCTGTAACACATCCAACTACTTAAAATCTCCGACCAAATTGACCAGATTTCGTTGTCTGTATGTATAGTTATTTTTCCATTTTAAAACAAATGCCAAAAATGCAGAACATGAGTTATGTCTCTAAGTGTGTACTTTAAACTTAAAGATTTAAGTTTGTGTATTACTTTAATACAAAATATGATCAAACTGTAGTGACGTTACAATATTTCATTAATATTTTTCTTTAGTTGGTGTCATAAAATGAGCATACTTGTGTGCCGTTTGATTTTATTTTCATAGCGCTAGGATAGTCGCACCACTGAGACCCCAGTGCCTTTTGTTGCTAAAGATGAGGTGATTTAAAGGGATAGTTAGCCCAGAAATTAAAATAATTTACTCCCCCTTTAAGTTGTTCCATATCTTTCTGTTGGACACAAAATATATTTTGAAGAACATGAGTAACCAAACACTGATTCCATAGAAAAATACTATAGAAGTCAATGGGGTCCATCCTGACATTCTTCAAAATATCTTCCTTTGTGTTCAGCAGATCCTTTCTATTTCTATAAACCCTTTTTACTTCTACTATCCCTTTAAACTCACCTTTGAGGGTCTGTTTCTGATGGCTCTGTAATTGGACCACTGCTGTCGTTTTTTGTATTTTATTTTTCAGACGACAGGACATACTATGAGAGGGATAGACATCATAGTCTCCTAGACTATATGACACCTCTTCCCTGTTGTGTTAAACTGTCTAATATAGCCAACAAACAAAGTGTTGATATAAAATGATTAGCTTTAGATCCAGCACAACTACAGTACATCATATTTCCAAGCACTAATTCTAGTATTATTAATGGATCCGCTTACACTAATGCCTGCTGTCAAATTCTTAAACTACAAATTAATTATAATTGATGTTATAGGTTAAATAAAGGTATATTTTTTATTATATCGTTTGAGTTTGTAGATATTTAGTCAAATTTATGATTATAGTTAGGTGCAGGGGCTTCTGCGTGTGGCACTTAACTGGCTGTTGCGTTCAAAGCAGATGCATTAATATCATTCTGGGCTCTTAATTTGAGTACTTTTATGTCTTGCATTTTGCTTTGATATATAGAGACAAGCAAATGTTTTATGCTTGCTGCTATGCTGTTGCAAGATATATATATATATATATATAGGAATACAGAGGTTTAAGTTTTTGATCTATCAGTCTAGATCTGATAGTGATATCATCATATATATATATATATATATATATATATATATATATATATAAATACTAATATGAAAAATAGTCAACAGTAATCTGTTTAAAACAACGTTTGTGTGTTTTGTGTTGCGACTTACTAGATTTAGGAGGGTGGAAATCTCCAGTGCGACCAAAAATGTTTTAATGTATCCCCCTTCTGCCTCACTGATGTCATACTGTAGCTCAGGTGTTGTTTCCTCTTTCCTCACATCGTCTTTTGAATATGAATGTTGCTTTTCACTGAATGTCGCTAATTGGCTTTCGTTTTGGGTAGCAGTTGTATTTGAATATGCTGTTGTTCATTTATAATTAGCACCCTGAAAGACTAGAACTACTTTAATATAAGCATTTGTTTCTTGTTCCTTATGTCCGATGCATAATAAAGCACATCACACACTGTCTTTGTCCAGCAGTCATTCTTTGAAATGTTGCAGCAAAACTAAAAAAAAAAATGCAGCTGTACTACTTCTACAGAACACCAGATGGCACCATAATGCTTACTTTCTCAAGGTGACTTTAACATGTCAAAAGATTATACGTCCTGCATTTTTTTTAATGGGTTAATGTAATCATTTTTACGGCTGTGAAGATTTTGTATTAATTAACGGTGTACTGTATGTCACTGAGTCGCATTTATAATTGACAGTTGGCAACTAAATGACAAATTCAGACGTTACATTTTTGTCATTTTATCTTTGAATAGGCCTAAAAACTGTAAAAAGTATCTAAAAACAGTTTTATTTTCATACTATTTTCAAGCCCACCACTGGCCTACAGTCCACACGAATGCTGAGTTCACACAGGTCGTGTATTTGTAGTCTATAAACACACTAAATCGACATCTTTACCATTTTTACAGGGAAGAAATCTATTAGGCTATTAATCTCAAGCATTTCCCCAGTCAGTTTTTCGAAATAGTTATATTTCATACATAATATCCCAGAGACTATTTTAATTAGTCGTCTACCGCGCGGTCTGCAAACACTCAAAAACTTGAAAGCTTTGTGTGCAATTTTGTTTCTGACCGAAGGCTGCTAATTAAGTAACAATTCAGTCTGCAACCTATTATAATCAAGCCCAGTTTCTGAAACAAGCACATTAGGCCATGTTATATTTAGATTAATAAACACACACCAGCAGACATCGTATAGTAAACAGCTGCCGGGGAAAAAATCTTTTTATTTTTTCATAACCAATAACCAGGAGCTCATATGAACACAGGCACCTTCGAAAGGTCTTTACACCAAAGAAAACAACAACAGCGGCACTGACGAGCACCAGAACATTGTCACCGTAGCACAATTACAATGGCAGTTTCTATTTACAGACAGCTCAGAGTAAAAACTAGTACAGCCAGCAAGTGAGATAGATAATAATAACAGTCACCAAGTGTTTTCTCCCTCGGGAAGAGGGAGATGAAAATCTATTCAACTTTGGGGAAAGGAAAAGAAACAAAACGATGCATTTAGATAAACATTGTAAGACATTGTACATATAGCAAGTGCTTTCAGTTAATGTATTGCGATATTTATCAACTCCAGATAATGAAATATCATCAGTTCCATCTATGGTCCTATATCCACAGACGAGACTATAGTGCGCGTAAATGCGAGCGGAGTAAAAATAATTTATTTCCGTCTATTACGAGTTATATTTGTCAGGTGTTGCTGCGCGAACCTGTGCACTAAAGCGTTAAATTGCATAATTGTATCGAGTGAACACAGACTAGACTCTCACAATGACAAAATAGTGGCATGAAGCCTTAAAAATATTCTCTAATTAAGGCCCTCGTTTCTGCTGAAACTTGACACCGTTTAACAATAGGGCTACATTTTTTTTTCCATTCCATTAGAATTAATTGTTGCCTAACAGCCTTCAGCAGCAATCGTCATCATTAAGAAAAGCCTCTGAACCTTTGAAACCTGCGCCGCGAATCTTTCTGCACTGCATTATGATGGGTTTACAGAGATGAAAAGCTTGAGGGAGTGTGTTAAAGTGGAGCCCGTGATGTCAAACCCCCGCTGGAATTACGCACGTGAGCCCGGACAAGCGGCGGCGCGAAGTCGTGTTTACGGCGGCTGGTGCGTTCAAGTCACTTTCGTCGGAGTAAGATATGGCGGAGTATTTTCTCTTAATTAATTACACAAAAATACAGTAAGGATTTTAAACTCTTGTTCTAGAAAATGAAGAACAAAGAAATGTGCATCAGGTAGACTATAGCCTACTTTGTTTTTTTATGTTTTTAATTAATTTATGAAGCCACTGCCAACTTTATCGAACATGTTGCATTGTTATATTATAATGCCATCATATTCTGTGCAGGCAATTAGCTTAGAAAATAGAAAAGCCTGACAATATCACTGCTAAATTCCTTTAAATATTGTGGTATTCCGCCATGTTTCTCAGTGACACGCCCACAAATCGTAAAGATCGGGGCTTGGAGAAAATCCGAGCTCCCCACTGGTATTTGGGTATTTACGACATTGTGGTGGCGTTCATGTGCGTTCAACTCGTTAATACGATCTAGGAGATGACTTGAACGCACCATAACACGAGACGTAACGTTGAGGAATAGCCAATAGAATATAACGCTTTTAAAAAATTAAGAGCGATGACTTTTTTTTTTTTTTTCATTTAAATATTTGCTACACTTAGGCCTTTGACCTTTCCAACACGTTTTTAAAACGTGTCTCAAGACGCTGCTCTGCGCTGTTCTTAAAGCAACAACCCGTTTATTGTTTTATGGAATATAAAGGTGCTGTATGTATAGCGAAATTTCTCTGGTTAAATGCAATCACAGAACTAATGTTTCCACTCCACAGTGCTACTTATCCATTGTTTTTCAATAAACACGCGCTAGACTGTAGTCTTTAACCGTTGCGTTCCCTTCTTTTGCAGAGTCTCTGACATGACACTCACACTTGCGTTCAAGTTAAAATGAATTCAACTTTTAAGAAAACCACTTTTTATACCTTGCGCTTTTTCATCTTGCGCTTTTAACAGCAAAAACGCGTTTTGTGTGAACCGTCCTTTAACACTCGATTTTGTCAAAAAAATTGTTAGCATTTATGAATAGCCTATAGTACACAGGTCAATGGAGGCTTTTTTTCCTGTTTAAGTTTAAGTTATTTTAACTTGAGCACCGCATTTTTAAAATGCTGTGTCAGAGCATAAGCAAACGCAATGGTTAAAGACACATCTTGCGCATGTTTACGTTAAAAAACAATGGAAAAGTAGTGCAGTGGAATGGAAAAACTCGTTCTGTGTGACCTGGCCATAAGAGTGGAGTAATAAAACTTTAATTGTACACATTAGGGGGCATTTACACAGTTGTATTGCGATTAAAAACGCGAAATGCAGGTTAGTGAAGTAAAAAAATTAAATCATTATTAAATTATTAAAAAGATTTTTAAAAGTTGAACATTTTAACTTGAGCGCGCATTTTTAGAATGTCGTGTCATGCACGAGACGCTGCAAACGATGTGGAAAAATGCGTTCTGTGTGAACTGGCCCTTATTGGGTCTTAATTTGACGTACAATTTAAGTGACATTTATACAGTTTAGTTGCTATTAACTGTTATATCGTGTCAAATTTGAGAGATAATCTTTGGGTTTCTTGATTTTTGAACGTTTTCAACAGTAATCCTCGGTTCGTTAGTGTTAATGTCACAAAGTTATATGAATAATATGGTACAAATCAAGTTGAATTCATTTTTTGAAAACCCACCAATTTCAAGGGTGTCCCTCATCTGGATAACATCATTTTCTTTTATAAGCATATAAATAAACCATCTGTTTATTCATAGCTACATTCATAGCTATTGCATCTACAATAAAATCTGTCCCCCATCAATGACTTTATAAATCACATTGGCATAGAGACATCAAGTACCTTCTTCAATGAACAGCTTCAATATACATATAGTCAATGTGCAATAATGGATAATACACAGTTATTGAATATAGTCTAGACATTGCTTACTGGTCAAAACAATAATTTTGGTAAATGGCATGGATCACCCAAGCACACCTCTTTTCCTTTATGGCTTTACAACTCAACTGCGGCATCTTTTTTTTCCTGCTAGCAGTGGCATGCAAAGATGATGACATCCTGAGTTTTCCCTTTTTCTCTTTACACAGTAGACTTCCATAATGTGCAAAGGGCGTCAGACGTCCGTCCTTAACATCAAACAATACTTGTAAAATCAGGAATGTCAAAAAGAACAGACAAAGCGACAGAATGTGTGAATAAAAAAAAATAAAAAAAAGCACAGTTTGGGCTGACTACATTGGTCCTTGAGATGAACCTGGTCCTCTGATTTGGATCATTTCGAAGTGCTTATGTAGTATCCGTCAGGCGTTTGTTTTTATAGCCTCTACTACGGCGGTCAGAAGCTGGTTATTTTATTGTCAGCATCTGTTGATTTTAATGGCAGTCCATTCACTAGATGTGAGCACATGGTGCTAAGTATAGAACAGGTCTAAGAAGAAGCCACACACATTTGGCTTTCACAGTGGAAAGACTGAAGAATGTGGCAGTTTCTATCAGCGCTTCAGCCAATCAGTTTCGAGCATTCTCTCTTAAAGGGATAGTTCACCAAAAAATAAATAAATAAATATAAATTGTCATATACTCACTTTTTTAAGTTTTTCCCAATCATTATGGAAAATATGACAAACTTTTTTTTCCCATACAAAAAAACAACAACATAAAAGTAGCTGAATACTTTTGAGCTGTATAAGTGTTCTGAAGTCATGTGAATTTGTTTGGGGAAGAAAAAAAGAAAAAAAATCTTAATTGCGCATCTGCATATTCAAACATGACCTGTTGCATTTGGTTATGAGATTGAAAATACTCAGATTGGAAACATCTCCTTTGTGTTTCACAGAAAAAAGAAAATCATATGGGTTTGGAAAGACATGAGGGTTAAGTGAATTTTGTTGTTTTGTTAAATTTTTTGGGGGGTTGGGGTGTTTAACTGTCCCTTTAAGGAATACGCATGGGAGAAGCCCTTTGTGGTAGAACATACCATGAAATTGTGTGACTTAAAAAGTGGTGAAATCGCATGATGAAAATGAATACATTTTCAGAGGAAGTGGTTTTTGCAAGTAATTCCTATAGTAACAGCAGCCTTCCTGCCCTGTGCCTGTTTTTACAGATAAAACATCACAAACAACATATTCATAAATTCAGATCATATATTTTTTGTGTTGGTTTTCTTCGGCATGCACATGCAGTATTACAAAATACAGTTAGATAAGTAAATACTTGAAAAAGTGTAAAAATCCAGTGCGACAGTCTTTGAGTTCTTGAGGTTAACATGGTTCTTGATTGACAATGGTCAGCAGTGAGATAATCCATTCAGAGCGCTTAGCCTACTTTCCCATGCATCCACTTTTTGGATGGGTTATTGTTTTTTCTTTCAAAATACATGTGCTGCGTGTTTCATAGGGAAGCGCGGCACTGTGTTTATTTACATGCAAGCAGCTCCGCAACATGCGCCAATCGTTTTCTCAAAAATGGCTGTTGTCTACAAAAGAGCTTTCTGCTAAAATAAAAACTTTATGGTTTAACACTTTAAAATTAAGAAATAAAACGGTGTAATATAGTATTCCCAGACAGAAACATAATGTCGGCCCAGAACCGGCCCACATCTGGTACACATGGATTCCACACGGCCCAGATGTGGGCATAATCTGGGCCGACACAACGTTGCTGTCTGGGCTGCATTATATTATGTTTCTTAAATACTTGATACATAAAAAAAATAAATAAAAAAAGTCATGTCATATTGATATATAAATGACAAAATGTTGGCCAAATAGTCCAGCCCTACAAACAAGTAAAAAAAATAAAAATAATAATAATTCCCCCAAATCACGCAGCCCTACTTTGAAAGACCCGACCAAACTTGTGATTCATAACCCTAAGATCTTCTGGGCATGGTCCTATCTGTTAGACTGGAGTTTTAGTCTCTGACAATAATGGATGATCTCACTGTTTAAGCATCTTGTAAGAAAAACATCCCCCCCCCGGTTTTTAAAACGCAGCCGTATTCAACAAACCCCTGCTTGAAATGTCGATTAAATGTTTCCCGCTGCGTTTCCAAAACCGGAGATGAAAACAACAAGACAAGAACAACTACAATATTGTAGCAAAAATCGTTTTACAAAGCACAACCAGGAAAAGACACCCCCCCCACCCCAAGCTTTAAATGCATCAAAAAACACTTTGAGCAGGGGGAAAAAAGCAAGATCTAGTCCTTAAATCAGTAAAAAAAAAAGGGGGCCTCAACTCCCACAAGTTTAAATCCAGACAAAATGATGAACTCAGACAAGCCGACACCAGAAACATTCCTTTGCTTTTCTGTGCATCTCCACGCACAATATCAGACCTCACCAAGGCACAGTCAGACTCCTATAAATCCTCATACAAATACATTCCTGAAAGCAGTCAGAGGGACTGTCCCCCCTCCACAGAAAATAAAAACAAAACCTCTCAGGCCCCCTGAACTAGTATAGACATGACCTGATCATGCACCACAGGGACCCCAGCATCTATTTGACCGGTACTATGCATTGCAGAATGCCAATGATGTCCAATGACAGCTAAGATTATAAGCCCTCAAAGAGAGAGCAAGCTCTATCCTGATGACCGTTTCATAATAAAATTAAAATCTGCAGTTTGGAATGTTCCTTTCGACTACCTTTTTTTCCCTTCTCGGCACTATCTACAGCATGTACTCTTTCTTGCTGTTTGTGGTTCGACACAAACATGCAAGTTATGTAAGTAGACTACTGAGTGGCCCATCTGCCATCTGGCTGTAGCGGAGTGGCGGTTTGGAGTTACACAAACAATTCAGTCTACGCAAAGACTGCCAGATTGGTTCAGTCTGACATAGGATACACCCACCCTAAACATCTGCACAAATCCAACACTAATACCAACAAAATCCATATGGGTATCCGATTAACATCCCATTTTTGATGTGTGGGAAAAGAGACGGCGAGAAATGGCTAGCTAGCATGTTAAACTCTGGACCTGGTGAAAGTTCAGGAAGCATCTTATTCTGTTCCCTGGTGTGTTAAAGTAGCTTAACATATGGATCAGAACATTTACACATTTTGAGTAATATAACAGTATTATTAGTTACCTTGGTTATTTCCTATACGGTGTGTTAACACAGAACCAGAAAAGACTACTTATAGGTTAAAGACAGCGAACACCTCGGTGTCCCGCTGGATCTGAACAATAAAAGCTTGATACTGCATTACTATGAGACATGGACCCAAGTAGGAATTCATGAGCAGTGTCCTAAATACTGTTTACCAGGTAGCTTATATATGTATTAATGTAGGTACATTATATACTGTTTAACTTGTGAACAAAGTTGGCCATGAACAAAGAAAATAGTGAAAACACGACCTACTCGTTGCAGCTTGATATGCACCGTGTGTTTGTTAAATTTCATGCTGTACAACAAAACAAAGGCCAGTGCAGAAGAAAACTAGCACCCCTGATGAACACGAGTAATGCGCCGTGGCTAGCTAATAAAACCGAAGCCGAAGCACCATAGTGACAGGTGTGTGAAACATCATTAGAAATCAAATGCACCGTGATGTTACGTACAATAACTTCACACAACAGCTTATCCGAGGCAAGAGCATTTAGAAATATATCACCAAAACTCGCTCTTAAAAGTGACTTCAATCTCATTTGTAGGAAACATGATGAAAAGAGTTTCCCCAAGTATATATTGAGTGTAAACAGTTGAAGAAATCAACTTGCCCTCTTACGTAAAACGCCCATGAGATCTCGCAGACCCTTTGATCTATTATAGCACCAGGAAGGGAATGGAGGGACAAGCAGAAGCCTCTGAGATGTTCCTCACACCAGCTGAGGGGCCAAAATATGCAGCTATTAATTATTGAAACTTGTCGTCTTCATCTCTGGCATAAGATCACAAAGTGTTTTGAAGGGTATTGGAGTCGAATTGGAGCGCTAGAGCCTTTGGGTGCTGGTGTGTGGTTTCACAAACAGGTTGCCTCCGGTCATACGGAAAGACGCAAGAACCTTTTTCATGCACGATCTGTTGAATCGTGTCAACAGAACGTAAAAAAAAAAGAGGAAAATTATAGATCAGAAACCGTCATGTATATCAAGTTTGATAAACATGAACTCTATAAACAAGACTCAAAGCCCATGAAACCAATGGCAGTTTTAAAGTGTTTTTGTTTTGGAGACACTATTTAAATATTTAAATGCATATTTTAATTATAGATTCACATTCAAAATGTTCTTTTATTAGCCTAGTCTATGGCTTTATTCAGATAAGCAGCAAAAATCTGAACCATTGAATTTTTTTAGTTTTGTAGATCAGGTGTGAAACCAGATTGAATCAGATTGAATGCATCTCAGTGTAAACAAACAAATAAGATTTCAAGTAGCTTTTCCAAGTAGTCTACCATACTTTAAGATGTCTGTGAGTCTCTTGTCGTCATCCTGATCATTCCTAAATCAACCAATTAACAAATGGAGCTAACTTGAAATTGGATTTGAAACCAAATCGGATTGATGTGCAGTGTGAGCAAAGCCTTAATGCGTGTTCTACCAAAACCAAGCATTACTCTGGGCGTAAAACATTTCGTTTTGGAGAATTGAATACTGTATACCTTATCTATATACAAATATCGACAGTAAGTAAGAGGGGAACCATGTGATGAACAAAACAGACAATTGTGCTGAACACAATAAACACTGTTTGCATGCATATGATGAGTTAACTAGCTTGTGTTGATGTTATGTGGATTATATCATGTTAGACTATATCAGAGCCACCAAAACAGTGCCAGATTACGATTGCCGTATTCCTTGAAAGCCAAACTAAGTGTCGACATTATGTGGAACTCAACAAACAACTTTCATTCTATCCCAGTCATCTTTTGCAAAGAAGCCCATCGTGAAAAGATGTCCGTTCTCCTGCAACCAGCATTCTGCCATGTTACACGATACTGTACCAATTACAGAGGAATAACACCATCACATCTGAGTGCTTCCAGCATGAGCTCCTGTGCCGGAGTAGATGTGGCATTTGCTATTTTTATTACTTCCTACTTGAACCTGTGAGGTCAGGAAAAGGTGAGAGGAAAAGAGCTCTACACCTTTCAGAGGTAAAATGAACCACTTTGCAGAGTTTTCATACTCTTTACTCAGTCAGGCATGTTGGTCAAACCTCTCTAGGCAACAGACAGTGGCGTAAAACCACCGCGGGCTCATTTATGGCTCTAATATGAATGCAGTTCATTCCTGCTGATGGGAAGGAGAGGTTGCGTTGCCTGAATGGCTGGTTCTTGCCACTGCTAACTTTGATGCAAGTCTGTGCTGTCGGATTTTAATGATCGCAGTCTTTGTACTTCATTCAGTTGAATGACAAGAGGGGGGAAAAAAAGAAAGAAAATGGCACGTAAAAACCCTTTTTGGTAGCAAGAAGATATTCCTGTGACAAAAAGCACTGAGTTCTCTGCTGTTAAATCTAACTGTTGGTTTTGCTTTTACTGATCGCATCCCTGAAAGAAATGTCCTATTGGTAAACGCAAATATAAAACCAGAGATATAAAATCCGTCCTTTGTAGGTGCAATTGCTTGTGACAGCACGGCTGAAAGGGGGAGCTAAAAGTCCTCTTCCCATACTTTTTTTTTCTTCTTCTTTTTTGCATTGATGAATTCAAGAGAGTTGTCCAGTCAACATCCCAAAACTAACCCCCAGTGGTGGTACATTCTTGAGAAGACAGGGTTTTCTGGCTGTCCAACCCTTAACCTTTAGTAAAATAGGCAGGAGAAATGCGAAAAAGTGCCTGTGGAAAAAGAAACACTTTCTCTGGTTCTGTTTTATAGCACTCTCACACAGTCTGAAAGAGAGCTTTCTTCTCTTTTAAAAAGAGCTTGGACAGAGGCTGGTCTTGCCTTAACTGGTCCTTTAGGAACAGACAAGAATGTTTTTCAGGAGTCTATCGAACACAAACGCTGTAAAAAACAACTCGCCTTGAAGGGAGAGTTGTGAATCTTCAAAGATTGAGAGTGCGTCCGTTGTTTTTGGAGGAAATGCATAAGGGTTTGACCCCTGAAGTCCACATGGGTTTAAGGTGAGGCAGGGTGGGTCTGTGGTCAGTAACAAAGAGAAGGAATGTTTTTCATTATGCTATGCATGCAAAAGGAAGCCCACCCTGTTTTCGTGACTCAGCCATCAGCTGTTTCAGTCAACAAATCTCTGGCAGGCTTTCTTCCAGCGGCAGGCCGTGCACCACATGTCTCTGTTTTCCATGCCGTACACCTTACGACACTTCTTCCCCTCGCCTCGTGACTTCCTACTGCACAGCACAGCACATTAAACAAAACACAAAAACAGTTTCACAAAAAGTGTTCAACAAACAAAAGCAAACATTAATAAAAATGCAGTACTTGCATGATTAAAATTTGGAGCTCAAGCCAAGTTCATCTGAAGCTTATGATTATTAACTAAACTAGATGTGTGTGAACTGCATGAGTGCAAATAAAATGTCTTTAATATCTTAAATGGTATAACAAACATCTTCATTATCATTTTAAGAGGTCAATTTGTGCATGGAAAACAGTGATGCATCCTAATGTGATTATTAAACTTCCAATATAAACTTCAACTTTAAAATCCCCTGTGGTGAAAATCAAGCTTTTAATGTTGTTTATATGTGGTGTTTTAATATGCTTTAAGACAAACCATGTACACATGCATAAGTCATCACTATTGCTGAGTATTTTCTCCTTAAAACTGCAGAGAACCAGAGACAGTTTCAAAAACTCGGTTTGGAAATCGCTGGTGTCACACATGTCAAAGTGTGATCGTCAATGAGTAGATCTCTGAGCTGGTGCGAGTGAGTGGAGGCGGGGCTAATTTGCATATTCATAGAACCGCGTATTCTAAATGAGGCGAGGGTGTAGAGTTACATTCAAGCTATTTTAAGGCATGAAGAATTCTTTTGCACTTTAATCTGTTTCAAACATTTGTTTACTTTATAAATTATTGTGTATTGTTTTATTGTATTTAAATGATCAGTTTTTTGTTATAAGAAAAAGTTATTAAACCTGTTAGAGGGACAACAAGTTTTTCAATCATTTCAAATCAGCAATGAGTGTGGCATGTCTAATATACTGTATATAATTTTGCTTGTAAATGTCTCCTAGAATATCTCCCCTAAAGTTTTTATAATGCACTCCTAAATTTTTAAACTCACGAGCACATGTTTAAAAAAGTAAGTGTCAAGCCCTGAGTAACTGTCAAATAGTATATATAATAATATAATATTATATTATATATAATACAGCATAAAACAGATTTTCATTGTCACTGATATGACTGGAGTTTGTATCTCAAGTGAGTGTACATCATTTTAATCATATTTGTTCAAATTATTATTTGTTTATTTTTTATATATAAAAAAATTGTTATATAACAAACATGATACAAGCAATGTTAAAACAAAATTAAGAGAAAAAAAATACAACGATATTAAAATTCTGGACGATAATTTGTCAGAATGAAAAAAAAAACTGAAATCACTCATTTTTAACAAGTGAATTTAGACATCACAAGAGGATAATGTAGAGTATGAAAAATGGATATTCATTTTGTGATTTGCTTCTGGCATCATAGAGAGCGGAACATATTGTTAATTGTAGTTTTCTACACTACTTACAGATTTTATGATGTGCTGATAGATTAGGACGCTCGTAAAATGTGCAAGAGTGTCCCTAATGGCCACCACACTTCCAGCATTCATCAGGTCTAACTATTTCACACAGCCATTTTAAAAGTACAATATTCATTTATTTAGGTGTAAGGCTCTGTGTATTTAAAGTGTATTTAAATACAGTGTTTAAAGTGTATTTAAATAGTGTTTAAAGTGTATTCAAGACTCTACCTGAGTGAGCCTGCAGCTCTCGGGGGAGACGAGAGCACTGCGATGGTCTGAGAGCGCTGCTCCCCAAAGCCCTGCGTCCGGCTGTGAGTGGGAGAAGCCTGGAGAGAGAGAGAGAGAGAGAGAGAGGGAGAGAGAGAGAGAGAGAGAGAGAGAGAGTTCAAATCCTTCACACACGGCCAAACACATCATTCATCCATTTCCTGTCGTAAAAACCTCAAAGTGTAATTTACAGAAACACTCAGCATAAAACGGTGTCTGTTTAAGCTTGATTTGTGAGAGTTTTGGTATTTGGTTATCTATCAGTGATGAGATATTTGACTCACATCTCAGAGATGTGTCTGACAGTGATGTCAGGTAACTCAAATGTGCAATCAAATGAAGGGCCAAACTGTGGCAGATCAGTGGGTGGTTATGAGAGACAATCGATGTGTATAAGGGGACTGTCTAACCTCGCAAGGCACACTGGAGTTCAGTGTGTGCATGTGTGTGATGGGCACAGGAGTGTGCGTGTGTGTATGTGTGTTTACTCACAGAGGTGCCAGTGAAAGTGACAGGTGGGGACTGCCAGGAGATACTGAAACTGCTGCTGGAGGGGGTGAAGCCAGTGGAGCTGGTGGAGGGGATGGTAACAGGGGCTGTGGCCTGTGGGGTGACAGTCACACTGATATAGAGTCTCTACGGGCCCGGGATTATGACTCGGCTGCATGTATATAATGTGATAACATCTAGCATTCAAGCAGTGGGCTTTCCTTTATTGGTCACCCTATTATTGGTCATTTAAAGCTATGTAACAGTTCAGCAGATGTATGATTGCATTCATTGTTTAACAGGGTTATCATTATGTTACGGTTTTCATTATTTTGTTTTGTGCTTTGGTTTTCAGTTTCAGTGTTTAGTAGTGGTTCTCAAATCCCGTCCTGGATTGTCAAGAATGCAGTTGTGAGTCCTGAAAATATGCTGGTGTCAGTTCGGTTCTAGAATGGGGTTTTCAAGCTCCTAAAAAAACTAAAACTCGTATTAAGTGGCACTGCCATACTAGCCGTCAACATCTGCTCTAGAGTTTTGTTTTGTGTGAAACATGATAAGGAATTAGCGATGAACATAAACAGAGCGTAATCGATTACGTCGACACGTATTATGAAGGATCATGTGACACTGAAGACTGGAGTAATGGCTTCTGAAATTTCAGCTTCACCATAACAGGAATAAATTATATTTTAGAATATATTAAAATAGAACATTGTCACTATATATTTCTGTTATAACAATTTTTTATCAAATAAATGAAGCCTTGGTGAGCATAAGAGACTTCTTTCAAAAACATTAAAAAATCCTTTTGAACAAGGATGTGATCAAGAGAAACGTGGCTTCTCATCTCAATCTCCTCATGTGTTTGTGACCTTATCATCCTCCATATTGAAATTGAGAGGTGTCTTTATGCACAGCTTGGCCTGTTGATACTTCAATCATATTGAGGCTGTCATCTGATATTAAATGTTTTTCTTTCTTTCTGTAATTGCATAGAACTACTAGGTCATATTCATATTATGTCTGTCTAGTGGTTGTGTACAGAGAGCATCAGAGTGGATCTCTCAAGTGATGTAATGTTATGTAAATGTGTGTAAACTCCTTGTGATTGGATGGGCTGTACCTGGTAGGCGTGGTCTGTGTGCACTAGGTAGAGTGCGCTTGGAGCGGAGCGACTGAGAGGGGTGGTTGTGCTGTTGTCATTCTTCGCCCCGTTAGTGCCATCCGGCTGTCTCTGGTCCAAACCCGGCGGGGGAGACAGAACAGACGGGGACACAGGAGACAGACTGCTCAAACCGTCCGCCACAGAGTCTGTGTTCAGCTTAATCTCAGTGTAGTAGAAATCCTCCTCACCGTCACTACACTCTGAGTCACAATTCCTCCTGAAGAGAGACAGATCATTGAAACATTGTTATATCAACACTATGACTTGCTTTCATTTAACATTTCTAATGTGCACCACTAATATAACTGCTTTAAAGGTACTATACTATACAGCACTATACTTTTCTGTCATATTGTAAAGCCCTATAAAGGCAAATCACAGTACTACCACACTGAAGCTGAAAAAATGGCTGCAAAGTTTATTAATTGCCTGATTTAATATGAATTCATTTTTACATTTGATATAAAAAAATTTACTCTGAATCTGAGCATATAGTAGTTAAGCCAAACCTGTCATTGTGAAACTATAGTAGTAAACATTTGTACTACTTTATACTTTACGTAACTTAAGTACTTCTTTGATACCAATAAAAAAAGAACAAATACACAAATACAATAGAGCAAAGTTACAAATAAAAGTAAGGGTTACACTTTATTTTAAGGCAACGTAGTTACATTGTACCGAGTAATATTAAGTAACTACATGTACTTACTATAGAGATACGGTCAGGGTTAGGGTTTGGTTTAGGGTTAGTTACTTGTAATTATGCATAATTTACTGTTATTACTATAGTAAGTACATGTAGTTACGTGTAACTACGTCACCTTAAAATAAAATGTTACCAAAGTAAGGTCTAACAGTAGTATTCAGCTACAGAAATGTAATAATTAAGTGTAAAGTAACTCCATAGTGTTCACTGTACAAATTAAATATAGATTAAAAGATTTTTTTTAAGTTGTGTTTAGTTGTTTGATTAACATTAATGAGGGTGACATCTGAGGGTATTTATAGGCAGCGGTCACTTTAAGACCTAAAGCACGGATCCAATATAATGATATACATCTGATTTCTTTCTCAATTGTTTACGTTCACATAAGACATAACCGACTGTGTTTACAAGAATACATGCCGAGACGGGTATTTTGAGATCGTTTTGTGTGTGTATGTGTCCGTTCAAGCACAAGGAGACGCGAAAGAGGACTAAATTCTGTGTTTGCACGCTGTCTGAAACGCGAGTGTGCACAGAAAACAGTCCGCAAGTACCAAATGAAGTTCTCTTTCACCTCTTCTTGTACTTGAATGGTAAAATCGATTAAAATGTTTAAAATGGCAAGACTTAGAAACACATGCAAATGATAAACCTTCACTCTAAGATGGATAAACTTTACAACTAATCCACAAATTTCATGCATGCCGAACCGTCCATACAGATAAACTATGATCAATTACATTATATTACATTGTATAATTGTGTAATATGAATTCCATAGTAAAATGCCTCATGGTCCTTCAGAAATAATACTAATATGCTGATTTGGTGCTCAAGAAACATTTCTTAGTATCATCAACGTTGAAAACTGTTGTGCTGATTAATGTTGTGGAAACTTGTGATACATAATTTTTTTCAGGATTTTTTGATGAAAGTTCAAATACAGCATTTATTTGAAATAGAAATTGATTGTTAACTGTATTGTCCTACTATTGTAAATGCATTGTAACAAAATGTCTTTACTGTCACTTTAGATCAATTTAATACATCTTTAAAAGTATTTATTTAAAAAGTATGGTATGGTAAAGGTATAGTGTAGCATTCTGTGTTACAGTATGATATAGTATATTATAGTGTAGTGTTCTACAGTATGGTATGATGTAGTATAGTATAGTATGCTATGGTATATCGTTTTCAACAGTTACTTGATGCATAAAACCGTCAGTTTCTCATGTCCTTCCATTGAACCATAGTTCTGAAAATTAGATTTTCTCAGAAATCCTCCCGGTCTGTGGTTTAATCAGACTTCAGCAGAGAGAAACATAAACCTTCCTTCACAATCATCTGGCCTTGGCTGTCATTACTTTGTGCCCCGCAGTAATAGTGTAAGCGTGGTGATAATCCAGCTGGAATTAGTCTCATGTTTTGACATTTTGACATTGAAGCAGGAGCAGTCTGTTGTCTCTTATCTCCCACTATATGCTATCCAGAGATCACTGTGATAAATTTCAGCCAAGAGATAGTATAACAGCATAAAAATGTGAATGGGTTTCTGCCTAAGTGTACATGAAACGTTTTGAAAATGACATGAAAAGTTTTTTGGTAATAAATGTAAAACTTTTTTTTTGTATGCTTGTGTTGATGTACTGGGTTTGTTTCCTTCATTGTTAAGTGTAACCTCGATTATAAAATGATCAGGGTGAATACACAGGGAAATGCACTGAATGCGCTAAAAATCTACCATAATTAAATGATTTTCCCACAATGGACTTATTTTACATGTACACTACCATTATAAAGTCTGGGGTCAGTAAAGGTCTTTGCACACTGAGTCCGAAATTCTTGTTAGAAAATTTCGCACTTTAAAAAATAAATACGACCTCACGTTATGTCAATCACGTTTACACACTACCTCCGAAACTTTCGTCCGTCATAAAAAAATTCTTTTTTGCATCCGTAGCAAGCATTTTGAGAGGTGTTTTGACAATTGAGAGCCACTGAATGATGAATACGAAAAAAAGAAAAAAAACATATGAGAATTTCAGACTCAAGGTTACTTAGATTTTCTGCGTTTTTCGCATCTGTAGAAAGCATTTTGAGAAGTGTTTTGACATTTAAGAGCCACTGTAAAAGCGAAGGCCAAAATCTAGAACTGTTCAGGATCAATTGATTCAAGAAAATTGGTGGTCTTGTTTTTAATATGTGGCTCCAGTATCGCTAATAATACATCAAACTGGGCCAGTGACATCCTGAAGTAAATTTTAAATTGCTCGGGATAATCCCGCAGCTCCTTGATAAGGAGGTGGAACTCTCTTTCCTTTCATACGTAATCTCAGGATTGGATGGACCCAATATTTCCTCTTAAGGCGAGACACGGCAGGCAAAAACATCGTTTTTTTTTTTTACTGGTCAATTTTGAGATTTTGGGATATTTGTCTTCAATAACATGTCTTCTTTCAGACTTGTGGTGAAAAAAAGTCCGAAATACACATTTAGGTCTTTATTTTACTACACTTTGTCTGTTTGCGTCTGTAGATTTCTCATAAATTCAACAAAAGTTGGCGTTCTTAATCCTCCAGCTGCTCCGCGATCTCTGTCTGCTTTCTGTCATCACACGCACGGCTGGATAGCTCTCTCTCTCCTGTACAATGCTGTCGGATCCAAATATGGTCATTTCCTTTTTATCAGCAACCAATCGTGAAAGTAAAAGGGCTGAATGCGCAATCTCATTGGCTGATGATAAATCTTTAAAGCCCGTTTTCTCAAAATGACCTTTCTCTCATACTCCAAGTACGAAATCTTCACTTCAGTAGCACCTATATACACCAAACGTTCCAGTCTTGTACCTAGTTATATTATGAAGACATTTACAGAGGGATTTGTAAATATATTATTCCTAGCCTGATTTATATAACATTTTATTCCAAAAAACATGGCGAAAATCGTTTTTTTAAGGCTGTTGACAGTATATTCTGATTTACAGGATAACAAAAGTAGATATCCATAAATCCCTCTGTAATTTTTTTCCCATCTAATATGTGAACACAATGAAAAAATAATTTTTAACCTGGCTTTATCCAATACTCAGATTTCGTTTTTTTAAATATATGCAAAATAGCGCATATTTAATTAGATATTGCCTAATTTGCATATTTAAACATTAAATTATAGAAAACTTGTAATACATTTTTTTTCTCATCTTAATGTAGGTAATCAACTGGGAAAGTTTCATGGTGATATCTGCTAGTTAAAATTTTTACCCTATTCACCTGTAGTGTCTCGCCTTAATTTTTCTCTTTTTAAGAAAAGAGAGGACAACAAAATCATCCTCACTGCTTGAAGACTCCATTTTGTATTGTTTTGCGAATTTTTTTTGCGAATTAATTAATACGCATCGGACTCAGTGTGCGGACTCAGCTCGGCTCTCTGTATGTGACGGATTTTTAGGATGACGAAAACGGAAAAACGCAAATGAAAATTTCGGACTATTTCCTGTAATGGCAAAGATGAATTTTCAGCAGCCATTACTCCAGTCTTCAGTCACATGATTCTTCAGAAATCATTCTAATATGCTGATTTAGTGTTCAAGAAACATTTCATATTATCAAACAGTTGTGTTGATTACATTTTTGTGGAAACTTAAAAATATGTTCAGGATTCTTTGATGAATAGCACTTATTTGAAAAATGTATTTAAAATTATTGTAAATGTCTTCATTGTCACTTTTGATCAAAACTTATTAAAAATCTCACTGACCCCAAACTTCAGAACGGAAATGAACCAAACACCCCTCTCATTAACAATTTGTCTTACCGTTAAAGGCACAATCTATAACAAGCCTAACTATCATAAAATGAGGCGTGTTTGTGCAGAAAAAAATGACAATGACTTCATTTAAATATGACGCAGTGCTATTTCAGCGCATCTAACACCTGTTTAAAATGTATTGTGGGTGGTTATTGAATATGACACAATTTTTTGTGATACCACAGGTGGCTTACCCCAGGTGGACGGTTCGAATGTGCTTCTGGATCCCGGCGGCTGTGCTCAAGACCTTCCCGCAGTTCTTCCACAGACACTTGAACATCACCTTCATGGAGTTCTGTCAAGGACACAGGTGCATAGTGAGTACACTAATCAACATCAATTGGCAGACCTCCTGTACCCAGTATTCAGATGCTCACAAAAGACTGACACGGGGGGGGGGGGATTCAAGGGGTGAGAGCGGAACCCAGAGACTCAGCAGGATGCCCACCTTAGATGTCTCTCTTGCTCTATTCCGAGGCTGGTAATTGGTCGGCATTGAGAGTGACACTATAGCGCAGGTCTTTCAAAGCTCATGTCATTTTTCACACAATGTGTCTGCACTAATTACACAATTGTCATTTGAGAGCGGCGGCTCCCGTGTCAAAACTGCACCCGAGTTGAAAGTACAAGTGAGCGTAATACTTAATACTTCGATCTCTCGACATATGGTTTTATGTCAGGTGGCGTGCGGTAGTTTGTTTACCATTGTTATGACGCTAATTTAATTTTCTCAAGATGGCCATTGTGTCGGTCTGGCAAACAAAGCAGCTCATTCCCACATAATCGGTTCACCATGTCCCTGGATGACAACAGCGCCGCAATTCCCAGTGCTATAAACCAGCTACTAATTAACAACAGTTGAAACCGGCTGGTGTCCTCGTGACTCGTGTTGAAGTCAACTCTCTAGAAGGCAGCTGAAGGTCAAAGCAGAAAGCTTGGCCATTTTTTCTTCTTTTAGGAAAGACTCTTTTGAAGCTGCTGCCAGGAAAGACACTGAGAAATGACATATTGATGTGTTTGGAGGCTGCTCGTGATTCCTAGAACAGCAATTCCTAGAAATGAATCTAAAAGGAATTTAACTTCTTCATCAACAACATTATTAATTAGATATATTTGTAGGAATTGGTGTGAAATCATTACTTTAAATGTACCATGGTGGTACTAGCAAGGTTTTTAGGTCATGGTACCAAGGTAATGTACCATGGTAGTTCCAGGGTATTATTTTAGGTAGCATTGAGTGTGTAAATGCCATACAGGTAATACATAAATATGGTAATCATTCAGTAACACAGTATTTATTAAAGTACTACGGTATTACCATGTTTTTATGGACATAATATTCGCTAAAATACTTTGGAGAATCACCACCTATCAGCACACAAAAAGTGCCAAACAGTACCATGGCACTTTTTGAACATTTATTCCTTTTTTTTAAGTATCTAAACATCATGAAGAGTACCATAATATTATTACATGATACCATCAATGTACCATGGTACTATCAAAGTAATTTTTCTAAAGGTTGTAAGTACCATTGTACATGAACATGATAAATATTTTGTACACTCAGTATAATAGTACTACCACAGTTTTTTTATTATGGCCTTTTACGAAGTCTTGATTTTGTCCTATAATATTTTTTCAAGCTTGATTGTTCAAAAAACGCATAATTTTTTCACATATTTTACATTATTACAGCTCCTCTCTCGTAGGGCTGTGAAACGATTTATCGCGATTAATGAATTGCATTCAAAATAAAAGTTTGTTTACACATAATATATGTGTGTATACTGTGTATAATTATTTTGCATATATAAATACACACATGCATTTATATATTTTTAAGAAAAATGTGTTATTTATATATAGTATTCAATTTTTTAGGGTTTTTTTTATATGTTGATTTAGTTATTCATTTTTAGTTTAGTACATAAAGTTAAACTTAATGAAAATGACAAATGTTTCTTTGGCAAGTGGTTGAAATAAAAAGAATAAAAGTTCTTATAATACAAAATGTAACAAAAAATGATATACAGTATATTTATGTCCATGGCATGAAATGAAAGGATAATAGTAGTGATAATGAAAACAAGGCACTGACAAACACTGGTATTGCTGTTGTCCTGGAGTCCTGAGCTAGAGAGACAATAACTGAGATAAAGGAGGTCTATTCATTCCCACAAATGAGGGAAGACTGACAGAATCTGGGATGCACCTGACATGAGCCTGATTAACTGGAAGATAAAATAGATTGGTGCCTGTGAGCAGCCTAGTGCATTGGTAACTTATCTTCGTAAAGACAAGTAAATTGCCTCTCTACACAGCATCATCATGTCTAGTAATGGCACCTCCAAATGAGCCACATCCCAGAGAGGACAGTGTGTTATTAAAAGTAAAGAAATATGTACCCACTACTTCTCAAATAATCTGTCTGCAATACTAGTATGAGTCCAGATATAAATCACTTTTACACGCCTTCCTCTAAATTCAGGAGTCATGGTCACATGCAGGAAAAAAATACAAAGTACAAGGTCTGTCAATCATAAAATAATATAATCATTATTTATTTAGCTCAAGTTGCATATTTCTGAATCTGCATTGAAATACATAGGGAAATGCACTTAACACAATGTAGAAATCATGTTTTTTTGCACTAGGTCTTTGATTAGGGCTTTTTCCATTCATCATGGTCTTGAAATGTGTTTTGGGTTGATAGTTTTTTTTTATTAATATTTTTGTAATACCATGTTGAAATGTTCCTTTAACCATTTATATTCCACTTGAATCACATACATTAACTAACATCCCTAAAAAAAAAGAAGGCATAATGGCATTAACTAGTGGTTGACTGATACTAGATTTTGTAGACACCCATAACTTAAGAGTTTACAAACCTGATTTCTGATTGGCCTGATTTGAAATTAGTAAAATAAATATGCTGAATGTCAAAAAATGTAAAAAAAAATTCCAGTCTCCAAAATATATGAAATCCCAGGAGCAGTTTATTGTGCAACCAAAACTAGAAAAATGATTAGGCCTATTCGTGCTATTCAGAAAATAAAATAAATCAGTTTAAATGATGCTCAATACACTGTAACCACCGCTAACTTTCTTTCTCCTCATTTTAACCATATTTACACCAGCCATAATTAAAAATAAAACTATAATACTGGCACTTTTTTTTTTTTTTTATGTTCAATATTTGCAAAAGCCATATCCGGTGCCGATGAATATGCAAATCGCCCTCTAGCATAAAAATGAAGTATTCAGCACTCACATAAGGGTCTTTGTCTCATTCTAAATTGCATTTAAATTTCACTTCAAGGATCACAAACCGTGCCAGGGACACGGGCGGCAGGGTGGCTGCGGATTTTTGTGCCGCTCATTGTAAATCTATTATCTTCCTTTATCCATTCTTCCTATAGTAGCGTTTAACTAAGTTACGCCTGATCAAATCTCCATAAGTGAAGGTGAGATGACAGTGGCTCACCTTGCGTTTGCGGGGGATGGGTTCGTCGAACAGCAAGCTGTTGCCGTCATGCTCATCGATGTTGTCGTCTGTCGGCCCGTTGAGGCTGGGCATTCGGAAGGGTTTGAAGCTGTCAGCGGACAGGGGCGGCGATGGCGTGGACGGGTTGGACTGGTCACTGGGCGCGCTCCAGCTCCAGTATCCACTGCTGCTGTAGCTTGATGGAGTGAAACCTCCGTCCTTCCAGGAGCCATTTAGACCCTCTGTATGGAAAGAACGGAATACAGTGAAGGTATAAAGACACATTAAGTGCGTAAAGTAATTATAATAACCATCATCCCGACATATATACTGCTTTATAATACACTAAACTTTCAATTAAGCGCAATGAGGAGTGTAAAGACATTAACGTCATGTTAGTTTATGAAACTCTCAGTGTGCAGTAGTGCTTTAATGCACTGTCATAACAGAAAGTTAAAGTCCTATTATATCACATAAAAGCTACAATTATAGTACTCCATTAAAGGCCTTCAAAAGTTATAACACGTCTTCATCAAGGGCTTGCGCGCGTTTCACACATGGTCCATTTGCAGTGTGTATGTAGTCCAGAAGCAGCACAGGCTCATTGTGCTTTCAAACTAGACGCATTTGCACTTTGCAGTGCGCAGCTGTGTGCCACAAGTACAACTATTAGTTATCCATAAATCTTTTGTAACAATATACATTACCGTTCAAAAGTTTGGGGTCACACTTTTTGAAAGAAATTAATACTTTTATTAGCAACGATGTGTTAAATTGATTAAAAGTTATAGCAAAGATTTATTTTGTTAGAAAATATTTCTATTTGAATAAATGCTATTCTTTTTTACAGTTTATTCATCAATGAATCCAGAACAAAGTTTCACATTTTCCAGAAAAATATTAAGCAGCACTAGTGTTTCCAACATTGATAATAACTAAGTAGCAAAACAGCATATTAGAATGATTTCTGAAGGATCATGTGACACTGAAGACAGTAGTAATGGCTGATAATTTTTTTTTTTATCATCACAGAAATAAATAATATTTTAAAACAGATTAAAATAAAATAAAACTATTTTAAACTGTAATATTTCACAATATAATTTTTTTTTCTGCATTTTTGATAAAATAAATGCAGGCTTAATTAGCATAAGAGACTTCTTTCAAAAACATTAAAAAAAAAATAGTAATGTGTCCAAACTTTTGACCAGTACTGTGTATATGTATATATGTAGACAGACAGATAGATTTATATATTAAGTAGTAACGTGGCACATACAGAATAAACATAAGGTACTTCTCTTACATTAAAAGGTAATATCATTTTAAAGTGTCCCTATTATGTTTTTTAGAATTTTACCTTTAATGCAGTGTGTAATTTGAAATGTAGCTGTTGGCAAATCTACAATGTCTGCAAAGGTTTAAAGATCAAAGTGCACAACAAATAAAGTTATTGTCTCCTAAAAGAAAACTATTCTGAACTGCCGAAACGAGTAGTCAGAAATTGCTTCCTGTTACACACTGTTTTGGATATTGACATTGCGATTTACCCGTTTCCAAGAAATGTTATTTTGCTTGCTTTTAAGGTAATGCCATATATGCTTAAATATATAAAATGCTTGAATGCCATTTGAGTACCTAAAATACTTAGTGATATGTAGGGTGTAAACAAATACATTTGGCTTCCTTTGTTTATTATGTAGAGCAAAAGGTGTGAAAATTAAGTTCCTTGAACTTAATGTTTGTAACCAACCACAAAGGTTACCGAGAGGGCACGCTGTGATGAAGAGAAGGTGTTAAAACCACAAGCGGAGGTGAAATTAATGTAGGCTAATGTGAAGAAGGGGAGAAGAGCTACAAGAAGACAACAGCATTGGCGATAGCAGAAGGACATCCGGATGATTAAACAGGATTTACAGAGGTAAAACTGACGCCTTTGTTACTGTTTGTATTACTGTGTATCAAGTGCTAAGGAAGCCTCCGGAGCTGAAATTCAGATATGGTAATAGCCATTTTGTTTCCAACACGCCCTGTAAGAAGTAGACCGATCACAACAGACTGGGCCGTCTGACCAATCAGAGCAGAGTAGGCTCGTGGAAAGTAGGGGTTTAGAGAGATGGAAGAATCTTCGAACAAACCATTTTCCAACGCTTTGAGAAATGTGGTGATGTGTATATATTTTTTTTACTATGGATGGATGTAAATTTATTGTTGGAGACCTCCAAAACAAAATTAGGAACTGTTAAAATAGCACAATAGGGGCACTTTAAATAAAACTCACCATTTACGGGTGGACACTTTTCTTTTGCATTTAAATCTTGCGGGTCATACAGAACTTTGTTTTCCCACCTCCACGATGAGATGAGTGCGATCCAATACGTTGCCTTGTTTTTCTAAATGTGAGGTAAGATGTAGTTTTACATCATGCAGCCATTTTAACGCCCATTTCCCACATGATCTGTTTGCTGTGAGTATGTGGTACATATTTATTTCAGTGCTCATGTTAACCGGTTAGAGCATTCACACTGCACATGAATGCAGTCCAGCAATGCGTTCCAGGAGCGGCAGCGGTGCAGACGCAGTAATCGCTTCTACACAGTCTATTTTTGCTCTGCTGCACATGCAAAATTAAAGTGATAGCGCATTGTTAGAGGTGAACTAAATGAACAGTGATTTCACCAGAAATCCATATAATTAAAGTCTACTGTCAACATATGACTTTCTGCCCTGGGTAAAGCAAAGAAAACATGATTGTTTTTCCAGAATTGAGCAATTATAGCAAATGACCAGCCATGTTTACATATTAACACATGATTTATTAACTTATCATTCTGAGCAGTGTTGCTGTTGTCAACTTTAAAACTATTCAAATAGTTTTTGTTAACTTAAATACAAAAATAAATAATAGACTAAACATTTTTAAATTTGAAATGTTGCCTTGACATTTAACAGAAAAATAAATATATTTTGAAGTACTAAAATTACTAAACTCGACATGAACTAAAACTAAGGAAAACAACAAAAGCACATAACAAAATTAGTCAAACTTTAAAATTTAAATGAAAACTGAAAAATAAAATACTATAATAGTACATACAGTAAAGAAAAATAAAATAACACTGTGAGAATGGGAATCAGCAGGAAACTGCTATATTATATTTACTGTATAATATTTTTGAAACCGTGATCTGTCATATATTTTTTGTGATCTTTTACTTGTTTCTCTGGCACTTTGTTTCTTTCTTTGTGTAAATATATTGTTTGCTTCTCTCTTTTTTCCCTCTTTTTTTTTCTTTCTCTTTAGCCAAGTCTCTTTTTCCCCCAAATAATATTTATGTGAAAAATAAACAAACATTTTGTGAAAATATTGATACAGTATTGAGAGGTAAAATAACTCCGTAAAATATTTTGGTTGTTTTTTTGTACCCACCCCAGCAAATCATATGCAAAGAGGTTAGCCAATCATAACAGGTCATTTACATATAGAAGTCTTAATTTGTCATGTCATGTCAGCACAAAAGGAGATATGTAGATGTATATTAGGTAGATATGTGTGTGTGTGTGTGTGTGTGTGTGTGTGTGTGTGCATGTATATATATATATATATATATATATTTATATATATATATATATATATATATATATATATATATATATATATATATGTATGTATGTATGTATGTATATATATATGTATATATATATACACATACATATATATGTATATGTATGTGTATGTGTGTATATGTATATATATATATATATATATATGTGTGTGTGTTTGTGTGTATATATATATATACAGTATATATATACAGAGAGAGAGAGAGAGAGAGAGAGAGAGAGAAAACCTACAAACTTCAAGGTACAGTATCAAAAGTGAAAGATCAGAGAGAGAGGGTATAGAATTTTAACTAATTTATGACAGTTTTGGTGCAAGACACGTTTACTAACATTAAATAGGATTTCAGGGAATAAAATGCAATGCTACAGAAGTGTAGAATATGGCCTCTTTATGTTATTAGTAGATGACAGCTTTAAGACAGAAAAAGCTAGTCTCATGATGGCTGAACTAATGCACTTCCATCTCATGTGACACTTTTTCATGCGCATGTGACATTGAAAACAGGAAATAGCTGAGTGAAAAGCAAGTCGTTTCTGCAGCTCACAGCAGGCAGTGTGAAAATGACTTCACGAGGACTGAGATCACGGTGTAGTTGTGATCTAATGTTACTTACCGCTAACTTTTACAGGAGGGCTCCGCACCAGCGGACTAGTGGACAGGCTGGTCAACACCATGGCAGCCGTCACTTTGTCCATGTCCACCTCCTCCTCGGATTTCCTGTAAGAGCAAGAAACATTACTTAAACTCACCATGAAATCAAAAACGACTATTTTTTTTTTTTATGTTCATAATAAATGATTTATCTGTGTACATCATTATTTTCTTAAAATGTGCCCTCGCAATCTTTATTCAAAAACATTAACTTCCCCCTCCCTCTCGCAACAACATCTCTTGAGTAGGGGTGGGAATATTACTAGACAATAGATATATTGCTAGACAATCCTATAATGATACATCACGATATCTGTCTAACTATGAAAACAAAATGCCTGTGAAAAGGTTAAGTGCAGGTTTTCTTTCTTTATTCAAGTCCAAACTGTTTAGAAAACAGGACAAAAAAAGTTGTTCAGTCTGTAAATTAAATTTAACATTTTAAGTAAATTAAAAATGTTATGCTTATACTTTTTAAAAGCTTTAACTTTTCTTTGTGTGTAAACTGACACATTTAACTACTTAATTTTATATAAACCTGGATACATTTAAAAATGTATCAACCTCTTTTATTTAAACCTGTGAACATCTCAGTGTTTACCAGCTTCCTTAAAATAAACCTGGAAATACTGTTGTCAAAGGTACCGACTTGGGTATTTTAAAATTTTCTCTGATTGGCTACAATGATCAACGCTTCCAAAACATGTTGTAAACAAACATCTTTGACGCACTTCACCGAGTGCTTACACAGGTACACACGGGAGCATTTGAAAGCAGGCGTCTATCAGCGGATCCCTAATATATCCACTGATAGACGCCGGCTTTCAAACGCTCCCGTGTGTATCTGTGTAAGTGCTCAGAAGATGCATCTGTATCTGTGTAAGTGCTCAGTGAAGATGTTTATTTACAACATGTTTGTCCCATCAATGGTATACAAGCCGAAGTGTGTCCAGACTTTGGCTGGGGCATCTTATTATTTTACTCACACTGCTGTCTGCCATCCCGTTAAAAACTTTTTTTAGGCTAGTTAACTTATGTTCCCGTTTCCCTCATTCATGTGTTGAGTACCACCTCGAGAAGCCATGAAGTAGTGATGCTTGGAGCAGGGAAATTATTTAGAGAGCCTTATTTTATTAATAAAAAATAAAGAAATCAATATTTGGCGCCAGCGTATTGATTCTCGTATCGCACGGAGAAGGACAACGATCTATATCGCCCTATCGATATTTTTTCCCACCCCTACTCTTGAGGGTGGGACAATAAAAGCGGGACAATATTCCAAGAGAAACTGAAGAACAAACTTATGTCACATCATTTCGACTTGACTCGAGTCCGAATTGCAGAGCTAGTGCAAACATATCCACATCGCTTTGATCAGAATGCTTTCATAACTGCCGTTTTCTCACTGCTGTCCTTTTTCTGCTCAGGTATTTCAAACTTGTTTTTACCTCTTAAGTGAAGAAAAAGGACTTTGCCTTGAGTATATTGGGGCCTTAATGGTTAGGTATTACAGACCTCCCTAAAATGCTATTACATACATGTTGCTCCGAGCTTCCACGCCAGCTGCTGCGTTCATTGTTCTGGGATCTCCAAAGCTGCACTGCACAGCGCTCCTATGATGGACAGAACAGGAACATCTGTCCTGACAGATGACTCTCATCACTCACAGATGCAGTGTAACATGTCTCTTTACGATAGCATGATGGCGAATGATGATATCTCAACACAACCCGTTTCTGCTTTGGGAACGGACCAGCTGATCTTGCGCCGTTTACAGGTCTTTAAACAACAGAAAAGGGCTGCGTGAAAGACGTCACTTGTTTTTATATAGCAAAGGACATCTGTAAAATCTCAGATGAGTATTTCATGCCTGTGATTGAAGGACGGACAATGAATGCGTTGACGTGTGGAAGGAGTAATAAATCTTCTCATCTGTCAGCTCACAGGAGCACATTCTCTCTTGGGAAAACCTGAGCTGCCCTGCCAAAGGCACAGCATGAAATCTCATATATGAGAGAGAAAGAGAGAGAGAGAGAGAGAGAGAGAGAGAGAGAGAGAGAGAGAGAGAGAGAGAGAGAGAGAGACCTCTGTCTAACAGAGAAGCCTGGGACCTCCATTAGAGATAGGCCTAATTTATGTTTCTCGTGCGGCGAGAATGATGTCATTACGGCTTTCGGATAAATCACGGTAGGCTGCCACCGATGCCGCTTTCCCCAGGACCACATCATTACGGCTACTTCCTGGTCACCTTGGGAGAGCACACTGGGAGTGATGGAGCTTTCCAGATAATGCCACGCTGGTGCTCCTGGATGACTGCTAATTAAGAGCTTTAATATCTCTCAATATTGTAAATTTCAAGAAATGCATTAGATCCTGTGTAATTAGCATGTGATATATTGCCACACTTGAACAAAAAATGATCTCTGAAGTCCCAAATCACATGAGTCATTAGTGTCCTTATCAAGCCATGGGAGTGAAGCCGGCCACACATTTTTGAATAGTAATTAAAAGAGAAGGTGAGCAATACATTCAGCTGACACGCATGATGGGAGACTAAGGGAGCTTTCACAATGCTGCGGTCCAAATCCGAGCGCGATCGTTCCCGGCTCCCCCCGCAGCGGTGGTCTGCTTTCACACTCAACTTGATTCTATCGAACCCTGGTGTTCATCTTATGTCATAACAAACGTGCACGGTGCATGGTAGAAAACAGGGCACGGGTCAATATATTGTGTTTTCTACTAATCTGGTGCTATTATGCACAGCAGAGTGAACGACACAGTTATTTACACCGGACTTCCAACAAGTACATTATGAAAAGATGTCATTTTGCACATCCCTAATCATAGCCCATTCCATCATCACTAGAATATCTTCAACCATGAAGCTGGAAAAACACATTATGGGAGTTACTGTTCTCAAATAGAGAAAAACAACAGACAAACAGACTCTCTGCTGTGAACTGAGCCTGTGCTGTATCTGATGTTGGCTTACTCTCACTGGCTTACTTTGACATCTTTGGGTTTCTCAATGGGAGTGGGACAATACGATCATGTTCTTTCTGCTCATTTCCAATCAGGCAGATATAAATTAATGACCATGTTGTAGAAATGGGCTTGGGTATGAATTACCCAGATTTAAGAGTCATTAACACGCGGTAATTCTTCCAGTGGCTTCCCTCATTTGCAGGAAGACAAACGTCAATGGGTTTTTTTTTGGTCATGGGGGTAAATGCGTGAGATGGCCGCCAGCCAGGAGGGGGAGGCAGTCCGCAGACATCTGTTGCGATTCTATGGACAGATGTGCCAACTTTTGTAGCCGTCCAAACTCATAAGACAAATGATAGAGTGGGTGGCTAGAGAAAGGCTATCCTACGTACCTTCAGACATCTGGACCTTTGTGTTTAATTAGTCCATTGAGGAGGCCTGTGCCCACAGTGGCGGAAAACTGGAAAGATTTCAAAAGTAACGGTGGTTTAGGAGGATATAATAACAACTGATTGGATTACAGTCATTTTGCTAAGCCAATATCAGTCTTCCTGCATTTAATCACTCATTCAAGCCATTCTTCCTTGCAACAAAAAAATCTTTGACAAAATAACAGTGCTACTTCAACATACCAAAACGATCGAAAACAAATTGCACTCCATTCAGAGAGCATTTCAGTGTCAGCAGACACTGATAACACAGAAATAGCACTGGGGAAATCAGGGGAATTCCCCCGAAAAACCAGAGCACTTAGCTCCTCCCCTGCAGCCATCCCCTTCCTGTTCGGTTTTGAGCTAGAACAGGAGGGAGCAGAGAGGTGCCTTTGAAGTTGTTCGAGCTGGGCCGTCCATCGTTTATTACAGTCACTAGTGTATGACGCTCATTCCCTCCTAAATAACGGGTAATAAATCAGACACCTCAAGCCTCCTGGCATGAGCTCATATGTTCTGTTATCACTGCCATCCACGTAAAAATCTGCATACGACATGGGACAAATATGCATGAGAGACACTGAGGCATTATAAAACTTTAACCTGCTATAAACATGTAGCATTGTGACTGTGACCTCTGACTGTCAGATACTAATCAGATACGGTCATGGGCCGAGCCTTCCGCGTTTTTCCACGGCCGTGTGCAGATCCAATCAACATCACATACCTTAAAAAGATAAAATGGTGGAGGCATATATGGGCTGATATCTATCAATTTCCTGTGCAATATCATTACAGTGCAGCTCTGGTTGGTATGACTGTACTGTATATATTGTATGGCAGTTCAAATACAAAATTTGAGCCGGGGTAGTTTCTGAAATTTGGTTAATTTGACCTGGAATGACACTGGAAGTAATGTCAAATCTCTAAATTATCACCTGGTATGGTCCAGACCCTAACAAAGCAAAGTCTCAGCTTTAGATGAAACATCCATGGACCTCTGGATGCATTAGTACACAAAAAAAGTCACCGTGCTTATCACTGGATTTACGTTACCTATACGCCGCTCCTAAACAGAACATTAAACAAAACTAACTGCGGTTGGTCACTTCAGACAGACACACGACAACAATATGCTTAAAACTGAGAAGTTTTTCCTTTGAGTTTTACGCGTACAGACGACACCATTGTCAAAATGATCCCCAATTACACGGATCCGCGAAAACTAATAAAAACGCTGTATTCTGCTGCCAGGCCATTAGATTGTGATGAAACACTATAGACTGAGCACGTATTACGCATGTGCATGACGTACGTCATTGTCTTCAGAGATTCACGTTTTTGTTGTTTACAAGGAGCCCTTTTCAGTTTTCAGGCACCCAAAACGCAGTTGTCGTGTAAATAAACGGCCAAAACGCATAAAAAGTTTAATGTCTTTTAAACGGTGTCGTGTAAACAGCCCCTAGGTTAACAGCTCTTGGACAGAATAAGCTGCAAAAAAGGAACAAATTGTATTTTTAGTGAAAAGTCTAACTAAAAAAAACCCTGTCTATAATAGAAACTTTAGAAAATCTCTTGAGTCTGCTCTACCCAGAGGACCAGTCCAGGACAGCTTCCAGTTTTGATAATGATTGAATCTATTGCACGCTCTACCACCCGACTGTTCTGGAAATCTCCCCCCTTTCTCTCTCTTTGGAAGGAAAACTTGCAAAGCGCTCGGGAGCGAGAGACATTAACCTTGGCAACCTGAAATACATACACACTTTTTTAATTTGATTAAAGAAAAGATTAATCCATTCATCATCTATTACTTTGTCTCATTACAGGTCGAGCGTGTGGTTGACACGGGGCACAAACACACGCACGTTCTTTGTTCTCGATGCCACGCTCGTTTCATCTCGCCCCCTCCGCTCCAGAAGTGCTCTCCTCACGCCCGTAGGCTGAGCGCTCGCACAGGATACGCTGAATGTGTGGGCTGCGCCGGTCTCAGGGGCCCGAGGGGGGTACTGTCGGTCAACACAGGGATGCTCAAGGCGGTCCAGAAATCACAGTGGTTGGCACCGGACCAAAGCCAGCCTCCTCTTACCTCACAAACACACACACACACACACACACGGCCCAGCTCCCTGTAGTATGGATAAACATTGTGCCTGTGAAACCTGGCCCGCGGCCAGACGCAAAGCTGGAGTCGAACAATGATTTCCCTTAATACTGGACAGCCTTGTTTACTTGCTAATCTGAGAACAGACAAAATACAGTGCAGCGTTTCGGCTACACTGGCCACTCGTACGGCATTTATAGCCACCCCCACCCCCACCCCGCACGGCTGGGTCGAGTTTTTACAGTTCTCCGCAGTGTTTATGAGCGTTCCTCAATGTGAGGAGGGTAAACACACTCACAAAGAGGGAGGTTTCCACATTCCTGCTAAACATGGGCTGTGTAAGAGTAAGGGTTAACATCGACCTCGGGAAAGAAAAGAGAAAACAAGGCTGTATCTGACTCCATCACACAGTGCCACTGTAAAAGAGCATACAACATGAAAGAAAAAAGAAAAATCCCAGTCATTCATGCTATTGGGTAAAACAATATGACAAGTATGCTTGATATGACAAGCATGTCGAAGAAAAATGCCATACAGGCTGCAGTTGCAGGTGAACATCTTTGTTCTGAACTGTTTATATCAGTTTTTACTGAATATCATTTTGCATTATCAATAGTTATGGCTGTCACAATCATGAAACTTTGACTGATGATAAAATGTCATTTAAATAATTTTTATGAATGATGTAATTGCCTGTTTTGTTCACTTTAGACCTGGAATTCAATCCAATAGTGTTTTATTTCCTTTGTAAACAAATATTGCACAGAAGTAGAATGACATGAATTATATTTGAAATATGAAAATATTCAAAATGATTTTTGTTTCATTATAAATTATAAATATCTGCTATTATGCTATGTTATTAATATTACTATTGTTTTTATGAACTTTAGAATATCAACAAATAATTAAAACAACAAAACCATTTGTCATAAATCAATCATAAATCACAACAAAGCCATTTGTCATAAATCAATTTTCATACATCATTTAAAGATGATGTCCAAAAATATTTACAAAAATGCTATTATATATATTTACAATTATTATTGTTTCATTATTAATATTAGAATATCATAAATGACAACAATGATAATTAAAATAAATAAATTTTCATATGGTCTACCTGTAATGGCCAAAAAAAATTGCTATTTTGCAAAAAAAATTCATATATATTTATATAAATATAAATATAGTAAAATAAAGCAAAATCTTTGACATGAGTGTCGATCCACTGCACACACCAGAGGAGTTCACACATTAACCATGAAATTATAAAAGTGATTAGATCAAATAATGGTGATTAGGAGATCGCATCAGGCCTAATAATATTAAAGTCACTTAAACAACTAAATAAATGTAATAATGAAAAATATGGGTCGCACATCACGATTACTTGCGTTAATCAAATAATTTTCCTGTTTTATAGGTTAAACAAAACAAAAGCTAAATCGTTCCAAGTACCCACTGGAACCAGGTTGGGAATCAGTGATGAATATTAACCTATATACTTCAAACATTGTCCCACCTCAGGAGACATGAATGTGAAATATGGTAGTGTGCATCAATGAGACGTGGCATCGGCGCCCTACATTTCAGTCTACATCCCACAGTATAGTTCACGCAAAGATATGACCCACAAAAGGAACCGGCAAAAGACAAACCGTAGACTTTGCGTCACCTCCCCCAGAGATGCTCCATGATAGAGTACCTGAACTGCATTCACAAAGCCAGCGCTGGGATGTTTAAGAGCCGCCCGTTCAGCGGGCATAGAAACTGCTTTGATGGACTCGGAGAATTGATGTTTCTGTCTGACGTAATGAGCGATGGGAATACAGAGCTTGTTGCTGCTGCAAGCCATTCATTTAGCCGGCCCTTTTGTCAGGAAAAAGAGCGAGGTGATAGTGAAAGGAAGAGGCAACCAAGTGAAAAAAAAGAGTCTTTGTAAAGTCTACAGCGGCAACAATGACTGCTGATCACACTTGGTCCTGTTCTATTCCCTGAATTCTGAACTCACATCAATGCCAGTGTGTTCCTGCTGGCTACCTGCCAGATTCACATGTTGTCTTCAAGTCACGTCGGAATGATCAAATTTATGAGATGGGACACTTCAATGTCATATCAACCAGCTGGTTTTTTTTATAGGGTTAGTTAAACCAAAAATGAAAATTCTGTCATTTACTCACCATGTTTTAGTTTTTTCTTCCTTCATTGAAAGTCAAAGGGGTTTAATGTTGTTTTAAACAGATGAAACATTCTTCAAAATATCTCTCTTTGTTCTTCAAGAAAGAAAAGTCATAGTGGTTTGGATTGACATGAGAGCGAGTAAATGACAGAATTTGTATTTTTGGGTGAACTTTCCCTTTAAGGTTAGTGCTAATTGGAATTCTTAATAATAAGTTAGTACATTTCATTTGTTATGTATAGCACCATTCACAATGCATACAGTATTATTTCAAAGCAGATTTACAGAAAATCGTGCCTTAATTCTCCCAGTGAGCGAGCCATAATGACATAATAAGACATAATAACTGTAAGGGCCAAATTCACTAAACAGTTACAGCACTTTAGTGCAAATTCTGATGATTTTCCACTAAGATAACCTCCTCTAGCTGGCTAACATAGATACGGTTTTGAAGAAATGTACTTGTTATAGTGTCAGATGCATCAGGTGTTAAAAACTACAAACCAATCAGCAAAGATTTGCATCGCATGTCAACGGTTTCCAGCAAAAGACTGTTTATAAATGTACGAGTTACATTAAAGCTATTTTTGTGAAGAAATGTTGTTTTTTTTAAATGTTGTAAAAAAAAAAAAAGTAAGCTCAAGTAATAAATAAAATAAGTATTTATACAGCTAATATAAAAATACTACAGTTCAAAAGTTTGGGGTCAGTACGTATTTTTTTTGTGTTTGAAATAAATGCTTATAAAAGGCTCAATTTATTTGATCAAAAATACAGTAAATATTATTACAAATTAAAGTTACTTTTCTATTTTAATATATTTTCAAATGTTAATTATTCCTGTGATGGCAAATCCGAATTTTCAGCATCATTACTCCAGTCTTCAGTGTCACATGATCCTTCAGAAATCATTCTAATAGGCTGATTTTCTGATCAAGAAACATTTCTGATTAATATTATCAATATATATTAAGACAGTTAATATTTTTTAAACTGCTTAATATTTTTGTGGAAACAAATTTTGGACAAATTTTTGTCATTCATTTGTGGTGGGGCCAGTGAAAATGTTGTCAGGGCAAGTTAAATCTTAAAATCGCGATATGAAATATCAAAAAGAAATATATCTATATTGCCTAAAATGTCTAATAGTGTTATGACCAAAATCACTTATATCTAACATATCTTCTGAACAACTTCTAAACTCATAAGTAGGAACTTCCCTAGAGGAAGGCAGCTGTCTGTGGTAACAATAGTGATACGCACAAAGCTGAGGTCAATAGTACAAATGTCACACTGGAATTCACTAGTGACAATGTGATTCTTATTGAGTGCAAGTCCACAAAACACCTGTGCTTCGTCCCGCGAGAGACATTCCTTGTTCCCTCCACATTAGATAAACAACAGAACGGAAGCAGACTGCCAACAAAACTTTGATTTGTGGGTAATGATGTACCTTTTAAAGTCTAAGCTTCAATGTCAAAGCGTCCCTTTCTCTCGTAGATTCCCATGCCCACAATCCCTCACGCCGGCACGTGACCCCCCCTCCATCCCCCCGCCAGCGTCACCTGCATCACCCATCTCCCCCAGGGAGCCATTACTACGACAGAGACGCTCCCAATTACACAGTGTGAGGGGTATTGGAGTGCCTCATAAAACTCCATACTTCATGAGATGGGGCTGATGGGTAAGAAAGCGCATGTGTGGTGGGGGTAGACGTCTTCCCCTGAACATCATGTCCTAACTGCCTCAGGCCAGGACAAAGACCCTGTCACTTGCGAGCGTGTTATGGACACTTATTAGGGGATTTGTTGTGGTTTTCACCGCTTTAATTCCTCGACAGAGCCGCCTAAAGGGTGTAATAAAAATGCCAGATGTGCATTTTTGTGCAAATGGTTAAGAGTGAGAAGTTGACTATGGTAAGAAGCTCAAAGGAACACTGCTTCCATTAATGTGTGATCTGTTTATCAACATTACGCATAGAGAGAGAGCAGGACAAGCTGTAGAACAACAATACACAAACTACATATTCAATAGAAAGGCGTGCTTAAAGGAATAGTTCACTTCAAAACGAAAATTCTGTCATCATTTACTCACCCTCAAGTTCAAACCTGTATGAATTTCTTTCTTGTGCTGAAATTTTTTTTTTCGGTAACCAGATAGGATTGGACACCATTGACTTCCATAGTAGGGAAAAAATACTATGGATGTCAATGGGGTCCAACATTAAATGTTTGGTTACCGACATTCTTCAAAATATCGTCCTTTGTTTTCAGAAAAAGAAAGAAATTCATGCAGGTTTGAAACAACTTGAGGATGAGTAAATGAGGACAGAATTGTCTTTTTGAAGTGAACTATTCCTTTAAAGTATATAAAGTGGTGACTGCTAAGGCAACGTCATTTACAATTGCTCATATTTACAGTAAGATTAGGGATTTGAACAAACTCATAGCAAGAAGTATTAATTTCACATAATTCATGTAACTCATGAATGCCTTGTGGTAGTGTTAGTTGTTATTTTTAGTAATTGTTACATGCTTTTGTCATTTTTATTAGTTTTTGTGAAAGATATTTCTATTTAACTTTATTTTATTTCAGTTTTAGTCATTTTAGTACTTCAGCTTAGACTTATTTCAGTTAGTTGCCAAGGCAACATTTCTAATTTTTTTTCATCTAATATTTATATTTTTATGCATTTATTTTTTTCAGCTTTATTTCAATTACAAAAAAAAAAGAACAAGCAATAGAGACCAGAATAGTCAACTTTTTCAACCAATAACCGAAAATTGGCTGGTATTCAAATTCTATTCCGTTTTGCCTAAAAAACTAAATATAAAACTAAAAACTAAATAAACAAATCCTTCAAAATCACAGGCATTTCTATAGCACCTTTACCAAAGTGCTTTATCCAATAAAATAATGTTGGGCGATATGGCAAAAAAGTATGATCTTGATATTCTTTCTCGATTTATAATTTGATAATTCTGTTAGCTTGAAAAGTATCCAGACAATGACTGAAGCCTGGAGAAACCAGAGGGTAAAATAATTATAGTTTATTAACAAAAATAGAATAACATAATAACATAAACCTTTAACTGTGCAAACATGCTTTTCTGCCTTAAAACAACAGAAGTTAGGTTGCCTTGTAGCTTAAAATAGTGGCAGCAACCATCTCAAATATTTGAAGAGGTATAACCTATACAAAAAAATAATCACTGTTAGATAAAATAAAGAAAAATATTAACTATACTGGTTTTACAAGTATATTTACAGTGCCTTTTCAGGTGATGGAAAAGGTTTGTTGCGTTTCCCGCCTTGGTTGGAACCGATTAACGACACATTTTGCAGACCGGACACATTGGGCCGGTTCACACAGAACGCATTTTGGCATTCCATTGCGCTACTTTTCCATTGTTTTTCTATGTAAATGCACTAGATGTATTTGACCTGTGCAGGACATGTCGTTCTAAAAACGTGGCAATCAAATGAAAAAGTCTCATCTCAAAAGCCTGCGTTTCCCCCCCCCCACTGACATTTGTCGCGTTTTTAACTGCAACAACGTATTCTGTGTGAACAAAAGGCTCTTAATCTGTGCTTCGATGCTTTTAAGAAACTTAAAACACTTATTTGTGTTCACGCTCTGTAGCCTAAAGAACGTCAAATGCTTTTGCGCGAGGCAACTGAAGTGATTGACAGCTTCAGTCGTCAAGGGAGCACTTTTTTAAAGATTCCATATAACAGTGTTGTTAAATTTTTAAATACAGTAAGTGAGTGTTAGATGACGTAAAAATAATAAAGAGAAATGAGTATACACAATTACTATCTACTCTCAGCCAATATCTGATAAGTGTTCAAAATATAGTGCATCCCTAAAAACATTCAGAAGACCTTAGCAACTGCACAGCAACACCTTCTTCATTTACATTCACAAAATTTAAAAATTTTGTTCTGTTTTTTTTTATTTATGCATATGCAGTCACATTGTGATTTAGCACATAATTGAAATAGGTGCGTCTCCAAAACAGTAAACAAGTTATACTGTAACAGCATGTAAACTAATTTTCCTTTGTTTTCCGTCGAGGCATGTTGATTCTGTGCATGCACACTTGGTAAACAGCAGCAGATGCCCTGTTTAAGGTAGAGCTGGCGCCAGGCTACTGTTCCTTATGTAAATGTGAAAGCCAGAGAAGGCGTAGCTCAATCCCCTGCACAGTGGTGGACGGGCAGCTCTCTTACACCGCAGAAAAACACCAGCCACAGAGACAAAGGGGGAGAGCGAGGGAGCGAGAGAGCCAGGGTACAAACAGAAAAGAGAAGGTAAGAGAGAAAGATAGTGATAGTGAGATGGAGAGGGGTCTCTGCCACTCAGCACCTGAGAGCGAAGGAAGGAAAGAGGGAGAAACGGGACAGAGCTCTGGTTGTTTTTAAGTGGCTGTGGGAGGGCCACTGCTGTATTTATGACCGTCACGTAGCGCTCTACCCTCGCCGGGAATGACAGCAAGCTGCTGAAAGGGGGGTTAAGTTAGCCACAGGGGTCTCAAGAGGGCTTCAGCCTCATTTTATCAGCGGTGAATCACATTACGGGGGATTTTCACACCAGTGCAGCGTAAATCTGGAAAATACAACAAGGAAGAGAGTCAACTAGTTTATCCCGTTTCTTTTTCCATGACATTTTTTTGTAGCTGCAGCACTTTAAAGAAATAGTTCAGCCAACTAGAGATTGGGTTTTCTGAATGATTACTGACTGAGTTAACATTCAGGCTAGATCGACCAATAGTAGATTTTGCCAATACCAATATCTAACCAATTATCAGATGATAGATTTAAAAAACAAAAAAATTATATATACAGTATATATATATATATATATATATATATATATATATATATATATATATATTTATAATTAAAACTTCCAACTCAAATGTAAAATAGTGCTGAACTTTTGTTACAAAACTAACAATAATGACATCTCCATGAAAATACGTTGCAATTATAAAAAAAAAAGCATTATAAATGAAATATTGCTGTTTCTTCACTACTAACACAATTTTTTTATTTTTTTTTATTTTATTAATTAGAAATAAAAGAGTATACAATATTATAGATTGCATATTGTGCTGATAACCAAAAAACAACTATATAATAAAAAATATATTTTTCATGACTACTAACACAATATTAAAAAAAATATATATTATTATTATTTTATTAATTAGAAATAAATTTGTATTTCAAATGTCTTTTTAGAAAGGCATTATACAGTATATATTATTATATATTTAATTCCATATTGTGCTGATAATCAAAAAACAACTATTATATAAATAAATAAAAAAATTATGTTTCAAACTGTTTTTATTCTTTATTTAATAATTATTATTTTATTTTTTCAAAATAAAATAAACGTAAGAAAATTTTAGAAAGGCATTGTACAGACATTATATATTTTTTGAGTATATATTTTTTAGCTGATAACCAAAAAGCAACTATACGCACGCACACACACACACACACGTATATGATAAACAACTCCACGACAAGTTGATTTTTAATATGTTGTTTTGCAGATCCCTAATAGGCAGACAGCTGTGAAGCAGCAAGCAACAGTGTATGTGTAAAGAACGGCTGAGACAAAGAATGAAAAAGGAGGGGGGGGAGTTGGCCGAGTCATTTGTGCAGTGTTTCTTGTCACTATGTGCTGTGAGATAGTGCCAAAGCTCTACCCCCTCGCTTTCACAGTTCCTCGAGTTACACAAGAGACTTCAAAACGCACACAAGCCCCCGAGCGCAGAGAGGAGGAGCAGCCTCTCGGGTTTGGCAGGGCCGATCGCCGCTCTTCCAAACAGAGCAAAGTTCAGCGCCCGTAAGAGGAGCGCAGTCGCTCCCACAGACGCTGCAGACCCGCTGCTGCTGCCCCTCACGTGACCGCCTTATTGTTTACTCCAGCACACAGGCTTTCAGAGGAGACTGGGAAGAAAAACACAACACGACACACATGTTTCTTGAAGGAGGCGTCGTGGGGAGACTTTACCTGTTGTCACAGCCACAAAGAGAAAAAAAGGAACTCCGAGAAAACAAGGATCTGAGCCGTTCTCCACATGCTTCTCAGACCACAAGATGTGAAGATCAGCAATAGCAGCTCTTCAGAAGAGCTTGGGATCAAATTATTTCGCTCATATTTAAGTATTGTTTGCTACGCATTGTTTTAATAACGTCAAAAGTACTTTGGCACCAAGTCAATGCTAAAATAAAAAATAAAAAGTATAAAAAGTATAAATAAATTAAAAAAGAATTGCTTAATAAACCTGCTCTTGTCTATTATGTCATTAATTAAACTACAATTTGTCAAGAAAAAGAGAAAAACACTAATTTATTTCTTTGTTCCATTTTACTGATTGTTTATGTGAATAATTACATGACAACTTGAAGTGGATTAATTCACTTAGATAATTGAAAGCTACAGGTGACCTTTGACCTGACGTATGATAGGACGTAGGTGTAGCGTAAACTTAGGTGAGAACTGGTGATCGTGGAAGCGCAGAGGATAGAGGGGGAAAAAACTCATGAATTAGAAGTCTAAAACGAGAAGTTTTCAAGAAAAATGTCGGTGGATTCATACGGCGGGTCAAAGGTCACTCTTTTGCAGAACTCGACCCTCTCGTATGGCCGGAAGCCAGTGGTTATAGTTCATAAAGTTTTCAATATGGATAATATGGACCCATCGCTTCGATTCAGAAGGCATTTATTAACCCACTGGAGTCGTATGGATTACTTTTATGATGGATGGATGCGCTTTTTGGAGGATGGATGGGCTTCAAAAACTCGGACACTATTCAAAGCCATTACAAAGCTGGGAAGAGTCAGGATATTAATTAATGCAACTCATATACACTAAGTCATACACACCTAGGATGGCTCGAGGGTAAATTATCAAATAATAAAAAAAATTGGGTGAACTATTCCTTTAAATACTTTGGTCATTTCAAGAATAATTTAAGCAATTTCATATTATTATTTGAAAGAATTAAGAGCAATTTCATGCCTATCCTTGTATTGGTCAAGTGATCAAGGTTGAGATGGGATTTAGAAAGTAATTAGTATAAGTAATATAATACTTTTTAGAGAGAGTAATTAGTACAGTAGTCTAATTACACTGTTGAATATGTAATTAGTAGCTAGCAATTAATTACGTTTTAGAGTAACTTACCTCACACTGATTACGACTTCAGACTAGATTTCACTGGTAATGGTATCAACATCTGTCATTCATATTTAAAAACAATATTCAGAGTATCAGAGTGCCAGTGGATAAAAATCAAAATGTGATAACTGCAGTATCAAAGTCCTCAAAATTTAAAAACCTCGAATTATGCATATAACAGGAACAGTCTGACAGTAATTGTCTTGAAATGTATTGTTGAAGCTGAATAATTTGTTTAGAAGTGCTGCTTTGATGACTGCAGTAGCGGTGGAGAGGATGGATTTGGAGACGCTTCATGGAGAGAGTTTTAGTCCTAACAGTCAACAGTTATTGTAATCATGTTCTCTGAGAAGTTGCGTCTCTAAATTCATTTAAAAAAAGGTAATATTAGTTTCACAGAGCAAAAGGAAAGTTGCAGTGCCTCTGTGCAACAGGCATAATACTACTGAGTCTGAATGATGGAGCTGAGAGCTAGCGATCACAATGATACTCCATCCCTTGGGCAATATAACGAAACCTCAAAGTGCAAAGGCTCTGCAACATGTAATACATATGGTGTTTCAGAAGACATTCTTTAAACATCTGGAACATAGTGTACTGAACTGCTGAAAGATCAGCAAGAGACCAAGAATAGTATGAGCTAACCTCAACTTGAGTAGCCCTTAAAAGTGGTTAGTCTACTAAAATGTCTGTGGTGAGTAAAGACCTTCCATATAAAAAATGTGTTATGCAAGTATGGGAATTAGGAAGCTGTATTACAGCATGCAGGAGTAAATCAAAATCATAACATCTAATCTATACAGTGTTGTTTTGGCTTAAGCTTGGCTTTATAAGCCCTAAACCTGTGGGAGAGGGATATAGATTTAGCACAAAAAAAATTATAAATCACATTAATCATAAACAGTTTTTTTCTTCCTCCCTCAGAGGAATAGCAATTCATTTCCTTCCCTTATACTGTGTGTGTGTGTGTGTGTGTGTGTGTGTGTGTGTGTGTGTGTGTGTGTGTGTGTGTGTGTGTGTGTGTGTGTGTGTGTGTGTGTGTGTGTGTGTGTGTGTGTGTGTGTGTGTGTGTGTGTGTGTGTGTGTGTGTATGTATATATATATATATATATATATATATAAAATCATATTTTCAAATGAATATTTAATATACATTTTAGATTAAGTTTTAATAAAATTTTATGCGCTTTTGTCCTTTTTATTTGTTTTTTTATATATTTCTATTTAGCTTATAGAGTTTTAGTAGCCTACTCACAGTACTTCAACTTATTTCAGTTAGTTGCCGATGCAACATTTCTAACTGTTGTTTAAGGTTTATAGTGGAGCGGCTAAGTGCTTATGTTTGGCAGAATCGTTCAGTTTATGATACAAGCGTGAAAATTGGCATGAGCAGTCTCCATGGGTCACTTGACAAGAAAATTGTCCGAGCCAATTAGGCTTAAGAGCAATTAGGCTTAAGAAATTATTTAGTTGGTGATACAAGCATGAAAATTGCCATGAGCCTAATTGCTCCACTAAGGTGGTGGCCATCTTGAAAAATGGCCGCCATCTTGAAATTTCAAGTAGCTGTGGGTGGCTTATTGTCTAGTGACCATCAGAGACTGCTCATGCCAATTTTCATGCTTGTATCACCAAATAAACCACTATATCACTTAACTGCTCCACTAAGGTGTTGGCCATCTTGAAAAAAGAAAAATCTTGAAATTTCAAGTGGCTCGGACAATTTTCTTGTCAAGTGACCCATGGAGACTGCTCATGCCAATTTTCACGCTTGTATCATAAACTGAACGATTATATCACTTAGCCGCTCCACTATTACGTTTTTATCTAATATTTATATTTTTATGTCACGTTATATTTTATTTCTGCTTCAGTTCAATTAACGAAAATGATTTCTAATAGTTTTAGTTTTAATTAACAATAACAGTAAATCTTGTAAATGTAATCTTAATTAACCTATTAGCCTAAATGATTTAAAGGTGATCACCAACATCTGTTGTGGCCCTGTCACACATTGTTTAGACAAACAGGAAGTCCCGCCTGCCTCAAATTCATGCCATTGAGCCATACAGTGAAATGTCAAACCTCTTAAACAGAGCAATGTTTTGAAAACACCACAGAGCCACAATGTTCCTGCTCTTCCAGGAAGTCAACCCAAGTCCACACATTGAACTGGGATAGGAGAAAGTTATGTATTTTAATAGTGGGGGGAAAGAATCTCTGTGCTTCTGTTTGCCTGCTCATTACTCTTTCCTACTGTCACATCTCTAGCCTAAAGTCTCCCTTCATTTTCATTTCTCAGCCACAATTGGTGAGCGACACCCCCATGCTGAGAGCTTAATTAGTACATCTCCATTTTAATTAATAAAATCTTTCAGCTCGACAGAGATCGATAATTTATGTTACTAACTACACTATCAAAACTGAAAGGTATAATTAGAAATGCAGATCATTTTACGCAGGTTTATTATTTTAATAGGACACACTTGAGTAACTCAACAGCATGATGCCCCCCTGCCAGACGATATTTGCCCTAAACTACAACTCAAACTGAATTCATTCCTCTCAGTAGCCACAACAGACGACGCACATAAACTAGGCTGCACTTACCTTTACGAAACAGAGCAACAGAGAAATTTATATCCAGACTTGAATCTATAATCAACCATTTGTGTCCTCCTATGGCATCAATTATTTAATTGGAATGAACTGTGATTTTATGTAATATTAAACTTTGAATAAATAAACTGAATTATACAGCTTCATATTATAAATATTTTCTCAATACATTTACTTCAGATTTTATATTTAATTACTTATATATTATTAGGGTTAATTGTTAGTTCAGTTTAAATATTTCATAATAAGAATTACATAATTAAAAACCATATATTATTTTATATAAATATATAATTTTTAGGCAAATATATAAAAAAAATTGACTGTTATCAGTCAAAAAATTTGTTAACCAATTAAAAAAATATACCATATATAATTAACATAATAAAGTTATAAATATATTTTATTTCAAATGTTTTTTTGTTTTGTTTTTTTCAATCTTCGGAAACACTTTACCACAAGTTCATTCATTAATATTAATTTACTACATAGTTAACATGAAATAACAATGAAAAATACTTCTAAAGCATTTATTAATTGCATTTATTAATTAATCATTTAATTAATAGTTAACGTTAATTTCAACAAATTTACTAATTCATTATTAAAATCGAAAGTTGTATTAATATTATTTGATAAACCTAAGCTAACATGAACATTTTTATTGTTAATTTGTTGTATTTTTATTAACTAATGTTAACAAAGATTAATAACCACTGTAACAAATGTATTGCTCAATCTTAAAGCAACTTACATTAACTAATGGGACTTAATTGTAAAACATTATCAAATCTTCTTCGACATTTCTATTGAGATCTCACAAACCCCCCTAGTGTCATTATGAATAGTTGTTTGTGAAACTCTGACAGAGAACACTAAATTACAGTCCATTTGACTTTAAAAAAAAACCTGAAAACCGTGATATTAGTCCTTTTGATTATTGCTACAGCACATAATGTATCAATTCACACATGCAATCAATTCATCCTTTCACACTCATCAAAATTGCAGCCTCTTAAAATAACGAGACAGCCCAACAACCCTCCATCAATGATTTAAACAAAGCACTGCATATGATCCCAGTATTGATGTAATATTTTTTCTTGAGAATGCCACAGGCACTCTTAACACACCTTCAAATTGGCGGCATGCAATGAAGAGCTATGCTGCAATTACATTTAAAGTAGTCCCTCCACCGCTGTGACTGATTTACATTGTGATTTACAGTAACATGACTGTCAGAGTTACACAGCTGGAACATTTGTTTCTACTCCCATGACTGCAGTATAGAAGTGTTCAACACATAAAACAAGGCCATACTTCATTATTTACAACATTAATAAATGTAAATAGACCTGCCCATTTAAAGCTCTCAACACATCAGGCATTGTTCATAACTGAATGCAGCGTATTACACTTGCACACATATTATCGTAACTAGAAAGGCTGATGGAATCATACTTTGATCTTTTAAACTAATAACTCTCTTCAGACAGGCATCTTTAGGGAGGTTGGATGTTAATGTGGATTAATTAACAGCTTTCCTGTAGCTCAGTGGTAAGAGCATTGCGTTAACAACGCAAGGTTGTGGGTTCGATCCCAGGGGATTGCACATACCTAAGTATAAATGTATAGGATAATGCAATGTAAGTCGCTTTGGATAAAAGCGTCTGCCAAATGCATAAATGTAAATGTAATGGGAAGCCATTTCTGATCTGTTATGTTTGGTATCTATCAAGCTACGGCAAACATCTGAGCCCTTCACGTTGGTAACTTCAGATAGTGAGGACAACCAAACCTGTATTATTGCTGAGAAAGACATAATCCATTCTTGGCCACTCCCCCTCACTGATATACAGGGATTTTTAATTAATCCACTAATTTGCATAAATATTCCAGCACTTTTCATTCCAATCCGTCGCAGGTGGCCGTGACATGCAAGCGTCCGGTGATTTAAAGCTTCTAATGGAAAAGGCTGTTATTGCTTAGCAATGAAAGAGAAACTATTCACGGATGGCCTTTTTGAACACAATTTCCAGATGACTGATTTTATAGTCATCTACATTCAACCAAAACCAATCATATTTTTGCATGCATTTTACCATTAAATTGCCACCTAACTTTCATTTTTAAACAGAAAACACAACAATAATGTATTTTTAATGGCTTAAGCAAATCACTAAAGGGGAAACAGTTGCACCACTTTAGCACACTTTTTTTTTTTTAAGCTTAAAAAGTGTGTTAGTCACTGACCACCGGCTACTAAGTTTAACCAGGTGCATATGGATTGTGTAGTCATCTTGCTGCATGTTGATCCAATCAGATATAGGAACTATTTCAAAACTATTCCAATCATCGTGAGGTTCAGGGAAGTCTGAAAAAAGGAAAAAACATGCAGTGTCCAGCCTGATAAGACAGCCAGGATCAACACCAGGCGCTGTGTTGTTTGCTGGAAAGAATCCAGCATCGCAGAACTCCAGCTTTTGCAAAGAGAGGCTCTTTTCAGATGGTAATCACATGCTCTCTAAAGTTGCAGCCCAACCACCACCCGCTTACTGAAGGAACTTGTTTTCTTTGGCAACCACTAAAGCTGCTCTACTGAGAAAGCATACTGTTTGACCAGAGCAGTCCCATTCCCAGTTTATTCACCCAGCACATACGGACACTGGATCAACAGGAGGGGAAAGAGGAAGGAAAAAGCTTGTTGTTAAAAGAAAAAAGCATCAACAAAGGTCACGCCCATATTTCAAGCAATATGGCTATATGAGAGATTGTAGGAAACCTAGTAATTTGGTTGCATTCATTTCCGTAGGTTTACCACTGTAATGCAAATGCTTATTTTGATGGTACTGAGCTCTCAGAGCAATGAGTTCATTTGGAGAATCCTCCCATGTGGTTTTCTGACCACTGTCTCTGCTACAGTCTCGGTCTCCCACAGGTGAATAAGCTATAATTCAGGACCCATAAATAATGATTCAGGATCACAAATCTCTTCTTTTAATGGTTTAAAGATGCATGTACATGTTATAACACTCTAAAGTTTGTTTATTGTGCAGAGACAACTACTGTATAAGTGAGGCAAAATTTAAGTCACATTCACTGATAATCTTCCTCTCCGCTGAAGCTCTTAAACGGACTACAAAAGTCATTTAAACTATAAAAATGCTGCAAATGATGCCATTCGGGACGGGGTCTCAGATCTCTTGTGACTGAAGATCATAATTTGGCACCATATTTTATTTGAGAGTACTGAGGAATGGGGGGGGGGGGGGGGGGGGACAACTCAAATGAACAACTTAAATTTCCATCATTTTGCTTGACAGAACCAATTCCCATTCATGTTTTTTTTTTTTTTTTATGTACGGGGGGAAAAAAGAATGCGCCAAAATTTCAGCCACTGAAAAACATTTATAGAGTTTTTTTTTAAATATTATCAATGTTTTAAATGTTGTGAAATTAATTTGGAAAAAAATATTTAGAATTAGTTTAGTCATTCCAAACAAAGTTTCATTTAAAATAATTATTTTCTGTTTTGTTTTTTTCAGCCCAGTGTGTCCAGAACTTTCATTTCAGAGTATCACCAGTGGAAACGAGTGGGCAGGACATTCTTTAAAAATTCACATTTTCCACTTCATAGAAGTTAAAAAGTCATATGGTTTTTTAAACTAAAAAACTTTTTTTAGTCCAACTATTCTTTTAAAGTGGCTAATGTTGATTTTACACAATTCTGAACGAACACACACACACCATCATTCATTTCCTGCTTGCAATTAGTCTAGTGAAGGCTATTTGTCAGGCCTGCAACTTTACAGTCTGACTGCTCTTGTTCAAATAGGTTATTTCCTGCTATAGAAAAAAAACAAAGCTGCTGTAGATTCTTGTTGTACACTAGTGAAAAGATGAACCAAAAATGGTTTCCACACTCCAGCATTCCATCTTTTAACAAACCTCTCTTTTAGCAAAGCAGCCGGGGCGGGGGTTAGGGAGGTCAATAATCATGTTCGGTCAACTAATACAAGACATAATGCTTGTGTTGTAATTCTGTAAACAAATATGATGAACTAAGCTATTCGGTATCCAATAACAAACATAAAACAGCTGACGTGAGGTGGGAAACGTGTGGCTCCATTCACCCCCCCTAGACCTGCAGGTCACCAAACAAACTCCACCACACTCTCCATTGAACGCTGATTGAAAAGAAACCAAGTGGCTACTTAAGCTCCAGCCTTGTGATATTAAATTGAGTTACTGCATCTAGGTCACTGCTATTTGCAATCACAACTTCAAGAGCATGTAGCCTGGTCTCCAATAACACACTGAACAAAATTATAAACGCAACACTTTTGTTTTTGCCCCCTTTTTTTATGAGCTGAACTCAAAGATCTAAGTCTTTTTCCATGTACACAAAAGGCCTATTTCTCTGAAATATTGTTTCCCAAATCTGTCAAATCTGGCTGGCCACAATAAAAGGCCACTCTAAAATGTGCAGTTTTACTGTATTGGGGGGTCCGGGGGGGTCTGAAAACCAGTCAGTATCTTGGGTGACCACCATTTGCCTCATGCAGTGCAACACATCTCCTTCGCATAGAGTTGATCTGGTTGTTGATTGTGGCCTGTCAATGTTGGTCCACTCCTCTTCAATGGCTGTGTGAAGTTGCTGGATATTGGCAGGACCTGGAACACACGGTCATATACGCCGATCCAGAGCATCCCAAACATGCTCAATGGGTGACATTTCCGGTGAGTATGCTTGCCATGCAAGAACTGGGATGTTTTCAGCTTCCAGGAATTCTGTACAGATCCTTGCAACATGGGGCCGTGCATAATCATGCTGCAACATGAGGTGATGGTCGTGGATGAATGGCACAACAATGGGCCTCAGGATCTCGTCACGGTATCTTTTTTGCATTCAAAATGCCATCAATAAAATGCACCTGTGTTCGTTGTCCATAACATACGCCTGCCCATACCATAACCCCACCGCCACCATGGGCCACTCGATCCACAATGTTGACATCAGCAAACCGCTCACCCACACAACGCCATACACGCTGTCTGCCATCTGCCCTGTACAGTGAAAACCGGGATTCATCCGTGAAGAGAACACCTCTCCAAAGTGCCAGACGCCGTCGAATGTGAGCATTTACCCACTCAAGACGAACTGCAGTCAGGTCGAGACCCCGATGAGGACGACGAGCATGCAGCTGAGCTTCCCTGAGATGGTTTCTGACAGTTTGTGCAAAAATTCTTTGGTAATGCAAAATGATTGTTGCAGATGCTGGATGTGGAGGTCCTGGGGTGGTGTGGTTACACGTGGTCTGCGGTTGTGAGGCCGGTTGGATGTACTGCCAAATTCTCTGAAATGCTTTGGAGATGGCTCAATTCATGGGCAACAGCTCTGGTGGACATTCCTGTTGTCAGTATGCCAATTGCACACTCCCTCAAAACTTGCGACATCTGTGGCATTGTGCTGTGTGATAAAACGGCACATTTTAGAGTGGCCTTTTACTGTGGCCAGCCTAAGGCACACCTGTGCAATAATCATGCTATCTAATCAGCATCTTGATATGCCACACCTGTGAGGTGAATGGATTATCTCGGCAAAGGAGAAGTGCCCACTAACACAGATTTAGACAGATTTGTGATCAATATTTGAGACAAATAGGCCTTTTGTGTACATAGAAAAAGTCTTAGATCTTTGAGTTCAGCTCATGAAAAATGGGGGCAAAAACAAAAGTGATGCATTTAAAAAAAAATGTTGTGTATGTGCTCGGATCACCTTCCTCACAACGATTTACTCTTAAACCCTCCATTCCCTTCCCATGTCACCCGTTCCCATTTAGGTAGAACCAATGACTGTTTCAAAGCAATGAGTCACAATTTCAGAGTAATCACACCAATAACCACTAAGCCTACCGAATTTTAAGGAAGCTGGTGAACCAATATCTGATATTTTCTTTTGTCAAAGGGCTTTCTGTGTTCATCAACTTAAGTGCTTGGTGCTCACATGATTTCATACAATACACTCTTGGGCCATGGGATCTAATGATCTTCTCAAGCGCACAATAAAATCATTTGTTGCAAGGCTCCATATATTGATTTTGACACTTTACACAATAACATAGTGAAGCAAATCCTCATGTTACTTTGGCTTAAGGGATCAATCAACTATATTGGAGCTAAGAAATGAAAAAAAAAGAAAAGAAAAATCTAACCAGAACTTTTTCTGTTTGTCTAAACTGACCAGCCCTGCCAACAAAAAGGCAATTATTTTTGGCTTCTTGTCCAAAGTCGTGACTAATAGACCTCAGAGCTTAACATACACATGCTTTGAGGTTTGTGTTGTCCAAAAGAAACACAGAAAAGAAAATATATGAGCAAACATGGTTACACACACTGAGACTGAATCAATTCAAGCACGCAAATCTAAAAATTGGTTTGATTTTAGCCAGGATATGGTGATGATGAATTGCTCAGTATAGAGGCGCATGATAAACTATCATTCAGAAGTTTCAGTAAGATTCTTTAATATTTTCAAAGAAGTCTCTGCTCACCAAGGCTGAATTTATTTGATTAAAAAAGAATACAGGAAAAACATTAATATTGTGTTACATACAGTGTTACATGATCCTTCAGAAATCATTCTAATATGCTGATTTGGTGTTCAAGAAACATTTGTTATTATTATCATATATGTTGAGAACAGTTGTGCTGGTTTATTTGATGAAAGTTTTTAATATGAACGATTTAATATTTACAGATAACTGGGAAAATGTAATTATTATCGATACTGATAATGGAATTATAGCCAGTTTTAACTGCTAATTTATTACAGTAAATATCTCATGTATTATATATAATCTGTTCAGAAAACTATTTGTATATGACCACAGTACAATTGAAAATCTGTCAGGATGGAGACGTAGCAAAACAAACTACATCACAATGTTGTACATGGAGGAGTAATCGCAGTTTTCTATAAGCATTAAAAATAATGAGCTTCATAAATGGAGCACCACTCAGGCAATCAATATAACACCCGGAGATATCAGTAGTCAACCTATAGCGAATCAAACATGCAAGGCCAATTAACGCAGATAGAAATAATAAACATTTTTTGTCTGCCAAAAAATTAATTCAGTGCTCAATGAGACATTTTTTTTCCTGAATGGATGAATAGAATGTAAATTGATCTAGGAGATCAATAATTCGTCAACAAATAAGTCAATATCAGGTCTGAGTGTAGTAATAGAGCTATCAGACGGCAGATGTTTTATGTTGTGCTTCACACAAAGCTGTAAGTCAATTGATTTTTGACATTTAAAAAGCAAAAAGTCACACTAAAAACACACTAGTGTGTGTCTGTTACAAATTGCATGAGACAAACTAAAGGAAAAGGGCCGTTAACTATGTTTTTGTAGTTCTACAACTTGCTGCATGCTAGAGGTGTCAGAAAAGAAAGTACAAAAGCAGTAAAGCATTCAGACCACAAGATTCACAAACCACAAACAAGCTTGTATCAATATACCGGTGGTCTGCACTTCACTTAGAGTGCTAAATAAATATAACTACCATACACACTTCACTTTATTTAGTGTATAACAGTAAATCATGAAATTAAAGGGGTCATGACATGAGAAACAAATTTGCATTGATCTTTTGACATTTAAGAGGTCTTTGTAACATAAAAAAATCCTGCAAGTTTCATAGCTTAAAATGTCCTCCTCATTATAAATAAAGCATTTATTTAATCAAGCTCCAAAAATGCTCTTTTAATATGACTCCTTTAAAGGACAAAGACATATACTGTGAAGGTACCATACTACAGTAATAGCAGTCAGTAATTTTCATTTTGTTTGAGAAATGAATACTTTTATTGAGCAAGAACACATTCAATTGAGCAAAAGTGAAAGTAAAGACATTTATAATGTTACAACAGTTATGTTTCAAATAAATGCTGTACTTTTGACCTTTCTATTTATGACAAAATCCTGAAAAAAAATGTATCATCACCATTTCCACACAAAAGAAAAACACTGATAATCAGAAATGTTTATTGAGCAGCAAATTAGAATATTAGAATGATTTCTGAAGGATCAAGTGACACTGAAGACTGGAGTAATTATGCTGACAATCAGCTTTGCCATCACAGGAATACATTACATTTGAAAACAAATTAAAATATTAAACTTTTGTACTATTGTAATATTCCGGTTTGTACTGTATTTTTGAACAAATAAATGCACCATTGGTTAAAGACACTTCTTAAAAATAAACATTAAAATCTTACTGAATGGTAGTGTATTTACTACAGTATTTTCCAGTACTGCAAAGAATACCATGGTGTTACCATGCTAAAAAAAACTGCATTGATGTTGTTGATGCTTATATGGATTTAGATCAAAACAATATAAAATGTTTATATAATATAATATAATATAATATAATATAATATAATATAATATAATATAATATAATATAATATAATATAATATAAGAGAGAAATGCTTCAAGTTCTTGGAATCAATAACTGAAAATGAAATGAAATATCCGTTGTAAACATCACTTTTACTGAAAGAAAATGTCTAATTATAAAAGATAAGATCAAACCATTTACAGAACTTGTTAATGTCCTTTGGGATTCTGATGTTAGTTTCTATGGAGACTGACACCACTTATAAATAACGTGAAACCAACATCTCACCAGCACTTCAGTCCAGGGGTCACATTTATTAAACTTCTTACTTACTAAAAGTGTGCGTGTGCCCAAAGGCCAAAAATGGCAGCAAAAAATATTCAGACTTACAAAACCATGCGTACGCCAGAACCTGCGCAACATTCCCTTTATAGATTGTGCGTACATGCATCTTCACCCCGTCTCCTCCCCGAACCATAGTTTTACTATGCATATCCTCATCTGCATATCATTTGCATATGCATATTCATCCACGTGATACCATGTTTAACGGTACAAGACATTTCGAAAATATGAGATGAGGATTTCCCGGTCACATTACATTGCTAAAAATCATTTAGTAGCCTATCCTTACCTTGTTTTTGAATAAATAAATCAAATATATTTCAGAGAAAGTTTTTCTCAATCTTTTCCAATGGCCAAATTGTATTTTTAATTGCTATATATTTTTAATGGAAACAGATAGGCCCTATTGTGCTTTATGGATCATTATTTGCGCAAAAATATTTTCTCAGACCATGAGTTCTGCTATTACCATGCGCTAAGCAATCCTCGCTGTAGTTAAAACATTAAAACACAGCATGCCACAGGTAAAAAGTGTTCAAAAGCATCGCATCCACTACAAATATTTCTATTTATTAGAATATAACATTTTTGTAACTTCTCTGTAATGATTTCATGTAATTTAAGTGCTTACCTCCATTAATGAGAATGGCATATATTTATTTAAACTGTTATTGTGAACATGCACTGACTCATAATCAAGATTTAAAATGGTTTTCCTTCATCTGTTGTCAGTCCCTCAGCTCACCATTGGTGTCGCCAAACTGCTTTGTCTCCAAAATGTGCGTACGCATGGGCATATGCATAGAGTTTACTTACAGGTGCGCACATTCTCCCGTCAAGTTTGTTTTTAATAGATCACAACCTTTGCTTGGGAAGTGGCGTACACACGTTTCCAGCCCCGTTTATTAAGTAAACAATGCCATTCATAATTCCTTCAGTTCTCATCAGTGCCTGTAGTCACAGGGTAACACAAGGGTCATCCTGTAGCCTTACCTGGCTTGTGGTACGTCGATGCTGGAAGAGACCACCTTGCGTTTCTGTTCCAGCAGAGAAATGGAGCGGGTGTGATCCTTCTCCGGCTCCAGCGCCCGGCCCGTTCGCTTGTGCTCCAGCACCCGTGGCTCCTCTATGCTCTCCGGGCTGAGGGAGGGCGCCTCTCCTCTCGGCACACCCCCATTCTGGCCCTGCGTGGCCCCGTCCCGCTGGCCACCGTTACAGGTGCTCTGCAGAGGGAAACATATTCAAGTTTTTTCAGTCTTAACAGTCTCTCCACGTGCCTCCCGTCAGTGAAGCCCCATTTACACCTACGGGGGCCGTTATTGCAATAGACCCCAACTGTGAGGCTTGTTTGCTTGCAATCACAGTGCATTAGGCTGTATTTAAACTGTTTGTAATTTATACATTGGTCCATACAAACACCTCACCAATGAAAATCATATTCACTGATCTGCAGGCTTGTTTGTTTTAGATCTTTGCACAGCTGAAAAAAAGAAAAATAAATCCCCCTCACTCTGCCATTTCCCCCTTAGCACAACAAGCCACCATCCGTGACCACACCAATGCAATGACGAGCAGCTTTTCCACTTGCACGTCTCATCTGCACAGCTGCCGTAGACTTTTCTATTTATTGCGACTAAAGCTGCGGTACACTAAACCTCAAGCTACAGAGCGGACAAACAGGGGCCAAGACAACGCACATCACCTCATGCACCAGTGGAGAGCATGATCTAACAGTGAGCAATACAGGTCATTATCTTACCGGAACATGATTAGCTTCACTGAAGAGAGGGTAAACGCCTATCATGCTGAGCTTTGAGCATCTGGGAGTTTACATACTACAATGGAGTTAAAAATAAAATGGATTACCAGCCTCAATACCCATTTCATCACTAGTGAAGTGTGGTCATCTTAATAAACTCTATTGAATTAATAACAATTTTATTTATTTAACATTTGTCATCATTTACTCACGCTCGTGTCGTTCCAAAGCTAAATGGGTTTCTTTCTTCCGTAGAACACAAAGGGAGAAACTTTGAAGAATGCGCTGGCTGCTCTTTTCTATGCAAAAACAGTGAATTAGGACTGGAGCTTTTAAGCTTTTCATATAATAGCTTTGGGAGAAAAATTGGGGTGCACAACAAGATTTTATTATTTATTTACTGGATATTATTGAATAAAAAAATTAACTAAGTAATTGTGAATATAACAACACATAATTAAAAGTTTTACATTGTGGTGTTATCTAATGCTCACTTAAACTTTAAAAATGCTAATAATTGAATAACAATGTTAAAGGGGTGGTATAATGCCCTTTTCACAAGATGTAAAATAAGTCTCTGATGTCCCCAGAGTGTGTATGTGAAGTTTTAGCTCAAAATACGCCACATATATTTTTATATATCATGTTAAAGTTGTCACTTTTTGAGGGTGATAAAAAACGCACAGTTTGTGTCTGTCCCTTTAAATGCAAATGAGCTGCTGCTCCCGGCACAGGGGGCAGAGCTTCAACAGCTTGTGTCCTTTTACCTTACACAGACATGCACTGAAAATTTCAAAAACTTTTAGCTTTTTATGTTCAAACCAGAGTCAGACAAAGATGGAGAGACTCAAGAAGAAGTGACAACATGTAGACAACATTTCTCAATGATTAGTTGGTGAATTTATGTAGCTTATGTGTAGTTATCTTCTAGTCATTGATTAGCATATTCTGTCATGATAATCTATAAATCACGTTCCGGGGGCGGGGTTTATGTAAATTTTAGGGTTGATGTCACTAACCCAGGAGGAATGTTGTGTAGCCCCTATACCAGCCGTTTGTTGTAGTCCTTAAAAGCAATTTCTGTAAAAGAAAATATCTCCCTTTGTTTTGAACTTTGAGCGTTGTGGTTGTAACTTTGCAGATGTTGTTTATGCTCAAACAGCAACATTACACACTAACTAAAGCTAGAAAAGTGAAATCATACTCAACTACCCCTTTAAATACAGTATGTAGTTCAAATTAAATATATAATATTCCCACTGTAATGCTGTGATATGTAAATTCATTTTCAATTTGGGATTTAAAAATGTGTTTTTGTGTTTTCTTTTATTTTAGACAAATTAAATTATTGATAAATGGCAGATATTACAATTCTATTATCAGCTATAGCATGAAAATAATTATCAGCTTATCTCTATTAGTCATAATTCTAGCCCTTATGCGCTATTGACCCCAAATGACGTTTTCTGAAATAAATAAAAACATGTTCCCTTCATCTAAATGGCATGAGACTTGATGTTGTGACACTTGCTAGCAATACAAACAATAAAATAAATTGGAATGATATCTGAAAAAAAAAAGAAAGAAAAAAAAAGTCCCTCTCAGGATGTTCGGGGTCTGCCGAGACCCCAGACATTATAATGTGATTTTGTAACAAAATAATAAAAAAAATGTAAACAAATGTAATGTCACTCACTGTATTAATGTTTTTACTCTACATTTGTGCAATGTTGGGGGGGACTTAAGGCATTTTTTATTTTATATGAACAAATTCCAAAAAAAATTTTTAAATAGGATGAATGGGTAAATTAAAAAAGTTATACTTTTTTTTGTTAAATATTTGTCAAATATAAAAAAATAAATCAGCCAAAACACAGACCACAAATACATCGAAGTGAACTGGCAACCCTATTGCACATCCACAATGTGAAACGCTCTGCTCTCACACACACCCCGCCACCAAAAAAACATAGACATCAATGGGAGACTATAAAAAATAGATTTTTGTTACATGATTTGTCAAAAATTCAGTTACAATACACAAAACAAAAAATGAAGGGTCGATACCACAACACATCCCTGATGGAGTAAACACACACAACATGCTATTCCATGTAGAAGATGAATGCCAGGCTTTGGCGTATTTTCACAAGATGAACAGATTTGTTAAAGCGGCATCATGTTGTGCAAGACTTCCAAGCGTCAAATCAAAAATGCACAGTTGACAAGTTCAAATTTAAATTTCACACACTATTAAGTTCTGTCTTTCTCTCTCAAAACACACCCTTGCTTTGTGCATTTTAATGACCACAGCTTTCTCACATCATGTGGAGCACAGCCTCCAAAATGATCAAAACTATTCATAAATAAGTTCTTGTTTTTGCTAAAGAGTTAGAGGGTTTTAATCAATTTAAACAGATCTCGGCTGATCTAATAAGAGAATTAATTAGATTTGAGAGCAGGATGCACAGATGAGCACTCAAAATTAATTATCTCCAAATTATTTATTTATTTATATTTGAATATTCGTGAGGAAAATAAACACACGCACTATGCACGTTCACGTGCGAGATGCTGCACTCAAGGTTTGAAATATCTACTGTCAAAAGGAACTATGCCACTCTTTATAAACCCCTAACAAACACATCTGCTTTTCTGCCTCTGTGACAAGGTTCCATCATGACCAAAACCTCAACCAATTTAATGTGAATGAAGTGTAAACCAGCAACAAAGCCTTGGTGCGTAAGGAGTTAAGACTGGTAGATAGCCTGAGTGGGTTAATTACATTTTGATATTAAGCAGTGGAAACAACAGGGGGACGAAAACAATCCAGTCCGCCTTTGTCTGGAAATGCCACACTGTAACACACTTAACGTGAAGCCCCTCCTTAGTCGTACTATACCAGTCAACAAGTGGCATTCCCCCAAGCCGAATGGCTCTCGTTTGGGATCCAGGCGCCTTGCCAAAGCCCCAGATTCTATGAGCATGACCTCTGTAGAGCTCCGTTTTGCACTGTTACGGAGCAGCTGCTCCGGGACCATTAGCCCCCACCCTAGTTTCACATCCCTCCCTGCTTGCATTGCTTACATCTTAACCTTTTTCCCCATCATGCGTCACCAGAGAAAATGTCACCATGTCTTGTATATAATAGTTGCTTGTGTTGCATTTGAAAAGTGCAACACTTTATTATCTCTAATTGAAAATTAAATGTATGTCTGTTTGGGAGTGCAGATGTACGTTACACAAACATTAAGGTGTAGCATACTTGCCAAAAACAAACACATGCAAATCATTACATACAGGAGCATCCAAATAAAAATTGATTGCAAATATTGCATGCACGTTTCAGTTATTAAATTTTTAACCTTACAGTATTACAGCTCTGATTATAAGAGAATGAAATAGAAGAACTGGTGCCATTCTTGTAATTTTGACCCTCTTTGTTTTGATATGGCACCTCAGGCTGTTTAACTTGATGACTGCAATTAGGTCATTATAAAAAACCCTTTGTATTTTGCAATTACGTGCAAGCGACTCAGCCTGGTGTGCAATCACACAGAGTTCTGTGAATAAAATTAACATGATCTAAAGCATTAACTAAATATCAAATGACATATTTACAAAAACGCGATCACTGTTAAAGCAATTAATGTCGAAAACACTATATAAAAAATCAGTAAAGAGCCGGTTTCAGCGGAGAGATGTACGCGCGCGCACAGATGCTTCTGCTGGCGCGTGAATGAATGAATGCTGCAGAGTGTGTTTGTTTGCCACTGTTATCCACCCACTGAAGTCAGATCATCAGCGGCTTACACGGGCCCTACAGGACTACAGACTGCGACTAAAACGACCACAAATGCAACAAAACAACACTATTTTACGACAATCGATTAGAATCTAGTCAGTCGGCAAAATTGTGTGTTTGTTTACCACAGGGGTTTCAGCAGATTTCTTCTCGTGATTTGGGCATACATATTTAGTCAAGGTTTCCAGCACCGCTATTTTGCGTTGCATTCGCAAAACGCATTAAACACAACAGCGCGAGACGTCTAGTTCGCGAACAAATGACTCTTATGAACATGTTCTTTTTCATAAATGAGTCCAAAAGATTCAAAAACAAGCGTTTCCATGCGTTGAGCTCTCTCGATTTGAATCATACAGAGAATCATTCGGAACCGTCATTGAGTTCACAAATGACTCCCTCACTGAACTTGCGAGTCATTTTTGTTTTTCGTTTATGTTCGATTGAAAATAAACCGATCACGGCTACTCAGGCTTTAGGTTCGCTAGACTTCAGCTGATTGTTCATATGACAACATGTAGCCTAAATCGAAATGTATGTTTGCACCGTCGAGTTATATTGTAATAGATTTATGAATTAAAAAAATTAAAAACAAGTTAATTGTCGAATGAGATCCACTTGTAAGATGAATTCGTGCTGAAAGGAGAACTTGGGTAAGACTGTAAGATGAGAGATTTTTCTCCAAATATTTTCACAAAATATTTATATTGCACAAATACAGTCTGAATCACTAACATCATTTTAGTTTTAAATCGTTTTAGCCCCGTTTTTATAACTAACAGTTGCATAGTTTCATTCATAGTGAAGGTTAAAAAGTAATTCAAATTGCATATTCAATTCATACACTACTTCAATATGTAGCCTACTTATATTTGCAACTATTCCCATCTAACAATGAGGCCAAAATTGTCCAAATATAAAAATAAAAATAAAGTTTCATGTAATGGATTGTGAGCATGGACACCGGCGCTTCCGAACTACCATCTATATCGAGCAATTCTATAATTTGGTAAGCTAAAAAGTAATTGGTCCCTAAATGTTTAATTTGAGGGACCAATGACTCAATAGTCATTTTAATACGTAGCTTCGTCCTGAGCATGATTACAGCAATATCCACTCACACATTATTTGGATCATCAAACAAACAATCTCTCAATGCACTGTAAACAATACTGTGTGCGACAAGCAGCACAACAACAACAAGCCCATCTGACCACACACACCTTCAAGCTCGACTTCAGCGGTGCTTTCGCAGTCATCTGTGCAATCTCTTCCTCCGAGTATTCTTTCAAGCTCCCGTCTTGCATAAGCACCGTGTACACGTTGCGCCGATGGCCGGTTGAAGCATCTCTGTTGTCTTGTTTGACTGCCTGTATCACTCCCGTGAGCGGAGCCGCGTCTCCCGTTAAACCCGGCGCGTACACGCGGCTCCCAATGACCGAGCGCTTCACCAGCCGCCGCGTATGCATAGTTGATATATCAATGAAATGCGCAAATATAAGTATTTCAGTCGTTGCACTGCAATGTCGCTTTAAAAACAAGAAATGTCACGTTGACAAAACCCGAACCGACCGACCGTCATCATGGGCCGTACATGCGAATAATACGACAACATCACCACAGATCTGGACCGCATCCACATATTTCACCGGCGTGAGCGCGCATGTTCGGGACACGAAACCAATGAAACGTTACAATATGCAAATGAGCTACGCTTAATAACCTCTCCGTCCGACCGACCGAACAACCGACCGGCAAACCGATATCTTTCTTCTGTCGACCTGTTTGTTTTGCTTGCCGTTCCCTTAAAGCTGGCGGTTTGTGGTAAAACATGGAGCGGAGCACCCGTGTTGACTCGACAAACACGATGTATTTTTCACAATACACACCACGAACATTTATGTCATAAATCACCGAAGAGCGGCCGAACAGAAATCTAATTAATATTATGATATTAATAAACGTCTCCAGTGTCGACTGTGTTGTTGTAATAACCCGTTTTTACCCCCCAGATTAGCGTAAATCCGGTTTCATGTGAGAAAGACTCCATTCCATAAAATCCATCCGGGTTTTCATGAGCCACTGGCTGTACCGGCGGAATGTCGCCTGTAAACATGTGCACTCGCGCAGCCAGTGTGCGTTCTCATTGGCTCACGGCACACACGCCTCCACTCATTCGCGCTGGCTTTCTTCTGCAGTTTCCCTCCAAATACAAGCAACGGCCCGGGCCGGGCGCTGCGATTAAAACAATGACCCAAGGATGGGGAGAAGAAAGTCTTTGAGTAGTTATTATTTAGGTAGGTTGGTCAGTGTACATAACATTAATAATAGTGATTATGATAAAAAAAAACCCTGTCAAAATCGGGTTATGAGTGTAATGTGAGGGTGTGTGACCCAGCGAGAATGATTGACAGGCGGTGGGGTTTCCTGAGGGTCCTCAATGTTGTGACCTGTCATTAGTAACTTAGTCAATACAGTAGAATGACTGTTTATGCAAAATCAGTCAGACTTACACATACCAAAACATAAACTTCTGTGACTCTTACCATAATGCAAATATTTAAAAGATTTGCTATGCTGAGGAAGGAAACGCTGTGGACATATTTCTATTTTTGACGTCTTAAAGGGAAAGATCACCCAAAAATTAGGATTTTATCATCAGTTAGTCTCATGTTCTTACAAGTCTGTATGAATTCTTTTCTTCCATTGAACACAAAATGAGATGACAAAAAAACAGCCTCTGTCACCATTCAATTGGTAAAGGATAAATGATGATGACAGAATGTTAATTTCTGGATGGACTATCCATCCCTCTATATTTCATTCCTAAATTAAATGTAATGACATTTGATAAGTGACACACTACTCTTTTCACATAACTTTTTTTGAGGAAGTGAGCATATTCGGAAACAGGGAATGACTTTACATTTTAAGGGAGTATCCTGAATTTAGTCTGAATGGTAATGTCAATGTAATACTATCAGCCACAAACTTGAATTGAGGTGTTTACACTGAAATTAACTGCATTTCCCAAACTGGTAGGCCTACTATACTAGCACTGTACTTACAATAAAGAGAGACCTGTCTCTGTTCTCATTTGAACACATACTGACATATCTTTCCTTCAGACACATGGAAAATACCACTATCCCTCAATCCTTTTATTTGCAGTTCAAAAGGCTATAATTTAATAGTTTATTCAAATGTTTACATTTCACTTTTATGCCATTTATGCATTTGCCATTTTTATTCAACGTGACTTACAGAGTTTTCAGACTATATCAGCACATGATAAAAAAAATTAAACTATAGCAATAATACAGATTTTTATATTTTAATTTAAAACATGTGGTAATAAACTATTATGTAAGTCTCTTTCTGTTCTTGATAACAGTGTAGTTTAAGGAATATGCTCCTCATTGTTGTTTTTTGTCGAAATAGTAGGAGTATTACAATGCCATTTCAACAAAGATTATTACAGTTTTAGTTGTGCAATTTGTACCGATTACACTTAAGAAGTAATCCACCCTCTTTTGTGCACTATACTGCTATAATTGGAACTTTTTACTTTCGTGTCCCGTTAAACACGAACATAGCCTACATGTTATTGTATGTGCTTGTCAGTGTGAGTTCTGAATTGATGGTAGCATTGATCATTCTCAGTGTATATAATTACTGTGTGCTTGTGGGCATGATTCGTATATAACAAACTGTCTATAGGAATAACCCCTTAAGGAATGACTGAAAATATTTAATCTTTTAAGAAACAATTTATCCTTATGAAGTGAAAATAGAAAATCTATTCAGTGCCCTTGTTTGCCACCGCTCCCTTACTTGCATTGAAAATGAATGTTGCTTTGACCACAGATTCAATCAATAGCAGGCTGTGCAGTGAAATATGTTCTTAAAGTCCCCTAATACCAGTGCATTGACATGATAATAAAACTGCCTTATTGCACGTTGTTTTTCTACACTTGAGAATTTAGTAGGATGTATCGACAGATTAGATTATACTGTGTTTTTGCACTGTAAGGCAATATAAATGTCCTTGTCTTATTGAGATTGCATGTAAATTATGTTAATGTTTATATAAATTAGTTGATGAGGATAAACAACCACATCCACACACATTATATTAGTCCAGCATGACTATATTGTTTAAGAAGCAAATACCACCATACAAAGATTATGATGAAATAAACAAATGCAAAATTCATTCTTATTTACAACTAAATACACAGAACTTGGTTAAAGGGAGAAACAAAAAATACAATGTTTCACCATGATATTAACTATAACAAGGATCTTCTCAATATTGAACCTGTACCAACACAATGTACCATTACAAGCAAACACGGACAACATTGGGACTCAATCCAGTCCTTATTTAAACCTCACATTAAAATAAGAATTCCAAACCAATACATATCCCTGCTATTAGCCTTTTGAATGTTAATAAACCTTGACAGTCTTTAAATTTTCTTGAATTAAAAAAGTATCTAACACCATGTATTCCACTGACTCTTAAAGTTTCATTAGTTCCTCAATACAAACTATAAAATGTCCTCGTGCTGTCATATGAGAGCTGTTGCCAATTATTACAGAAGCATACTTAAACTGATATAATTTAACAGATCAAAATAGTCATTTGAATATTTACAAGTGTCTCATGAACAACATGAAGTTGTCCCATGCGCTGTCTGGACACGCTATGCTTTTTGATTATACTGCTACATGAATGTAAATGCATACCTGATCATAAAGTACATTTACTAAGCTGCCAGGCAAAGCTGCAGTGTGGCAGTACCATGATGTCTCTTTCCCCCTGTGCTTTTCATCCTTTTGAAATGTTGCGTACCTATTACATGTAAAAACCAAACAATATCTGAATATATAATGTATCCGATACACTTAATCAATACAGCTGCGTCAATAAAAAAATAATAAATCACACATACATATTGATGCAACACAGCTCAATTACATCACAAATGGCAATTAGTGAACAACTGAACACCAGCAATAGATAATGGTCAACTTTTCATTAATACCCTTTTAGTACACTCATAAATGAGTGCTTAACTTTGCGTACCTTAAAGATCACTTCCTCACCTGAGCCTGTCAGTTGACACATTAATTATAAAACATGTTAAGCGGCTCAGAATGATGGCTACATTTTTTTATATTTTGATATGCGTTACGTGAACGTCACCTGCATACTAGTAAAAACTAAATGCTCCAGCCGTTATGAATGATTAAAATGAGTGTACTTCCTTAATGGACTGAGTTTAGAGGTCTGCTGTTGACTGTATCTGATTGGTTCTCTTTTTGGGGTTATACAAGGACACAACCCCGTCAGTTGCTCAACTAGTATCACGTGGTAACGGGCAGGCAGAGTGCAGCTTACAGCAGGTGCGCTGTGCAAAAGCATGGAAACTACTAGTACACAATGAATAAAATATTTCTCATAAGACAACAGCCACTGGTGTGACTTTGCTTTGAAAAGTGGTGGGGATATGTGGGAAGGGGGTTACACAGATGTGCTGTTATGTCACAAAATAGTGAAAGCTTAGCTTCTGAATATTAATTAGGATATGCAAACATGATATTTTACTGTTCTAATAAGTAGTCTAATTTACTGATCAAGTGTGTAGTAGCATATTTTTTTGTCAAACTAATACATTTGTCACACATTGTTGCTGAGTTCTTGATGCAGCAGTCATTCTCGCTGTATATTCCTATATATGAATTCTGAATCTTTGGTCTTGCAAAAACGATTTCTTTCTATATGAGGGGTTGGGGGTTCTAATCCGCCCTAATGGAACTCTAACCATAATTACAGCTTTACAGGATATCAGGAGTGGGAACAAAATTGTTCGCAGTTTGTTTTGTGATTTCACCAGAACAGGAACGAGCCATAGAAAAATGATAGATTAGAGCACATATACTCGTATCTGAGCAGGCGTGTGTGCTGGAGAGAACATTGCTATCCTTGCTTTCAGGGACATTATTATAACAAAACACAAATGCACTGAAAACTCCCTCTTAACAACTGGAGATGCCACCTCTGTATTAGATACATCCCAAGCTATTTCAGAAATTTTTGCCATGGCAAAAAGTGGTGGAGACATATGTCATGTCATGATGCCAATGAACACAGCCTCTATAGGGGCATCTCGGGTTTGTGGTACCCAATTATTCACATGAATAGCATAACAAACCCTCTTCTGAGCGACTCTAGAGCGTTTCATTTCCTATGCTGGGTCACAGGTCTGAATGAACCCTTTCATTAATAATGTTCAAAAACAATGGGGTGCATAAAAGCTAAACTGAAAAACATTCAATCAAGAAAGGTTAAGTGCATTATTCTCATGATACCACCCCAAATTCCACTTCTAAACCTCAGAGAAGTGAGTTCTCATTGTCTAAGGTCCCTTAGATGGGTGGTCAGAGACGGGAGATTTCCCCGTTCAGACCCAGTTCCCCCAAGCTCTCATAGTGAGGTTCCCCGATCCCATTGCCCTGATGAGCCTCTTCAGCCGATTTGGAGATCTTGATGGTCTCGTAGGCAGGGTCTGCATTCTCTGTGAGCCCCTCTGGAGGCTGGGAGCCAAGAGCCATTGGGTAATCATCCCCAACTGTGGCATAAAGATCACTGGAAGTCGACTCCGGCACCATTCCCTTGATGTCTCCGATGCTGCTGTAGTCATTCTCTGTTTCCTTTACAGTATTCTTCACTACCTTGGAGAACGTTTCTGATATCTGAAAATGGAAATGTAACACAGAATGAGACATCTTTACTCCACAGGCTTGATTCAGGGCGATTTTAAAATGCAAATATTATTAATTGTTGGTAAAACCTGAGACTTCAAGTTGGTCTTTACAAGGCTTTGAGATGTTGATGGACCTTACCTCACTGTCCGGAGACACATTGTCCTGAAGCTCTGGAGTCATCACCGGGGAGTGTAACTATAGGACAATGATTGAAACGAGACCATTAGTTAAAAACATATTTAATCAATTTTAACACACAGGAAATACCTCACTTCATGAGGACTGATTGATGCAAAAACGAAGCCACTCATTCATTACTTAAGAGTTACTGATTGAAATCAGATGTACAGTTCCTCTCCAAGCAAGAGCGGTTGTATATTTACAAAAGGAATCAATAACTGAGTCATTAATTAACAAAGTAAATCCTACAGAAGGTCAATAACGGACACCTTGGCTGTTGGAGAAGAATATAAATCCCTGTCTCAGTCACCTCACTGACAGAGAGACAACAGTCAAGTGGGAAAATGTTTCTATAACCCTTCCAAGATTAATCCTAAGCAATTTTAGCACCAACATTTCAAGCCTGTTTTGATGAAGCCACCTCAACCAATGAACCTGAAGTATGTTTTGCTTTGATTATGATCATGCAAAATGAGCATCAGGAGCTAGCCAGATGTGCTTTGATATTGGTTCAATTATCAAAGCAATTAATTTAATAGCCCATCCAAGTAGCTCTACAAAGACCACCCTGACCTCATCACAACTAACAAATGTCTCTTACAATAAAGCTTATCTGCTAATTCACTCATGCCTTTGTCTCTGTCCAGCCTTCTATATTAATTAAAGTGCCTCTTCCATTGATTTGCACATATAAGAAATGAACAATCATCAGCATTTAAAAACAGTGCAACATCATCACACATGAATGGATATCAAATTAAAATGTATTTACATAAAATTCATATTGTTAAATATTTAAATTAATCTACAAAGTATATTTAGTCATGCTTAGGACTGCACATGCACATTTGCTGGACCAAACTTAAAATATTCGCTTTTAAGAAAACATTTATGGGACAGTTCATGCCAGATTTTGTTGCTGATTTGAAGTTTAGCAAGCAGTTTCAGTACTTCCTTATTCAGGCAGATTGGAGTTAGATTTGCTTGACCGAAATAGCTGCCTGGAGGCGTTTCAAATATGGCTGCCGAGTGAACTGGCTTTCCTTGAAAGGGACTATATATCCACAAACACCTGCGTAGATACCTGAGTTGGATCAAACCTTAGCCAAATTTTGTATAGTACTGAGGTGATATGCAATGACTAGTGGGTAACTTCCCTATTGATCTCCGTTTGTAGTGCCCTTGAGACTGAACACATACGTTCCCTTGAATACCCCAATGGTCGAACACTATGTGAAGTTCACATTGGAAGATACCCTGAGTGTGACAGGATGCTGACAGTACAGCACGGGCATGAGACAATGGCCTGTAGCGCTGCACTCAATGGTGTCCATTATTATTTACTGTCACGCAAATGTCAGCATGTGCCCACGCATCCTTTGACAGGCAACAGCACTAACAATAAAAGTCCTTCCCTTCAGCAGGAGACTTCTGAGTGTTGATGTGCTGAAATCACAGTTTATCAAAGACAGCTGCCCTCAGTCCATCACGCTAGCATAGTGATATTGGCACCAATGCATAATGACACAAATGGCGCTCCGCTCAAGCCAGGCTTGCGTGCTTCGCTCAAATAACCAAGCATACAGACTTTTAACTGACTGATTTTCTTTTCAAACACAGACTGATGTACCTGTAAACACATGCTTTGCCGTCTCATTCATCATGAGGGTGAGCTGTCAGGCAGTGGACATCTGGAACGCTCTGATCCCTATACGCATATGTTAGCACAAACGTGACCGATAAGACGAATCACTGCTGCCCCATTACATGTCTACATCAAGCCACGGCAAATGGGATATGGAATGACAGGTGTCAAGTTTAAACCCCCAGGGTAGTAGGAGAAGGGTACAAACAGTTTCTCGAAATGATCAAGAGGATAATAGAGTAAACCACTTATTTTACTGAGTACTGGAGAGGATACTTTACCACAAACAGTTCAGGTAAGTGACTCACCATCTGACATCTACAGATTCACTAAAGCCCCTTTCCACTGCCAGAGTGCCAGTGCCAGATCCAGTGGCCAATCTGGAACTATTACACACATTTCTGCTGCAGAAAGGTTGGGAATAATTGGCTCTGCACTGGCCCTGGCCCCTACAATCTGCTGGTTTCGAATCAGGAACCAGAAGCCAGAAGCCCGAGGGCTGGAATGTTTTTGAAACAACTCACTTTGGTAAGTCTGATGCAAAGCAAAACTTGATTGCTCACTGTTAGCATTGGTTCAGTTGGTGAACATCCTGTTCCTACATGTCACGTCGCATCTGACACTTTATTTCTCAATCCGACATTCTGACTAAAATGATTTTGTTTACAAATATCAAATGTGAGTACTGATTGCCTGATTGGAGTTTTATTCATTATACAATCTGATCGAAACATTTTTGATGTTAAAGTATGTTCTCAAATATTGTAAACAAAGGCGCATAATGCATTCATAAACAAAGAAGTCATAATGTAGCTCAGCTCAAGTCAGTGGAAGCATGGGTCAGTTTTGGTTGGAGTTTTCCAGATCTCTGGCCGAGCATGAGCACCATTAGCTCATGAGAACAACCAACTAGCACCATTTTTGGTGGAAAAGACATACAATTGATATTGTACAAGTACAAAGGAAGCAGAAATACAGGGCAAAAAAAAAAAAAACATGAAATGAGAACAACAAAAGGAGAGAGAGCAAAAGAGAGAGACTGACAGAGCGAGAGTGCATGAGGGAGTGATGAACAAAAGAGGTGCGGAGCATCCTCGACTGGCGACAGTAGCGTGTGGCTGTAGTGGATGCTTACGCCGTGTGCAGACATTGACTGCGGGCACAACAGCAGCCTCTCTGCTCACCTCTACAGATGGCTTCATTTGTATGCTACAGGCGCATGTACGCATATCACCGTCAACCAGAGCACATATCCTAAAAGATTGTAATTAAACTGGAAACACACTGTGCTCTATTGTTCTCTTGTGGTCTCTAAGTTTAGCTTGCACTAGAGAATGTTAGTGCAGTCCTTTTTGGTCTGTTTCTGAGAATATTCTTCTTTGTTCTCATGTTATACTTCTTTGTTATACGTGTGAAGGGTTGCATCATTCCTGAGTGAGAAAGAAAAGCTTTTGCTAAAGGAAGTGATTACTGCAGGAGAGCAACTGATGCTGTTAACTCGCTATTTAACACCTTAGTGAAACTTACAACAGTAGCCTACTGTGATGGTATGGTAATCCCATGATACTATGGTACTGTAAAATGTATCATGTACTGAATGATTGCCACATTCATTTACCATGAGATTTACATGCTACACCAGGGGTGTCCAATCATGCTCCTGGAAGGCCATTAGTTCTTAGCGTCAACCCTTATTAAACACCTAAGCCAGCTAATCAAGATTATCTTCATCTTTTTACCATTTATGACAGCTAAAACCAGCGATAAGGTGCAATACCACCAACTACTATGTTGGAATGTCAACCAGTTAACCTGTTGCAAGAGTATTTACGATATTTTTATATGGGTAGTATTAACACAATATCAATATTTCAATTTTTTAAAATCAAGGTTATCGTCAACACCAGTATATTGTGACTATTCCCTACCATATGCTGTAGTAAGCAAAAAGTGGTACTGTAAAAGGTATCCAATGGATTCTTTACTATTCATAAAATGCGGGGAAGTGACATAACTGAAGTTGTAGTCACATGACAATGGTGGGCATAGTACAGCAGGACGTCGCAAAGTAAGTTTTTCATGCAATGTAGTACATACTCTGACACTACGAAATTTTGGACGCAGTGACTAGAAAATTCTAAGCAAGTATGTTAGAGCTAAACCCAACAGCGAAGTTCCCTTTGAGAAGGATTGGACAGTCCTAAGCTACCCCCAAGGTACCAGGGGTACCAACTTACTGGTACTTTGGTAAGTTGATACCATAGACTGTAAAAAAATATGGACGTTGTGTCCGTGACGTCAACCGGAGGTTTCTGAAGAGCATTTTTTAAAGCCCAAAGTGGGCCGTCGCCATCTTGGCAACACGTCATCGCTCGTCACTCCTGGATAACAGAAAATCGGCAAAGAGGCGGGATCACCTAAAGTGACGTGACGGCTAACAGACAGCAGGCAAACGGCTAGTAGTGACATCAGCGGCAATCCACCTGTCACTCAAGTGGCCACGCCCTTAATTATGCAGAACTTTAAGGCTTAATATAATTTAAACGGATGAGTTATAAAATAAAAAAATAAAAAATCACACCCCTCACAGTTGTCATGAAGGACAAAATTAGCTATATAGACCAAAACCACTTTTTCTACCAGGCTGTAAACATATGATATTTTTCTGCTGTAAAGTTGGGCATATTAACATGGGGGGTATATGGGATTGACACTCTTTTGGAGCCTGTCTCTAGCGGCCAGTCGATGAATTGCAGTGTAAGTCACTTCCGTGTTAGTCTTCCAGAGAGAGACCGGAAGGTTGCTGCTTGGTTGATACTAAAATGTAAAAAAAATTATAATAACATTCTTGAAATATTGGTAGTACAGAGTTTCAAGTACGGTAAATCCAGTACCAGTACAGTTTATGCCAGGAAAACACAGGTGCAGGTATATTATACACTGCAGTAATGTGGATGCATGCATTGAACTTTTTGTTACTTTTTTGTTAGAATGAACTCTACAGGACAACAATGGTACTTTTATAAGAAAAACGGTTTGGTAGCCCCACCTGTCCATTTGGAATCTGCTGGTTGTCATTCTCATCCAGTACTTTATTTGGTATGGGAGGTGGTTTTTCTTCCTCAGGATCTGCGTACGCCACAATGGTGGCAGAGCGCCTGGCCTCCAGGTCAGTGCTGTAGCGGCTCTTCTTGCTGAGGTTGATGGAGGCGTACTCGACACCATTGGGCAGCATGGTGTGGTCTGGTGTAGCAGGGCTTGGGTGGCCGTTGAAAATAGGCACAGGCGGTTCCTCTGGGCTTAGTGTACCGTTGGGTAGGCCAATGTCCTTGAGCTCTTTCACTGTCTCGTACAGACAGTCCTCGACACTGACATCACGGGAGGCGCAGTCCTTCACCACCTCATATGTGCCCTCTCCTGAGGCAACTTGAGCATCGACCACAGCTGCTTTGAGGTTATCGGTGGGTGGAATGCTGGGTAATTCACGATCCTGGTGATACTTAGAGGATCTGAGCTCTGATTGGCTGGACAGCATGTCTTCTGAAGGCTGAGGACTTGTGTCCATTGTGTCCGTGAGTACTGAGGAAAAAGGTAAGAGGAAAGAGTGTGAATATCTGTTACACAGGGGTTCCTACGCAGTTTGGAAAAGTATGGAATTTAATTTGAGTAATTTCCAGGTCTGGAAAAGTATGGATAAAACAGCTTGTGAACCAGGGGTTCCCAATCCGGTTCCTGGAGATCTACCTTCCTGCAAAGTTATGCTTCAATCTTGATCACACACAACTGAAGCATTAATTAACAAAATTAAAGACAGGCGTGTTGGATTGGATCTGAAATCTTTTTGTAGGTAGATCTCCTGGAATGGGATTGGGCACCCCTGTTGTAAATAATATGCCACGTAATGTTATATTTACCTCAGAAAAGTCATTCAATGACCATAAACTTGATAGGCAGTTAGAAAAATGTAACTCTAGAGAGGAGCATTTTGCTAAATATATGCACTATTTTGCATATTTATTGTGTTTTTACTTAACATGTTCTGTAATATTTAATGTATGTTTGAATAAATCCGTTTTTTATGACAGACGCTATTTTAATTTTTATATTTCAAAAAGTGAGTAGAAACATAATTATGCCATTAAAAAGTTATTATAACCAGGGCTTGACATTAACACCCATCAACCCGCCAAATGCTGGTGGATTTCAGCAGTGGTGTGAAACGCAGTCACTCCTACTAGCCAATTTGGCCGGTTGAATTATATATATATATATATATATATATATATATATATATATATATATATATATATATATATATATATATATAAATTTTCAATTGTAGTCTTTAAAAAAGTCCTTTGAAATAATAAACTAAGTGCAATTTAGTGTTGTCAAAAATATAAATTTTTTGATACATATCAATACTGAAATATCTGAAACACTTCCTAAACAGTATCTATTTCCCGCAGAATAGATACAAGATACCAGCTGCTCTTTCTCTCTCTCTCATCTCTCCGACAGCGAGTTACACATAAACCTGCCTTCCTTCACACACTCGCTTCATTTGCTCCGGATGAATATTGTTGCTGTTACAGAGCTTGAATTTCGGCGTGGGATTGCGTGTATTGCACATAATTTAACTCATTCCCTCAGATTTTATGCTCACACCCAAAATACACTTAAAGCCGCCTCTCAGTACTAAATTGAGTTCTTTATCGCTGCTCTTTGTGCTTATAAAGACAAATACAAACAAAATAATGTAAAAAAGATGGTCTTGGCGAGTAAACACAGTCAGTTATGTTTTAAGTGTATGTAAACAGTTGAGAAAGAAAACGCATATGTAACAGTATAATGGATCCGTGCGTGAGGTCTTAAAGTGACAGCAGCCTAATATATCTGATGCCAAATTATTAGATAATATTTCAAATATCTATATGCCAGTTTTTTTGCTGGGGGGGTGAAAATGCTGAGTGGCTAACTTTGGAAAACCACTATAATCTGTACTATTATAGTAATGTACTGGGGTTCCCATAGTATACAGATTTTTTTATTTATTTTTTTACATTTGCCATGTACTGTGTCTGATACATATCGCAATTAATCGATATCGAATGGAACTTGATCAGAATCGGATTTGAATTGAATTGCATGCTTGAGAATCTAAATTAAATTGTGAAATTTGCCAATACACAACCCCACAAGTGGAGTGTTTTCATGGTAAAGGTTTAGTGATTGTTTTATTGTCGAATATGACTGACTGACTGACTGACTGACTGACTGACTGACTGACTGAATGAATGAATTCTTTACCATAAGCAAGTCTCTTTTGAACTTAACTAATTGAATGTGCGTGTGCCAACAATCAACAGATAAAGAGGCAAACGATCATCTACTGTAAATCAGACTGTACTTTGCTGTTTGTTGATCGTGCAACATCAACCCACATTTACAGTATCAAAGTCATGTGTCAGAGGTACATATATGCAGATTATAAAGCTTTTAAGGTTTCTTCTCATCATGCAAGCGCATATTATCACTTTGAGAAAACAATGAAAAACAGAGAAAATAAAAATATTTACAGATGACTGTCCTATTTACCGAAAATAATGCTGTGTGAACCATTTAAGTTAAATACGGTCAAAGAATCGTTTGGAAGGAGGTCTGGAAAAGTATGGAATTTTGCTATATGGAAAATGTGTAGGAACCCTGGTTATAGTCAGTGAGACGTACATCGGGAACTGTTACCTGTACCACTTGTAAGAGGCCCATTATGGGAGCTGCTGACCGCCAAGTCAGTCCCATGACTTTCTATTGACTGACTACATGTTTCCTTTTCTGACACCTGTAGAGAAACAGGATAGAAATGTTAATATGCATTATTTGTGAACTAAACAGTATTCATTGATGCAATCACTATTCAGACAGCATGCAAAAGCAGGGTCGTCACATATGCACATTCAGATTTTTAATTCTGTCACAGAATCAGTTCTAATAATATTGCCTGAATGTAAAATGTGTTATATCCGTGTAACATAATTTGTTGCGTATGATATGCTAATGTACAAAGCTTAAATCTGTGAAACTGGTAGGGGTGCAAGGATTTAAATTGTAAAATTGGGTCATGGACCAAAAAACATTATCTGAAAACCCCTGCTATAAAGAGACAAGAGACAAAGACACTTGGATTGAGCTCTTTGTTTTCATCTTTTAACCCACAGCAAGAACACCATGCAGTAGCACTGTGGGACCACCTAGTGGCAGCCCACTGAAAATGCCTGTTGCCAGGGCAATGAAGTCCTTCAGATACAGAAGGTTAAAGCTGAGAGCCACTCAGATTGTCACAGCAAGACAAAGACCCCATTTAACCTGTCAGGCTGTGACAGACACCGCCATTTAAATGAAGCCTTACTCAATATATCGACGGGCAAGATGTACATTATCATGCAAAGGTTAGCCTTCAGATATCCATCAAAACTAAAGAGGTTTACAGTGTTAACAGAGAGATAATGTCAGGCAATTGCTTAAGCATTTCACAATCGTTAATACTCACTTTATATTATACAGAGGATCTCAACCTTGAGGTCACAACCCCATTTGTTTTTTATTAATTTTGTTTTATTTTTTAAGTTTATTGACGACACCCATATCTGACCACCCGTAGCTCCTCTTGAGCGTAAAATATAATTTCAACTACAATGTGAACTAGGTGCAATGTTTATAATTTTTTTTTTTTTTTGACAGTTGATTAAATGATACTGCTCACATTTAACTTAAAATAAATGAAATACAATTAATTCAATGGCATTTGTCTGATTAAAGGTTAAGGGTCAGTACGATTGTTTTTGTTCTTTAGGGCTGTCTCTTTTGCTCACCAGGGATGCATGTAACTGATTAAAAATACAGTAAAAACAGTAATACTGTGAAATATAATTACAATTTAAAATAACATAAAAACGCTCTCAAAAAAATAATTAATAGTAAAATTCCACCAATCCTTACATATGATTCATATTATGAATTAAAAATGTAGTAAAAAACTAGAGCTTAATAAAACATTTTGTGTGAATCTTAAACTTAAATTTTCTTTCAGATCAATTTTTTTTCCTTCAATTTTATGAATACGAATTACATGAACAAAATGGTCCATTCCCTTGTTCCATTAAGATTTATACAAAATGTTTTATTAAGCTATATATGAATGTAAAGATTTTTCAATTCAGCTTGATGGGATTTTACTGTTAATTGAAATGCATAAATCTTTTTTTGAGTGTGTAATTTATTCCTGTGATGGAAAAGCATCAATATCATTAAAAATAATAGAATTTATTTGAAACTTAAATTAAATTTATTTTAATTTAAATGTACCCTTGCTAAATAAAAGTAATAATTCATCTTTAAAAAAACTGACCCCAAACTTTTGAATGGCAGTGTATATTTACTATTTCTAATCCTTGGGACATTTTTAAAACTTAAAGGTATAGCGGAGGATGTTTTACTTCCTGGTGGGTAACCTATACTAATTGGTCCTCCTAATTGTCAATCATTCCGGTGAATCAATCAAACTTTTCAAAAAGTGGAGAGGGCGGGTCTTATATAAAATTTGGAAAGATCCTCCGCTATACCTTTAAACTTGATTAAAACAAAACAAAAATTTATTTTATTTTGCAATTTCTGTTTAAGGCAGTAAAATTGTTTGCACTCAGTTATTTGACATACAAAGTATCTAAAAGACTACATGCTTTGGTTGCTGCAAGTGGTGGTTTATCTCTTTTCCAATGCGTGGCAGGATGCCCATTGAGTTTTATAGTTCGCCCACCTCTTTTTCACAACTACAACCCAGTGCCCAAATGATTTGTTAAAGTTCTTGTCAGTCATCAACAACAATTAAACTGACTAAGTAGTAAAATGTGTTGTTATTCCTCCTGTAAGGTCTTGGGTCAAATAGACCCCAAAGCAACTTCGGCATCTCTGAAAAATATGCTAATTGCATTTATTAGAAGAATTCAAAAACATGCAAATTTTGTTACAGAGCCTGTACACATTTTTACCCAATCGGTGATGTCTGGGGGCGTTTTGATCCCACACAAAAACATTAATGAAATATACACATAACAGGAGGGTTAAGAACATAACTGCACCTGTGAAATCCAAAAGGAGTAAAAAAGGTTGCGACCCCCTGATATACAGTAGTTTCTGTTGTACTGTACGCATAATCAATGGCTTTCATTAATCATTTGCATAAAAGCCACAAAGTTTAGACATTTTTACAGCTTTCATGGATCTGTTATTCTAGTGCACAGCATGCAAATGTAGCAGTTAATGATAAAGTTGAGGTAAACACAACCTGATGAACATTATAATAAACATAAATCAACATCTGGCTGTGAAGTGGCCCCATGATCCATGTGTTCATTGAATATATGTGCTTCAGAAGCCTTCACAGTCAGTCAACAAGCCATGAACACATGCTTGCCCCTCATTTAATGACAGTTACAATGAACAATTCAAGCATAACACAATCCCACAGACCCTGCCTATATAGCTGTTTATGTGTAAATGCATGTGTGTGTGTGTTTTAGCAGTCAATTATGCCCTCAGTAGGTCACACTAATCTTCTGATTGCTAAACATCTCCTGAACTCTTGAACTCTTTCCTCGGATGATAATTTCACACAAGACACCCAGTCAGACGCAACAGAGCCAGAGATAAAGGCGACTCATGCATGAAGTTTCTCATCTGCCTGCGGTCAAACAAAAATGTTAATCTGTCCGCTTCATGCTTTCCTCCCACAAAACCCGGGCCTCACAATGACCGTCCATTCTCCTCTCCGTTCTCCCGACTTTACCAGGCCCTCAAGCACAGCGGTCACACATTCTCATGACTTAAACACTCTGAAGATGGTTCGCGTAATCTCGGGACTCTGTGTAATTGAAAACGCCTTTTGAAATTAAAAACGGGGACAATGTATGGCTCTGTTTGAGCCGCAGTGAGGCAGCACAGGCTAAAATCTCTTAGATGAAAAGGATGGTGGTAGCACATGCTTACCCCATTCATCAGGTTTTCATGGTCTCCTGGCGGCCCCCCTTTTTTCTGCCTGTGGAGTCAGAGGGAGAGCATTACTGAGAAATTTTGATTAAGTCTGTAGATTTGGCTGTGTACTCTGAATCATTCAACAATCGTATTCCAAGATGCAAACTAAGCCTTGTTCTAGACAACAAAGCATTTAAAATCACATTTAATATAGTACTGAATCAAGGATTAAGGTTTATCTGTTGCAAGGGAAACCACCACTGGGAGTTTACTGCTGGTTATATGTTCAAATAGAAAAATATTTTCTAAAAATATACATATATATATATATATATATATATATACACACTCACCTAAAGGATTATTAGGAACACCATACTAATACTGTGTTTGACCCCCTTTCGCCTTCAGAACTGCCTTAATTCTACGTGCCATTGATTCAACAAGGTGCTGAAAGCATTCTTTAGAAATGTTGGCCCATATTGATAGGATAGCATCTTGCAGTTGATGGAGATTTGTGGGATGCACATCCAGGGCACGAAGCTCCCGTTCCACCACATCCTAAAGATACTCTATTGGGTTGAGATCTGGTGACTGTGGGGGCCATTTTAGTACAGTGAACTCATTGTCATGTTCAAGAAACCAATTTGAAATGATTCGAGCTTTGTGACATGGTGCATTATCCTGCTGGAAGTAGCCATCAGAGGATGGATACATGGTGGTCATAAAGGGATGGACATGGTCAGAAACAATGCTCAGGTAGGCCGTGGCATTTAAACGATGCCCAATTGGCACTAAGGGGCCTAAAGTGTGCCAAGAAAACATCCCCACACCATTACACCACCACCACCAGCCTGCACAGTGGTAACAAGGCATGATGGATCATGTTCTCATTCTGTTTATGCCAAATTCTGACTCTACCATCTGAATGTCTCAACAGAAATCGATACTCATCAGACCAGGCAACATTTTTCCAGTCTTCAACTGTCCAATTTTGGTGAGCTCGTGCAAATTGTAGCCTCTTTTTCCTATTTGTAGTGGAGATGAGTGGTACCCGGTGGGGTCTTCTGCTGTTGTAGCCCATCCGCCTCAAGGTTGTGCGTGTTGTGGCTTCACAAATGCTTTGCTGCATACCTCGGTTGTAACGAGTGGTTATTTCAGTCAAAGTTGCTCTTCTATCAGCTTGAATCAGTCGGCCCATTCTCCTCCGACCTCTAGCATCAACAAGGCATTTTCGCCCACAGGACTGCCGCATACTGGATGTTTTTCCCTTTTCACACCATTCTTTGTAAACCCTAGAAATGGTTGTACGTGAAAATCCCAGTAACTGAGCAGATTGTGAAATACTCAGACCGGCCCGTCTGGCACCAACAACCATGCCATGCTCAAAATTGCTTAAATCACCTTTCTTTCCCATTCTGACATTCAGTTTGGAGTTCAGGAGATTGTCTTGACCAGGACCATACCCCTAAATGCATTGAAGCAACTGCCATGTGATTGGTTGATTAGATTATTGCATTAATGAGAAATTGAACAGGTGTTCCTAATAATCCTTTAGGTGAGTGAGTGTATATATATATATATATATACATATATACATATATATATATATATATATATAAACACACATATACATATATATATATATATATATATATATATATATATATATAATTATATAGATATAATATGGTTTTTTTTATTACAAATTGTATTATCTTTTTAATAGTAAAAGTTTGTATTCAGAGTGCACATTTTGTTTTCAAATGATTTAGTGAATTTTCTAACTCATTTGCAGGTCCAAATTAACTTTTTGTTAACATTGTCCATGCTGATATAGGGAACAGAATCAGTGGAATCCTGCAGAATGAATTTATGGTCAGATTAGTTCAAATGTGCTCAATGGATATGAGCGCATGACTCTCATGTTAGTAGCTGAAAACATAAAAATTAGAAAGCATAATTAAATTAGACAAAATATGTAATATAAGGGTGAAGGGGTGAGGGGATGTGTTGAATTTCGTGACTGATGGCATTCCAGTTCTTTGGAACTCTGGAACTTTCTGAAGGAAATGTGATTTTGCTAATTTATCACGAAATTGTATTGTATATCAGCCTGTTCTATAGTTCTATAATAAATAAAGGTTATTTCAAGAAAAATCTGAATTGTTAGATTTAAACTCGATATTCTGCCTTTTTTCCCCCTCAGAATATCGAGTTTATATCCTGCAATTCTGACTTTTTTTTCTCAACTGCGAGTTATTAAGTCCGAATTGAGAATTGTGAGATAAAAATGTTATAGGTTTAAATTTTATCTATTTAAAATGTTATAGGTTTAAATGTTATTTAACTGCAATAGATTATGCCCCCTATTAACTGCACATGTGAATATTATGTAGATGTATTGTTTACATCAAATTCATGCTTTAATAGTAGGGTAATCATTGCAGGTTTCATCAATCCAGTCTATTCATTTAATGGCTTGCAACCATAAACGTCTGCGTTAAGCTTCAAAGGGCGTCTTCGACAACGGTATTCTGTAAATATGAAGACCATCTTTTTGGTCGTATATTAAGACGTATATTTCCTCCACTTTTTACCACAGTTTTTATGCCACCGCAATGTGCGTGCAACTGCAGTGACGTAACCAGGGCCGTAGCTGGGGTCTCGGGGACCTGTGTAGGTTGTGTGGGGGCCCCTAGAATCCTAAAGCTGGGGGCCCCTAGAATCGTCACCACCTTTCTACCTGCTAGCGACGGCCCTGGACGTAACTGTGACATCTGCTCCCAAAATGGTCTATAGGTTCGGAACAACAATACAATATTCATGAAAAAAACCTGTTTGTACAATACATTTTTTTAAGACGTTTCAAAGAATGTTACTCACCCCTGGCAGCTCGCACACAGCAGCAGGAGGACAGAGAGCAGCAGGAAAGCCGTGAGTCCCGTGAGTGTGCCTACAAGTGCCAGCTCCCCTTTAGCCAGCCACGCCGCCCCCGCGACCTCTGACCCCACGGCCCCTGACCCCAACATAGCACTCAGAGCAGGCGCCATTATACATCACAATGATGAGTCGCCTTCATCGACCAAATGCACCTCACTGCAGAGGCTGGACACAAAAAAAATGGATAGAGCCAGAGAGAAAGAATGGGGGAGGAGAGAAGAATAAAAACAGTTTCAAGGTTTACCAAAAGACCTTTGCACTTGATAGAATCAGCAGGTCAAATCAGCTTAATTAGAAAATCTCTAATCAGAAACATTTTCGCTCCAGATCCTGAGTCAGATCGTTGATATATGCAAGTGAAATAACTGAAATAACTTGATAGATAATCTCAAATTCAAATGACGTCATGGAAGAAACATGCCATCATCCCTCACTGAGGTAGAACTCTTTGTCTACATGAGCTTTGCGAGTCAACGTCCACAAGGGGGCAGACTAGTGCAGATGCACAATCCTGTCATGCGGTACTGCAGTGAACTCGGCTCCTTCAGAACAAACGGCTCTTGGACTTTTCACTCAGTAAGCTAAACATGTAGGCTGGTTTTATTTGACAGCAGTCCAAAAAGCCAAGCCAGATTAAACAGAGCCCTGGTCCAGGATGATGTGCGATGGTGGGCCCCACCTCCACAAGCTGAATAGACAGATAACAATCAAATGGCTGGCATCCCAGCGGAGACTGAGGCCCGGGCAGCGCTTCTGATCTTTTGTGTGAGAGGAGATGGACAGCTCAGCTGGCTCTCCGAGGGGTGAGTCTTTCCTCTCCACTCGCTCAAACTCTCCGATAAGAAACAGAAGAATGGAAAGCCACCCAAATTCACCTAGAGCATAAAGTTGGCATTCATTCTGAACAGATGCAAAGTTTTTAATATTGAAATTATTCAGTCTTTTGGCAAAAAAAAAAAAAAAATGCAAATACAATCATCCTACTCGTAAAATTAATAGTTAATGCATACCAGAAGAAGTACTGTAGGTTTGTATGAGATGAAAAAGCCAATTGTGCAACTCGAGAAAATATGCAAATGTGACTGAAGCGTAGGCATTTACATAGTAACTGATTCTTAAACTAATTCGTAAATAATGACTGTTAAACAGTGCACAACATCTCCTGAGCATTAGTTTCAGTAGTGTAGCTTTCATTTAAATGAAATATAATAATAAAAAATTATAAAATGACCTATAACAATTAAAATTTCAATAATTTAACAACACATGACCATGTTCATGGTTCTCTGATGCTAGCAAATTGCCACATGGCATGCAGGTAAACAACTCAAATATTTAATCTTTTTAGTAAGTGTTTTTAATTGTAATTGTGTTTATTTAAATTGAGCTTTTATTTATTTTAAATGTAAATTTTTTCATTTAATTAATTATTAGCTTTTCATCAACTCACAAACTGCGAATCCCTGTTTGGGAAACCTTGATCGATATCCCTGCTGATAATAATAATAATAAATGTTATTTATTATTTGATTGTTTTATAATTAATTATCACTTATTTATTTAAGAAATAATCAAATACTTGCTCTGGGCCTTCTGTGTGTGTCTGTGTGAGATAAAAAAAGGGGATATCCGAAGACAACATTCGTAACGTATCTTTTTAAAATAAAACTACCACAAAAACCTCGCATACGTAAAATCCATTTGGAGAAAAAAAAAAACGAATGCAAAAAAAACATTTCCCAAAAAGCTGTAAAAACCAAGCCTTGCACAGTTCTCAGTACCAAATAAAAAAGACAAACGGGTCCTACCTGAAGATTTGTTTGGCTCCAGTGACAGTTGCCTGCAGAGAAACAGAGAGAGAAGACAATTAGATTCAGGAAGGGAGCTCTGCATATCTGTAGTACCAGACAACCCTAATGAAAAATGAATATACTAATATATATTTTTAAATACATTTTGGTATAGGTTTTTTTTTCACTAGGGAACACATTGTGCAGAACATCTTGACATGTGCACTCCAGAATGATCAGATACTCATAGTCCAACTTACAAATGACTGACCATAAATCACAATCTGTTACATAAAGCATCATATTATGAAAAAAAGAAAAAAGAAAACTAAGACAGAGTGACTCTTGTATGCAATGATAAATTCTGCATTCTGGGTCTATTGAAGTCTATGGATCATTGAGCACTTATGAGTCTCACAGCATGACTAAGAGTCTCACAGCATGAGCACATATCATACATCGGCTAAAATGCATGCGAGAACATGAAGAACATGCACCAAGAACCTTTTCTTGATCCTCATAAACACGCTCCAGAGTAACTATAGCAACCATGATCTGAAGATAGTTTAGCTCTAATGAATGTATTTCAGGGAGTATAATATGCAGATGAAGACACATGGAAACCATAAAAGGAGATTTTGATGTTACTGCCACAGTTCTGTGATTGTCTTAATGTTGCACTTGCTAAAGTGTTGTTGTAATGTGGTTGCTAAAGGCTGGAAAGCACTATATGACTGTTTGACTGCATGACCCCTGATTTACAGTCTTAGTTGCCGAAAGTAGCGGATTTCACAGAAAATCGTGATGTGTATGATGGGTTTTAGCTTGAAAGTTTGATTCCATCCAGTCGGAGGATATGAATCATGTTGAGTATTTTGAGCCGATTTTAGAACACAGTCTAAAAGCAACAAGACTTTGTTCTGTTGTAATGACTTGAAAATCTGTTAGTGTGTGATCCTCAGTCATTTAGTGTATAATGCCCAGTTTTTCCACTGTATCTTTACAAACTCGGCAAGTGTGTGATGCCTAGTATTTTCAAATCTGCTCAGATTTTAAAAGTCATGTTTGTGCTGCTTTTTGGTGGTCCAAGTCCAAACTACCCATCCCAAAGTCTCTACAATATTTGTCTATGGGATTTTGGTTCCCATTTCATTGTCCATCATCGATCATTCAAATATATAACCCTCTAAATAAAATACCTAAATCAAGCACCAGTAATAAACAACTATAGCTTATGAAATACGGGGCCCATTCTCACTGAAATGTTAGACTGAAAAGTTCTTTGCATGGAATGTTAGGATTGTGTGTTTCATGCCATATAAAATAAGGTACTGGAAAAGCCATTTAATTGGGGAATGTGTTTGGAAAGGCTGTAGTCCCAGCCCGAGGTGAGCAACTGTGGTCCTTGGCAAACACACTTTGTGCAAGCCATTGGTGGATTCTTTGCCAGAATCACTAAGAATCTTTAAGATCCAGATCATGTTTAAGAACTACCTCTTTAGAGCCTTTAATATACCATCAAATAAGATCCCGTGTATCTGTGACCATAAATATGCAGTATCTGGCTGCCAAGGGTCAGAATAGGAAAAAAAAGTGTGACAAATACCATACTGTACCTGCCTACAGATATCTGGCATATAGTTACTTTATAGTTACAGACAACCATACAGCAAAGACTTTCCTCCCCAGGGGTCACAGAGAGGGCTGGATTTTGTGTAAAAGCACAGCTGGATTGCTGCTGAGAACGCATCCGGTAAAGGATTCTCATGCGAACGCCAGCGGCAGCTCTTGAATAAATAATTGCACTGGAGCAGGAGTAATGCAATAAGGAATTTTGTGGATGCTTTGTTATTATAAGTTTTTCTGCTGACAGAAGCTTTGATAATAACTCATCTCCAGCAGGGGAAGAAGCTCGCTCTAAAAAAAGAACATTGCAGCATTTGTAACCCCTAATGGAAATCGTCTGCATTCTGTATAGCCTAAAATGACGAAATATTTGCAGCAGGAGGTGGTGAGAATAATACAGTTTCCATAGGTGTCTATCAAGAGGCTATTAGCTTATAAAGCACCAACGGTTTCACAGCTTCTCTCTGGCCATGTTAGAGGAGAATGACACATTCGACATATGTCGCATTCTGGCTCTCAGCTGGACACGGGGGTGCATGTCGTCTGTCGTTACATTGCACTCGCTGTGTCAGGAAGCTCCAGGAAGCTTCAGGGCACTTTTAAGTGATTTAAAGGAAGAAGAGTTCACCCAAAATCAAGAATTGTGTCATCTTTCCTCACCTTTATGTCGTTCCAGAGACACATATGGCTTTCTTTGGAACAAATAAGGTGAATTTTTTTATATTCTAGCCTGTATTTCTATATAATGAAGGTGAATGAGGAATGAAGTTGTCAAAATGCTCCAAAACGTGCGCTACATTTCAAGTTTTTCATCTGAAGTCATGCGATAGCTTTATGTAAGGAACAGACCACTGTTCACTGAAAATCTTGACATTTGCCCAAGATCATGAATTTATGAAAGCAGTGGCAAGTTCTTTTGAATAAAATCTTTTCAATGAATTGTGTGATAACGCTTTTATTCAATAAGAACGCATTGAGATTAACACTTTTATTCAGCAAGGATGCATCCAATTGTTCAAAAGTGACAGTAAAGAAGACATATATGGTGCAAAATATTTCTATTTCAAATAAACACTGCTCTTTTGAACTTTATATTCAATAAATGTAATTTAAAACATAATTTAAATTACATTTTAAAATATACATTAATTGTAATAAAATTTTACATTATTGCTGTATTTTTGATCAAATAAATGCAGCCATTATGAGCATTTTGACCCTAATCTTTTGAACGGTATTTTAGACTACTTTTGTATCCTTTTTGAAGCTTGAAAGCTCCAGTCCCCATTCGTTATAACTGAACAGAAAATTGAAATAAAAAATAAAAAATAAAACAGGTCTGGAATGGCATGAGGGGTTAGTAAATGATCACACTATGTTACATTTTGGCTTAGCTAGCCCTTTAAGACCCAACACAGCTCTTTTTTAAACGCAACACTGCAGCTTATGTGCAACAACATACTGCAACATCCTCAGTTTCACAAAATGACCAATATGACAACAGGCAGGGCACAGTTGTCCGCCCAACCCCCTCCTCATCACCAGACTGAGGCCAATTCACAGTGAGAGAAGGAGAGAACACTGGCCATCTTGAGTCTGGATGCAACAAGGCCACGTGTCTGGGTGAAAACAGAGGGATGAGCGAAAACGACAGCCTGTTTTGAAGAATAAATCTGATCCTCACTGTATTCACATATGAGTCAAGGATGATGAAATAATACCCTTTACAGACAGCTAATGAACTGTGTACGGTTTCATTAAGACCAGTCTTGGGGGCAGATGAACAGGAAGCAATTTCCTTGGGTCAATGGTTTGTCATCTGTGCCTTACAGCAACCGACCATCCAATCAGCGAGCTCGTAGTCGAGCGCAAGCCAGAGGGCCCTTCCAATTAAAATGGCCACATTTGATCAACTGACTTTGTGTCTCCATGGCAACCGCACTCATCCCATGGGTTAATCAGCTGGCATGGAAATCTATCCCCTGATGGTTTGCATATAAAGAGAACTTGCAGCGGCATGTACTAATGACGCGGCTAATAACAATCTGCGAGAAGGTCAGGCGGCCTAGAATTGCTGCATCACCACAGAGAGACTATAAAACACAGATCAGAGGAAGTGATTGTTTGCTGAACACTATTACATTTCACAGATAGGTTGAAAGTGTGTGTTTGGATTGATGTCCTTCTCTGAAATGTGACAGATGTTTAAAGAGGACACGTTTCTCTCCGAAAGCCCATGAGTTATGAAACCACAGTTTCAGCTTCCCGTGCAGTGTGTGTTGGAGTGTGTATGCAACAGCTGTGCCTCTCTGTTCTCCCACAGACAGACCGATGTACCATTAAAGCCCGTCTCCGGAGACACTGTCATTTCCTACTGCACGTACCACGAGCCTGCCTTGACCTCCCGCAAATCTACACTCCGTAACCACACACAGAGATGCATCGACACAGGGTATGATGGGAATGGAATAATAATTTACTGATCATTGAGTTTTATGTACTAGTATACTGCCTGCTGACATAAGCATACAATATGCTGGTTTGTTGGTCTTAGCTGGTTTAACACTAGAACGGCCATGGCGGTCATTTTGACCGTTTTGAATTTTATATCTGCAATAACTTTGTTGAAAAAATAAATACAATCCTGCCGGTACCTGACTTTTCCTAAAAGTGTCTGTATTTTCATTTAAAATGTTTTTCATATAAATTACACATAAGGCAAAAAAACAAATGAACATATTTACCTATTTCGGCCATAGACGGTCATATTGACCGCACGGAATTTCGCGGTATTATTATAGGCTATACCAATATACAGAACAATAAAATGTGGTTAAAAATACACTAAACATATTCAACAACAAATCATTTAAATGTAATGATATTCAGAACAGAACAAGAATGAAAAAATAACTATAAACAAGCCAAAATGAAATGCGTTATAAGCGAAAGTGAAAGTAAGCGGCGTTAGGCTCACGTAACTTTCTAATTAGAATCAAAATGTTTCAACATTTGCGATGTATTTGGATGGTAAACTATTTCTTTATTATAGGCTTTGTACTTCACTCACGTTCCAATATCGACGGAAAAAATCATCCTCTTCACATGCGCAAAATGGTACGAATTGTAGGCTAGCCTACTAGGCTACAAACAGAGCAGTGGAATTTTTATGTTAGGTTGACTATTTTATTATTATATTTTATTGTGGCTATAATGAACAGGCTGCAATGTCAAGATTGCAATACTGGAATATGGTTGGGGTGTGTGTGTGTGTGTGTGTGTCGGCGGGCGCGACGCGATCGAACTGTGTAAACAAATATGGGCTACTCCGTCATTTTGTTCAGGACATCTACGGATATTATTTATTTATAAATGTATAATTAAACTTGTTTAAATGTACAGTTTGGTGTTGTTTTGTTTTTTAAAGACATATTAATACAATAAATGCATTAATCTCTCAATTGGGTATTTATCATTAAAGATATAGAGTTTGGAATATAGCGGTCAAAATGACCGCTTGCGGCAGTTCTAGTAGTTATGGAATTCTGGCACTTCTAGTGTTAAGGGTGTGTTCACACTTGTAGTTTGGTTCTCTTGGTTGTTTTGGTCAGGACCAAAAAAGAAAATGATACATTTAGGGTGTGTTCACACCATTGACACAGAGCGTATTTAGGCCACGCCCACACCGGGGGGGGGGGAACAATCCAACCGTCTCCATTGACTTTGCATTGCGAGAGGCTGCCTCCTTGTCATTTATGACTTATAACAAAAAACAAAACAATGCCTAAAAGCTGCTATGTGACAAGGTGTACAGCAAACAAGCTAAATAACCCAGAAATACATTTTTATAAGCTGCCGACCCCAAAAAACGGTTGTTTCAGGACATAAAAGTGGATCAATTGAGACAGAGCGCAACTAGTTCTCGAACTACTCTGAGAACTACGCCCACTGGAACGCGACATGATATTGTACAAAAAAACAAAAAAAAAACATTCATAATTTTAACCATGTCGATTGCTTATTTCACCACCTATGTGAACCTGAGAGGAGGAGATATATTGAGAAGTTAAATGTACCCATTCTACCTGCTGATGATCCTTCTGATGCTTAACGTCTTATTGCCTGTATCCACTTTTGTCTCCTAAAAGGCTGGCTTTTACGGTTCGGAAGATTATAAAAATGTATTTCTGTTTTTTTTAGCTTGTTTGCTGTACACCTTGTCACACAGCAGCTTTTAGGCATTTTTCTGTCTTTTGTTATAAGTCATAAATGACAAGGAGGCAGCCTCTCGCAATGCAAAGTCAATGGAGACGGTTGGATTGGTTTCCAGGACATGATGTCACAAGATGCAAGCCTAAAAAGGACAGAATGCTCAAGCATACACCTGTACCTGTTTGGTACAGGCATCAGAACTGCGTCTCCTCACAGCAGATCTTCGTTTGTGTGTGTGACGGATAAATTCCTGCTGCTGTTTTGACTCCTTTATATATTTTATAAACTTAGCTGGTCAAAATACCATTATGTAGGCAAAGCATGTGCATTTACAAGAAGAGCATTTAGCCCTGCACACAGTATTTTTTGGGATGTTAGAAGAGTAATCTTAAATCTCATTAATTTTATTATCTACATAATATATACATATTATATACAAGTACAGTTTATTAAATTACTTAGATTTTAATCACACTGCAAGTGCGCATTCAATAAAACTAAATACACTTCTTTTTCACAAAGGTTTAGCACAATACAAATGAGGAACGATGTTGCCGATTTATCATAAGAGCCACAATATTTATAGTACACATTGCCAAGTGTCAAGTGTAAGCAATAGTGCACAAGCTAAAGCAAGAACAACAAGATGCATTACCTAGATTAACATTAACCTATGAATCTTTTTAAATAGAATTAATGCTAAACTGTATAACTATTAAACCAGGCATGACGTTTATTTTGTAATGAACAACTCAGACTAAGAGTTACTGTTCCACTAGAAGTTGTGAAGATTATTTAAACACAAAAAACACTCTAAACCACAGCAAAAACAAGACTAAACCTATAAAAAACAGTGTTTTAACCACCTGAAAGTGGTTAAAAATGCAGTAAATGATGCAAGTGTAGGGTATTTGTGAGGGTGGGTGAGGGGTGCATGTGAAAGTGATCCTATATTTGGGATTTGGTGTATTTGGCCGTTTGGTACAGACCCTTTATTCCTTTTTCCCTTTTCCTCTCTGATTTAGCCTCTTTTTCTAGTATCCTCTGCTTTTGACCAAATTAAATGAGCAAAGCCTTGGTTCACTTGGCTGTCGGTCCAAATCAACTTGTGTAAACCTATTCCACTCACTTTTCCTCTTTCTCTCTCTCACACTTTAGTAAACACCGGAGAAAAAAGCAGGCTATGCCAGTTCAAGTAAATAAATTGGACACTGCTTATTTAGAGGAGAGAGAGAAATCAGCTGAAAGCAAAGCACTCTGGGGCAATTTGTGCTATTTTTGCACAAACTGTCCGTACACATTGAGTTCAGCACAGATTTTGTAGGCTTGTTTGCACGTTACCTGATTAGCAAATTCCTTTAGTGAACTGGACACTGAAGCATGAGCAAATAAATGACGCTATCAGTGGGCGCAATTCATTCTTATTGAATTCCCCTTCTCTGTATTCAGCACAAACAAAGAGGAATCAAATTTCCCTGCCACTGTGGTGGAGATAATGCTCAGGTGCTAATCAAGCTGAGCAAGAAAACGATCACTGCGCTGTGGAGAGATGCAAAGATTTGGCAGAGAGACTGCATCATTTTAAAATGCTAAGCACATTCAGCGCTGACAGATGAACAGTGACATGTTATAAGGAGCGTCCCAGATTATTCTTGACCTTTATCTCATTCCTCAACAAATTTAGACCAGATCAGAACCACTGAACTGTGTTGACAACAGCCAAACAACGCTTGCACTCTGCAAAAAGAGGCCCACCCCACTGTAAATGTGTGTGTGTGACTGTCAGAACTCAGTCAAGTGTATTTCCCCACACTTGTAGCGAGACTTCAAGTAATCATGCCTGCAAAATGGCTGCCAAACTACCACTTTATCAAAACAAGATTTACAAAATATGAATTTAATAGCTACTACCTGATAACCGGACAACCTGATCCACTCGCTCAGCTTTACTGTAGTAAACGCTGCACATTGTCAAATGGAAATACTGGTTTAACTCAGCCATACAGTATATGTTTGAACCAGAAACTGATTCAGAAAAAGTGGAAGAGTGAATTATACAGGGTCGTCTACAAGTCAATGTATCAGAATGGTACTAGGTTTAATTTATCGCTCTCTAACGTCAGACACATAACGGTTATTAATATGTTTAGCCTTTTGTTTGACTACGTTACGCAAACAGCTAATAATGTGTTGCTAATGTTACACAAACCATGTTCCCAGTCCTCAGTCTGCCTTCTAAAAATCATTATCCTTAGAATTGCTTTGAGCAACTTATAGTCAGTAGAGAAAGGCATATAGTTCAACATAACATTGTAATATGCTATATTGCTAAATGTAAAAAAAAAAATCATATCAACAGAAATACACACCAGGATGGCCTGGCTTCTCTTGAGACTCCCCTGCTTCAGAGCATAGTTAATGATATCCTAAAGCCTGCCCACACATTGACGGGATTGGTTACAACATTTTTGTGACCGAGAACAACGGCGATTTCAAACCGCGTTTTGAGACTGTCTTTGGTTCACTGCAGTTTTAAGAAGAAAATACACAGCAATGATGAATTTGCACATGGCTTGTCTTAAATCATATTAAAAACACCACATAGACATATAAACAGCATTAAACAGGGAGTCTTCAATTTTGTGAGGGGTTGAACTGATCCAAAGCGACTTACAGTATATTCAAGGTATACATTTTAATACACATTCTCTATAAGAATTTAATCCTGATGTTGCGAGCACCAAATTTGTAGAGACAGAGTGATCTGTCTCTATTGTTATATGCAGATTCAGAATACCACAAATATTGTCCTATTTGGTCTTATTTTTCAACTTCTAATTCTGAAATTTATAATTATTTATCAAAATTAATAAAAAAAAATCATTTTAATTTTAAAATAATTTTAAAAGAAATCTTTTAAAATATTTTTTAAATAAATATTTTAAAATAATTGTCAAATAAATATTTTTTTTCATGCAAATAAAGCACACTAAATTGAAACAGACAGAGAAAGAGAGAGAGAGGGGGAGGAGGAGGAGAAAGGGTTGTCTTGGTGAGACAATGTTTATTAGATTAACAGGCTGAACATGCCCCTCAATGAGAACCCATATAACTTTGATTGATAGAGATGCCGATAACTTTGCTGCCTGACACTGGAGCTCCGGTGAGAGGCATCGCTGTGCAGATAAAGGGATTAGCACACAGTATGAGAATAACTCCTGCCCTGCTCTCCGTCTGCTCTGCAGGGAAGGTACAAGTGTAACACCTTTCAAGGGATTAATCACAATACAGAGCATCAGAGCTTCCTCCCTGTGAATATCCCATCATCATCATCATCATCATCTTAGTCACATATTAAAACCTTTGAACCGAGCGCGACCACGCCCAATCACCAGTACAGTTTATACACATCTCAGCCTATAGAGAAACTCCTGCAGGGCAATGAGCTTTTAATGCAGCAAATAAGGAATGCACTGGACACATGACATGGGAGTATCATATTTCTTAATAAGGGCTCTTAAGTTCAGCAACGGCAAAATGGATTGATTAAAAGCTATCTGTAAACGCCTAAATGAAACCCCACCCCATCCTTTTAACATGCACTTATTCACCACAACTGATGACTTGTCTGATTTCATGTTGAAAGGGAGATGTGAAACGGTCCAACAACTGACAAGTGGTTTGTTCCACCCTTATAGGAGTATAGCTAACAATTAATAACAATTCTTTCAGAAATCAAATATACATCTCATGATTATGTATATCCACGTGTATATATACATGTATACACTGTGTGTGTGTGTGTGTGTGTGTGTGTGTGTGTGTGTGTGTGTGTGTGTGTGTGTGTGTGTGTGTGTGTGTGTGTGTGTGTGTGTGTGTGTGTGTGTGTGTAAACCTTTACTCTAAAATAAGTGTTCATCTCTTAATTCTTGCAACACACACATGTTCTAAATACTTGTTTATCTTTTTAGGGAGTTTTTTCTTGGCACTGTAATTCAGAGCTAACTAGATGTATGACTCTATATCCGACCTTTGACTTGAACTGAAAATAAGCAATAATAATATTTTGGGGGGGAAACCGACTATTAACTTAAAGACAATGTTAACTTAATAGAAAGTAAATGCTTTCCAGATAGCATTTTAATATTTAAGATAAATAAAAGACAAATTATTTGTCTTCATAATATCATTATACTATTAGAACACTGTAAAAAAATAATTACATCCCCAAGTCAAAAATTTCTAGTGACTGATCACATCTAAATGTTTCAATTAGTCTGATGTATTATTTCTCATTGAGCCAATGTTAATAGACTATTGCAACAAGAATTGCACTTGGGCCAATTTAAAAATTTAGATGTGACCAGTCACTACAAAATTTTGACTTGGAGAGGTTAGAATTTTTTTACAGTGAACACTAAATAGGCCAACAAATTGTTGTAGGCCTATTTGGGGGTCCTTGAAATCAAAGCTTCAAAATCCCTGTTTTATAACAATGTGTTCATACCCAGGATTCATAATGAATAATATTTCACCATCAAGTCATCAGAGTAACTGAAAAAATGCTTTCGCCCCTCCACCCTTCCTTGTGGTCGTCTTGAAATGCGAGCAGAGAGGGTTTCTGCAGAATTGGGCTGCACCTCCGTGTGATTTATTTGAAGGCGGGGGAGGGGAAGCTCCTCATAACAGTATCACCCCTCCTCCGTCTGATTTATTTGATTTAGTACACGTGGAGTGGGGGTGCCGGTCAAACAAGTGTGTGTCTGTTGCGTGTTTGTGTCTGTTGCGTGTGAAGACGGGGGGTTTAGCACATAGCTCTCCTGGCGATAACACTGACCTTTCCAACACACCATTTTTCAGCAGAGCCACCACAGGGTATGAATCCATATTGCTTTTGTTAGGATGTCTCTTTCTCTCTATATCTCATCACATCCTCTGCTTACACAATATGTATCATCAAGCAATAGCCTGTAAAGATGGGAAATATGGAAGCTGTACGACCTCAGCGTGAAATGAAGGGTCATTTGAATGACAATAAAGGTTATAATGGTGGAAATGCACCAACACAGCCTGGTTGGTATCATACTGTATATGCAATATACAAGACTTTATCAAACCAGCTATTTTTTGAGTAACATCTGATTTAAGAAATTGTAGTTTGTATTTAGTAGGTAATTTGAACACATTCATTTAGTACAAGTAACCCAAAAAATTTTAATGAACCTAAATGACCCCTTTTTCTTTCGGGAACAAAAAAGAAGATTTTTTTTGTCTTTGTTGTTTTTGGACCCCATTAACTTTTATTGTAAGGACAAAACTAGTGAAAATTTCAACAACAAAAAAATATAATTTTTTTTGTTCTGCAGAACAACGAAAGTCATACAGGATGACATGAGGAATAAATTATGACAGAATTTGTATTTTTTTAGGAACTGTGCACTCAAACTTTGTGGGTTTCAAAATAGAAACCTAGGGTTCATGACTCAATTTCAAAGAATTGTTTATGCCAAAAAGGTTCTATACAAGGAGAAAATGTCTTAAATGATTGCATAATACGTGTTTTTTATTTAATGGGTTATTTAAATTGTTTCTATTAATAAAGTATGTTTACACGCTGTCTATAAAAAATGTATTAAAACAAAATGTATTTAAATTAAATCCATAAGATGATCCCATTATGGGAACCCCAAAGGTTCTATATGAAGCGCCTAAAACCCTTAAAGATTCTATTTAGAACTTTTTTCTGAGGGCCCTCTTCTGGTCTACCACAACAATATATTGTATTAGAACTATTTTCATTAAGGGGATTTTCTCAGAAAATATTGATTAATTAGCATATCATGTAATTAGCTCCATTACATTTTTCATTTTGATTGACACCTATAGATTTTTTTCTTCCAAAAAAGGGTTTGAATCCATAATACGGAGTGATTCAGCTAAGCTGAGTAGACTGAGATGTCTGCTAATGCTAACAGAATAGAAATGAACCAGTTAAAGTGACTGCCTGCCCAACAGAGCTCAGTCTGAGCAGGAGAATACATTAGCAAGCTGTGAAGCTGGATCTGCAGATGTGTTTGACACTTTTAGGTGCTTAGTTGGCTGTAGTCAACACCACAGATTTGAAAGCAGTCGATTATAGCAGAAAGCATGACTGTCTGAAGGGGAGGGTCTTTACCAGTCGTTTCTGGTGCTACAAAGTGTACATGAATGTTGATTTAGACTGGTACAATCAGCTACAAAAAGCCTGCTCAGGTTCTTCCCTTTAATTAGGAGTTTGTGCTTGCTAATATATTAATTTAAATATAGGCATTTCTGCACATCCTTAAAGGAACACTCCACCGTTTTTTTAAATAGGGCTTATTCACCTTCTTTCCTACATTTAGATAGGTGGGCAAATGCATTTTTGTCTCAGTGCATGCATTGTTTTAGTTTGACAGGGTTGGCGCTAGCTTAGCTTAGCATAATGAATGGAATCCTTTGTTGCCAGCTAGCATGTCCTGAGTAAAAGTGATATTAAAAAAAAACCCCACCTAATTACTTCTTGTGGCCTGCGTATTCACAACAAGTACAAATAGCGATGCAGATTAACACTAGGCAATTTCCTATGCAGATTTTGACTTGGGACTATATTAGGGGGAAGCACAGGCGAAGCACTGCTACTTGGGCGCAGAGATATCACGCCCAAGTAGCAGTGCTTCGCCTGTGCTTCCCCCTAATATAGTCCTTAATATATAAGTCAATATCTGCCTAGGAAATCGCCTAGTGTTAATCTGCATCGCTATTTGTACTTGTTGTGAATACACAGGCCACAAGAAGTAATTAGGTAGGTTTTTTTTTTTTATATCACTTTTATTCAGGACATGCTAGCTGGCAACAAAGGATTCCATTCATTATGCTAAGCTAAGCTCACGCCGACCCTGTCAAACTAAAACAATGCATGCACTGAGACAAAAATGCATTTGCCCACCTATCTAAATGTGGGAAAGAAGGTGAATAAGCCCTATTTCAAAAAACGGTGGAGTGTTCCTTTAAGGCATGTTTCATTTATGTCCTGAATAGTAAATAATGATAAATAAATATGCATACAATGTGTAATTGCATTCTCTTGAAAGCTTCTGCTGCTTTCATGTCATGTCAAAATTACCATAATTACAGATTCCAACTTGTGAAAACCATTAAAGTCCTAATTACAAGTTTGAAATACTGAATTTATTAAAAGCTCTTTATGCAATCTCTATACTGTACATATTTTCTTAATAAGATTTTTTTTTAACAGTTTGTTCTTATATTTTAGCAATAGCATCAAGGTGAATTTATAGTTTTTAAAAGTGTTTTGCAGTCATCAATAATAAAGCTGCACTTCCTCATTGCCATAGAAACAAAGAATTCAAGGATGTGAACAGCTCTCAGTAGAATCTCGGTAGAGTTGCCATCTATTAATTACAGTAATTTCGACAACATGAACATATTCGTGCAGTGTGCCGCATGTCATAAGATCAATTCCGATTTGAAGCTTGTGACATATAAACACGCACATCAACCCGATCACTTTATTTAGCGTTCAAGTAAACAGCATGTTCGGATTCATCAGTCGGAATGATTTCATTCAAACAAAAGGTGTCCATGTAGCTAAATTCAGCTTCAGATAGAATATTTTGAATTCAAAATTGAAGTGACAACAATGACATCATAATAGGCTATTGAATTCTGAATATCCTCTCTTAGTGTTTGTACTGAAATCTGGCTTAAAAGGTTTTGAAAAACCACCTTCCATTAGCAACAATTACATCGCAATTAACTGCCTTAATTTCTCCTATCAGAGCATTAATTCCCTAGATACTTAAAGCCGAAGAAGTAAAGCTCTCACACACACACACACACACACACACGCACCCATACACACCATTCTTCAGTGCTGACATATTGCCCATCATGTCTGTCTGGCTTTCTGCCTGATCACTCTATCAGGATGTAATTTGAGCAGCCGTTCAAAGCCCACGTTGTTAGCATGAAATATGATGAAGCACCGAGTCCCAGCGCACTGTCCGGCAGCTCGCTTTTCATATTTCCCTCAAACCTACGGGGTCATTAATAATTCTGTTAAAATGGTCCTATAATGGCTATCATATTTTTTTCCCTCACAAGCTGGAAAACCTTATATCCACTGAGGGGCCCTGACCTCAATCCTGTATAAACAATAACCATCCGAATACTGGCCTATCGTTGCTCTCATTATATTATATTATATTATATTATATTATATTATATTATATTATATTATATTATATTATATTATATTATATTATATTATATTATATTATATTATATTATATTATATTATATTATAAAAAGGAATAATATATACTTTTGGGTGAACTATCCCTTTATTTACACATTTCCCACCCTTTAAATATTTTATATTATATATTTTCAGATAGAAAGACAGTATATATTTTTCCTTTTATAAATATTCCTATATAAATTTAAAATAGACATAAAAATAAATATAATATAATATAATATAATATAATATAATATAATATAATATAATATAATATAATATAATATAATATAATATAATATTTAAAGGGTGGGAAATTTGTAAATAAAGGGATAGTTCACCTAAAACTTTTCAGAGACTTTTATATATATTTTTCCTTAAATATTATATTATATTTATAACATAATACAACATTATATATGATAATTAATATAATTATTATATTGGGTATTGGTGTTAATATTGGGACAATAATTAATATAATATATCAAAAATAACATAATATAATATAATATAATATAATATAATATAATATAATATAATATAATATAATATAATATAATATAATATAATAATTTTGTAATGGGTGGGAATTTCTGTACTTTTTGGGTACATTTTCCTTTTGAGAGCACATGCAGTAAGAATTAGGAAGAGATCGCATTTCTTTCATACACTGCCTGACATGCTAGAAAAGAAATATTTGTAATCCTCTGTGAGCAAATGCAGTATTTCTACCTGTGACAGAGGACTTTATGCCATTGCCTGGTGTACACTCAGAACCGTATTTCTCTCTCCACATATCAGGCGGTTTGAGACTCCCGCTGGAGTTGACAAACAGGATGATGGATTAGTTCCTCTCTGAGCCTTTGCAGTAAACAGAGTACAGCCCCTCATAATTAAAGAGAGAGCAAATCCAGTCCTAATGCCACACCACCAGGAGGTATTTCTAGGGACTCTTCAAGGCTAGGGCCTCGGCCCTAGGACCCTCAAGGGCCTTAAATAAACCAGACAGAGCACAAGGGCACAGGAAACATAAGTTCAGCGGCATAGAAAGAACCCAGCCTAAAAATACACCGGCATTAGGATTAACAAAGGAATATGGATCGACGTTTTCAATGGCATTAAAGGAATGTGGCCCTGTGGAGACCTCGGAAGATGAACTGGAGGTTTATGATCTCAGATGTATGTATGTGAGCTAAACATAAATCATGATTAACATGCTGTTGCATCTGCTTGAACACAGAAACAAGTAATAGTACAAGTGAGGTGAAAAAAGTACACAGGCCTGCTTCCGCTTTCCGTCGAAGGCCTCGCTAAACATCTGGATTGTGAGACGAATGGTATCATTGTACTTGTACTTGACATTCTGCTTGAGACAATGAATTTTCTAGGTCAATAAGAGATTAGGACAGTGTCTCAGACCAGGGATGAATGAGGTCTCAAACAGGTCAAACTCTTAAAAACACTGTCACCAAAAGAAAAGAAAAAAAGTGACCTGGTATGTTGAGAACATGAGCTGCAATTAGAAAGAAAGAACTACAACTTCCCATTTTCTTATATGGTTTAAAACTGTTTTGCGGTTAATTTGAAAAGTTTCAGTTTCATATATCGTCCCATGCAATCATAAGCAAGAACAAGTTTGCTTTGGACAAAAAACTATTACACTAAAAAACCTTGGTAAGGTCATCAGGGATTTTAAAGTGCTTCTTTTCACTATTATGATTATGAGCCTGTTACATTAAACGAGGCAAAACCTCCTCATATTATAACAAAGCTCTATTGAATCAAGTGGAGTGTCACAATTCTGATACATTCCCTGAAACGGGTGTACATAATAAAAAACAAACAGATGATGAATACATTTTATAGATTTGCATTTAGTGCAAACAGTCAAAGTCTGTAAAAGCAAGTTTTTACTTCAAAAATAATGTATTAACCTTCTTTTCTTTTAGGACTTTTAATTTAACAAAAAGGTACACCCCAAAGGTACACCCCACTGCTTTATGAGCGCACAAATCAGGACCATGTGAGGTTTGCTTTTGACAGAAAATCATTATGCAGTCCTAAAAACCCTACACCTGCCAACCAGCAATAAATGGGTGCTTTGAAGTGGGCTCCTTTAAGATGAGAGAGAGTATATGACAAGAAAGAATGAGAGAGAGAAGAAAGAGAGAATGAGGAAGGTAGAGTGAACTCCCTTCTGCTGAGCAAGTCGTCTTTAGACCTTCGGAAGTGGCCTAGCATTTTTGTTTAAAGACAAAAATGAAAATGCTATTTCTCAGAAGTTGCTCTATCTTTGCTCAAGAGACTTAAAGGAACTGTATGTAAGAAATGTATTTCAATTAATCATAAAATGGCCCTGATATGTCACTAGACATTAAGAAATCATGTTCATTTCAAATACTTATATCACTGACAACAGTAGTCCGGCCAGGATATTGTCATTTAAAAGTGAAGTTGCAGCCCTCAACTGATGTTGATGTTGTCATGTTGTGTTTTGGCCTGATGCTCCACCCTCCACCTATCTACCAATCACGAAGTCAGTAGTGTTTCGGCATCCGGGTTGCCAGATCTGCTCTAGTTACCACAGCTGCAGCTACAAACGTGTCGGATAAAAAATGCCAGCCTATCTGGCAACCTCGAGTCGGGGGGGAGGGGGAGGGGATACACCGCTCTACAGTAATTTGAAAGTGATTGCAGTACCAGTTTTGGCCACAATCTTACATACGGTTCCTTTAAAGTCCTTAGGAGAAATAAAAATAGACACAATGAGGCAGTTGCTGACATAAGAGTGCAGAGATATCTTCTGAAACTCTCGGTATGAAAGGTGTGAGGGATCTGTTTTCTGAGGAGAAAGAATCTGAGAAGCGGATCAATCTGAAAATTGACTTTTTGCCTGCAGGGACAGACTGAGTCACACCATGATCTCAGTCTGAAAGACATAACATTCAAAAGTTTGGGGTCAGTAAAATATTTCTTTTTGGAAAGGAATTAATATACTTTTATTAAGCAAGGATGCATCAAATTGATAACAGCATTTATAATGTTACTAAAGATTTCTATTTCAAATAAATACTGTTCTTTGGAACTTTTTATTCATCAAAGAACTCAAATTTAAAAAAAGAATCACTGTTTCATCAGAAATATTAACTCTTTCCCTGCCAGCGATTTTAAAAAAAGTTGTCAGTCAGCGCCAGCATTTTTGATAATTTTCACAAAACATTCATGGCCCACAGAATATTTTTTGCATACATATCTGAACATACAATTAATCAAAAGAAATTGGATCGGATTTAGAACGATGATCAAAACATACATGCACAGTTCTATACCTCGTCCTGGGTCGACATTTCATTCGGTAACATTACGCAGTTTTGATTTATATGCTGTTTAATGTTTGATGATTGCATTATTTTACATGTGCATAAACAATGCTTCTATCGCTTGTTTATGCTTTTTCTCTGCCTGTGTTTTGATCCTGAGATTCTATACTCTTTCAGAAAATGCGTAATAGCGCCCCCTATCGTATAACGGAATTTCAATGGCCGGGAAGGGTTGTGTCGTAAATGAAAGAGTTAAGCAGCACAACTGTTTTAAACATTGATAATAATAAGAAATGTTTCTTGAGCACCAAAATCAGCATATTAGAATGATTTCTGAAGGATCTTGTGACACTGAAGACTGGAGGAATGATGCTGAAAATTACACTTTCAATATTATTACTGTATAAAGCATCTATTGAAAGAAACCATGCACACAATAACCATAGTACAGTTGACATCAAATCCACTAAAAAACAGCTAACTTTAAACCCCACACTAACAGTTGCAAATATTTAAGCTGTGTCATCTCTGAGTTTGCATTCCATTCTATTCTATTCACATTCCAGAGTCTAAGACTCTATTTTAAAACCTAGCAAGCTGCCTTTCTGTCTTAATGAATTCATAGACAGCTGTCTTCTCAGGCTATATGAATATCCTAACTAAAATGAACCTTTGAAACACCCTGATTCCACAATCACGACTGATTCCAACAGAGTTTGATGGATGCTAGCATGTTGCTAAGCTAACACAATGTTGCTACTGTAAGCAAACACAATGTTTTAATGTATATAAAAATACACAGACCATAAAAAATATTGAGCAAAATCATAATTTTTTTATATAATTTGTCTGTTTTTTTTATTGATAGTTTTTGCCTTTTCAGTAAATGCTTTAACCATGTGAGGCAACAAGTTATCTTAGAAGCATCACAATTAGCCTACTGCTCATTAGAACAGCTTCTTTTTAATGTGCTCCTTTCTTTTTACAATCTTGTATCTGTTCAGACAGTCCATCTCTTTCGCTCTCTCTCAGTGAGTGGTTGGTTTGTAAAGATGACAGCACACAAAGGACCTTTAATGGAGTTACGACACAGGGCATCAAAGCCGTGATACTATAATCACTAGTGATGGACTCCAGCTGCCGATGTAATTCTCGCTCCCGTCTGTCCTGTCCTCAGAGGGGACGGGCTGTTTCGTATGATAGCCACTTTATCTCTCATATACACTACACGGTAAATTAAGCTTCAAGTAAAACAGTTTGACTGAGCCTTGAATGGATGTTGCAAAACAACATACCTCGGTGAAATGGACGAGTGAGAATACACTAAACTCTTACAATAAACCGTTTTCCACGTTGATAATATAAGAAATGTTTCTTGAGCAGCAAACCAGCATATTAGAATGATTTCTGAAGGATCATGTGACGCATATTTCACCATATTACTGTTTTACTGTATTTCTGATCAAATAAATGCATACCAGTTAACCATAAGATACTTCTTTTATAAACATTACAAAATCTCACCAACTCCAGACTTTTGAACAGTAGTATGTAGGTGGTTACAAGTTTTTTTAAGGTGATGAGGTACCATTGTATTTACTCAGATAAGTAGATGAGTAATATTAATTAACTACATGTACTTACTATAGAGTGATGGATAGGGTTGGGTTTTGATTTAGGGTTAGTTACTTGTAATTATGCATAATTTAGGTTATTACTATAGTAAGTACATGTAGTAACATGTAACTACGTCACCTTAATATAAAGTGTTACCTATAGTGATTACCGTTTCCAATAATTGTGGTTGGCATGTGGAAGTACATATACTGTATGGCCACAGTCCATTTCAAGAATCCACATCTGTGTCCAATCACAACATCAGACAAACATGTAACACACTATGGGTGGGCAACTCTGCTCATTTCTTATTATTCTCCCATAATCCTTAGCTTTACATTCGTCACAGCTGCCAGCATTATCCCTAGTGACGGCGAAAAGAAAACCTCAGAGAGACCAAATCAACACATGTGGCCTGATCATTCCCGCGCACATCATAATTTAAAATATTTACCTTTTCATGTCAATGTAAACTTGTCTTCTCATTTAAATGCTAAAGTGGATATGGAAACTTCCTCTAGCCACACAAAAAGAGAAGATCGCTTTACAGTGCTTGCCAAATATTCTAAAATATGTAACATTTCCAGCCTACAATAACATAATATTTCAAATGACGGTTTATTTAGGTAAAAATTTACCAAAATTTCCCTCCCGCCTTTGGCTGAAATCCTGAACATGGGCAGTTTTTCTGGGAGACGAGTACTGTCGGGAATGCTAACTGTGGGATTGAAGGCCAATGAAGACTCTAAGTGCCCATCTGGCAGACGACAGGCACCTCTCTGCCCACTCCACTGCTCTGTATTAAAAAACAGAACGTCCGGGTCATGGCACCAAAAAATGCTGCATCCTCCCTAAATCCCAGCACACACAGGCTAAGTAATTAGTGAGATCAGAAGAAAAACCTATAAATAAACAGACAATGGACCAAGCATGTTAGTGTGAGACATTAGTAGCCGATGAATCACACTAAAATATTCTCAAAGCGAATGCAAAAGCAAACTTTATAGCATCTGAGTCACCTTGAAGCAACACATACTAATTTTACCGCCCATATTGTAAGGTAACAGCATTCACAGAGTCCGCCCAAGCAAAACAGTGTTGCGGACAAGAAGCATACAGGGGCTTTGGGGTTTAACTTAGCAGAGTATATGTACTATAAAACTATTTGTCAGCATAATGTTTAGCAAGCGAAGTTGAATCAACGCCCATTACTGGCGTGCAAATACTGGAGGGAACTACTCACCCATTATGTGGAAAAATATGTCAGTCAGCCTTCATGGAAGTTGAACAGTTTCTATTCAGTAAATCTGACTGAATTCAGATGAGTTAAGCAGTTTGTGGTTACGCCATGGGGTTTGGGTTCCATTTTAGGTAGATTAAATATTAATTTGGTGTAAATGGGCCTCTCCTCCAAATGTGTAAATTAGATTTCACTATTATCAAGTTTGTAATAATTCACCATGGCCAACTTTTGATGAACAATTGTATAATTTTCTGGCCGTTTTTAAAGGAAATAATCAATATTGAATAAGTCAATTTTATTTAAATTTCCATTACATTTCTGTATGACAATGCAGTTCAGTTACTAACCCAAAACATCATTAGTGTGAAACCACAAGGCGTTCCTGCTGTTAGTTTCTCAGATGCTTTGCTTTCGTGCCGCTTGAGTATGTGGTGTGAAATGGCTTTAGTATATTTCTGATGGAAAACTGTGTGTGAAGTGAAGAGACAAAGCAAGTGTAATGTGAGAGATCTTAGCACCAGTCCAAACCATAAAGGCTCATTCACAGTTTTGGAGGGAACATGAAGCATCTGTTTTGATGGTCTGTGCCTCTCTCCGGCCTCTCTGCTCTCACTGAGATTCGGTCGCAAAGTCACTTTCCGGAACGTTCTGTAGCAATTATTTCTGCTCAGTGGTGGTTAAACGGCAGCAACAGCTGGGGTGGAAGTTTGATGTCTTGGGGGAGTGTGTGTTTTATCGTATGTATGCATGTGATTTAGGGTCCTGTTAGTTCACAGTCCCTACCAATGACAAATGAGGGTCAGGATGGAAAAATTACATTTACGACTTTTACAGGTCTTACAGAAACCATGGCAGACAGGTTTGCTAAAGATTTACTTGCCTGTGTTCTTTAAGTACTTTTTCTTCACTTACAAACCACAAGTTCTTATAGTACTGGCATCCAGCCTAGAAGGAGCTCGGGCGATGAAAAGAGACACTCTCAAATGACCCGTCACATATTTAGAGGGATGAGATTGAAAATGAGGGGCAAATGAAAGAGAAACACTTTCAACCCCATCAGCAGGAATCTGTTGAAATTTGAGGGATGCTTGAAGTCAACATGAAATCAAAATGAACCCTAATTACGTTCTTAATAAGCGTTCCTGGTCTTACTATGCACAATCCATCAGCGTGTGTTCTTCCAAAGAAAAAAAAAAAAGCATGTGTTTGAATGCCGGTAACCAAAGGGTTGATGGACCCCATTGACTTCCATAGTATTTTTTTTTTCCTACTATGGAAGTCAATGGGCATACTGACATTCTTCAAAATGTCTTCCTTTGTGTTCAGCAGAAGAAAGAAATTCATACAGGTTTGAAACAACTATTAAATATTAAGAACAGTTTTCAAAGAATGTTTTTTTTTCCACTGGTTTATGCTTAAAACTTGCCAATGCAGTAAGATAAAATACTATTGTATTAAAGATACATTACACAACATGTCTCTTACTAAATAACCCTCGGGTCTCTCTCGGTCATCTCCTGGTGTGTGATTATCGTTAGGATTTCCCCTTCATACATCCTGAATAACCCTCAGCACAAGAGTCCGCTCCTTTTTTTTTTTACTTGCCCTTGATTTCTTCCTGCCACCACCATTTGTTCTCCATTTGCTGCCACATATTCAAAAAAAGAAGCCCTGAGTCACACGCCTCTCCCTCCCCTCATTCTTCCTTTCTCTTCCTCTAAATGTTTCTTTTAAATTACCTGTCAAATATCAAACTTCACATAGTGTTGATTACAAGTAGGCCAGGGACATCCTGATTTGAAGATCTCATTAGATTTGGACAAAAAACAGTTCTCAGGTTTTCTTCTGCTTTTTCTTCTGTTCTGCATGAGCGTTTGCTAAAGTGCTCAGTCCTCTGCGGGACTCAGTTGCTTTTAAAAGGGTGCTTTCATAGGATTCCATTAGTAAAAGGTTTACTGAGTCTGGTTTGGAAGATCTTGACTGGCCTGCATGAAGCACGGTCATGATATGAGACACATCTATATATGCTCTCCACATTAATTTTATATTGCAAAAAAAATCTTTAAAATTAGTATTTAATTTTATTGCTTTGGAAATTTCTTCACTTGTTTTTAAGTTATTCATTAAACAAGTAACCAAATCTGCCAGTGCAGTAATGAATACACATTTTCTGAAAGTTAAAAATGATCGTTTTAAGAATTTGTAGATATTTGAACTAGGAAAAGACTAGTCAAAGACCAAATAAAAATCTTTTTGTCATTGTCTGTTTTCGATATAATATCTTTATAGTGTACTGAATGTTTAATTTGTGTCCATTTTTATTTCAGCCAGGGAATTTTAAGAGAAATATATGAGACAAAGTTGATTCACATTTGAAAGTTAAATCAAAATTAAAAACTACAGGAAGTCTCTTGACCCATGAAAACGCAATAAAATTTTTCCTCTAGGCACAACTGCTCAACTTTAATGCTTGTTTTAAGCAATAAACAACAAAATCTAGTGATTTTTATTATCTAATAAAATACATGATCAATAAGTTAGGCCCTTACAATAAACAGGGGCTGGTCCAAATACCATTTTCTGAGCTTCGAAGCTTCGGTATTAATCAACACCGAATATTCGAAGCTTCGGAGGGAAATAAAAAAATAAAAAAATAAACGAGGCTCAAACATGCAGACATGCGTGTTTATTTGAGCACTTCCGTCAATTAAAAAAAAAAACACACTAAAGCCTGTAAAGCATTGAAATAAATATCAGTAAATAATGGTATTGGTAACTTAAATAATATAATAAAGTTAAATATTTAAAAAACATTTGTTTTATATTTCCACACAAAGACGCGTGATAGTATAACGAGGTTGGGTTTCTTCAACTGTCCATCCTCATAAAAACGGCTAGGCTATATAAGATAATTGTAAAAAAAGAGTAGGCTATTGTATTTCGCCAGCTTTTATAGTGTAAACATATTCAAGCGCGAATGAGAACCGTTTCGAGGGGGATGCCAGGTGTGCGAAAAAAATAAAAAATAAATTCAAATCCCAAAATTGAAAATCGAACACCAACCCACCGAACGAATATTTAAATATTCGGTTCCAGTCCTAGTTTTTACATTGATTTAACTCATCAAAATAAGTTAAGCAATTTTCTATATTTTTTTTTAAGTTATTCAAAATTCAACAAATTTTTTAGTCATTTTAATGCAATGACTAGTTATCATGTAAGGATTAGTTGAAATTACTTAAATATCAAAGTTAATTACTTAAAAAATGAAAGGCAGCAACTTTTGTTTTTACAGTGACATCATTTTAATTAGTACATTTATATTGTTTTGAGGAGGTTTTGATTATTATTATTTTTTACTAGAAAACAAAACAAAAATACTGAATTATGAAAGAACGCTGATCAAATTTGACCAACCCATAACCATACATCTTTGGCTTTATTAGGCTTTCTCACTTCTAAATGATGATCTCCAAGCTTAAAATAGAGAATTCCAATAGCTGTGGAATATGAGAAACCATAGATCAAAAATTCAGTGCTGGAGTTTTCCTGCAGTGAAACTCTAAAAACTGAATTTTTTTAGCAGCTCTGACACATTGATTAAAGATAACAGGGAGACGGACCACAGAAACGAGCCTTAAAACCAGTCTGGTCTGCTGAAAGATAGATCATTAATTCAAAGGGAGGCAACTGCAGCTCTTTCAGGCCATATGTGTCTATGAGAGAGGGCTGCTCCATTTAGGCAATCGCTGACAAACACTGGTATCATTTGGACAGATTATCCTGCCATACAAGCATGCAGGACCCAGAGAGAGAGAGAGAGAGAGAGAGATTAATTGAAGAGCTCATTCACATAATCACATTGGTATGAATTAGCATAATCCCCAGCACTATTCCTTTAGCATGACCGGTAATTATTTTGGTGAGCGGATACTATGAAGGCATCAAAAACGGGGGCCATTATCATCGTAATAATGTCTGTAGACCAATGGTTGTCACACTAATCAGCGCTCTCTCACACACACTCACACACACACACACAAAAAAAAACTGACAATGAAAAACCCTTTTCCCTGGAGGGAATCCCCCCACTCACAAAACGTGCACATTCCTAGGAACCTCAAGACTGAAAAGTGGGACTGGGAACATGTTTCTGATAATAATACAACGATTTAAGAAAGCATTCCTTCAGTTCGTACCAAAATCAATGCATGACAGCATGCTTTCAGTCACATGGTCTTTCAGAGGGGTCTCTTATGGCAAAGCCTGATTCACAATGGAGTCCCAAGCTATTGTCCGGGACTGAGTGAAAGACATTTCCATATTGTCTTGGCCTGGCAAGCCACCAGCCGCTGTTTTTTTCTACTGCTTACAAACACTTTCTTTGAATAGACTTATACTTGCTTTGTCGGAAAACAGCCCCAGAGATGGGCACAGTGGCAACAAATAATGTAATAACATGGGTAATGGCCCTAATCGCATCATTTTACCATGCTGTTGTGCTCCCATTACTGATTTGCTTTGACATACACTGCTGAAAGCAAAGAGATGAGGGAAATTCAATGATGTGGCCTATTCATATTACAGGACCATTAGAGCAAATGACGTTATTGTGCTGTCTGGTTTCATCCTGGTAAGGATTCAGACAATTCACAAGAACTCTTATTGCTTAACTTACAAGAAGTTTTAGGCATCATTGGCATGTTACCAATTACTAAGCAGCATAATTATGCCTCATTTTGTCTATATTCTAAAGCAGCATCGCATGTATCCTTTGAGGAGAAGACAATCCCAGAATGCATTGCAATGGTGACCTGATGAAATGTCCTCCTATTTTATTCAATACTGAAAAACATTGATCAAAAGCTTCATCTTATTAAAAAAGGGACCTTGTCACGCAATACTTCTGTGTTTTTTTGTGCTCATCTGTGTATTGTTAAAGTCCTAATAAGGCAAGTCAGTTCACTCTGTGACCATCTCATCAGGAAGCTATTTTCTATGTCGGTATACATCTTTTCTACACTTCCGTTAAAAGTTTGGGGTTGGTAATGTTTATGAAAGTCTCTTGTGCTCACTTATGCATTTATTTGATCAAAGATACAGTAAAAATTGTGCAGTAATAATGTGAAGTATTATTACAATTTGAAATCATCGTTTTCTATTTATATATATATATACAGTATATATATATATATATATATATATATATATATATATATATATATATATATATATATATTTCAAAACATAACTTATGATGACTTATGATGTCAAAGCTGAATTCCAGTCTTCAGTGTCAAATGATGCTTCAGAAATCATTCTAATATGCTAATTTGCTGCTCAAGAAACATTTATTATTGTCATGAATAGTGCTGAAAACAGTGCTGCTTAATATTTTTGTGGAAACCGTGAGCTTTTTTAAGGATTCTTTTATGAATAGAAATTTCAAAATAACAGCATTCATTTGAAAATATAATAAATGTCTTCACTGTCACATTTGATCAATTTAATCTGTCCTTGTTGAATAGAAGTATATATATTTTTTAATATATATTACTGACATCAAACTTTTGAACACTAGTTTGCTTGAATGAGGAATAAATAGGATGAGGTGAGGAAATTAAATGAGGAACCTAATTTGTTTGTCAATATAACATATTTCAAAGTTGCATTTATTATTTTCCTTCTTCCTCAAATTGTAGAAAACCTGTTCTATCCAATGTGAAAATCATCCTAAAAGGCGGAACTTCCACTTCAAATCTAGAGTATTGTGCGTTTTTGTGGTTCACACTCCATCAGGTACTTTTAGCTTAGCAACATGCTAACACCAAATTCTAATGTAATGAACTGTGAGCACTATAGTTGAGGAGCAATGTTTGAGATTTCTGGTTCAGAAACTTCCTGTCTGTGTAGAGCTATCCCAAATCAGTCCCATTTGAGGTTGTATTTCAGTTGTGAGGCTGCCTAGGAAGACTGTATGCAGTGAGGCACTGGGTTTTTAGAACGGAGCTACTTTCTCTGTCTATATGAAAAGAGTACAATAAAAAAACATAACAGACTGAAAAATAGACCTCACACTTATGACCTCTATCTTCTGCAATTAACCATGACAAGTACTTGTATGCTTCTATTCTGGGTTTTTTTTTTTTTTTTTTTTTTTTGTCATGATCACACATGTACACAAACATCTCACAGCATCACTTACCACTGGAGAATACTTTTAGTTTCACTTCCTCAAGTTATTTCCGAAATGGAAACTCAACTCAACTATTCAAACTACCCAGTGCAACGTTTACAGATCAGTTCCAGCAATAAGGTATTCACCCAGTAGACATCACTACTGCCAAACTCTCATGCACTTCCTGTTCTCTTGTTGATCCAATGTCCAGTAATCCAGTCATAAGCACACACACACACACACACACACACACACACACACACACACACACACACACACACACACACACTAGTTCTTTGAAGTTGTTTGGGCACAGATGTGGCTAGGGCAGCTCTCTATTAGCTAGCCATTGTTTTTCAAGGCCTGTTATTAATACAGTATGCCCTCTGTTGATAACGACACATTTCCGAAACGAAAGGAAATGGGGAGGGTTAGTTAATAAGAAAAGTCTAGTCTGCAAGCAGGTTATTTCAATATAACATTTCAGATATGGTCTCCCCTTTCACCCCCACCTACCCATGCAGGATGGCGGCCACCAGATCAGAGTGATCAGGAAGTTTACGTCCACTGGGACAAAGAAATGAATTGAGCGCAAATCATGCAAATAGGGTAGCCAGCCGTCTGCACAGAGCTGTCCGTAGGAACATATTTGTGTGCCCTATTAAATCCATACAGAACACAGTTTGTCCCTTATTTTGGCAACTTACTGTATACTCAAACATCTAGTGTTGTCACTATTAACTTCAATACAATGAAAAATATCTCTTCAATACCATTTTCGATACCACTGAGGGGGATTATATAAAAATAATATCAATAATAATAATTCTAACATAGCACAATATATTACTATTGTAATACAACTGCAATTTAAAATAAAAAATTAATTTGTATTACTTATGTCGAAACTTACAATGCTTAATATCTTCTCTTGCAGGAGTTAAACCCTCACACTTTTATTTTGGAGGAAAACTGCAGGAAGACCTTTTAAGTTTGTGACAACGGGTTTACAAACACATCTAGGGTTGCAATATTCCAATAATTTTCCAAAAGTTGGAAACTTTCCATGGGAATTAACGTAAATATAAGGGAATGAATGGGAATTGATGGGAATGAACTTACAATTTGAAAAAAATTGCAGGATAACCTATAACAGGGAACTTAAATGTAGTTGAACAAAAATATTGCAGCATAATCTTAGTTAAAACAACCAGATTTAAAAAAAAAAAATCTTTTTTAAATAAAAATATTTTGCATGCATGTCTGCTAATTACCAAACAAAATGTTTATATTTGTATATTATACAGTTTATATAAATGGCCCCAAATTTTCAATTAATTCGTAAATTATCCAACTTGTAATATTACCAAAATTCCCCACCTTGACTTCCCATGGAAAGTTCCTGGAAATTTACTGGAAATGTTCAGCCCTTTGCAACTCTAAACACATCTCATTACAAATATAGTGAAATTACGTAATCATCTATCCACAAAAAAATTCACAGCATTAACTGTGAACCGAGCCGCTCTGACACAATGAAAACATTGGGTCACGAGCTGATCGCATGTAAATGATCACAGTGTCGCTCTTGAATGCGCAACATACACTAAAATACATACACTGTGGTGTCAACTCGCTGTCAGCCGAGAAAGCGCAACTTGTCAACTGTCAGTGCTTAACATTACAGATGAGAAATAAAAAATATTTGTGTACATTCACAAACAATTCCTTGTCAAGCCCCGCCTTAAAATGTAACTGAACAACTCTACCTCAGCATCTCTTTTGTAATGCAAGTCTATAAAGGATCTGTATGTTTTAAGTGCAATTTTACAGAAATTATCCATAATTATGATTGTTGTCGGGTCACTTTAAGGAGAGTTACTGAGTATGTAAAAGCGAGGCCATCAAAAGTTTACTTAAAGGTGCTCTAAGTGATGCGACACGTTTTTTAGGCCCAAACATTTTGTGTCACATACAGCAAACATCTCCTCACTATCCGCTAGCTGCCTGTCCCCCGAACACACTGTAAAAAAACGCGGTCTCTCTAGACACCACAGGCTCCACAAACGGCAACAAAAACAAACTGGGCTCACCCGCACCACGAAACACAACAAACAGTGCTCCAGCCAATCACCGACAAGAAGTATTTGAGGGGTGTGGTTTGGGGGTTAGTTCGCGTGCACATGAAGGGGATGTGGAGGAGAGAGAAGCATGAAGAGGGAAGTTTGAATTATGGCCGACACACGACTAAAGAGACGACGTTCCGATGAACAAATTGCAAAGAAGAGGGACAAGGATAAGGAACGCGTGAAGTCCCGAATTTACATCAGAAAAACCTTCGAAAGGTGGCGAGAACTCCGCCGGCAGAAGGGCTTCCAATCCGACATAGTTGCTCTGTTTTTGCAGAACAGGTAAATCCATCTTTCTTAACTGACGTTCATGTTCGCCAAACCAACACAAGGATGTAATTAGCTAGAACTATGCAGTCAGCGTTAGCTTTGGTGAATACAACATATATGTTTCAGCTATGTTCAGCATGTTTCAATCTCTACTGTAAATGATCAAGCAAATTCACAGTAGGGCGACAATTTGTGTGAATGATTGTTTTCACCCACGGTTTGTTATGAATTTGAATGTTCATTTATAGGCTATTGACAACTTTGACTACATTTGTTTACGCCGCCGCCGTTGTTTATGCTCACTGGGAAACGCGAAGCTAACGCTATCTTGCTATTATTGCGTCCTTGTATGGGAGCTATAGTTATAACCTCAGGTGGCAAACGATTAAGATAATGTTTCTCTTTTTCTGCATTCTGTTCTGCAATATATAAAAGCATTTATCTAACTTGGTGACATTACACATTGAATGAAGTATCAGTAAAATGTAACTTTGTTTGTAGTGACTATTTTGACTTTCCTTTATGACGGAAGGGAGGGGAGGAGGGAGGAGACGGGATGAGGAGGAGGGAGGGTCTAGCTAGCCTCCGTTTTGTTTGACAACAATTCGAATGTCAACAAGAAGTTACGACTCCCGGGATCGCTTAGAGCACCTTTAATTCTCAAATGGCATATGTGGTATAAAAAAAAATAATAAGAAAAATTAATTTTCCCAAAAAGATTTTTCTCTGCTGATCCTGGTAACCCTAGTCACAAACCTTGCTCGATAAATGAGCTTAAATCGCTTGTCATAGCAGTTTTCCTTAATTCCCATCCTTGCTATTTCAGCAGCACATCAGAAACCTGACTTCACACATTTCTGTTTAACAACACAAACATTGTCTGAATGCAGCCAGTGAGTAAATATGCCTCCCTTCATTTTCTTCTGAAGACGACTAAACAGAAGAACATTTGTATGGCTCGGTCATGAGCCACATCCCGCAGGGCAGACGCTGTAATCTTTGCATCGCAGTGTCTACACATGGCATGACATTTCACCTAAAATGAAAACATAAGCAAAAGAGGGAAAAACATAAACCATAATTTTTCATTTCTCATAAACAAATCAGCTTCACTCTAAAGTCTGTTCTCAAACAGGCAGCACTGGACGGCAGTGTTTGGCTCTCTGTGTGGCTGAATGGTTAGAAGCAGAGAGCCTGAAAACCCTCCGTGTGCCATCTAAACCCACGGGCAGCTTGCCAAACTAACCCCGGTCTACAGCTCCTCAGACATTCCCACAGACCCAAAAACTCTCTCAATGAAATCAGTCATAAACATGAAGGTAAGACACACTGTTTAAAACCTTTCACATCAGTTGTTGCAAGAACATAATTGAATGACAATCCATAAACACACATGAGCATCAGTGTTTAGGTCCGTCGCTACATGCAAATGTGTATCTTTAACTAAATGATGTCATATAAACACCTAGTCAGTAATGATACTGATATAGATCTCACAAACCTCAAGTACACAAAACTTGCTTCATTTAAAGATACGATAATAATAGTTTACAGCTCAGTAAGCAAGTCAAATATAGATTTTTTTTTTTGACTGATTCAAACCAGAACCCAGAGCCTTTATGAGCCTTTTTGTATGATACAATAAAGGAACAAGAGTTTTGATTCTGACTTTTGTTGCTTTTTTGCAATTCTTCTGAAGTACCGAAGTATGCACTTGAGACTACTCACATTCACAACTTCATTTATTTAGCCGTAAGAAGCAACGGCACGGATTCAGCAGTGCAGGAAACACTGGACTATGATTAATCTATTCATTTTTAGCATTCAACTGTTCAGTTTGTAGTCCTAAAACCCAAAAGACAATTAGCATTTCATGTTTTGCTGTACAACAGAAATTACAACCATACCTCAAATGTAAATTTGAAATCATTGTGTGCCCCAGGCCATATATACTGTAAATGTTACTTTCTACACAAGGGCTACAGCTACTACAAGATTGTGAAATGATATACTTGATAAATCAGAAAACCATTGCAGTTCTACTTAGCAACTGTCAGCAACTTGGTTTTGAAACCATGTTCGAGGTATGACCGTGTGTAATTTATGAAGCAGAACGAAGTTTCTTCAAGTAATAATAACCACAGATCTTATTTCACTCATAAATCCAAAACCACTATTCTAAAAACCCATTAGAAATTCCCCAAGGGAACTATGCTCAAATAAATAACCAGGTTGGCTTACAAATGTATGCAATTATGATTATTATTTCAAAAACAGTTATACCTCTTGCAGGGCTCCTGTTTGTTTATACTGTCTCTGTGAAATGTTAATCATAACAAAAGAATTTAATCCATGATAGTCTGTGGCTTTGTAGTAGCTCACTGAAGTCACGATAGGATGTCACATTACTGTAATAGTCCAGTTATCTGTAGCATGACCACCCATTGAGGACAGAAGCAAATGACACACAGGGTGAGCTTGATGTGGCACATTATGTACGCTCTCAAGAAGCCTTAGATTTCCCAGCACCACTCTGATAATTTGGTTTGATTAAATTTGCTCTGTTTTTACGTGAAGGAGTCACACACTTCCTCAGCAGGAAGCAATTTCTATTTGAGCGGCGTGGAGCGAGTGAGTGCAGTCAACAAAACAGCAATCAAACATACCTCCCTGTTATCCAGAGAAAATTGCAATTGGCCCCTCGTTCGATAACAGAGTGCGACAAGATCAGGCAAGCCCTGTTGTGTCTGAGACCGGCCAAACATGTCTGATGGCAGCTAACGCTGTCAGATTTACGAAAAAAAAACAGATGGAAGCAGAGAATCAACATTCCAGCGTTACATTTTGTCGACGCAACATGCGAGAGAAATTGGTCACATTCATTTTGTGACTCAGGAGTGAAACAACTGACTGCAGCGGCTTCCCATCATTTAACATTTTATGTGTCATTAATGAGTTCTATGCTGGTGTGTCATGCAGATATTGCAGTTCTTCTCATGTCAAATCATACAAAGTCACTATAGTATATTACACACCTGTAACACATTTTTTTTTTTTTTTTTTTTTGCAATGCCCTTACATTTAAAGATTAAAACACAGCGTGTCTGGAACACAGCATGATCTACTAATGAGTATTACATCTAGACAGCATTGTAATGACAGTTACTGGACTTTATCAAAAAGTAACTCAATAACCTGTCACTTATCTCACATGTGTCTTGGGTCAATTATTAATGCGTGTTCAACACAACGTGTTCAACACATTTTTGGGTTTGCTGTGCAGTTTTCTGCAGTTGGGTGATTTTTCAATTAAAAACACTTTTGACCTTCAAAAAATTATACTCCTTAAGACTATGTTCTGGAAACATTTATCAAATAAATCATTTATCAATGAAATAAAGATCTCATCGTGCAATTTCATTTTGATAATAAATCCAAACTATCACAAAGTATACTAAAACGATTTGTAATAGTGTGGATTTGTGATGAAAATCCCATGATGTGTAAGGGATAGTTCACCCAAAAATTTAAATGTTGTCATCATTTACTCACCCTCATGTTTTTTCCAAACCTGTACGAGTTTCGTTCTTCTGTTGAACACAGAAGAAGATATTTTAAAGAATTTTGGTAAACAGACAGTTGACAGTAGCCATTGACTTCCATAGTATTGTTTCCCCCACTATAGAAGTCAATGGCTTCCGTCAATTGTTTGATTACCAACTTTCTGAGTGATTTTCAAGAAACTCAATATAGCTCTCTAAAATGCTTATTGTGATTATTAAGTGATAGTTTTTGGGACAGTTATTATTTGTTATTTAAAAATAAGCAGTTAAGGGTTTTTTCCGGTTTAGTTTCTATTTTCTGAAGAGACACAATCACTTTATATGATGTACAGATTTAATGTAGGCTTTTATTCACATATAAACATTGATCAGCGAACATTAACAGACGCTCAACCAAACGCTCGAGAACAAACCTCTTGCGGAAGCTCAGACGTGCTGCATAACACCAGAATGAACCTCATTGGTTCTCGCAAATCAAGCGAACTTGCTTGAGCTTCCGTTTACCACAACTGATGTGTGAGTTGATGAATGTTTATATGTGAATAATAGCCTAAATTCAATCTGTTCATCATACAAAGCGATCGTGTCTCCTCAGAAAAATTGGACTAAACCAACTTTTTGAAGCGTCAATGTGGTAATTGCATGGAATGCCAATGGAGGCACAGAAATCTCTCAGATTCCATTAAAAACTTTATATGTGTTCAGAAGAGAATCAAAAGTCGGTTTGGAATGACATGACATATAAGTAAAAGATGACAGAATAAACATTTTTGGGTGCACTGTAAACCCTAACGCTCAAAATAATTAATTGGTTTGAATAGGACAAACTTAAATTAAACTAATTTGTTCAGTCAAATGAACTTTTATGAGTATTTAGCACTTTCTTTTTCTTTCAAGTTCACAGAACTGATATATTTTAAGTAAACTGAACTGTTTCATTGTTTTGAGTTTTATGAAATGATTTATTTTAATTTAAACAAACTTAAGTTTAACTGAAACGGCTGGGATGTCTATTTCCCAGCATGCTTTGCCGATGTCACTTGAATGGGAGAGTAAATGCTAAAATTAAGTGTAATATAATGGGGTTTTTTTGTGCAAGATTAATGTTAAGTGGGAGATTTAGTAGTGATTAATGTTTTGTTATGCTAATTTAGAAGAATTTCTGTTATTGTTGGTTTTAGGATAGTTACCATCATGGTGACAAGTGGTGCATGCGGCTTGATTTGAGAGCAAATAAAATCTTTATATTGTTGTACTCATACAGCAAGTGCTGTATAACATACTATTGTTAGCATGATAACATGTTAGCAAACTAGCTTGTTAAAACTATAAGTTATTACTAATGAAAGTGTTCACAATGAGATTACATGAAGGTTTTAAGTTAAATGTATGAAATAGTGTACTCTGCTTTTAATTGTTCTTAACTTGAAATGTTTAAGTACAAACTTAAAATCTTAAGTTCTGCTTACTTAAACTTTGAATTTCAAAACTTAAAAAATTTGAGCCAATCGATTGCCTTAAATTTTTTGAGTTCTGCTAACTAATTCGGGTCTACAGTGTGAACTAATAACCCTTTAAAGTGCACTTTTTTTCTTTTTTGGAATTTTCACACTCTTTATTTTACAAAACAGGAAAGAAGTGTTCATAAGTAGGCTATGTGAAATGGGATGCTCATCATGAATGTTCTACTCTTTATTTAGTGCTTAAACAATCGTCCTTCGTGTTTCCCCATTACTGTTGGGTAATCGAGAATGCAAAACTGTTTCATCAAACCATTTCATCAAGGACATCTTGGAGCTCGAGGAATAAATTCAGCTCTTGTTCATATTCTGTTCTCAGAAACATTATCGTCATCAGGAAGCTATCTCAACTAATGGTGGATTCCATAATTTGCATTTATCATTTGCATAGACATATGTACACTACAGTTTAGTCAAAGTAACATTATGTAACATTTGCAATCTGTCTGCCATGATTATTTACAGATTTTCTGTCTGAAATATTTGAAAATATTAGACACTCCAAAGTCTAACTTCAGACACATTAAACACGCTGTCCTCAAGTTCAACCAATAGTTTTAATGGGAATGAATCAACAAAAGATCAGTCGTTTTGAGAGAAATTAAACGAATGTTTTCTTGAGTCTTTCATGTGTGAAAAGCTGAATTCTAGTGCTGCCTGTTCCCTTGACTACAGATATACTTGGGTCACTGACCCACTGTACCTGCAATGTTCTCTACTCCTACTGAATCAAAGCAGCTCAGATTTTTGCATCCTGGTTGTTTGTTCTTTAATGATCATTAGCAGAACATCTGGTTTTATTCAGTTTACTCACATTGAACATCACATCTCATCTGCTGCTGTGTATCTTAGCAACAAGCGCTGAACAACAATACAATTAAGTTCAACGATAATGTAGAGAATATCCATTTATGCATTGAGGATTAAATACCAGATTACGATATCCCCATTATGTCCCATTTGAGAGGATTTAGCGCACCCCCCATAGACCAGATTCCAGAAACATCCATGGATCCAATCAGACGTTTCTCGATGGCAAAAACAGCTTCAGACTTCACACTTCAAACTAGTTCTGTTCCATTTAAGATTAAAACCCTTTGAAGGAAACTTCACTTTCTTTCACTTCCACCCTTTTGACATTTATGAGTAAAACTCCATGAAGCACCAGAGCTGTGCTAACCGACATATACTGAATACAAAAGCCTTCTTCCACTGGTGCTCATTTGCATCGGTTTTGAGAAACAGCTCCAAGGCCAGAACAGAGTCCAAAGTTCCAACAATAAAAACCATTTCTGACAATGCTTTGTTGTACCAAAGCATGAAATCTGGACTCTGCTATACTAGAATCAGTCGGGGGAAACTCAAGTGTAAAGGACAGGTGCAGACACAGAGTAAAACCTGCACTGCTGCAGAGTCGAGAGTGCCAGCAGTGGAACGGAGCCTGAATCTCTGCTCTGCCAACCAGAAAAACACTATCTGCCTAATAAACATGTGAGGCAGGGCTTCTGTCCCGAATGTTTGACCTCAATCCAACTGTTTTGATGCTTCTTAGATGTGGGAAAACCGATGGATTTAAGACAATAGCCTGTATCGTGATCCTACTTTAAAACCTGCTATGTTGTCTGCGTCTATGTCGCAATAGGCTTTATTTTGTGCTGAGAGGGTACATTTACAGTGAACTGATATTTACACACTTTGCTGACTTGCAGATAACCATCTGGCAGATCTATGTAATGATGAGTTATGCGTGTTATGCATTTAGCCTTTATCATGCAACTAGTGCAGCATTACCCTTAGCCCTATTCTGACCAGGAAATGTTAAGGTTTAAAATTGGCTCCATAAAATGAACATGCGGAAAATAGATCTGTCTAATAAATGTTGACATTTAGCAGTTTGGTATAATCGTTTATTATTAATATATATATATATAGGCCTATATGATGTATAAATAACCTAAAATGATTTAATGACTGCTTTAGACCCTCGGTGTCAAGATACATATATATATACACATACATACATACATACATAGCCTACATACATACATATATGAAGAGTTCAGATGCAAAAGCCTCTCAGTGCCATCTGAAATTTTCTTCTAGAATGGTCATTTTTATCAAGCTCGTATATTTAAGTTCAGTAATTTCACTTAAATGGCAATGAAAATTACCTATTAATTATTATTTAAGTGAAATTACTGAACTTAAATATACGAGCTTGATAAAAATGATCATTCTAGAAGAAAATTTCAGATGGCACTTAGAGGCTTTTGCATCTGAACTCTTCATATATACACATATAAATGCTCATTTATTGAAAGTGCATGAAGTATTTAGGCTACTGGATAATGACTCCACTGGACAATTTTTAGAGACAATCCAAATTATTGTGGAAAGTCTGCTCATATCCAATAAATTATATGAACTCACTGTCTTGAGATGATTGTTTACACGTTTAATTCTTGTTTAAGGCAAATCACATGTAGGCTATAGCCTAGTATTTAACATCCCATGTCTCTCATACAGGAGCAGAACTAAGAAATCAACAGATGACACCCATCGATAGGCTATGCGTAGAATCTTTGACACCTAATCATCCAGACTTACTCATTCCGTCTCATTCCGTTACATTCCACTTTTCCCTCAATCGGTATGCAGGGAATTCTGTCGTATAAATAAATAGCACTGGTACACAGTGTCCGTCTGTCCGTCTGTCTCTCACGCGCGCCATGCAAACTACATGAGAGAAGTTCAGTGTACATGTAGTCACAGTCTTAACGGGATCATTCTCACTACAGGTATTTCTCCCTCCGCGCAACTTTTCCAGTCATGGTGTTCGGGTGGGCTGATATTAAAGGAGCACTTACCCCAGACGAGCATCCGTGGATCAGCTGTTTCTCCGGTCTCGAGTTTATATGATCAGCGCAGGTTCCGCGAGCTCAGGGCAGCACTCAAACAACATGCTGTATTTACAGATGATCACAGAGGAAAGTGCCAGTGAGGCTGGAGAGCTGCAGTGCGCACTGAGGTGTGTGTCACTGACACACACACACAACATTACCGGTCCGCTGCTGTGACTCTGTGCCTGCGATCCTCCGCTACACTTCACAGATGCAGAGGGGTGGAGTGACAGATCCCAGCCGCGCAATGTGTCACGGGAGGTGTAGTTCTGCTCATACGGACACTGCAACAAAGCGGGTGTGTTCAGGCGGCTGCTTTCCGTTTGTGGTGTGGATGATGTGAAAATGAAAAAATAAAAGAGTAACGACATTTATGTCGTGAGGAAAAGTAATTGCGTGCTGCATTTTAAGCGAGGCCTTTAATAATGTGTGTAGTTCCATATTAAAGTATTTTCATATTATATTATGACGTTTTGCAAAGCCATATAAATTTAAGTCAATTAAATATTTTTTATTGATATACAAATTATATCAAGCTTGTACATTTTATTTTAACTCCACATATGTCAGTGTGGGAGGGACAATGAAACATTTAGCTGAACTTGATATTGTATTTTAGTTTTTTTCTTCTTCAAATTGTGTTTTATTGTATGTATATATTAGATTTTTGCTGCTTTTTTCAAAAGTTAGTTTAGTCATATTGTTGTAACAATTCAATAGGAATACGAAGCTACAGGATTGCTAAGGGAAATTTTATCATAAAAATATGAATAATAGTAAAAAAAAAAAACTTCAGTTTATCCAGTGATGTGTGTGTGTGTGTGTGTGTGTGTGTGTGTGTGTGTGTGTGTGTGTGTGTGTGTGTGTGTGTGTGTGTGTGTGTGTGTGTGTGTGTGTGTGTGTGTGTGTGTGTGTGTGTGTGTGTGTGTGTGTGTGTGTGTGTGTGTGTGTGTGTGTGTGTGTGTGTGTGTGTGCGTTTGATTTATATTACATTGTGGGAACCAAATGTCCCCACAAGGATAGTAAAACCTGAGATCACCTCCATTGTGGGGACCAGCCAGCGGACCCCATGAGGGGAATGGGTAAATAAACATACTAAATTATATTTTTTTGAAAATGTAAAAATGCAGAAAGTGTTCTGTGATGGGTAGGTTTAGGGGTAGGGTTAGTGTAAGGGGACAGAATATACAGTTTGTACTGTATAAAAACCATTAAGTCTATGGGGAGTCCCCACAAAGATAGTGAACCAGACGTGTGTGTGTGTGTGTGTGTGTGTGTGTCACTGTAATACATTTTAAGTACAAGCAACTTGGATATTTAAGTAATTTCAACTTAAATCACATTCAACTGACTTAAAAGAAATATTTGAATTTTAGTTATTAAAGAAGTTGAAAATTGCTTATTTTGATGAGTTAAAGCAATGTAAAAACATATGTTGTCATAACTTATTGATCATTTACATTTTTACATGTGTGTGTGCACGCACAAATATTCAATTATACAATACACAATATAATATACAATGACAATATACTACAGTGATTTACTTCATAACAATACCATCAGCATGGAAGAACCTTGAATGTCACTCTAATGGAAAGACATCAAATTCAGTATCAGGTCCTGCAAAATTATAATTAGAACAAAAAGCAATGACAGCAATACTAAAATAACTTTTAACATGCATTATAAAAGGTTAACTCCTCCCAGGGGTTCTGCCTTTGCTGCTTATAGCTTTCTTTATTTTGGATGTAATGGTGGCAGGAGCATTCACTGTCATTGTTTTAGTAAGGAAAAGAGAAACTTGTTTTTAGAAAGGGCTTGATAGGAAGTTCAGCCTTCAAGCTCGTGTCTAAATATAGTTCTAATGTGTGACCAAACTGTGCACTTAGTTTTTCAGGAAAGAAACCCTTTGGTCACCAGAAGCATGAGAGCGGGGCCTTAGTGAAACACTTGTGTATACTGTATGTAAGGGGCAATGTTTTTGGTGTCATGAGAAATAGTCAATTTGTTAGTTCCTCAAAACAGAAAAACTGAACGTAGTGCTGACGATAGTACATTTATAGTGTTCACATTTATTTAGCTGCAGAAGTGTCACAATAAGGCAGAGGCACACATATTGCTATTGTTCATGATAATGCTCAAGCTGTACATTTTATATTGGCCTAGAGTTATGTAGGCCTGTGCAAGAGTTTGATTAATATGTATCACAATGATCTCTGTTCAAAGAGTTTTATAAATATATCTGCATTTGTTAAAATATTGCTAATTTAACTGTTCAAATTGAATGCATATATGAGCATATTAATATGTCTTGAGGGCTTATACATTATATGTCTGTTTATACTTATGAAATAGGCCTATCAGTTCAGATGTTGTTCAGCGTGATATAACTCATTCACTTCTTATTTAAAGTGTAAGACTAAGACTGACTTGTGACAAAACCGTCACACTCTCATGACCCCCCTCATCTGTGCCGGAAATAGCTTCACGAATTTTTGAAGTGCTTGTTTGTTTAAATATTCAAACTTCCTATAAATCAATTTAAAAGGACAGGGCAGATTCTCCATTTCAACTCTTGCATAATTCTGTTATAACATCTCAAATTTAGGGACTCTATAAAATGTCACAATGGGAGTATGGTCTGTCAAAAGCACTTTATTGGAGACATTTAATTGCAAACGGATGTAGAAGGTTATGAAAGTGATCTTGATACTATATTAGAAGGATAGTGTTTTGGCTGGTTATTTGGTACAAAATGACATTATCAACATGATTTCTTTTTGAAAGTGCATTTTAAACTAATTAAATTTGAAGGCTAACAGATTATGGACGGGCTTGTGAAGGATGATACGGCAAAATTAAACTATTAAAAAATGAACTCAATGAACTGAACATAAAATGATGTGGAAGGTAAACCGTGGGGTCCTAAAGAATAATACACTATCCACTGGCGCCATCTACTGGATGTGCTTCCTGTTTTGTCAATAACATGCTGTAAACATTTTATATTTTTTACTTATACAAACGAGGTAGCAGGCGGTATTTATTTGCAACAGTTTTTTTCCAGTACAGTATTGACTCTCAATGAATCCCAGAGTTTTAGATAAATTGTTTAAATCAATTGAATGCATTTGATGGAATGGACAGCGCTGCTTAGAAGAAAAGTACAGATATAAGCTGTCATATTGACGGCAAAATTATATTTTATCAATAAAATATTTTTTATAAACATTATTCTAATATAATAATTTAAATGAATTAAATAATAAATGAACGACACTTTTTATTTGTTTATTGTTAATATATGATTTTAATGCATTTTTAATTGAACTTTACAAATTAAAAAAATTAACAAGTTCTCGGAGTCATTTCACAATTTTTACATGTTGCTAGTACAATTTGAAACAGCGAAGTAAAATAAAATAAAATAGAAATTAAAATTAAAATATTATAAATTAATTCAACAGAGACACAGTTCTTTTTAAAAGCTTTATAGATTCTAAATAAACATTTAAAGGCTGTTTGAAAATGAGCAAAATTGGGGTTTGAGTTACTCCTTTTAGTCTGATGAATAAAAAAGTTCCTAATAACAAAAACACATTAATACCCCAATTTCTATTTTTCTATTTTTAATGAAGTAAAACAGATGATTTAAGACTAGGTTGCAATTCACTTAGAATTTGTGATGCTTTCATATTTTTATTTTATTTTATTTATTTATTTATTTTTATTGAATTTTCTAAATTACAGAATTCAATATCAAGTTCTTGACATTTCTTTTACACATTTTCACATTTTGTAAGTATAACTTGAAACACACAACAATAATAATAATAAAAAAAATTATATATATATATAAAGAAACTTAAAAATAAAGGGCATCACAAACGTTAAATGAATATGCTTTCATATTTTGTGTTGGCGAGTCCGGGTGCTTACGTCATCATCAGCAGGTGAAAGGTCATGTAGAGAAAGATGGCGGCGTCCAGGGGAGCTGTAGTGTTAAAGGCGGTTAAGAAAGTTATTGTACAGTTTTGCCCCTTTGAAACTAATGTTCGCTCCACAAGGCAAGTATACTGTACATGCATCGATTTACCTTAAATGAGCGTGGTTAAAGTTAAAGAACAGGTCTGTCTATTACAGTAAAATCTTGTGAATGAGAATGACTTCATGAGCTCTGCTGTTTTTTTTGTTTTGTCTTTTGTCATCCCGTAATAGCGGTCATAGGGACGGAATATATGATGCCAATTATAATAATTTAGATGTCACCGTGTGTTTCTCAGTTTATATACGTTTGATTTCAGCGTTCTTAAAGCAACAGTCGCCACTGTTGAACTGCTCTCCACCCGACATTTCAGTTTAGAGGACCAAAGTGCACTAGTATATACCGATTATGTGCGATAATACGCGAATTTATTGTTAAAAGTCGTTACATGAACATGCTTATGATACCGAATGTAGATCAGATGCTTGAGTTGTGTTATATTATCAGTGAGATCTCTGGCGCCCCTCTCAGCCTAAATGCAGTAATTACAGCAGGCTGTCGAACTGTTTTGAACTTGAACTATTGCTATGTTCGAACTAACTAGTAATTTCATACTATTTCCCCTACTATGTATACTGGCACAGTACGTACAATTTCTGTATGCTTTGTACATTACTTTCCAGCCTCATACCAAATTTCTGTTTCTCTTTTTCATGGCACTTGACTCTACAGACAAATTTCCTTATGTCCATAGAATCATCTGCTATGAAATTATTCTCAAAATCTGGGAAAAGCTTGATGACAAACTGCCCACTTTTAAATTACCTTCATAAATTCAGAAGTCAGTCGCACTGCATAACTGTCAAGTCCCAAAAAACACTTCATTCCATCACATCTCATGCATATCTTATGTCCCTTTCCTTCCCGCAGAGAGTTTCTCATCATGGTCGGGTCCGAAAAAGTCAGAGCCACAAATATGAACTGTGAAGTTATCACAGAAGTAAAGCATGACCGATCAGAGCCTACGGTTGACATCACATTCTGTGAGTGACCTCAGTGTGCATCTGAGTTACTCCAATATTGTAAATATGCATTCAGTTAACATAGTTGTGGTCTTTTGCAGTGGATGGAGAGAGGCTGGTGATGAAGGGATCCAAACTCACCACTGAAGAAATGCTCTCAGCTTTACAGACCCGCTGCAGTGCTAAAGATCCTCAGGCTAAAGCAGGAGACAAGAAATAGTGTATTGTTGAATATGTATTTATATGTGCGTAGATGTGTAATAAAATTGGTATCTGTCATGTCTTTGTGAGTTGAAGTCACTTTATCCTGTACAGTTTTGTATATCAACAGGCCTCTATAATCTAGCACACGTCTCTACTCATCTAATGTTCCACTCTGACAAACATTTTGTGGAAATGTGAATCTGAACAAATGTGTGTGTATTATTTTTACATCATATCCAGGTAAATAATGTATTTAGTGTTGAAGAATTTCTGGTGTGGTATCATATTCTAAAACCTTTAAAATCATGAAAGGAGATTTATAGGTTTGTTATTACATATCATTCCTATTAGAGAAAGGAATGCATTATAAAGTGTATTCTGCACAGTAAATGCTATGTCAGTATTCCCTTCTGAACATAGCCAAATATGAATAGTAGCATTCATTTGATAGAGTCTGGTTTTCTCGCTCTATATCTGAATGATTATTTATGTGAAAATAATGTCAGGGATATAATTTGCTTTTGTCTGTGAAATAATTATTCTTGAATGCTTAGAAAAAATGTATGAGTTGTCTATATTCATTGTAATAAGCATGTTATTACGTATGTAGTTGTTAGAGTACAATTGTAAAAAAAATTCATACAATCAGGTCTAATTAGTTAATGCACAATTTCGTAACTAACAAATAGCAATACATTTTTACCACATGTATTAACCTTGGTTAATGTTAGTTAAAAAATGTAATATTAATGTTAGATCGGGCTGCATTAACTAGGCGGTTATCATGAACTTAAAGGGATAGTCCACCCAAAAATGAAAATTCTGTCATCATTTACTCACCCTCAAGTTGTTTCAAACCTGTATGAATTTCTTTTTTCTGCTGAACACAAAAGAAGATATTTTGAAAAATGTCTGTAACCAAACAGTTGATGGACCCCAATGACTTCCATAGTAGGAAAAAAAAAAATACTATGGAAGTCAATGGGGTCCATCAACTGTTTGGTTACAGACATTTTTCAAAATATCTTCTTTTGTGTTCAGCAGAAAAAAATAAATTCATACAGGTTTGAAACAACTTGAGAGTGAGTAAATGATGACAGAATTTTCATTTTTGGGTGAACTATCCCTTTAATATGTAGGCTATCAGTAAATACTGAGGTTAACACTAAGATTAATAAATGCTATAGAAGTGTTTTTCATTGTTTCATTTGTTCATGTAGGCTTATAATGTTAACAAATGAGACCTTGTCAGGCACAGTGAGGGAAGGTCATCTTTTCAGTCAGGAAAGATTTCGTCTTATAGTCGGTAAAACACGCAATTGTAAAACTATTCAAGCATTTCTATGTGAATGATCTTTGTGATTGTTATCCTCTGACCCAGTGAATGTTATTACACCGTTTTTGTGGTCCCAAAAAAATGCGAACCCTTCCCCAGTTCTGAGTTGCGTTTTCGGGTGGGAGGTTGAGGAACTCCGCTCAATGACGCCGGATGATCTGATTGGCTGGTGTGATCGTGCACGTGCTGGAGGAGCTGTTCAAAAACCCCGCAGTCATTCGATCACATCAGACCCAATCTGAGCTTTGAGCTGTTGTTTGAGTGACAGGGAACATCATCATCCAGAAAAATGGTTGACAAATTCGTGGGAACATGGAAGATGACCACCAGCGACAACTTTGACGAGTACATGAAGGCTATAGGTATTATTCTTCATCATTGAATAATTTATTAAGAAATCAAATGCATTTTATTTTGCAAATCTCTCCATTTTGTTAAATGCAAAAAGAAAAGTTCGAGCAAAAAATTTCAGTGCATTTAACGTGCATTAATTTTCTGTTGATGGTCAAGGTGTCTCGTGAATGAGAGGTACGTTTCCTTTTTCAGGTGTCGGTTTCGCTACTCGTCAGGTGGGGAACCGGACCAAGCCCAACCTGGTCGTGTGTGTGGATGATCAAGGGCTCATTTGCTTGAAGTCGCAGAGCACCTTCAAAACTACTGAGGTCAAATTTAAACTGAACGAGTCATTCGAGGAGACCACCGCTGATGATAGAAAGACTACGGTTTGTAATGGAATAGTCGGAATATTTTCAGTGGTTTGAAGCTATCTACACTGTAAAAAAAAGTATTGTTGGTTTAACTGGTTGCCTTAAAATTTTGAGTTAATTGAAATTATATTTTTTTGTTAATACAACAAAGGAGATTGGTTTAATATACAGAAACTCAAAATATTGTGTTATCTGAACATTAATTATCTAAGTCGATTCGACAAAAGATAAAAAGTTGTGAAAGTTAACGGGCTTCTCTCTCTCTCTTTTTATCTGCAGACTGTCGTGACTCTTGAGAACGGCAAACTTGTGCAGAAACAGACCTGGGATGGCAAGGAGTCGACGATAGAGAGGGAGGTGACGGATGGGAAATTAGTAGCTGTAAGAATGCTCTTTTATTTATTATAAACACGTCATAGAAAAGGTCATAACATTAACAAATGGTATTACATTATAGTGCTTATAAAATAATTGCTAACTCAATGTTGTTAAACCTTTTATAGTGTAAACTTAAAAAATTTTATTTGCAATTTGAAAATAAATTTGAAGAAATTATGGATTTCACTTTTATTTAAAAAAGTAATTTTATTTTTATGCAACTTATTATATTTCCATGTATAAATATTCAGAGTTCCCATAAAAAACTGGAACTATCAAGAAATTTTAAAATGGTTATGGAAGCTGCTGTATTGAATATATACGATTTTATAATTTATAATATTCTAAAATATTTTATTCTGCTATAGTTTGCTCTTTGTGAGTGCAATCTTTATAAAATGAGTAAAATCCTTATCCAGTAACCATGGACAGCTATTAGTTATTTTAACAGCTAAGTTATTTTAAAATGTTACCTAATTATTCCATTCTCAGATGTTCAATTTTTGCAAGAGTTGTGCAATATAAATGGAAATGTAGTAATGCTTAACAACTATTGTACAGAACTGTTGCAGATAGACTTTTCCATTTTTCCCATTTACTTTCTCAGATGAATCTTTTGAGGTATTTATAACCATATCTTCTTTTGGCAGAAATGCACTATGGGTGATGTGGTGGCTGTAAGGACATATGTGAAGGAGGCATGAAGTTATCCAATCTGGATTTGAAGATGCCAGGCTCAGTTCAATGAGCAAAAAGCCAAAGTGAAACGTTATTTCTCTACTGAAAAATTATTATTTTTGACACCAAAGCAAATGCGTGCTGACCCTTTTAAAATGCATTTATTATCAGTCTTTATGATGCTTTGAATAAAGTTGTTTTTATTTGCCTTCAGCTGAGTTGTGGTTTGTTGATCCCTGCTGTTTTAACATAGGCTTAGTCAAAATGCATGTGTCAACGTTTTCGAAAAATCTAGGCCAGAGATTTAGCGTTGACTCGCAGTAAGGAATAATCTTCTCGTTTGTGCATACTTTGAAAGATTTCGCATAATACAAGGCGTGAGAGATGTTTTCTCATGAGAATCAAGGATTATGCAATTATATTGTAAGGATGATCTACTATAATTATAAGGATTATCTCACTAATTACATTATGAGTTTTTTTTAACTGTCAAAAACTACATATCTGTTTCACATCCATATATCCCAAAAAAATCCTTAAATTAACCACTTTTACTTTAACTTCCCTATTCTTCTAGTCTTCCATCTTTTGAAACCCTTACATATAGGTTAACATCTCAGAAAATGTGTTAAAGTGTTTAATAGTTTTAATTATTAAATTATTCATGATCTAAAATTGACAAAACCCTCCTTAAAAGGATAGTTCACCCAAAAATTAAACTGTTGTCATCATTTACTCAAGTCAAGTCATCTTCATTTATATAGCCCTGTTAACAATGATTGTTCCAAAGCGGCTTTACAGAGATACAAGGATAGTTTAAAGTAACAGAGATTGTTTTGGCTTTATAGCAGTTCTTGAATAAAGTTATTTTCCAGCTAAAGTTAATTTGATTGATTCACTTCCGTCGCAACGATCATTAGTTATTAACTTACCGTTTCCGTTTTCTGTAACACGACTCACCCTCAAGTTGTTCCAAACCTCTATGAGTTTCTTTCTTTACAAAAGAAAGGTGCCATTAATTGTCTGGTTACCAATTTTCTTCTTTTGTGTTCAACAGAACAGGTTTGGAACAACTTGAGGGTGAGTAAGTGATGACAAAATGTTCTTTTTTGGGTGAACTATCCCTTTAAGGAGAAACAAAGAATGTATTTTCTCACAGCATTTAAAATTAAATTGAATAATTCCATTTTAAAACATCATAATATTTACAAGTTAACACTCTTTTAGCTTTACACAGTTGAGTCTTGCTTCGTGACATGATGTTCAGATCATGTTTATGTATGGGAATATCTGGATATTAATAAGTGATATTTAACTGTACTGTACTTCTGAATAAAAAGGGCTAGTGATTTGAAATTTTGCCTATTGAACTATTACAATCTTATTTTCCAGTAAAAATGCTCCTTGCTGTTCATAATGTACATTATTTCCACATATCAAATCTTTGTGATAAAGTCATTTACTATTTATAGCTTCTGTCTGAGACATTCTTCACTAAAAATGAAAGTTACCGTCCTTATGGACTGATGTGATTTATCTTCATTAAACTATATATGTAGGTCCAGATGGTTCTTGCGTTCCCATGTCTTTTTTAACCCTTCACCTCAGTTGGATGAAGACAACAAGAGAGTTACTGTAACAGTGGACTGTGTCCAAGGGTACAGAGGATATGTATTTCTTTCCTCCTTTTAGTCGAACATTTCCCTTTTTGAACATAGTTTTAGCATGCGTAACGAAACTGGAACACAACGAGTCCCCAGAGTCATTCCTTTTGACCCACACAAAGAGCAGAGAATGTTCCACCAGTGGCTACTTTCCCAGGACAGGAAAGTGTAGAGATACACTGATTGTAATTGACAGCAAAAACAGCTGAAACAGGTGGGTTATGAGCCAGCTCTCTCTGTACAGCCTATTCAATAAAAACAATGCATTTTCCTATTACCCAACCTGTACAAAGTTTAAAAGGTGGAAGGTACTGGAAATGTGTTTTGAATGTTTGAAGATCACATATTTTCAGACACATTATTATGCTCTAATTCTAGTGATTCCTATCTCATTTGATTTGGGTTTGGCCTGATGCACCTCTCATCGCCATGCTGAGATCAGAAGAGCTGAGCATATGGAATGATTTACTTCTTAAAAAGATGTTTGTTGTCATAACTGAGCTAAGGCTTAGAGAAGTTAGATTACAAGCAATAGGTTTCATGTTTGTTGTTACAGAATTAAGGGAAAGTGCTGTTGCCCCAGTTGTTAAAGTTATAATATTAGACATTTAAGACGACAAAATGCAATATTGATTTATTTTTAATTTTTATGGAAAGACGATCATGGGGTAAAATTTTATTTTAGTGTCCTTGTTACACGTCACATGTGTTACTAAAGTAATGACTTTTAATTATGTATAATTACATGCAAATAACCCTACAACAAACCTAATTCTAACCCTAACCCTAAGTAGCCTACACATAATGGCAAACGTGTTGAAGATTAGCCAATATGATAAGCTGTTTTCCCACAAAAGCAGTTTATTCAGTGTAGTAAGCCTCTCCTCCATTGAAATCCCAAAATTTTTTTTTGCTAATCTTGCAGGCTTGCCTTCAAGCGGCTTTGCTTGCTTGCACACTCTTGTTTCTCGAACAAACGCAACTGCTGCCATTTTGCGTCTCAGTTTTTGATTGTAGTTCAAATTACGTCGGAAAACTTAAGTGTTAAAATGAACCTTCTATAATGTTTTTACAATGTTCATCCGATTGTTTTGTACATCATAAAGGTACATGTCTTTTGTCAGTAATGTAGCAATGACTGAAGAACAAGTCAGAAGTCCCTTTCCAGAAGCTTTCTAATTTTCAGGGCGGCGAATTCGCTTGACTCACTTGAACATGAACGGAATCAGCGTGGGAAACTTTTTCTCACTCATGCAAAACTCCCGAAATGGTGGATTATTAGAACCACTGGATTTCACCTGCAAAATTTTGCCGAGCAACGGTAAATGTGACCGCACCTTAAAGTCACCATGAAATCAAAATGGACAATTCTTATTTTTGTTTATGGAATATTGCAGCGACATCTCTTTTCTGATGATGACGTGTTTATTGGCGCGAGGGTGGAACATCCTGTCACTCAGACGTCACAATAATCGCAAACCACAACAATCCAACGATCCAACAAATTCCCGATATACAAAACCAATCCCTGCCCAACAATTTCTCTGTCTTGAGAAGCCATTTCACTTCATTTCACTAGAAAAGACTAGTGTATATAATGTCCATTTCATGGCGATTTTAATTGACAATTTTGTTTAATTGTGGATGCATTACAATAATATACAGGTAAAGTTAGGCTATATACAGTGGGAGAACAAGTATTTGATACACTGCCGATTTTGCAGGTTTTACCACTTACAAAGCATGTAGAAGTCTGTAATTTTTATCATAGGTACTCTTCAACTGTGAGTGATGGAATCTAAAACAAAAATCCAGAAAATCACATTGTATGATTTTTAAATAATTAATTTGCATTTTATTGCATGACATAAGTATTTGATCACTTACCAACCAGTAAGAATTCCGGCTCTCACAGACCTGTTAGTTTTTCTTTAAGAAGCCCTCCTGTTCTCCACTCATTACCTGTATTAACTGCATCTGTTTGAACTCATTACCTGTATAAACGACCTGTCCACACACTCAATCAAACAGACTCCAACCTCTCCACAATGGCCAAGACCAGAGAGCTGTGTAAGGACATCAGGGATAAAATTGTAGACCTGCACAAGGCTGGGACAATAGGCAAGCAGCTTGTTGAGAAGGCAACAACTGTTGGCGCAATTATTAGAAAATGGAAGAAGTTCAAGATGACGGTCAATCTCCCTCGGTCTGGGGCACCATGCAAGATCTCACCTCGTGGGGCATCAATGATCATGAGGAAGGTGAGGGATCAGCCCAGAACTACACGGCAGGACCTGGTCAATGACCTGAAGAGAGTTGGGACCACAGTCTCAAAGAAAACCATTAGATACACACTACGTCGTCATGGATTAAAATCCTGCAGCGCACGCAAGGTCCCCCTGAAGTTTGACAATGACCATCTGGATGATCCAGAGGAGGAATGGGAGAAGGTCATGTGGTCTGATGAGACCGAAATAGAGCTTTTTGGTCTAAACTCCACTCGCCGTGTTTGGAGGAAGAAGAAGGATGAAGAAGCGCTCACCCCAAGAACACCATCCCAACCATGAAGCATGGAGGTGGAAACATCATTCTTTGGGGATGCTTTCCTGCAAAGGGGACAGGATGACTGCACCGTATTGAGGGGAGGATGGATGGGGCCATGTATCGCGAGATCGGCCAACAACCTCCTTCCCTCAGTAAGAGCATTGAAGATGGGTCGTGGCTGGGTCTTCCAGCATGACAACGACCCGAAACACACAGCCAGGGCAACTAAGGAGTGGCTCCGTAAGAAGCATCTCAATGTCCTGGAATGGCCTAACCAGTCTCCAAACCTGAACCCAATAGAAAATCTTTGGAGGGAGCTGAAAGTCCGTATTGCCCTGCGACAGCCCCGAAACCTGAAGGATCTGGAGAAGGTCTGTATGGAGGAGTGGGCCAAAATCCCTGCTGCAGTGTGTGCAAACCTGGTCAAGAACTACAGGAAACGTATGATCTCTGTAATTACAAACAAAGGTTTCTGTACCAGATATTAAGCTCTGCTTTTCTGATGTATAAAATACTTATGTCATGCAATAAAATACAAATTAATTACTTAAAAATCATACAATGTGATTTTCTGGATTTTTGTTTTAGATTCCATCACTCACAGTTGAAGAGTACCTACAGTATGACTTCTACATGCTTTGTAAGTGGGAAAACCTGCAAAATCTGCAGTGTATCAAATACTTGTTCTCCCCACTGTGTATATATATATATATATATATATATATATATATATATATATATATATATATATATATATATATATATATATATAAATTTAAACTTTAAACTTTAAAAACATTGATTAATTTGGTTATGTACAGTAAGCTGGTCATTATTGACTGCATGGATCAGATCTTGTGAGCATCTGTGTATTGCATTATGGGTGTGTGCACCGCTTGCGGGATGTCTCAGTATTGTGTGTCGGATTCACAGGGGTCCTGTCTTCGTGTGTTGACCTGCAGACTGTTTTGCTTGTGCAGATAACACTACAGGAATGAAATCATATCCTTTGAGTAACATCTGGAAAGCTGCACCGCAGGAGAGCGATCGCACCCTTCCGCTCACTTTCCTTACATTGGAACGGACAATCATATCGGCCTCGGATACAGTCCCTCACACTGCCATAAAACAGCTTCCTCTGTTATTGACACATCAACAGAACCTCTTCCACAGACAGCGAAGGTCATAAAACCAATAGAGACCAGCAGGCTTATCCGATAATAGTCAGTTAGCATTTCTAGCATGTTTGTAACATTGCCTAGTTTTTCAATGTTAATCTTCCTGAGGCCTACCATGACCTCTGTGTTTTAATTGGTCAATTCGTGCCTTCACAACAGTAGCTGATATGTTGTAAAATGCTTTGATTTGCAAATCAATCTGTCGACATAGCTGCTGAAAAGGGTTTTGGGTTCACTTCAGTTGCCTGGTGGGAATCAGGGTTGCTATGTGTCAGTTGAGTCAGCAGGGGCTTCTGGGAAGCTTGTTGCTATGCAACTAGCCTGTTGGACTCCAAATCCAGCTCAGAACACAAAGAGCTGCAATGGTCACTGATGGAGGGACATCTGTGGCCAAAGAACCCATACCTGCAAGAAACTGGGCTGAAAGATTTGAGTGCACAGCTGACCTCATGCTTTAACAGTCTTGAGAAATGACTGTAAATGCAAGGAATCTTTTATCTTACAGTCCGAAAATAAATGAACAAATATGGTAATTACGAGACATATAATCAAAAAAAAAAAAAATCACTCATTTTTTCTGTTTGAAACTGTATGTGTTTGTTTGTTTTTGTGCAACACAAAATTAGATATTTTGTTTTACACAATGTCTGAACTGTGCTTCCATAAAATAAAAATTAATGGGTATATCAAATCTGCTTTTGTGTTCCATGAAAAAAATAAAAAAAATAATGTTTTGCAATGGACCATGTTTCAGTAAAAAGACAAATTGAATATTAATATAAAATATAAAAATTAATAACTAACTTTATTTTACAGTCCTGTTCCTTATGTACATACTATATACTTTTTATATTAATTGCAATAACTGGGTTATAACTAGTACTAACCCTGAACCCTGAAACCTAACCTTAATCCATTTAGTTACCTTATGTTAGTACTTTCTTAAGTACACTGTAAGTGCACGCAAGTACACATACTGTAAAATAAAGTGCAACCAACCAATAAACAAGCCAACCAACAAACAAACAAATCTTTTTTTTTTTTTTATGAAATTGTTCACTGTTCTTTTAATGCATTACTGTTATTCAATATTTTAAATCACAGATCATTTTATATACCACATTTTTATATTACCACACACTCGGTTTCAATATTTGCATTTGGACTATGAGCGAAATATTTCTTGGTTTTGTATTAATTACTTAAGACTGCTAAACATGAGGTCAGCTTTGTTTAAGAACACTCCAAACTGTCCAAACTCTCCCTTTAACCTTGATAAGGTGGGATGAGTCATGAATGAGTGTTTTTAACTGATTTCCTTCCTCATCCTTTGGATTCACTGAGGACATGTGATCTGTAATCCCATACAGAGAACTGCTCAGTATGGAGCCTCTGTACAACATCAAAAAAAAGGGGCCAGTCAAAACAGTCACAGATGTTCATCCTACATAACTGTAGAGGAGTTTCTCAAGGGCACAATGGTAACAGAACACAGTTGTGACCTCGAACCTTTTAACTATTGAATTCTGAATCCACAATCAAAGTAACCATTAGGCTTCCCCATCCCAATTTCAGTCCAGCATGCAAACACTCACTTGTAAATCAGTGGTCTTTAATGCTAGGAAGCTTGAGGACTACATGTGCTTGATACCCGATTTTCTGGAACACGGAATCTTCCCATTTGGGACCAGATAAAGAATGAAAGGAAGATCTTTGGAATTCTGTTTAGAATTCCTGTTAGATATAGTTTGAGGAACACACACAGTATACTTGTCTCAGATAAGAGAATGTGCAAGTGGGAGTTAAATCTCATTCCCATAACCCATCCTAAGGCAGTGAATATGGCATGTTACACAAATAAGGTACAGAATAGGCCTTAAATCTTTAGGATTAAGCTTTTTTTTTTTCTTTTTTTTTATTTTTTTTTAAACATGGTCAGTGAAAAGAGGGCTTTTTTTCTTCAGAAAATGTTACCTATAAGTGTCAGGTAGTCAAACTATTTTCTATGAAGTGTTTACTTTTTCCTTTTTTCTTAAATGCAAAAATTTATAAAAATATAATTAGAACACACTGTAGCCTATATGTCAGGTTTAGAGAAGACTCAAACAGGTGAGTAAATAAACAATGTTTATTGAGAACAGAAGCACGGAACAAGCAGATGTATGGGTCATGCAAACTTGAGATGAAGATAGAACTTAGCTGAAGAGTAATATGAATGTCTTTGCAGGTGGAGTGGAAACCAGAGTGGAGAACAGATGAAGATGATCAATGGAGAAGGCAGATGGCAGATCAGAAGACAGACTGAAGATGAGCATCTCAGGTTGGTAGATCAGGAAAGTAACAGGTAGTGAGTCTTGTGCATCCATGTAAAGACAAAACCAGACACTGAACAGAAGGTGAAGGGTTGTATAAAGGGAGTGAATGATGAGGTGCAGGTGTGGTGAATCGAGTGGGCGGAGTGTGCCGATCTGGTGGATCCCTGACAGTATATTTCGGATAAATCAAAGAACAATAGTTGTTTGATAATGTTCCCAAAAATGAATGGTTGAGCTTGACAAATACAGTCAACAATAAAATGTGCGTACAATTTGAGAAATTTAAATTATGTACAGTCCGAAAGATCTTATGTCCTGATTGCCACAATTCTATGGATTTTTTAAATAAATTTTTTTTTTTTTTTTTTTAATGACATAATAAATACAATAAAATAAATTAAGCTGAATATGCCATAGTCAAGGAGGTCTTCTGAGGTGGGACAGGCCCACCTCTCATGGCAAATCATAACTATTTTATGTTTAGGTGAACTGATATGATATCACTCATACAATCTGTTATGCCCCATTGACAGTTAGATGAGGCTGGAAGTTCATGCTTATGTTTTTCTATTTAAAAAAAAAAAAATTCTATATGAATCACATCGTACAAAGTCATGCAAAATTGCCTCCTCATAAAATAGTTGCATTCTTTCATGTTATTCAGGTTGGACAGGTTGTACAAAAGGGACTTTAATGTGTTCCTAACAATATACTTTTCATAGAGCCATGTTAATTGTAAGTTAGGTAATAATTTATCTAACAAATCCAGTAACAAAACAAAAAATATGATTTGTGCCTCTAGTGCTTTGAATTTGTACCCAATTTGTGGGCAGTACCCTATAAATACACCCAGGTTCTCTCACCATTATGCTCATGCCAATGAAATGCCTGTTATGTTCTGAATGAACAAAGTTCTCCAAACCTTCCCGTCAACTCCTTGTTTTCCGCTGATCAATTTCAATACATGTCAAGCAATGAAAAAGTGCTTTTTTCCTGTTGGAGAGGAGCAATTGACGTTTGAGCGTCATAATACTTTGCCTGTATAGTTTATATAAAAGAGATATATCTATGTGTTTTTATTTTTAAGAGTCTAGAGAACAATAGCTCTGTGAACACCCTTTAATTACTTTCAAACACGTACTTCCACACGCTGTAGGGGGGAGATAACGTGGGTCTGTGATAGCTCAGAGGAAAAGGAAGCTATAAGTCATTCACTAACCTTTCTTCTCACTGCTTGTAAACAAAACACTTACGGTTGTACTTGAAATTTAACCCCCGAATCGTCACGGATTGAGATTTATTTGAAACACCAAACAGGATTTGGTGTAATTCAGCTCAGAATCACCAATATATCACTATAGTCATACCTTCAGATCAATGCTATTTCAAGAATGATAAATTTAACCCATTACATTGTTGCTCAGTGCTCTAAATGTGGAATACAAAGCAACTTTGAAGTGATGGCTGCTTGTCTTTCGGCTTTGTCTGCACACAGCTGCAAGTAGCGTATAGCAAACAAACATTTTCAAATGTCAGATGTTCTGGAACGCTTTATGGCTTTTCCCACGGCTAACTTTTGATCTAGAAAAGCCGAGGGGGAAGTGGCTCATGTGATCAGACAGACAGAGCCACATATAGGACTGAGAGGTACTCTGAATGGGCCACAGAAAGGGAGGTGGTGGGAGGTATACAAGCTCTGACCGCATGACGCCAAGCCCTTCACAGTAGCGCTCACCTCTGAAATGTGACATAATTAACTTAATGGGGTCTATGTGTCAAATAATGGCAACAAATCATATGAAAAGGGATTTGTGTGCTCTTAGTTCTCAGTTAAGGAACAAAATACGTAAGCAGCCGACGTATACGGAAGCAGTAAAGAACTTGCTTTGTTTCCCTTATTTTTTTTTCTTTTTGATAGATGTCATGATATACTTTTGAGTCATATTACATGCACTTTTAAATGGAATTTTTGCATCAAAACAAAACAAAAACAAAAACAGAACAGAAAAACAAAATAAACAAGCCATATATTTTTTGTACTTTTAAAAAACAGAACAGGATAAAAAAGCAAAAAAAACAAACAAACAAAAAACATTTTTTGTAGCCTACTTTTAAACAAAAAAGAACAGAAAAAACAACAAGAAAATAAATTAATAAATACATGGAAATGTTGTACTTTTAAACAAAAACAGAACAGAACAAAGCTAAAATAAATAAATAAATAATTGTTCACACTACTAGACTATTTAAAATTAAATAGTGAAGGCTTCAAAGAATGTCATGACCAATGTTATTTTTGATTCCTTATGTATCATGCAGTTTTAAACAGTTTAAACTTTACAGTTTTAAGCTTGTAAAGGCTTATATGCATTCCATAACCTACCTAGATTAAACAATAAAGTGTTTATCAGGATATAATAGTGTCATTTACCCTAATAAAACGTTATACAATGATTTTAGTAGACATTTCTGAATTAAGTTACAATATAATATGTACTCTGAGTTTAAATCTCGGTGTGGGGGCTGACATCACATGATTTTCTGCACTGTCACCACAATTTCTTATTAAACTCCCTTAACATAAGCGCTGAAATAAGGGCATTTAAATCTCAAACCCTGAGACTTTGCAGAGATAGGAGTTCATAAGAAACCAAGTCAGCAAAGAAAAGATGTATCACCGACTGCATGAAGGAATTGTCCAGCTTGAAATAGTTTTGAAATCATTCACGTTTTCAAGGTCAATAAGCCATACAGAATTAATAAAAACCTTTCATTTAAACCAAAATACCTTTTTAACTCAAATGCGAAACCGCAAATGCAAACAGAGCCTGCTACAGAGTTTGTCTTTACCCCAATTATTAATCAAAAAGAGGCGAGTTTGGAATCTGCAGCAGATTGGGACGGTTTGTGCTGTTCTTGCAAGCAGGGAAGTTGATTCCCCAGTTTATTTTGGGTGTGTGAGGGTGAGGACAGCAAAGCTCTTAACTTGTACGAGCTACAGGCTGTAACAAGTCCCGTTCACACCAAGAACGATAACTATAGTGTCCAGAGCAACGAACGATTTTGTTTATTATAAGCGCGCTGCAGTTTTTTTGTCTGCCGCTTTAAATGCTCGAGCTCTTTAAAGTCTTGCGGTTTCTGATTGGCTGTCATTCTTTTTTATTTTTCATCAACTGAAAAAAAAAAAAAAAAATGTTCTGAGAGAGCTTCCTAAGAGATCTTTTCTCTGTGCCCTTATCCTTATAGTTGTGGTGTGGACTCTGCTATTCTTTTTATCATTATCAATATCGTCCTTGTGTGAACAGGAATCTCTTTAATGCTTTGAATATACCATGAAATGTTGAAGGAAAACAGGTGTTTAACATTTAAATGTTTTTTAATTGTGCAGATCATCTGTTATATGACACAGAGTTCAGCAAAGGTTTTGAGTCACTTATTGCCTCAGACATTGCACAGCTCTTCACAACTCTTGACACAATAGTAACAAAGTTCAAGTAGGCTATAACACAATAAATTCCAGTGTAAAATGTCCTCCTCTGCGTTTACTGTGTGATTTTATTTGGAATCCTTTAACCCATCGTGGTTCTTCGTTTTAAACCGTGCAGGTACTGTGATTATCTGTGTATGGACAGCAGACTGACACGCTCACACACCTCGCTTGTAATCCTCAGCCGGTGGCAGGTTCCATGCAGGTCAGCGTTTGCTGGACACAGCTTTTATTTGCCCCTGATTATTTCTGTGCAAGTCACCTCACATCCTGTCAGGGGTGATCATCCTCACATGGGCAGATTCTGTTCCGCCTGGGGGCCTCCATTCAGGGACCAGCACAGTCACTAGGCCGGCCAGACCTTACTCACAGGCCCAGGGCAGCCCAGTCAGCAAATACACCACCAACAGAGAATGAGAGCAACACACAGACATAAATACATCCCGGTCTTTTAACAGCTGGCCACCATAACAAGCGTCCAAAGACAAAACCGGCGGACAGTTTTTGAAGCCGTCTACATTTGACCCTTTTGCATTGACATGTGGATGTCTAAATAAGCACAATTAATCTCATTTAGTCAGTACACTTACTAACCACAGAAACTCAATTTAGCTATGCTCGCAAGTAGTTTACAATTCATCCCCTCTCTGTCTTTCTCGCTCCCCTTTTTAAAATGAAATAACTTTTAAGTTTGAGAATCTGAATTAATGAGAATTGACCAGTTCACTTCCATAACTGCAAAATCATATGAATGACATTGTCGCCATCTAGTGGTGATGAGTCTAGACAAGTCTCACTTCTATTTGAGGACTTTTTTATTATCAATAAAATAATTTTTTTTATGAATGTACAAACGAATTTTTTTTAATTTTAGTTCATTTTAAATGGACTAATTATTTTATAAAAATACTAACATGATATTCTAAATAAATATGAGGAAATGAACACTGCATGGATAATAATTGTAAAATAATTAGATAAAAAAAAAAATAGTTTATAAGTATAGCGAGTGTTGAAAATACCCAACTTACAAATATAGACAATTATTTTAGCAATTTATACTGCTGTATTAATTTTCCAAAAGTTTCAGAATTTTTTGTAGTGCTTTTAATAATAATAATAAAAGTTAAATGAGAAAATAGGACGTTTTCATCAGACATGTAAATCCACAATTGGGTTTGGATGTGTATTGTCAAGCATAAATGAAAATAATTATTTTATTGTGTAATTATACTTAATTATTTTACCATAATTCCAGAAGCTCAAACAGTAGAGTGTGGTGACCGATTCCTAAGGAATACATTAACAAATAAAATGTAGCAGCCTATAACTTTACTTACTGCAATGTCAGTCACTTTAGATAACAAAGGCCAGCCAAATGCATAAATGTAGGCCTAAATAATTATTTTACTATAAATATAATAAAAATATTGAAATAATCAGTTTAAAATTATATGATCACCGTATTAATATTTTAAATAACCAAGTTTCAGATTAATCATGACTGTCTGATTAATCGTGACTGTCTTTCTTTACATCCTGGTATAGTAATGTTCATCGCATAATGAATGGTCTTTGCAGCCTGCACCACTATAGGATATCACAGGGGTGCACAAACAGTTGGTGCAGTTTAATTTTGAGATATTTGGACAGTTTGTATCTTTTGTAGCAGACAAGTCTTTTTGCTATGATAAATACAATTACAGAAACGGTCTAAGGCAGTTGAAGCGAAAAACACCAACTACAAATGTATAAGCATAGTGGTATATTCCGGCTCGAATGAGAGGTTGTCATGGCCGCTGCCTGAGCAGATTAGCCTATTTAGTGAGTTGAAGTCTAAATAAGATTAACAAAAGGAGTCAACATGACAGCGGATAGTGAGGAAGAAACGGCCAAAAACGGTCAGAAATCCGATGACAGTGACAACATGACAACGACTGAATACTGTGCGCAGCTGCAGCAGTGGATGTGGCGCTATTACTGTAGCTATGCGAGCTGGCAGAGCTGGGTGTTGATGTCCGCGCCGCTGTTTCCTCCGCCTCAGTTCGGTTGCCAGGCACCCGGCAGCTCCACATCTACATATGCCGCGACGCCCGCTGACATCGCCGCCTGGTATAACCAGACGAGCCCACCGTCCAGCCGTCCAGCAGCCACTGCCACATCCAGCACTGCTGACAGAGGACCAGCACAGCCCCAGCCCGCAGGTAACAGTTACTGTAGCTGTCAACCCAATGCTCGGAGGAGACGGAGTAATCAGTTGCATCATTAAACACACGTTAACTTACGTTAATGAAGAATTGAACTATTTACATTTTATCTAGCTATAGTATATCTCCATAATCCCCAGCTGGATAAACTTTTAGCATTATATAAACCATTTCCATATTGTTTTGAGTAGGCTACTTTAAATGTGTTTTACACAGTCAAGTTAAAGGGTTAGTTCACCCAAAAATTTACCCACCTTCAAGCCATCCTAGGTGTATATGACTTGCTTCTTTCAGCCAAACACAATCAGAGTTATATTAGAAAATATCCTGGCTCTTCCAAGCTTTATAATGGGAGTGAATGGTACCTTAGATTTTAAAGCCCAAAAAAGCACATCCATCCATCATAAAAGTAATAAACACGGCTCCAGGGGGTTAATAAAGGCCTTCTGAAGCAAAGCAATGCATTTTGTTAGAAAAATATTCATATTTATAACCTATAAATTATAATTAATCACTGGCTTCCCATAACGGCCGTACGCGAGTCAAGTTCCGGCAGAAGAGTAACCTCTGACCCGACGTATGACGTACTGACGAAAGTGGAAGCAAAACAAAACACCGGTCACGAATTAAAAGTAAAATGAGAATTTTTAAAGAGAAATGTTGGAAGAGCTTGAGTTTGTTGCCCAGTCGTATTTGTTTGCACTACCAGTGTTCTCTCACCGAAGATTACGCTACGACTAGATCCTACGTCATGCGTCGGGTCAGAGGTCACTCTTCTGCCAGAACTAGACTTGTGTACGGCAGTTACCGGAAGCCAGTGATTATAGTTTATAAAGTTATAAATATGGATATTTTTCTTACAAAAATGCATCGCTTCAAAAGGCCTTTATTAACCCCCTGGAGCCGTGTTGATTACTTTCATGATGGATGGATGCAATTTTTGGAGCTTCGAAAACTAAGGCTTTATTCACTCCCATTATAAAACTGGGAAGAGCCAGGATATTTTTTAATATAACTCTGATTGTGTTTGTCTGAAAGAAGAAAGTCATATACACCTAGGATTGCTTGAGGCTGAGTAAATGATGGGATAATTTAAATTTTTGGGTGAACTAACCCTGTTAGACTACACTGTGCCTGCCTACTCAACATTTAGTGTAAAGACAGAATGTTGTATAAAAACAGATTAAATTATACCTGCTCCGATCTACCTCAACCTCTAGTAACAAAGTATGCAGTTGAAATAGCTGTGTAAATGCATTTATGCCACCTCTAAGTAGCATTAAACAGTCTGTGTAGACACTTAAAATCCACGTCTGAAGCGCTTCTGTGCCACCTTTTCACTAAGGTGTGTGATGTTGGGTACAAAAGTCTCACACCACCACATATAAATGACACATAAATGCACAGAACCAACCTTAGTGCATGTCACATATTATCTGTTAGTGGAAGAATTAAATAAACTACATTGAGAATGCACACTGAGGTTTGTTGAATTTCATGTGAAAATCATATTATTTGATACATTTATGTCTGCCTATATGATGGCACTCTCTGTCCTAACGTTATCTTTTTTCTTTCAGGTAGAGAGTACACCATCCCCTCCCCGCTACGTAGATTTCTGGCTGAAACTGTTGATTTCTTCCTTCTCTTCTGTGTAAAGGCAACCATAGTGTTGTGGATCATGCATCTCAGTGGAATGAAGTGAGTTGAGAAGTTGTTCAAAATACTAACTACTACTACTACTACTACTAGTAAAATACTAGTAAATAAAAGTAGAAAACTAGAAAAATAAAAGTTAGTAAAATCCTTCTGGATCATTGGACAGTTATAGATTTAGTTATATTTTTAAAATAGTAGTTTATCAATTATATAGAGAGATATGCACTACTTAAAACATTGGTGTCAGTAAGATTTCTTAAAGAAATATGAATATTTTTATTCAGCAAGGATGCATTAAATGGAAAAAAAGTGACATTAAAGTCATTAAAATTATTTGAAATAAATGCTGTTTTTTGAACTTTCTGTTCGTCAAAGAATCCTATAAAGAGTTTTAAGTACATTTTTATTGAAGTTTAAACATTGATAATAATAATTATGTTTCATGTGCACCAAATCAGTATATTAGAATGATTAGAATGAGTAATGGCTGCTGAAAATTCAGATTCGCCATCACAGGAATAAATTACATTTTAAAATAGAAAAAAAGTATTACTGTTTTACTGTATCTTTGAGCAAATAAATGCTGCCTTGGTGAGCATAAGAGATATCTTTCATAACCGACTCGTATGTCGTATAATGACAGGTCACATGTCTTTGATCTTCTGAACAGAGATATTTCCAAATTCATGATGCAGTTTATCGTGGAAGAGATTGATGAGACCACATCATTGGAGGACCTGCAGAAGATGATGGTTGTGGCTTTAGCATACAGAGTCCTAGTGTGCGTCTATGAAGTGAGTGAGTCTCCGCAAGCTTCTGGCATCATTTGTCTTCCGTTTTACAAGCCTTGTCTCTCAGTCTGTTTTTAATTTACATTTTTCTTTGTTTTTGTTTTTTTTCAGAAAGTTAAATGATTATTAATTCCATCCTTAATATCTGGTGCAAAGCCTCTGTAGTCTAGAAATGATTTGAATGAGTGTGTGGTTTTAGACAGCTCACACATTCCTTCAGTCTGTGTTCTGTCTTTATCTGCAGATCATCTGTATTTGGGGAGCTGGAGGTGCCACGCCAGGAAAGTTCCTGCTGGGTCTTCGAGTCGTCACGTGTGACACGACAGTCCTGGTGCAGCCTAATCGGGTTTTGGTAGTACCGGCATCCAATGTCAGCTTATCTGCGTGAGTTATGCGTGTATTTATAATGCATGGGCTGACAAACTAAAATGATTTAATAACTTTTTTCTTTCATCTTGCAGGTCCACAGTACGGGCCTTAAACAAAAACTTCTCCATCGCCTTCCTGTTCCCTATCTTTATCACGCTACTCTTTTTCCAGCACAACAGAACTGTTTATGACGTTGTGGCTGGAACCATCGTGGTTCGTCGGAGAAGAGCCAGATGACAGGTCTGTTTGTGTCAAAGTCATGTGAAAACGGCCCCTGTCAAACATCAAATGCTTACAGATGTTCTCAGTATTTTATTTGAATATATCACAATAGTTTGTACTGCAGATTTGCACTAATGATCCCAGTATCAATGTCTGATCACATGGCTATTGTTTACAACACTGGGAAATATCTGCTTTCTTAGAGAAGTTACTGATCTTGCAACAAACAGTTTTTCATGTTGAAGAATGATGAGTGATATTAAGCTCAAGACACATGTTTTATGTAGACATGCTTGGAAATTTCATCCGGGTGGAATGTTTTACTCTAAACACCAGCTTAATCCACAAGGTTTTCATGACTTCTCCCCAGATTCGAGCTTTATGGCCCAGACGAGTCTGTTATTAATCTTACCAAAGGCAAGGAATTGAGCTCGTGTCCTTCCACACATGCATGCAGCTGTCCGGAATGTTCCGTTCCTGTTGTAAATTCAGTCGGTGGCTGATATGCCTCACAACATTTCTCAGGGTTTCTTAAAAACCTGTTTTATTTGTCATGTGTTTCAGTTATGATCTTTTATATGTAAAGAATTAAGTATTACATTTTGAAATTCACATTATCTGCCCTTACAGTATGCGGCATGCCAAACACATCAGCTGTTTTGATTTATCATTGTGCATGATTCATATATAAAAAATTATTAAAATCCTTGAAGACGATATTCTATGGGATACATTATCTTTCTCGTGTCACAGTATCATTGAGATACTAATATATTTTTTATTTATATATTTTTTTTATCCTTACGTTTTCTGTTTTAATTGAAATTGCAAGTTTTAGTCATTTTGTTGTCATTTTAATTCATTTTTCTTATTTTTTATATGTCCATAGTTTTAATAAATGTTTATATCAGTTTGAATTTTACTTATTTAAGTATATCAAGTTAAAATTGAAATATTAAATGAAAATGAGAAATGCTGCCTAGCAACTAGCTAAAATAAAGTAAGTTTAAGCTTTTTATATTTTTATTTCAGGTAACATTTATTTTATTTTAAGTTACGGATAGGTTTTTAATGGTTTTGGTTTTAGTTAACCATATAAGTACAAGGTTGAGGAATGATGATGATATTGATTACTAGTGTAGAGAATTAAAACAGTGCTTCTTGATAACCACTAGGTGGTGATATTTGTTCATAAACACAACCCTGAGTTCTTTGAAATTCAAAGCCAATGTCCTTTGGCATTGTTCAATTACACAGTCACATTCCATAGATAGTGGCAGTCCACATTCTCACAAGCAGAAAATGTTTCCTAATGATCACGTGCCAATCATGCAAGAAACTGTGAAATTGCATTGTTCTGGTAAGACTCACTGATGATTTAGATCTTTGAAATACATATCCATAACTATAAAGCCTTTTTGTTTTGATTTTTCTTTCTGTTTGCCCATTCTGGTCTCTCTGGAGGTCTTGGAGTTCCAGGAGTAATTCCTCATAATCCAAACCTTGTGGAGCAAATGAAGAAAACAGACACACAGGTCCTAGCTAGGACAAATGTGCGCACCAACATGCACACACAAACACGTACTATTAAGTCTAATAAGCAAGGCTTTGAACAAACATCACAAGATGATACAATTTATATCATCTTGTGATGTTTGTTCAATATGCATTATCAGATAAACTTGGATCATTCAAGTTCATCTGATAATACATAGGCCTATTGAATTTGTAGTCTTGTGCAGCACGAGTTTCTTTTATAAGCATTAACGGCACTTAAAAGTGATTTTTTTCCCTCTTAAAAAATAAATGCTAAATGTTAAAAGTACAGTCACATGAGATGTACTCCAGTCATATAACATCACCTAATAAAGGTTGTTTAATTTCACATGGAGAAGACCGTCTCATAGAGGCCGCCATTTTGAGATCACATGATGAATACTAACCTTTTCCTGGAAACCCCCTTAATATTGGACACTTTCACTCACAGAATAAATGAATCACGGCTAACTGAGTATAGCACTTTTCTACAATAGAATCACTAATCACAAACGTTTGCTGTGATTCGTTTTTACTGCATCCAAACCCCTGTTAGTCCAAAGATAACGATAAAGATATAGTTCTAAAAATCGTTCTCAATATTAAAGAATAGCAGAGTTCACAGCACAGCTAAAAACACAATATCGTTGGAATCACTTTCAGCTTGCTGAACAATAAAAACATTAACAGCCAATCAAGTCTGCATCTGAAATCGCATACTCTCTTGAATAGGTTCTTATTTTGATTAAGTAATTACAGGAACTTCATGGCCGCTAAACAAGTAAGTTCTATATAGTATAAATGTGTGTAGTGAATGTAATCTGGACGTACTAAATTAGCCATGTTGTCATAATCATTTGACCACCAACCACGTGTCAGTTGCGTCACTAAAGTGTTAAAGTGTTCATCGTATGCACCCTTCAGAATCTGGATGCTGTTGAATGTAGTACTGTGAATTCGGACATACTTCTATTGTCACATTCTGTTTTTCACCTACTATAGGGATGGGAAGTATGCGATTTCGGATGTAACCCAAGTGCATTTTTAACATAGAAACTGTGCCTCATAGGCACACACAACTTGCATACATTTCCAGTTAAAAATAAAAACTTAACATTGTTTTATTCTTACTTTCAAGCAAACTTAAATGTCATTGAGAGCATAGTGTTCAGTGTTTTCATTTTAGAGAGTCTTGCTCTCTTTTTGTGAGGTCTGCCAGTTTGCTTCAGAGACAACGTATCTTTACTCACCCACAGCCTCACCAATGTCTGCCCGTCATCTCTAATATGAATTTTTTACTGGGTTGCACATCTGGTTTGGCTGGCCAGCAGTGCTTGGCAAGGCCACCGGGTTCACAGCTGCTGGCTCTTCCCACATCCTCTTCATCCGGGATTCTGGTAAAGCCGTCCCCATGGATAGTACTTCACCCTGCTGAGAGGACTGATTGGCAGGCTCAAGACAACTTGATATGGTAGGTCTGTTTGCCACTGAACCGCAGTGCAGCCCAACCTGGAACCGACAGCATGCTGAAATTATTAGTTGGATTAGTCTTGATTTCCAATGTGAAAACAGACATTATGTTTAATAATATTGTGCCATATGAGCATCATCTGAGTGGTTAAAGTGTTGGACTTTAACCAGCGGTGTTTCCCATGCAGATATGAATCTTGCTTGTAACAAATGGCATGTTAAAAAGCTGATTTCTCAGTGATAATTTAGTCACATCATCATAGGAATCTAATAAAGAGTTTGTTTGTGGGCCAATGTTAAATCATGGGTTTTGGTTTTCCATGATTCTTCAGCTGTAATTAGATCCTAATGATTAAAAAAACATCAAAGGCTCTGGTGAGTTTTATTATACACTACCATTCAAAAGTTCAAGTTCAGAAATCATTCTAACATGCTGATTTGGTGCTCAAGAAACATTTCTTATTATTATCAGTGTTGAAAACAGGTTTGCTGCTTAATATTTTTGTGGAAAATGTTGATCATCCTTTGCATGAGCTCAAAAGAACAGCATTTATTTGAAACAGAAAACTTTTGTAATATTATAAATGTAATTTATGCAATTCAATGCATGAATAAAAGTATTTATTTCTAAAAATAAATAAAAATCTTAGTGACCCCAAACTTTGAACAGATTTTTTTTAGATCATTTTAGATAATTTGCTTTATAATGATAATTAGGCCCTGTTATTAACACTAGAAGAAATGACTACTGAATTTAACACATGTGTGATGTGCAAAATATGATTATTTTGACAACGATAATGATTTTCTGGTTGACAAGAAAAAAAATCTCGCTTAGATATATCTGAGAATCAGTTTGAAACACTAGCTAACCTGAATGACCTACTAATCAATATTTCTAATAAATATTTGACATGAAATTGTTGTATCTGATGGTGTTCTGTCTGTATTGAACGCACACATTTTGTGAGAACAAGGAAAACGCAGACGAGGCACACAAACAAATGGGAAGGACTCTGAACATGTTGAAACGAGCAATCCAAAATAATTCCGACATAAACTTTTATTATTCAGTTATTTTTGCTTTCAGTGTGTTTGCATGTGACCCACTACCTGTGAAACAAAATTCCCTTTGCATTTTTTATCTCTAGTAGACCTGAAAACACGGCCTCATTAAAATGACTCTTTTTATGTTTTGTGTATTGTGTGCCGCTCACCGTGAATCAGGAGAGACGAGGTGACTAATTAGGGAACTTCACAGCGAGAGGAGCTGGTGAGGATGCTTGTGACAATAACAAGCCCCGTCGACAGGAAGGATCTCTCCTGAGCTGATCCCACAGCGATCCACAGCACTGAAAGCAGAGCGCAATATTAATGCCTCGACTTAATGAGGCCTGTTTGGAGAGTAATACTGTTTACAACAGGTTACATTTGGCTGACCTATTTTTTAGAATTTTTTTCTGATGCAAAAAGTACAGGAATGGTTTAAATATCAATGTTATTGACACTAAAGTGCACACCAGACCTTCAAAGTATAAAGCGGTCTACATATTTCACAAGTCATCATGACCTAGGTCTAAATCTTTTCTCTTATGAAAAATGATTTTGTATCTGTCTAACTGGAATAACAAGCCAATGAAATTGCATACATTTTACTTTTATTTGGCCACAGATATGTCATCATTTTCTTCAGGATTCTAGACAGCAACATAATGGATCGTCCCAGATCCGGCACACATTTGGAAACATTGAATCCACATGTACCAGATGTGGCCCGGATCTGGGCTGACATTATGTTGCTGTCTGGGGAATATAAAGTTCAAAAGAACAACATTTATTTGAAATAGAAAGAAATGACCTTGCTGCATAAAAGTACACATTTTTCTAACTTACTGACCCCAAACTTTTAAATGGAACATACATAAACATATAATTAGGTTGATTGAAATGATTAAAAACATTTGAAATGAAATGCATTTTGCAACAGTACTGGACAAAGCAAAAAAGATGTGTGACCCTGGTTGCATCTGGTTCATTCTGGTTCACCACCACTGGTTACTGCCAACCAACCAATGACTGATCAATACAATAAACACAGTGGCGTAAAAAGCTTCATCTGGTATCAGAACTATGGCATAACAGCAAGTCTGAAGATTGAACTACACAGCATAGTCGTTTTGGGGATAATCCATGGATTTTCCACTTCCTTTCAGAAGGGAAAAATGTGTCTCTGTCTTCTCTCCTCTGTGTAGAGTCTTTAAATAGCCTCCATTAATCCTTATGCATTCATAATCACTATAGCTCTCTGCCATTTTTATCACTCTAAGAGCTGAAATCACCAATGAAGCCAAAGCTATATATTACAAGTAGCCCATCTTGCAGATCCCTGTACTCCCCTTCCGAAACTGAAAGGCAGAGTTGTTAAGATGTGGTCTAATCGGGTTTCCTACAGTGGGACAGAAGGAGAATTAGTGCCTTTCAAACAAGAGTCACGCTGTGCACGAATAACCACACTTCTGCTGTATGCTGATACCACTGTGGTGAAGTCTGAACCGAGTGACCTTATTTAGTGTGACTGGATTTCCGGACAGGCGAAATTCAGTATTTTCCTCATAGCCTACACAAGAAAAGCACATGTGGTGCTCTAAACAGGGTTACTAAAGTTTGATATTCACTCGCATTCTAATCAAGCATTTTATGCAGAGCATTCGCAGCAGAATTGAAGATTGTGATAGACTGTGATAGTCACGCACGGGTCAGGCTTCGATGAGGTCCCGCTGAGATCCAGAGAGTTCTGTGAAGTTTCTGGAGAGGAGGCTCGGCAGTTGTTGTCTTCCACACAATAAAATAAGTAAAGATTTTTAGCATAATTGCATCTCGAGTGGGCCAAATGCAAAGTGAATGGAGAACAGGAGAATGAGAAGTGCAGATTGTATATTCTGTCTGATGTTTAGACATGGAGTCTGCTAAGTGAAAATTCCCTGCAGGAATCCATTAAGATTCAGATTCTAACAATGCCTGGAGTTACATAAGATACTTATTCAACACTATCTGCTCTACAAGGGTCATAAATCCAGTGTTGACACAAAGTTCCTGATGTAATTTGTAGCATGGATACTGAAAGGTTAGATTTTTGTAGTAGCCAACTATATTATATTATATTATTACAACAGCTAGTTCCGGATATAACAGTACAAAAACACTGATTTATTACCTTTGTATCACTTGCTAGTCTGTGTTTGGTTGACTCTATAGGTTAAATCATTATGTCAGTGCCAGTAGGTGGCGACAAGGGACTATTTCAATGTGAGTCACTGAATCATTTACTCAAAACGATTTGTTCAAAACACTGATTCATTCAGGAATAGATTGGCTATCGAGTCATTGAATCACTCACTCAGCCTATTCGTTCAAAACACTAATTCATTCAGAGAGGAGCTCGGAGGTGCAACGGCTCTGCTGTGGATCTTTGTTGGTGGAACAAAATCATTGATATCATATAATAAAGGCTAGATGTTTTACGGCGGAGTCACTTCCGGCATTACCGGCGGCCATCTTACCACAGGGAAGCTGTGAATTAAGGTGAGTGATCAGCACGCACACAAATCCTCTTATCTCGCTCATATGTATGCAGTGTCATAACTACATCTCTGACGTTTATAACAAACCAAACCGTTTGAAAATCGGTTGAAAATTGAGCAAGTTATGGTTATTTAAAAGTACATGCACCATGTTACGAGTGAGCGAGCACCCTGTGGTAAGATGGCCGCCGTGTGCGGACGTCGACCTCCATTGGCCAGGAGCGCGGACGAGACATCTAGCCTTTATTATATGATATCTATGGAACAAAATAGACAAACTGTAACTGGCAGTATTGCGTCTAAAATGTAAGTTACTCAACATTAATTTCGTTTACTGAACTTTAATATCATATATTGTATCAACTGTGTTGTCTGAATATTTACCTGCAGCTGTTGAGAAAAAACATAATCTTCTTGTTAGCGTGTATTGTTATATTTGCCCATACAGATCAGAGAGTGCTTGCTTGCAGACCTGTTATCCTGTGATAGATTTATGACATTTGCATGTTTACATTACACAAAGTGAGCCCACCTAATTGATGCTTGAAGTACTCTATAGAGTGGAAAGCCTAACTATACATATACACACACTATGCCCTGAAGTAGGCTAAAGTGTGTAGTCTAAATTTATAGGTTATCTTCTTCCTCATGATGTTACAAAAACCCTAACATGTCTCCAGCACAAAGATAAAGGTTTTCTTGGTTTGGACCAGTTCTGGTAGAGGCTGCAAGGGTATCATAAGGCCACTCTGAGGAGCTGGGTCTGCAAGAACCTTGTAAAACTTCAGAAATATGTCCCTTTATCTACTAGCCTGCAGTATAATGCTAATCAGCCAATAGAGAACAGATGGTAACTGGAGGTAGATTTGTAGCTCCCAGGCAGCCCAAGCACATTTTGCCTGATGATAACTAAGGTCAGCTCACTTGACAGATATATAGGGAGCATATTGTCTGCTCATATAGTATGCACATGATAGACACTGCTGTTTGTTTAAAAGGAGCACCCTTTTGTTCTGGAAAGAAGGCAAACATGCCAATTAATGCAAAGGCCTCTCGAAGCAGACATATTGTTTTGTCATTTCAGGTCATTACCTCAGAAAGCTGTTAATATTTTTAACAGTTAGAACTGATGGTTGCATTTCAAAAGACCAACAAGTGGCGCCATTCAGATGGTTTGGTACTGTAGTATAGGCTACAGATATTTTACTGCTAACACGTTGACCTTATAAAGAGTTTTTCGTAACACTTTAGTTTAGGGAGTACAGTTCTCACTATTCACTAGTAGCTTTTTAGCATGCATATTACTAGGATATTGGTTGATTATTAGTACTTATCAAGCACATATTAATGCCTTATTCTGCATGACCATATTCCACACCCCTTAATCCATTCCTACAACATACCTAAACTTAACAACTACCTTACTAACTATTAATAAGCATTTATTGAGTCAAAAGTTATAGTTAATAGTGAGAATTGGACCATAAACTAAACTTGCTGTCAAGTTGTTTTAAACAAAATTAAGAGTTATACTTTACGCAAAAAAAATGAGTTATGTAAAAAAAAATTCAAGATATATTCTCTGAAAAAGTCTTGTGTAATATTGCTTCTTATTATGTTACAATCCTTCTGGAGATTTGTTGTTTTAATGGCATTTATATATTGTTATTTATTATTTATAAAATATTTTTTCTCATAAAAAGACAAATACAAAAGTAGTGTTAAAACAACTCTGATCAAGTTTGTTGACATGTTTTACATTCAAATCGATTGGATGGTTGGATCATTGCGGTTTGCTATTGCTATGATGTCATGTGAGAGACAGGTTGGGCCGCCCTCAGCCCAGTAAACACGTCATCAGAGAAGAGAAGAGATGTCGCTGCAATTCAATTCAAATCACATTTATTTGTAAAATGCACATTGTTTCAAAGCAGCTTTACAGAAAACGCATGTTTCTACCGTACAATTTAGAGTATAATCTTTTATCAAAGGTGACTGTCAAATGAATGTCCATATGTTAGAAATGTACAGTTCGAAGATAATACAAATCATGCAGTTTGCAAACATGTATTATTTTAGGCAGAAACAATGAGTTCATTAAAGAAATTATTACAAGTTGGGATCATAATGATTACAATATTGCAAGGCTTAAAGTTCAGAAAAGCAGGAGGCGGGAACCGCCGAACGTTCAACAAACACAAAACGTAAGTAAAGCGTTGCCGCCCCTCATGGAAGACTGCCGCACAAACATAGACAAAACACAATGTAAAGTCCCAGGGCTGGTCCTCTCTCTTCCCTAGATTAGAGGCTCTTCTGCTACAGGTAACCACTCTTTCAGTAATTTAATGGATATTGGATCTAATGAACATGTTGTTAGTTTGATCATTTAAAAAAAAGCTCTTCCTGTCATTTAGCTGTAATTGTTCTTGAGGGGTGATAATTGAGGCTGAATCATAAAATGCTGTCAAAGGTCCTTCGGATGAGACGTAAAACCGAGGTCCTGACTCTCTGTGGTCATTAAAAATCCCAGGATGTATTTCGAAAGAGTAGGGGTGTAACCCCGGCATCCTGGCCAAATTTGCCCATTGGCCTCTGTCTATCATGGCCTCCTAATCATCCTCATATTCTGATTGGCTTCATCACTGTCTCCTCTCCACCAGTAAGCTGGTGTGTGGTGGGCGTTCTGGCGCAATATGGCTGCCGTCGCATCATCCAAGTGGATGCTGCACATTGGTGGTGGTTGAGGAGATTCCCCCCTTCTATGTAAAGCGCTTTGAGTGCCGAGAAAAGCGCTATATAAATGTAATGAATTATAAAGGTAGTTAATTTACAATTGTATTTCTGATGCTTTCAATTATCTCAGTGAAGAAACTACAGTCATTACTACACTGTAAAATCGATTCTAACTAACACTTTTTAGTTAACTTTACTTAATGTCTTAACTTAATTGTAAAAATCTAGTAATCTGTACTATTCACATACTATTCTTTGTTTACTCAGAAAACCTAAGTTAAGATGAACTGATTGGTTTGAGTGTGGTTTTTGAGGCGGGGAAAATCTTAATGGACGTTTCACTCATTTCCTCCACTTCTGCAGTTATTTTTCTCTGTTTGCATTCACTCATTTCCCAAAGTCATCTTGAATGTTGAAATTTTAATATAATTTGATAGAACATCACATAAGCTGACTTCATAAATTGATGTTGATTTTCCTAAAATGTTTTTAGTCACCATTATGGCGATTAGTGATCCCTTTGGTTGGGCAATATTCAGTTCAGCTGATGTCTTTTTATTTGTTAATCCAGCCACTGTACTAAATAAAAGCTTGGAATGTTTTGGTTATTTCCTATGAGTTTGTGGAGATGCTCGGCCCTGGCAGCTTTTAGAGCCTTTTTATAGCAGGACATATTGTCTTTCCACGCGACTCTAAATGAGTTTGTTTCCATTTGCGCTCTAGGTTATGAGTTTTACTGTTGTACCATGGTGCAGTACTTTTCTTTCTAACCTTTTTTAATCTGATGGTTGCAACAGTTTCTAATGTACTACAGAAGATAGTGCCAACACCGCTATAGTCATTTCATCAAGTTCATTTGTGTTTATGAGTACACTCAGCCACTGAGGCAGATCATTTGTGAATCTTTAGGGGTAAGGATAATTGTTCACACACATTCACATTTATTTGTATATTAATTGTTCTATCTGGTCGATAACGTTCTGTATGGCCAATATTAGCAGTACGAAGTATGCACGTTAGTGATCAGTAACATCATTAACGCAAGGGGAAGGGGAAATGATCTTGTTAACAGAGGTGGACAAAGTACACAACTTCCTTAATTGAGTGAAAGTACATATACTACTGGTCAAATATTACTCCATTACAAGTAAAAGTTGTAAAGACCGATTTTTACTTAAGTTAAAGTAAAGAAGTGCTCATTTTTAAAAGTACTTAAGTATCAGAAGTAAAAAGTAAATGTCAATGCATTGTTTTATTATTGTTGCATTGTTGTATGTAATACTTACAGTACCTCACAGTACCAGTACAGTACAGTACAGACACCCAAATGGCTGTTCCCTCAAATAGTGCCCTATTTAAAGTTTTTTGGCTTTTAGTATGATTATGTTAGCCTTACTGTTATATATAAGCTACAGTAGTGTGCTCCAAAACAATGACAAAATTAACATTTAGAAGACCAAACCCAACGTTGAAAATGAAAATCAGGTTGATGTCAGAATCCAACGTCAGATTGACATTGATCTCCAACTTTGGACAGACGTTGCATTTTGGTTGAAAATGAAAATCGGGTTCTGACGTCAAGCCGACTTTTATTTCCAACCAAAATGCAACCCCTGCAACCAAAATCATCCCCTGACTGACGTTACTTCTACTGAAGGACCTTGACAGAAATGAAGTAAAAAGTACGATATTAGTCTTTCAAATGTATTGAAGTTAAAATAAAAAGTTTCCAGAAAAAATAATACTCAAGTAAAGTACAGAGACTCAAAAAGTGTATACTTAAAGGAACCGTATGTAAAAAATGTATTTAAATTAATCATAAAATGGCCCTGATATGTCACTAGACATTAAGAAATCATGTTCATTTCAAATACTTATATCACTGACAACAGTAGTCCGGCCAGGATATTGTCATTTAAAAGTGAAGTTGCAGCCCGGCCTCAACTGATGTTGATGTTGTCATGTTGTGTTTTGGCCTGATGCTCCACCCTCCACCTATCTACCAATCACGAAGTCAGTAGTGTTTCGGCATCCGGGTTGCCAGCTCTGCTCTAGTTACCACAGCTGCAGCTACAAACGTGTCGGATAAAAAATGCCAGCCTATCTGGCAACCTCGAGTCAGGGGGGAGGGGGAGGGGGAGGGGGAGGGGGAGGGGGAGGGGATACACCGCTCTACAGTAATTTGAAAGTGATTGCAGTACCAGTTTTGGCCACAATCTTACATACGGTTCCTTTAAGTACAGTACTCAAGTAAATGTACTCTGTCACTCTCCACCTCTGCTTGTTAAAGGCTTATGGAAAAAAAGAATTATGTTGTGCACAGATAAATAATTTAATAAATACTGAAAAAAAGAGTGGCATCATGGAAAGCAACGTTTCATTACATCAGTCAGCATCCTCACACTGGTTAATTCATTCTCTTTGCATACTGATAACAGTTTTTCACAAGCACCAGACCCAATTTTCCCTCAGCTGAGTGGATGTCTTCCATTGTATCTGATCCAGAGTCTTTGAAAATGTCTTTGAGAGGAGATGTGAGACATTAGGGGGCTAGCTGCGGAAGAATGAAGGCTCAGTGGATCTTTGTTGAAACTATTTACTAATGTTTCATGGTTTGACATAGTCTGAATAAATGAGTAAGCGTATGCCCATAACAACCAGGGCTTCAGCTGTCAGGCCCCATGGCATTAACCATAAGGTGCCCTCTGAAATGGGCCTGAGGGCTGTCTGGCATTCTTTCATTTCTTCACAGATGTTTTTTTCACATGTCTGGGTGAGATTAGTATAAAACAGACAAAAGAACAGCAGGATAGTCAAAAATGTTTCATGTTGTGTAATGTGTAAAGTGACAGAACAGTCTCCACCAAATCTAAAGAGTTCAGAGCTGAATAGGCACCCGACTGTGTGTTTTCAGCAGTCTGCAGTGACTGTGTGTGTCAGCACTGCCCCGTACGCCAGATGCCATTGATTTACTACCTTCCTCACGGCACTCTGGAGCAGGAACCTCATTGGCTGTCTGCGTCTCCAGTGTCAGAGGCTCCTCCACCAATCAGAGGTCTCCTGGGCCACAAGTATCTAAAGTAGTAATAATGTGGAATGTGCTGCCTCAACATGTGCTGTCAGCTGTAAAGTGTAGTACTAAAAGCTCTTGGGTTTTGCTGGAGGGAGCATAGAGAGGAGGAGGAGACAGAGCGTGGGAGGAAGAGAGGGGGAAAAAAAGAGTTAGGGGAAGGACTAAACACTTGATGACAGGACTACATATGTAGTGAGGCTGTAGCTGTGCACTATTTCTCAGTCAATTCAATATATGCACAAAGCATTCTAGTCAGTTAGAATTGTGTCTATCTATCTATCTATCTATCTATCTATCTATCTATCTATCTATCTATCTATCTATCTATCTATCTATCTATCTAGCTTAGTTTTGTTGTGGTTGTATTTACTTGTTTGCTGGTGGTTGTGAGTCAATGGAAAATTTCCAGTTGTGTATGCAGTGCTTTATGTAAGTGTCATGTTTTTCACCATCAGTGATATTGATGTAACGCATTAAGGGCACCTGTTGCTCTAGACCAGCTAAATGAGACACTTAGATGGTAGACAGTGACCTGACTCTGAGAGGTGTGTGTCATGGGTTCAAACGCATATGCGCAAGACAGAAAACAGACTGGTATTTCTGTTTGTATTTACATTTGTCTGACCAAGCATGAGCCGTTGCTATTGCTTTTATGTGTGTATTTGAAACAGTGCATGTATGTATGAGCTCTTGCATTGAGTATCTGTATGTGTGCGTGGGTGTGTGGTAACTGGTATCATATTACTGGAACAAGCTCAGCTACCGATAATCTTGTTTACACAGCCATTAGAGCCCCTCACTCAAAGCCTCTCTGCTGGCTTGGCTGGCCTCTCCTTCACTCCCTATAAAAGTATGGGCTGCAGCCCAACTTCTCGTGGTTGTGTCTCTGCGCAAACACTGCGCTCTCTGTGTGGGAAAAGACAAGCGCTGGTGACTCACGGGCCATGTTTCCAGGCACATAACGCCCTCAGTAAGGCTTTAGTGACCCTGGGAAATACTAAACATCACAGCAGAGGCTGTTCAAAATCTCCCCACCTGTGTAACACTTGCTGAACTTCCCTTTTGGGAAAATCCAACATAAGATGGTATGATGGTTGGAACAAGATGGTTTCTAGATGGTCCAAGATGGTCTAAATTAATTTAATTATTTGCACTAATTAATTAGTTAATTTAACTAATCTTTAAATAATTTAATTATACTATTTAAAAAAAAGTAATTTGGTAACATGGTAAAAATGAAAATGCCACACAATAGCTAAAACACTAGATCATTAAAAAACTTAACGTAATAAAAAACTTAAAAGAAATAAAAATTAAATGAATTAAAACATTATAAAAAACAGTATATCAATGGTACTAAAATATCACTTGCTGAGAAATGTAATGCCATCAAACTATATTAAATGATACCAGTTAGTACATTAACTTTGGCAGCCCTAAAATATAAAAACTAAAATAGCAATGAAATAAACTGAAATTCTTGGGGGGAAATTGATACAAATGGAAAATAAATAGAAATGAAAATGAAACTAAAAATCCAAACTATTCTTGGACTTGGACCATTGCAGTTTTGACCAGCTACCAACATAAGTTGGATTTTCCAGCAAGGTTATTATATCTATATTCATAAAATACACATGTGCTGCTTTGTAAAACTTGTTTTAGCTGAGATCAGGCACCTGCTTATAGTGCTTACCTCTCATGGCCTAGTTCTGCTGCTGACAGGGCCAGACAGGCAGGCGACGTGTACAAATGTGAATAGTGTAGCATGTGCCCCTGGCGACCCAGGCTCAGAGAGACAGATTCTCCTGCAATACCCCAGGACAAGTGCCTACAATGGGGCCTCAGCAGGCGGTGCACCTAGTTCACCCGGACAAGGTATGTACTCTATGCCGAGAGGCCTGTGGCTCATACCTCCAAAATAATCATGAGCAGGAGCAGGGGTTAAAGAGACACACTTCAGATACACAACATTATTGCAGCTGACCTTCAGTAGCTCCGTCTGGTGGTCACACATTCCTGTGTAACTCAGTTTTTATGTGTTTTGCATGTTTAGTGTGTGTGTATGTGTGCGTGTGGTCCTGGTAAATATCCCCCAGAGATGGCAATATCCAAAATCATTGTCCTTGTGGGGACAATTTTTGGTCCACATGAGGAAAACAGCTTATAAATCACACTGTTATGTTTTAAAAAAAACATTTCCTGTGATGACTATAGGTTTAGAGTTAGGAGATAGAATATACAGTATGTGCATTACACAAATCCTTATATATATGGAATGACCCCATAAAACATGAAAACCCAACGTGTGTGTGTGTGTGTGTGTGTGTGTGTGTGTGTGTGTGTGTGTGTGTGTGTGTGTGTGTGTGCGTGTGTAGTGGGGTCCAAAAGCTAGAAGTCTGATACCTCTAGTAAAAATGCTTCTGTTTTGCATTTTTCTATATTCATTACAAATGATATGAAATGCATAACATTTTGAGTGAAAAGTTTAATTGAAAAATAATTTCACAAATTAGCCTGTCACAAATGTGCTTATTTGACTAGTGACCTAGAGATGCAGAATTAAAAAAGATTTATATTTACTTATTTTCTAATTGGCTAAACTTTCTCTTTATTTGTAGATTTAAAGGGACAAGATGAAACGTATATAATATGTCAATACACCATCTATCCTTCTTCCAAAATGTGTTTTTGTCTTACCCTGATTCACTATAATAAGCAAGCCTAATATAAGTGTTTATATTTTAGACCGTGTGTGTCATAGCGCCGCCGCAGGAAACTGCCGTGACTTAATCTTCTACGCGACACGCACCCGCTACCCACACACACAGGACAATGGAGGAAATCGAGTGTATGCTGTTTTTGTTTTTGCTGGTTTTTATTCAGGATACTCCGTCTGGCGCGTGCAATGATGACGCAGTGAATAGTGACGATTCTCTCTGACCAATCAGCAGTCTGCCTTGTTTTCACGTCACATTTTAGTATCGCCTCAGCTCGCTCAGAACCTCGCCGGAGGTGATACGAAAAAAAGTACCTGGAAGCAGGTACGGGTACAACTTTTACACAGTGGAAAACCAAACAAAGGCGAGTCGAGTCGAGGCGAGCTGGTACTGTGTACTGGAAAAGCGCCATAACAGAGTTCATTATCAATTGTGAATGGTCATATTCATCCGCACGCCGAAGCACAACCAAAACTGTGTTCTTCACCAAGATGCATGCAGTTTTGTTTTTGAACTGCTAGAGGGCCAAAACCTACATAGTGTGCCTTTAATAAGATCTCAGATTTCCAGTGTAGTCTCATACTTTTATTGGCTTTTTAAAGCTATGCCACTGTGTATGAGTGCATATACCAGCCATATTTTCTGCATCATTTCTACATGCAACAGCCATGATCAATACCCATATGTTTTGAGCTGATAACACACAGCTTTACGACCTTACTGACATGCCCACCGCGCTCCCAACAACACGAACTTGTGTTCCTGACGCCTGGAGGCTTCAGTACAAGACGATACTGTATACGCGAAACAAGATATGGTCACAGATGGTAGAAAAACAGCCTAATCTGTGAACCTGCTGACTGACAGCATGCATTTAAGAATGGCCGCGCGCTGCAAGGGTTTTTAAAAATAGTCCGGCAAAGATGGAGTGAGGGATCACACAAATAATACACTGCAGCAGAGGCCAGCCATCTGTGTGTGGCTGTATGCGTTTGTGTGGGTGTGTTGTCTTGTCTCTATAACCCTGGCTCTGATACGTGCAGCAGAAGTCATTTGAAGGATGCAGTAGTAACTCTGACTCACGGCTCTCAGCTGTAATGAGAGAAACTGCACCTTAATGGTGTTCAGTTACCAATAATAGCACTGAACACAACACAGATTTTTCTTATGGTGATGCTGTGAATTGGGAACATTGCTAATAAAGGGACATTTCACCAGGAAAAGATGAGTTATTTCACTAATAAATATTGTAGTACCTGACAGCCTGTTCTGACACTGACATACAGGGAATAGACCCAACACGTATCTTATATCATTTTACTTCCCTCTTAATCTAATTGAATAAATGAATATAATTTAGTATAGTAATAAATTATATTTTATTACTGTAATACATTACTTGGCCCTGTGTGTTATCATTTTATTTTAGCATCATTATCATACAGTATGTATGCACACACACACACACACACACACACACACACACACACACACACACACACACACACACACACACACACACACACACACACACACACACACACACACACACACACACACACACACACACACACACACACACACACACACACACACACACACACACACACACACACACACACCTGAGCTAGATGAACTAACAGTATTTTTTATTAATTAATGCTACACAGTATATATATATATACACACACAGTATATATATATATATATATATATATATATATATACACAGTATATATATATGAAGATTTCAGATGCAAAAGCCTCTAAATGTCATCTGAAATTTTCTTATAGAATTATCATTTTTATCAAGCTCGTATATTTAAATTCAATAATTTCACTTAAATGACAATGAAGATTACCTATTAATTGTCATTTAAGTGAAATTACTGAACTTAAATATACAAGATTGATAAAAATGATCATTCTATAAGAAAATTTCAGATGGCATTTAGAGGCTTTTGCATCTGAACTCTTCATATATATACTGTGTATATATATATATATATATATATATATATATATATATATATATATATGGTAACACCACTAGTTCCATTAGTATAGGCCAGCCAACTATATATAGTCTTTTTTATGTATTTGAAAGAAGTCTCTTATGCTCACCAATGTTGCATTTATTTGATCACAAAAATACAGTAAAAACAGCAATGTTGTGAAATATAATTACAATTTTCAATCTACAGTTTTATATTTGAAAAATTAAATGTATTCCTGTGATGGCAAAGCTGAATTTCCAAGTGCCATTACAGTCTTCAGTCTTATTTTCTCTATATCATGTTTTAAACAGCTTTTTGTTGTTGTTGTATGTCTAGAAGCACTAGATTTCACACTGTAGCTCAGCAGAGGTGATTACACACCACTAAAAATAGTCATGGCAGTGTTGTCTAACGCGAGCTCCAAAGCTCATTCAGGGTAATGACAAATGCTATGGCTTACAGTCAGCATATTTAGATTAATGTAGCTTTGAAATCACTTTGAGTCACGTCTTAGGAGATTTAATCACTGAAACTGTCACGCCAGTGTTGTAGATGTGTAGGACTAGAACTGAATTACAAGAAAACGTTAAAAAACACACTGAACTGAAGCACACAACAGAGCCACAGGAGGGCTTGTTGGATCGTAGCCTCTACTTTGTCTTAAAGCCCGGCGACAGGAACGATAGCAGCTTGGTTTGCTTAATGAGGACTGTTTTTCTCACAGAGCATCATTCAGCAGACGCTGTTATTCGCCTCGAGAGTGAAGGGTCAGATGAGGGAGGGGGTTTTGAGAGAGTGTGTAAGGTGAGTGTGAGGTGAATGGCTGACTGGGTGCAAGTACACAACAGAATGTCAGAAGTCTCTGGGGAAGAATGGAAAGCAACTGGCGAGAACAGGCCTGATGGGGGCTTGAAAGAATCTGTAGTTGTTCAGATGGCATTCGCGCACACATTAACTGAACTTCTCAGGGGAGCAGTAGTGATATGTGTGTGTGTTTGTGTGAGCGAGCATGTCTGTGACCTCTGAAAGGACTGTGTCAGTTCACATCCCTTCCTTGTGCTCAGTGTAGTTTCCAAGCCTAGTTTATTCTCTGTTCTCGGTTCTCCAGTGATTGCTTCCAAAAACTCAATGTGAACCTGTGGGTCATTCTGCATAGAAGGTGCCATTTGAGTCCATAATATACATGCGTAAAAACTTACTTCAACAATGAAGATCTGATGGCAGGTTTTACTGTGTTATTTGTTTTAACACAAATTTATGTCAGTACAAAATTCAGTAGCTTCATTTTATTTTCATGATTATTTTTTTTCATTGTTCGTAATGGTCTGTTCCCACAATTTAGATTTATAAAACAAATATATAGAAATTAAAGTTTTTTTTTTTTATCCAAAAAATCTCTTATTCTCACCAAGGCTGCATTTATATGATCAAAAATACAATAAACACTGTATTATTATGAAATACTATTACAATTTAAAAGAACTGTTTTCTTTTATGTCCTTTATTCCTATGATGGCAGCCATTACAGTTTTCAGTGTCACATTATCCTTATCCGTCCTTCTGATATGCTGGTTTGGTGCTCAAGTAAATTATTATTATTTTTTTAATCATTATCAATGTTAAAAATAGTTGTGCTGCTTAATATTTTGGGGGAAACCATGATACAGTATATAGTATATATTTTTTCAGGATTTTTTTATGAATAGAATGTTCAAAAGAACAGAATGTATTTGTTATAGAAATCATTTGTAACATTATAAAAATCTTTACTGTCCCTTTTGATCAATTGAATTCATCCTTGCTGAATAAAACTTTTTTTTTTTTTATAAATTTTTTAAATGGTAGATAGAATATTAAAGCCCAAATTATTCTAAATTTTTTAAGCGTATGGATACAGTCGAATGCAGAGCCTTTCAAAGTATGGCCTACTCTATTTAATAGCATGTGCGAATTTTTACTTTACATACGCAAAGATTCATCTTTGTTCAGTGTCTGTGCTTTTTTACTCCAGAAGTTGTGACCGACAAAAATGTCTTAAAATAAAATAGACCTCCTCACACAAGCACTTGTCAATGCGGGCGTCTATTGTTGTTGCAGTCTCCGGTATGTTTGTTGTTGGTGTTGTACTGTCTCTTTAAGGGCCGTTAACACAACACAATTTTAAACAATTTTTTTTTTTTTTATGGCCATTCATTTACTGCGTTTTAGGGGCCTGAAAACGCAAACTTTTCAAAACAGGTTTCAAGTTTTTGAAAACGATACTGCTATCGTCTTGTTAACTACAAAATTGTGCATTTGTGAAAACGGCGCATGCGTAAAGTGACATCGCCAACTACTGGCCTGGCATACATAATACAGCGTTTTTAATAGTTTTCGCGGATCCATGTGAACGGGGATCATTTTGACAACGTTGTCATCTGAACGCCGAAAACGAAGAAAAAACTTTTCAGTTTTTAGTACATCATTGTTGTGTAAACAACCTTTAGTTTTTTCTACTGTGAAACAACTGGCCGGGACAGTGTTGCCATTAGCTCAAAACAAATTCAATGCGCATTACATAAATCAGATGGTGCGTGTACAGTAGGCTACTGGTCAACCGAGGGCGACCAAAACCTGATTTCAAGGGGGCCCAACAGCAACAACCTGCCCAGCTAAGGCCCTGATTCTGGTGATGAAATTTGCGTCACATACCACTATACGCGGACCCTCGTGTATATGCATAAAAATCTAAGTATACTTTAACATAGCCTATGTTTGATTATTAAACATGTTTTTGTTTGTTTGTTTAAAACCATACTTTCAAAATCATATTTTCAAACAGCCCATGTAATCTCACTACATTCAATCTACCTCTTATAAATTTACCTATTGTGCAACAAACATCTCACATAAGCACTCACAAACTCCCTGAAGAGAATCCAGCCGTAGGTTAAACCAGTTACTCAACCAGACTGTGAGCAGACTGTGACTGTCATATTATGTAACTCGCCAGAGGGCAGGGAGAAAGACATTCATTTTAAAATACACACAAACACACAGGCACACATTCTTTATCTATTATCTGTTGCGAGTAATAAAGTGTGTGCACTATGTGTCAAGTTCAGGTTGCTAGGGCAGGGCTGCAGAAACTCAGAGGAGGCTTGATTTATTGTGCTGAGTTATGTGAGACTGGGCTACAACTGGCAGTCTGCCATAGGGGGAGCCCTTGACCTAGAAACTAGGGAACAAAACAATAAGTTAAAGAAAAGTGTACACTGTAACAGCCACGGAAAATGCTCAATAACCCTTCAGAAGCACCAAAGATCTGGGACACTTGATCAGTACTGTTTATCAGGCGCTGATCTTACAGTACGTTGTGTGCTGGACAATGTTGATTCAATAGGTTTCACATGCCCCAGGCTTCTTTTGAAATATGTTGTTAAGTGTAGTGTATAGACAAATCTGAATTAAAAGACCTACTGGGAACACAGACATATTTAATAAAATATTTAATGACATTTCTCCACTTCTCCCATTCTCTATACAAATTAAATAATATATATGGATACAAATTAAATAATATAATATACGTGTGTGTGTGTGTATTATCCATAATAAAATAAGTCATAAAAATAAAATAAAAATTATAAATAGTTAACTGTATTATAAATTAGGAAAAAATATAAAAATACAATTATTTTATATACAATTAATCAAAATTCTAAATAATAATAGTCACTCCATCTTGAGCAGTTTTTCTCTCATTTTGCTCAAACAGAATGAAGAGCAGACATATGCACTTTTCTTTTTTATCAGCGATCAAATTTTGTAATCTTGGTGCTATCTGTATTAGAATTGTCAGAGATTATTGGATAAACATTGGCTCTTATACAGTGGAGTAAAAAATGTATCTTAAGTACTTCAAATTTATTTTGAAACTCTAATTTAAAGGTGCACTTTGTAACTAGCGGTTAAAAAACAAAACTACATCCATTTTGTGGAAGAACATTGTTTTGGTTGTGCTTTGGCTCTGCACGACTGTGCGGATGAATATGACCCTTCACAATAAATGATTCTTTACAATAAACTCTGTTAGAGAGCTACATGTGGCAATTTATCTGTTCAATAAAATACCTTATACTCACCTGTTGAATAATAAAAACACCATCTCTGCATCGCTTTTACAACATTTCAAATCGCTCAGTTCTCCCATCCCAAGCCAATGTTGATTTTCATTTTATTACGAGCAGCAGACTCTCCTCTGTTCACCTTTAACTTAAAAAAAAAAAAAAAAATTCCCTGGAGGTTCGAGATTTAGCTGCTCCATGTCAACCTTTCAGGCTCCTTGTGACAATTAACCTATGCCACTGCCACACCATACACACTTCAAAGTAGCTGCAACTTTTCTGGATTCACAGATATGACGAGACACACACGGGTGAGTGAGGTTGGTATGTACACAAAAAAACCCGAAAACCATCCTGCCAGGTCTAAAGTAAACACTTATAATAGGCTTACCGTAGTGATTCAGGCAGGGTAAGAAATATACACATTTTGGAAGAAGGATTGATGATGTTTTGTCTTAGTTTTACATTTTGGACAAAATAAATTACATAGTGTACCTTTTAATGTATATAAACAAGTTGTTCCAGTCATTAAAAACAACAAAAGTACTCATGAAGAGAGAAAAGTGCTACATTTGTCTCTCCTTCTGTCAGATCTTCTGAGACCATCATCTGTTTAATTGTACTATGCCATTACTACTTGTTTTCCACAGCGAACTCTGCAGTCACGAGGGAGTTACGCACTCATACCTGTACATGCTTCAGTGATGCTAACATCAGTGGATGGATTGAGGTCATCAGGTTCATGTGCCATTCCATCACTAATAGGAATGAAAGATAAGGTGAAAAGATGTGATGCTGCGATAGATAGACTCCCGCGTTTTCACAGTTTGTTCTCTCAGTCAGTTAGTCAAAATACCGTGTCGAAGGAGCGTCATCTATCTGCAGATCCGCAGCTAATGAGCAATCAGCTCATGAAAAAAAAGAGAAATCCGAAAAGAAAGAAGACGATGAGTTTCTGATGATGCTGTGTTTGTCTGTCCTTGTTCTAGCAATGACTGAACTCTTCCTTCACATGATAAATCAATGTGACTGGCATTGATTTTGTGCAGTTACACACTAGAAACATATCGCCTGTTAACAGTGATGTTTAGTACTAAAGATTGGTGATAGAATAGAATACTTGTGCTTTGTATTAAAACTAAGGATAGTTCAAATTAGGGATATAATATTATATGATATTTACTCACCCTTGTGTTGTTCCAAACCTGTATTCTTTTCTTATTCTTCCGCTAATTGCAAAAGAATGAGTGTCTAAGTGTTTTTTTCTTTGCTGAAAGTCAAATGGGTCAAGTGTGTTTTATTTTTTTATTTTTTTTACACAATAGTAATCTACAGCATTGGTTCTCAAACATTTATGACTCCATTGTCATAAATGTGCAACACATTGTCGAAGATAAAATTTGAAGGCCCCCCAAGAAATTTCTGATTCTGCTTTAAACTTTGTATTTAACCCTTAAATGGATACCTCGGGTTTTTAGTGACCCGGGATGTCATTCACTGCCCTACTCCTCATTCATTTTTTAAAGTTAGACATCAATCTTAGCATTCCTAAATTAATTCATTATAAACAATATAACAATATAACAAGAATATATATATAAGAATGCCTGTTTTCCCATTTATTTTTTGTAAAAATTGTATAGGGTCGCTAACGACCCAATGTGTATAACAGTATAAGTATATTTTTTTCTGCACAACATCAATTGAATTTTTGATGACTGAATAAGTGCCATTCACCTTTATTCCACAAGGTGGCAATGTCTGATACAGAATGATGAAGTGACGTTTCACTCATAGTTACCGCAGGCAGAAAACAAAAGAATAGGAAGTATCATCAGCAAAACTTGAAATGGCTCAGCGATTTACTAAGTACTGAATGCTATATCACAGTCACAGTCACTTGATGGTGGATCTGCTGAAGAAGCTGTCAGCGATCAAAATATTGATTTTGAAGATGTTGAAAATGATAGTTTTGAGAATATGTTTGAGATCGCGAGTATGAGCCAGATGCTGAATGCACTGGGAACCCTTCCAAGATCCAAAATGTAACAAAATATGCTTTATTTTATTCTTCTGTAATAGTTCCTCTTATTTTAGGAGAGTCTTATATTATCGAAACTGGTAGAAATTATTCCGTGTTGAAAATAGATCCGGGTCACTAAAGACCTGAATATGTAATAATGATTGGTGAAACATTCATGCATTTAAGGGTTAAAGAAACTGGGAGTGGCAATATATAATAATGTATAATTAAATGAATAATTATAAATAATTAAATTCCATAATCTCAATAGCTGAATGTTCTTCATGGTTTGCACTTTTTTTATTAACAATTAATTTTAATTAATTTTCTACATTTCTACCTGATAATATATATTAATATGCTATATGCTCATGTTAACCTGGTTCTTAACTTATTTTAGCTTATCTTAACCAATTTTACTTAACTTAGCTTATTTTAAAACACATATTATTTTAAATCGATTTAAGTCATCTCGCAGCCCCCTTGGAAGTGTCCTAATGCCTCCTAGTGAGTCCCGGCCTCTTGGTTGAGAAGAACCACTGATCTACAGACACATCAAGTCTGAATTTATAACTCATTTAGTAGTTTGTGCCATTTGATGCATCTTGCTTATCCCTTGAAATTCCCACCAGTTCCCTATCAGTTCAGCTCATAAACCCCATTGACTCACGTCCATCTCTGTTCCACCACAGTTTACAGCAGCCGCTGCGAAAGCTGATTCCCATTTTGTTCACCGCCTGCCGCTGTTTCTCTCATCCATAATTCAGCCACCCCTAGATCGACCCCTCTTTCACAGGGACACACTCTGCATGCTGTATAGCATGCTAATGTCACTGCGTGTTACATGTGTGTGTGTGAGCTAGTAAGTGACAGGGGGTTAATGTATCGTCAGGGCTGCTCTCTCCATATGTCAATATTTAACCAATGGCTTTCTCTCTCACTCCTTCGGCTTTTTACTCACTTTTTCTGCCTCTTTCACTTGTTCCGAACACAAGCGTATAACTGAGCTGTCTGAGATTAAAGTTAGCATGAAATCAGAACTGATCCCTGGTATTACAGTGCATGATTCATCATTACAAAATGTAGTAACATCCTTTGCCTCTATAATGATTTTCCTTTACTGATGTCACCACCAAGCCCTATTATCATAACGGATTATGTTAACCGATATTTCTGGATTCCTGTGCAAACTAAGGGTACATTTACACGACAATGAAACGCTGTTGTCGTGTAGATGAACGGCCAAAATGTTTTACATTTTTAAAACGGTGTCATGTAAACGGCCCCTAATGGGACATGATCTCACCCTGCAGCCCACAGCAGGGTTGGGCAAAATTCTGAATTAAAGATAGACTAGGTTTTATAGGGTTGAACTCAAATTGCAACAGCATTGTACTGTAAACAAATCAACATAATGACAAATAGTCCAATTGAACTTCAAGCTCTAAAGTCAGAAGTAAACACATCACTTCTGCTTCAGGAACTATAGATCCTGAAGATACATCAGTGTTTTCTCTCTAATGACTAAATAACTGTTGGAATGGCAAGGTTCCTCAGCCAGCCTCTTTTCTAGGTGCATATGCTTTTTGAGGCATTAACCGTCCATCTGAAGAGCACCTCAAAGTCTCAAAGGAGAGAGAGAGAGAGAGCTCCAAAGGGGGTAGTCTGTAGCTCTTGGCTTTCTCTCTGTGATTCCCGCCTTGTGTTGCTGAATGTGGCGTGATAAGTGTTAGATGAGTTACCTTTGATCTTGGGTTCTGCATAATTCAGATGTTGTCGCTTGCTTGCTCTATCTGGCTCTGTGGCGGAGAGGGGCGAGACTTCTCCCTGACTCTGCATGTTCTCATGGATTTTCCAACCACTAATTAACGCTAAATTTTCTGAAGATCGCATTAGGCATACAAAGATTAGCATTAATCGTTCTTTATCAAACATGTTGATTAAATTGGGTGGTTAATAGCACGATAATAGCACTCTTCATGTCTTATCTGAGAACTGTTTCTTGTAGCTGCTTCAGAGCCGTGTGTAGCTTCGAATTCATGGCATGCAAAAAGCACCAGATAACTGAATGTATGTTCCACGACAGATCTACGCCACATGGAATGCTGAGAATGATAGGGATGTGAAATGCTAATGTGAAACAGCATGCCATGCTGAGGTTTACACTACACTGTCATCTGATAAATATCCGCTGGAGAATTCCCGGCTTTGTCTGTGCCTGCCTGTCTGCTCGTGTCACACCAGTGACTGAATACCTCGTATATCAGTTGTAGTAAGCTGTGATTCCCAACCATACATTTTTCTTTAAACACACACACACACACACACACACACACACACACACACACACACACACACACACACACACACACACACACACACACACACACACACACACACACACACACACACACACATATATATACACTAAGGAACGTTACTGTACATATTAATATTGAATGATTTCTGAAGGATCATGTGACACTGAAGAATGGAGTAATGGCTGCTGAAAATTAAGCGTTAATATTACAGGAATAAATTATATTTTAACATGTGACCCTGGACCACAAAACCAGTCACAAGGGTCAAGGGTTTTTGGACATTGAGATGTATACACCACATGAAAGCTGAATAAATAAGCTTTCCAATGATGTATGGTTTGTTAGGATAGGACAATATTTGGCCGAGATACAACTATTGAAAATCTGGAATCTGAGGGTGCAAAAAAATCGAAACATTGAGAAAATCTCCTTTAAATTTGTGCATTTATATTCACGATTGTGCAGCATTCACTCGCAAAAACTTTTTTTTTATTATTCTTTTTTTTTACGGTAGGAAATTTACAAAATGTCTTCATGGAACATGATCTTTACTTAATATCCTAATGATTTTTGGCATAAAGGAAAAATTGATCATTTTGACCCATACAATGTATTATTGGCTATTGCCACAAATACACCCGTGCGACTTGTGACTGGTTTTGTGGTCCAGGGTTACATATATTAAAATAGAAAACAGTTTCTTTAACACAATATTATATTATATATATTTCTCATAACACAACATTAAGTCATCGCAATCAACGCAAATATCTGTTGAAACCCCTAGCAAATCTAAAGACATTATACACAAAAAACTAAAAGTTTAGGAGTTGTTTGTAAACAATAATGTGATAAATAATGACAGAACTGTTTTATTATGTATCTGTGTTTTATCTGAGATCCTAACAAAAAGTGCTATTGTTTGCTCCTCAGACACACATGACTTATTTCCACAGGCATCTTTCAGTGATTAGGCTACTGAATTTGTGGTACATTTTAAAGAACTATTCTGCTTTTATTTACATTTTCAACTTTCTTTAGTGTAATGTTGCTGTTTGCGCATGAAAAAGGTGTGCAAAGTTACATAGCACAAAGTCCACTCCAAAGGGAGTTATTCTAGATCTGTAAGCACTGTTTCTGAACTCCCTGAAACACCTTGATTGTAGTCTTGAGTTTTCTTCCTGGAATGTACATGTCACAATATTCCTAATTGAAATAATTCCTAATTGAAATAATTCCTGCCCAAGGCATATGCAAAAAAAAAAAAAAAAAAGTTGTGAGGGGCGTTTGTTTTTACGCCATTGTTGAATTGCATTAGTAGTGTGTTGAAAAGTCACTTGAAGTGATTGACCAATCACAACACACTGCTCCAGCTGACCAATCAGAGCTCATTACCCTTTTCAACAGGAGGGGCTTCATAGAGACAAAAAAAAACAAAAAAACAGACAGACTGGGAAGTGAGGTGCTGCAACAAAGTAAAATATGTTAAAGGGGTGGTATAATGCCCTTTTCACAAGATGTAAAATAAGTATTTGATGTCCCCAGAGTGTGTATGTGACGTTTTAGCTTAAAATATCCCACAGATATTTTTATATAGCATGTTCAAATTGTCACTTTTTGAGGGTGAGCAAAAACGTTTTTGTTGTGTGTCCCTTTAAATGCAAATGAGCTGCTGCTTCCGGCACAGAGGGCGGAGCTTCGATTACCTCCTCACACAGACATGCACTGAAAATTTCTACAACTTTTAGCCTTTTATGTTCAAACCAGAGTCAGAAAAAGATGGAGAGCCTCAAGAAGAAGTGACAACATGTAGAATACAACAGGACATTTTTGAATGGTTAGTTGATGAATTTATGTAGCTTATGTGTAGTTATCTTCTAGTCATTGATTAGCATATTCTGTCATGATAATCTATAAATCACGTTTCTGGGGGCGGAGTTTATGTACATTTTAGGGTTATTGATGTCACTAATCCGGGAGGAATGACGTGTAGTCCCTACCAGCCGTTTGTTGTAGTCCTTAAAAAGCAATTTCTTTTCAACATTACACACTAACTAAAGTTAGAAAGGTGAAATCATAATCAACCACCCCTTTAAAAAATAATTTTTTTGGAAAATTCAAGCACGGAAACCTATTCTTGTAGACCCCAAAAACAAAATCAACACTATGTAAAAGGGCATTATATAGTCTCTTAAAAAAAAAAAAAAAAAAAAACTTTTGAAACATTTTATAAAAAAATAATATAAAAAAAAACGTATCTATATATGGGTATAAAAAAGGAAAAACCCCAAATAAAGACTTTAAACAGATGATTCTGCACCCGTTCTCTTCTCCTTCACTTCTAAACAGTAGGCTTACTACATCCCTCTTACTACATCCCAAAAATTCAGTTAATAAAATAACGGATTCTATATTTGTCAAACTGCACGATAACATCTGCATGTGTAGACCACCCTTCATATGACATGAATATGAACTTACAAACATAAACATATGTCATAATACAGTGTCAATATAGCTATAAACACACATCTAAATCCACAAGTTAATATGTAGCTAAAGCTATTTTTTTAGTATGATTTAAATAACAGTTGTTTATATAGGCGGACCAAACATTTATACTAAAGATCAGAGGAGAGAGTGTTCTGGCTCTAGATGTAAGATTATTGCTCAAGATAAATCCTTTAGCACTCTTTATTTGTTGAGTTCATTTAAGTGTAAAATAAATTTAGAGAAGAGTGTGCAAAAGCAAACACCCACACATGCATTTGTTCTCATGTCTACAGCTACAAGTACAGAGATCATCCACACAGACGTTCTCTGAAGTCCAGCACAGATTGAAGCACGTATTCGCAGCACCGTGAAAAAATGCAGAAGAGGTTTGATTTAGTGATGCATTATCCACTATCACAACAAGACAATCTCACATTCAATAAATGATTATTACAGTGGAAACTCATAAGGAGCTCAGAGAGAGTGAGGGCTGATAAGGGAACATTTTCCCTGTCAAGTTTGTACAACAGATGAATATAATTTAGAGAGACCTGTGTGGGCAGTTTATATTTGCTAAAAGCTCAAGCGGAACATCTTCTCATATAAAGTTCTCTCAACATACAGCAGAAAAAATTACTGATTCTTTTTCAGCCAAGTATTGCAGGGACTATCATGAAAAATACATCAATCACTGTTGTTATTTTATATTATTATGTGTAATAACTGATGTTTGCTAAGCAAGCGTTGTTTGCCAAAGAATGAGAAATTGCTATTTTCATACTTTGGTTTAGTAAAAAAAAAAAAAAAGAAACGTAGCATTGAACTTGGTATTAAAGTATAGAACTTATTCTGTACTGTTTTTGTTAAAGCAATTTTCATGTTAATGTGTGCCATTACTTTTGGGTCAATATTGTTTTGTCCAAAATTAATTTAATTAAAAATGCAATTCATTCATTCACCTTTATTTACGAATGAATATTTATTGCGATGTTTTTTGGGGGAAGATTTTAAAATAAAGTGATACAACTGATATCTTAACAAAGAAAAAAAGTCTTATTATTTGGTATAATCTCTTATTATTTTTTCTTAGAAAATATTAATATTCAGATACTTAAAAAAGCTTAATTTTTTTACCTTAATATATAAAAAAAAAAAAGAAAAAAAAATTAAGATGTGTCCACTCACATATTTAAGGCAAATATGATATAATTCGTCAAAACCATTGGAAACCAGCATGAATACAAAGAGTACATTTCTACTAAATAGATTATTCCTTTTCTTTATTAAAACACTTTTATTTCTCACTGACCCACCCCTCACATTTCAGAATATATATTTTTAATGCTTAAGTTCAGTTAGGAAATCACTCATCTTAGACCTTCCATGACAATAAACCTCTTTCTGTGACCAGTAGAGGGCAGACGTCTTGATGAAACCCAGAAACAACCCTCTTCCATTTCCCATAATCCGCACACATTCTTCCTCAGACAACCCAAACTCTATTCAACTTCAAGACATCTGTGGCTGCGATAATAGAGCAGAAATAAGGTATGGGAATCAACACGTCCTTCCATCATAGTGAATACAACTTGACAAGATGCCTACCGAGCGTGACTGTGCTTGCAGGCGGAGTAAAGACTGGCATAAAGTGCGTGGCTGATATACAGATGAACATCTGACATGCCAGGGGAAGAAGGAGTGCTGTGCATGCTGTGCAGTGGATTTGACAGGCAGATAGTCTCAGTGCTTGGGTGTGGTGCGAAAACAGGTACAGACAACTCAGTCTGTCGGTATTTAGAGAAAGTAAAAAGCTAAAATGCTGCCGCAGCATCCCTCATTTTCATATTGAATAATGCTGCATGTGTTTTTTTAACAGGCGGTGTATGATTGTGTGGTCTAGCATGTGGATGTGGGTTGGAGAAGCAGTGGCGGATCATTAAGGCACAAAGTGTAAACAGCAGCAGGCCCACAGGGAAAGGCCTAAACGTACCCTCCTCACAGAAGATCAATAGCCCATCCACAGAGAGCTTGCCACTCACTCATGCACACATTCATACTCACACTCACTCTTATCCTTTGCAACAGTCTTTGGCCCTGTCCCAAATGGCACACTTCATGCACTTATGGTCTTGTGGACTTATAGGCTGCCACGTGCACGTGTTTGTTAACTCCACAAGACCGTAGGGTGTCCCGTTTGTCATTTTAGGTTTCAGAAAGGTGCTCGCGAGCTGGTCTAAAGTTAATATTGCAAAAATATTGCGCCAATAGGCAGGTCCACAACACGCGTACACTTTGTCCCGTAGATGGTCTGCTCGCGCGCTTTATACTCGTGCACGAGTTCAGTTTTTGGGTTCGCATATTCCGCCATGTAAATAGTGAATCCGCGTGAGCGCAACTGGCTTTTAAAGGGAATGGGAGATGAGACTCTGATTGGTTTATTGCACGTTACGCCCAAAACACATCCATTGCTCAGTAAGAGAATTGGGACAACCCTTTTAGACCATACGTCGGGTACGCCGACCATTTTTTCCGTCGTTAAACTAGCAAAAGTGGATTCGGACACGCCTTAAGTGCGCTTGCGCCGTGCGCTTTAGATCATGCGCTTAGATCGTTAAAATAGGGCCCAAAGTGCCATTACGTCACGAAAGTGCGAACTCGGAGGAAGGCTTCATTTGAGACAGGGCCTTTGAGATCGCCAGTATTTTACTATCAGTTTTCTGCCACTTAGATTCTCATAAAATAAAGATGTCATTATTTACTTATTAGTAAAAGTGACAAGGGGCTGTCAGAATGCACTTCATATGACTCGTACACACTATATTCCAAGTATTTTGAAGGATATTTGTGTGACAAACAAATTTACTGTAAGTTTAAGTTATTCACCTCTCTGTAGCTCATTAGACACTACATCAGTAATGTTTGGTGACAAGATGCATAAGAACCAATGTCATTTTGTGATAATGCACCATTTTTCCAGTTCATTTCAGTGCTTCAGTGGAGACGATTATCAGTAAATAACCACATAAAATTCAGTCTGTTCCTCTCACAAAATGATTTTTGTACTATTGTAATACTGCTTTTTTGTCATTTTGGGAATCGATAAACCCAGTTCATTTTCATTATACTGAAAAGAGCAGTCATCGTATTCTTCAGAAATTTACCTTTTGTGTTTCACTGAATAAAGACAATTTTTTTTTTTTTCTAATTTTTTTTTTTTTTTTTACATATGATATGTCTGAGTTATCTATCCCACACTTTTTGAGTGTTGAGTGTTGAGGACTGTTGTAATTCCTAAAGATCTGGTTGTTCTGGCAATGTTCTCAAATGTTGTATTTCTAGGTTTTGAACATGTAAAACTTCTTGACCAAATGGTGCGCTGAAACTCTTAAATAATAGTGCAGATATGCTGATGTATTCCAGGGTGGTGGATGGTTATGTTATAGTCTCCATAGAAACACAGGCGCAAACTCTTCTGGAAAGTCCCTTCCCAAACACTGACCACAATGTGTCAGTGTGTGAGTGCATGAGTTTAACATTTAGTCTAATTCTATTCACCTCCATAATGGGGTTTAAATTGCAAGAGTAAATGTTCAAAGAAAATATTATAGACTACCATTGTTACTTAAACGGGTATGTCTTAGCACAATTAACAATAATCCTACATGTCATGTTGAAACAGAATGTGAGCAGAAAATTTGTTTAATATGACTATTAGTATTTACACGAGTACAGGCTCGGCCATTTTAAATTAAACATGCACAAGGCTTTCAGTGTCAGCTGCTTCCAGTTATTTTTGCTGTTATTTAGTCTCTTGATGTTGTAAACTGGTATTTGTTATCATATTATTTTAATTTATTATCGTAATTAAAACACACTGGTTTTTTATCCATAAAATAGTTTTATCGTTTACTGCACTTCATTATTCTTCTAAGTATTTACCTATAGCTGCTAATGAATCGGAAGTCTTGCATATTCACAGGAAATAGCTTACTTGCGCGTTTCAAATAAGTGGATAATACGGAAATTCTAAAGATTTCATTGGTCATGTCAATGCCAGTGATGATTGCCTATCCAACACTAAAGCCTAACCCTAACCTTAAAGTCACCATGAAATCAAAATGGACAATTCTTGTTTTTTATGGAATATTGCAGTATTTAGTATAAATTATTTATCCATGCATTCCATTTTTTTATTATTAATGTGCCCTCATAATCTTTAATCAAAATAACTTCCCCTCCCACTTGCAGAAACATATTTTCTCTAATGATGCGTTTACTGGTGATCCGACGATCCAATCAATTCCTGATACACAAAATCAAGTCCCGCCCTACATTTTTTCTTGGTCGAAAAGCGTTTAACTCGAATATATGTCACAATAGGGAAGAAAATGATATCACAACTTACATTTCATGCTGAATTTAATTTTAAAATAGCTTTAGCGGTAGCACATTCTAATATAGCATATAACCGTTTGTTGTAATCGGATCCAGCCATGACATTTCTGAAGGCTGAACTGAATCCATGAATTCTGAACTTTTCTTGATGAATTCGGCTGCAGGTTTGACCTGAACTGGTTTGGGGGGGGAAATCATGCAGATCATTCAGTTATTTATAATACAAGGCCAAGGGTAACTACTGACATGCTGCTATTTGTGATATTTTTGTTATATTGCTTTCATTAATAAGTAATATAATGAAGAAATTAAAAGTGAGAAACTTACATTTCAGACAAAAATCGTCCATTTTGTACATTTCTTCAAAGAACTATCGCTGGCAAAGTTGAAAAGATGCCACACAGTCAAGCTTAGTTTGCCTATTAAAGTACATGCTAAAGGCCGGTCTGGATCACTTCAAATCAGTGGAGCGGAGTGACAGATTCATGGCTCGTAGCGTTCTGTAATCACTCGTCTTCAGCTCCACTCCGTTTCAATTTCCCGTTCCCTGTTCTGAGCGAATTGAACATTAAGTGCAACTTCCCAGTGTTGTTGTACTAAATAGTAGCTGAACGCCGCTGTCATTTAAATTAGAGAAACTAAATAACCTATAATAGCCTTAAACTTTTTTTTTTTTATTCTAAAACACGATTTGTTTACGGAGCCACAAACGTCATTATGTTTTTCTTATACTTTTTAATGGAACAACCTCCCACCCCTTCTTTAACTGGGCCGGCCAACTGCTCCATATTTGGATTACACATTCACACACACTCTTACGCACGCCTCCACACACTCACTCCCTCCGTCAAACACACTCACTCACTCACTCACTGGAGGTGGGGGCACGGAGCGATAGAGCTATTAGCTCGGGCTGCAGCAGACATCATTGTACGAGCGGAGGGGAGACGATTCCACCGGTAGTGCGCGAGAACGCACGGAGCCCTGGCAACACGGAGAGCCTCGCGCTTCCCTGCCCGTTAGACCGTACAGTAAGTCCGTGCATTTCTGTTACCAGCACAAAACTGTCTTTTGGGTTTGCTTGGGAAAAATGGCTAGGAACTAAAAGACGCAGGGGGAACAGAATGTGACGTTTATTTAAAAACCCTTGTAAATATTTACTGTGACATTTGCACTAATTATTATGTCATCCTGTCTGCGATCGACTGGGCGAGACGTGCAAGATGTGCTGTTTGTCATCTCGATTAAAAATTATATAACTACTTTGAAGTAGCGCACGGGAAGCGGGGCGGTTACTTGCGAGCTGTAAGCCCGAGCAGGGAGCGCTCTCGCCGGGGCTGGAGTAACTGCGCCACCCCGCCTTCTTCCATCGCTCCTGATAGACTTATAAACATCAAGTTATCGGTGGATTAATGATCAGTCAGCTCTACTTTTTAAAGACACTGTCACTCACCCTATCCGTGCGCACTTCTGCTGAGTCAACACTGTTGCTGGAAGGCTTTTTGATGTGAAAACACAATCGCGGAAGTTTTAGAAAGAGTTGCAATTTCAACCCTTGTGCACTGTTTAATCCTGGGCTACGCGGTTCATGCAAGTGTCTTTTAAATTGATAATAGCCCTTAATAGTATGCGACAACATTTGTCTCCGTTTCACTGTCACTTTTTTTTATATATATAAATATAAACTGGCTGTGTTTTAATACCCAGTAGGCTACGTGTCGTTTTCGGGCATCATAATGTATGATTCCTAAAACGCAGTGTGATTTGTTTGGCGCGTTTTGAATTGACTCCAATACTGCTGTCTAGGTAGGCAGCCTTACTAGGTTTGGAGACGCAGCCATTGAGTGTATCCCGTCGTGATGTCACTCGGTTCATCCCGGCTGGTTATATAATGAGCTGTTGCTGTGTATATTTCATGTTGGCAGGGCTGATGGGGCGCTAGATGCATTGTGACCGACATGCATTGCCGGGTTTTGTTGCTTTACTAAATAAACGGTGCAATTTAGCTCTGATTATGTAAACAGTTGGTTAAGACAGCCTTAAGTAGGTCTTTCGTTAGGGCCAGTATCATGATGTCACATATTAATATACTGTACTGTGTGTTCTGTTTATTAATATACTATGCGACATGTAGCCTTGAGTTTGTGCATTTTACAAACAGTTCCATACTGTAGCCTACACATATTGTGCAAATAGCCTTAACCATTTTAAATGAGGTTTACTTTGCAACGATGTATTGCACAAGTCATATGACAGTTATGTTACACTTTATACTGCAGGATACTATGCCGCACTATACTTTTTAACACATTGTTTTGACTTTTGAGCTGATTGTGGCTCATAGCCATAGGTTTATGGCTCATGGGACAGTTGCTTATATTATACTACTATACTTTATTGCACTGTATTCTAAACTATACTTCAACTATTATTTATTTAAATATAGCACATTTAATAGCAATATTGTTGCCTAAAGTGCTTCAGTTATTACTAAAAACAATAAAACATACATATATAACAACATTTACTGAGCCTAGCAAATGAAGGCATGACTACACACTTTTAGACATATACCCCTCACACAACTTTATAGTGAGATCAGTGTAGAGAGACAACTAAATAAAAATAATTAATTACTATACTGGAATGTATAAATGTCATTTTTATTTATTTAGTTTTTAATTTATTAATTTCATTTGTAGATATTTCTGCACAGGTTTACCGCAGTTATGCACAAACTATACTAATACTATACTATACTATACTATACTATACTATACTATACTATACTATACTATACTATACCATGATGCAATGTGTACTGTAGAGCTTTTGCTTTTGAATAGACTTAATTATGCAATGGTTCATTGTTGATAGGACAAATGCAGCATATTCTATTCTGTTCTATGCAATGTATATACAGTAGCTTACATTTTTGGATTTAATTGTGTGCAGATTTACAGCTTATAGGAAATTTGCAGATAAAGCGAAGCAAAAAATTCCTTGTGGAAACATTGTTACTCCCAAAGGGCTTTTTAAATAGAAAGAAAACATCTTCCTTTTGATTCAGTTTTTTGAAGAGATATAATTCACTTTTAGAATTCGCATGCCATAAACAGGCAAAGAAAGAAGACAGCCGTAGTGAGAAATGAAATTTACAGCGCGGAAAATTCTGCCGTTGATTGTTGAAAGACCAGCATGTTCAAATAACTAAGGCGGATTGTTTGCAAGGTCACCGTGCTGCAGTTTCACTGTGTTCTGCAGAGTATTGCCGCCACATGCTTGGTTTATTATTAGTGTACATTTCCATGGCTCTTGGATGATTAAGAAATCCTAGTGCTTTTAATGAAAATCCTATTGTTTCGGAGAGCGAGCGGATTAGTGTTTCCCTTTTTTTGTGTGGTTGTAATACATTTCAAACGGTATGGGCTGCCCTTTGCAACCTGGGGACTAAGCTGTCTGCTCTGATTATGCAGTGAATGCTTTTTTTTTTCAGAGGGATTTGTGCGGTGGTGATTTGCTCAGTGCTATAACTCGGTAAGCAAATCTCTTTTTAATGGCCCCACTACCACTTACTTTTAAATGCTAATGAGCAGTAATTAAGACACCGAGTGGCCTAATCACAATTGCACTAGTGCGTCTGCTCATTTGTTCGTTTTTACACACACACCTGCCACTTATGAAGTGCCCATTCTTATTTCTCCTTAGTAGCTGCGCTGTTCAAACTACTACAGTGTCATGGGAGTTGAGTTCGATGAACCCAACTGAGCTTGTGACAGATGCATGCAAGGTTAACTTGTCACACTCGAGTGCCAGTGAACTATGGAGGGACACACCTCCACCTGCAGACACTGCTTACATAATTCCACTGTGATTGACAGGGAAAGATTTAGTCAAATGGTGAGTAGAGCCAACTGGACAAGAAATTTGTTTACACATCGGAGGGGCGGAGCCTAAAGTCAGCCTGGTTTCACCCTTTGCTGGGAAATTAGTTTCAAGTTAGACCTATCCAGGCAAGCTTTTAAAGTACACTCCCTCACAGGTATGCATGCATGAACTCAAGACTCGGGTGGCATTGTTCTGCAGCATAAAAGGCACAGCATAATGTTACGGCAAGTTTTTCTCTTAGCTCTAACCTTCTTGCCTATAGCTGCTTTTCTGTGATTGAAATCTGAGGGAGGACAGTCCACTGTGTTGCCCCTTAAATCTAATACTTCATGGAGTGTTGGTTATTTGATCACAAATTGGCCATCTTTTGCTGTATACACCTGGCAGTTTTTTCCATATATACTTTTGAGTTTTAATCTCGCCACACACAATGTTTGTGCAGAATGCTTTGCATTATTTTAAAGGAATAGTTCACCCATTCCTATTATATTTATTCTACAGAACCCAAAAATGATATTTATAATAATAATTATAATTCGTTACATTTATATAGCGCTTTTCTTAGCAAGTGCTGGTGGATTAAAAGGGGGAATCTCCTCAACCACCACCAATGTGCAGCATCCACCTGGATGATGAGATGGCAGCCATATCGTGCCAGAACGCCAACCACAACCAGCTTATTGGTGGAGAAGAGACAGAGTGATGAAGCCAAGCAGTATGTATGGGGATGATTTAGGAGGCCATGATGGATAGAGGCCAATGAGCAAATTTTGCCTGGATGCCAGGGTTAAACCCCTACTCTTTTTTTCCGAAGGACATCCTGGGATTTTTAATGACCACAGAGAGTCAGGATCTCGGTTTAACGTCTCAAGGACGAGACATTATTTAAATAATGTTTCAGCTTTTCATACAATGAAAGTCAATGGGGTCCAAAAGTGGTTTCATTTAAGTTTAAGTTTTTCTGTACATTTTCAACCTAGGCTCATTGGACATGCATGCCTCTACCTAAATTTTTGCATGCAATTCACTACAGTTTCCTGCTGAAATGAACACTAGAGGAAGTAAACACCAATAACTTTATATTCTTTCTCACAAATCATGATTATTGATTAATAAAGAATTATTTTCACATGGTTCCTTGCACAATGTTAGGTTATTATGACCTCAAAACACTTTTACCATAGGGCATGATTTGTAAAGTAATTCATTTAGATGTTTGCATCACATAATCAGATCCACATGAATGGCTTTTCCGATGTACTAGTAAACTTGCTCGGTAGCTCACCCGGTACAGCATTGCACTTACGATGCAGAGCGCTCGATAACACTCCTGTGAAACATGAGTTATGATAAAAGGGTTTAGAGTTTAGTGTTGGTGGCAATGAAAAATCATTTTGCATAAATGCTGTCACAGACATGTATTTCCAAAGAGCTTAAAATGGAAAGGAATATTTTAGGAGCCATTCATTATCAAATTAAATCAGTGATCAACACATGTATACAGAACCCATATTCAATTATGGTATTAACATCAAACCTCAGTGTCATTGTCATTGTGTTATGACAAATTGATGTTATGTCATATGACATGCATCAAGCATTGAGGTATGATGTTACTGACATGTCATCACATTGTAAGAGAGGGACAGCGTTTATGTTTACGAAATTATTGCAGAAGTCTTGCATACGTCACCAGAGAAAAGTCTGTAATTTCGCCCAAAGATCCTTTTATGACATTTTGATTAAAAATTATGAGGTAATTTTTTTTTTTTTGAAATGCAACATGCATGGACAAGTTGTTCACAATAAGATCAAAAACGTGAATTTTCCTTTCATGTTGACTTTAAAATTCTTGTTTTAGCGCAGTGGTTGATTGACAGGTGAGTAGGCGGTCCTTCACTGCTTCCCTGGACGCCTCAAAATGGATTAGAGTTTACACTACAAATGCCATGTACTCACGTGCGATTTCGACTACTTCTGAATGTGATGTGAGAGATTTGATCACAAAACATTTTGGACCCCATTTACACCTGTTTTTATCTCTGTAGGCTTGTGATTAGATGCTAGTACCCTGTTTAAACGGAGTCTACAGGAGTTCAATGTCCTTTCACAGTGTCAAAGTCTCACAGCAGAGAGAGAGTGTGAGGTGGGGAGAAGGAGGCGAGGAATGGGAGGGGAATGGGATCGATTGAGCAATTCTGTTTCCAGACCTTTATAGCCCTTTTCTTTCATCTCTCAGCTCTATTCATTTGCTCTCCCTCCATGGGCGCAGTACACATCCCCAACCTGCTTTTGTACTGCAGCGCTCAAGAGCTTTTTTTTGATATCGAGATGAAAAACATTCCTTTCTCCAATGAGTGGATGTCAGCGTGCGGGCTGCTCGTCTTCCTCTAGACTCCCCGTGATGGCTTTATGTATAGCCTGAATTGAAGCTTTTTCTTTTTCAGCTGAACAATGGGATAAACGTGAACGTGCTTGAAACTGTTCATTGTTCAGTGGATGTTATGTAATTAAAAAAAAAATGTATTTAGGTCCTCTTATTCTTTTTGTCAAAGTGTGACGTTTCAGGTTCATCAATTAATCTTTTCATCCATCTAGAAGGATAGTTAAAAATAAAGCACTTGCATGAATAAATCACATGCAAGCCTTCAGAAATCATATCCAGGCTCTACTGCTTGGAGATTAACATAGCATATGTGGTTTCTGGATGGCCAGGAGTCATTTTTAAGTCTTTAAAGTCCTATTTAATAGACTTGTGAGGCCTTAACGAGTCAGAAATATTGTGATTTTTTTAGTTAAAAGCACATGAATGATCAAGGCAAGCGAAGTGATACCTGGGTTGTTAAACATGTTGGTGGAAGGCAACGCTTCAGTATAGATTCAAGTAGGGCTGCATGATATTGGAAAAATGTGAATTTTATTTCTGCAATATAGAATTATACAGAATTTTTTAACCAGATGACTTGAATAGCTCAATTTGGAAATAATTCATTATTAAGGAATGATTGGGGATTGTGTTTCATACAAAATAAAATAATTTTAAAAATCTGAAGTTACTTTTTACTCTGAAGACTGTTTGTGAGTGAGAGTTTTGTTTTGGTTGAACATTTTGGATTGGTTAAAAACTTAAAAAATGTGGATGTCCTCTTCATAAGATCCAACTTAAACCTATTTCAGTAACCATAAGTTGAACAAAAGAGTTTGAAATGAAATCTTTCCACTTGAGTTTCCACATTCCCACTGTTTTGACATTATGACTATAAAATATGATTTTTATTAAATAAAAATATTAAACAAAATATAAAAATATATTGCAATAATACTATTGTGATACAACATAAAATATTATATAAAAAAAGGTATTTCATAACACACTCTCTAACTAATATATACATCCTAATTTCAGCATTACCATTAAACCACCATCAAGCTTTTATTTTGGTGGTCGGCCCAGCAAACAAATATATACACTCATGATGTCAGTGTGGCTCGACTCACAGTAAATGAATCAAGTCACTCTGAGACGCTGTATATTTACATATTTACGTATATACTTCTGTATTTTGTTTCCAGTTTAAATTCTGTGATCGGCTGACTACTTTGGAAGTAGCAGCTTACCAGGTGCATGTGAAGGCACTTCAAGGCAGCATCAGCTGATCTGAGACATTGTAGTGAAGATTGGCTCCGAATGAATCGATAGCTGAAGTTCTGAATGGCAGAGCGTGAGTGTAGCGGCTCTATGTCAGTGTTGGGATCGATGACCCCTCTATGGGCCGGTATTCTCCTCTGGTGCGGATATCTGTGTGCTTGGTGCTCCCTCTGGGCATATCCAGACAGTAGAGCCACTATTGATGCCACTCTTTCACCATGAAAGCAACAAAGAACAGCAAAGCTTCACGCTCATGTGCAGCTGGTTTAGAACACGTAGAAAATCCGCTTTAAGCTTGTCACGGAAAAGGCCTGTTTGTGAAATCCTTAAGCAGAACCCTCGTTTGGAGCCTCCTTAAAGGGATAGGCCTAGTCCAAAATTCAGCCCTCATTTATTCATCTTTATAGTTCCAAACTTGTATGACTTTCTTTCTTAAGTGGAACAGAAAAGTAGATGTTTAGTAGAATATTCATGCTAATCTTTTCCATACAGTGAAAGTGAATGGGGATCACAAAAGTACACAGTCGAGATTTGCTCTATAGTATATCTCATGTAAAGCAATACGTACTAGCAAATCTTGGCTGTGTGAAGATATATCATATTAAGATATCATAAACGTTAACATCTTGATTTTCTATAAATCTGCTTTGAAACAATACGTATTGTGAAAATCACTATAAATGTGACTTGGCATTGGCAAGTAAAAAAAAGAAATAAAAAGGGACGATAAAAGCATCATAAATAACTCTTCCACTATTTTGCAAGTCATTTGAAGCTGAGTGTGGTGAACAGATTTAAACTTATGTCCTTAATGACCAAAAATTGTCCTTTACAGTAGTACTCACCATTTACTTTTATTGAGTGGGGAAAAGCAGCTTTAGCATCCTGCTAAAAATATATCGTTTTGTGTTTCGTTAAAGTCATACTGGTTTGGAACAACACGAAGGTGAATAAGTGATAACAAAGACATTTTGAAGATGTCAATGATGAAACTTTCATTTATTGTATCATTTAAAATAATATTTCATTTGACTTTCATTTCATTTATCATTTATTCTGCACGGATTATTCCGTGAAGAATGAGTCTAAAAGCCTCATTCTCAAAATATATTGCACAAATTATACATTAGTCTGTTATTGAGGTTCTGCACAAAGCTAGACGTCTGTGCAGTGTTAGTGTACATTCATGTCTCTCAACCTTTTTATCCCAGCAGTTGGCCTTCATTCATTTTTAATGGCATTCACTATGTAGTTTGGAACTAGAATTGCCTTATTTGTAATGAGGAACTTGGTAGGGAAAAATTGCCCACCTATTTTTAGGCTCCATACTGTCAGTCTCATGTTTCATGTCACTAGTAATTATTTTAGTATGAAAATGACTAAATAATAGAGCATTATGTGGCTGAATATCTCATCTCTGCTTCTTCCTTTCCATCTGATATGTATTACGTTTTGAAACAGCAATAAATTTAGCTTGTTTTGAACTGTTTTGCATATAGTTCATAAACAAAGGGCAGCTGGAACCATTTGACCAGCATGTTATGAGCCCTGAGGCAGAGAACACACAAATGAAGACCAATTTTCCTGTTGCCAAGATGCCATCCTTCCTGATGCAACTAGGCAGATAAATAGGACCACCAATGTTCTTCAACCGCAAAGCATACTTCTGTCTGCCCTCACAAATCATGCAGTACAGGGCGGGATTACAAATTAAACTTCCTTGGAGTGACAGCTTGATTGTCAGAAGAGAGAGTGAGGGAGGCAAGGTAGGGGATTCCATAAAGAACGAATTCCCGAAAATCTTCTTAAGAAAGAAATCAATACATTTCTTAAGAAAAATATTAAGAAATTCACATGAATGTTCCTACGTGCAGTTCTTGAAAAGTTCTCAGTATTTTCTGAGTCACCACACTGTAAAAAAAAGAAGAAGATATGATAAACAAGTTATGACAACATATTGTATGTTTATTCATTGCTTTAACTTTTTTTTTTATGTTGAAATTACTTAAACATCCAAGTTGATTGTACTTAAAAATATAATTCGGCAACTTTTTTTTTTTTTTACAGTACATGATATCAAAATAGATAATTCTTATTTTTTTATGGAATATTGCAATATTTATTATGAATGATTATTCCGTGCACATCATTTTATTTTATTTTATTCATGTGCTCTCGTAATCTTTAACTAATATAAGTCCTCCCTCTTGCAACGACATCTCTTCTCTGATGATGCGTTTACCGGCGCGATGACGGGGCAACCGGCCACTCACACGAGATCACAGCAATTGCAAACCACAACCATCCAATCAGTTCCTGATGGACGAAATCAAGTCCCGCCCTACATTTTTCTTGTTCGAGAAGCCATTTCACTTAGCCTGGAAATCCAGACCTAAATCTAAAAGATTAATGGTCTGGTGTCGATCAATGAAAATCAGCCAGCTCGAGGGGCGGCACCAAGCATGCATTTGAAAATCTCACAGCACGCAATTGGATAACACTACGACCAATCACAACAATAAACCCCATACGCTTAGCTACCAGCGGAGCTAACTGGTAGATTAGACTCTTCTGGTCGGCAAAACAGCAAAAACACCCTACTTGCAAAGGAACGATTCGAGCGCCGTCTTCTGTTCCTCTTTTGGGAAAAAGCCAAGTCTAACTCGTTCATTGTAGCGGCCAAAGCCGTTTCAAACCACTACTATTTATCCATAGGCATCTTGCAATGTTTACTGATGACTTCGACGTCACACGCTGTCGTCATCTGTTTAGCTCGCCTCTGGCCCGCCTATATCAGATAACCCGATGTGATTGGTGCAGCTCAGATCGAGGGGCATATTTAATGAGCTCCATTGCTCGACACCAGAGTAACTCGCTGAGCAAATTCAACTTGTGCTCTCGCGAGAACTCTGGTTTACCAGGGTACATTTCACTCAGATATACGTCACAATGAGAAGAAAGGACTATCGCAGCTGTCACAAAGGATTGGCCCACAGAAGTGGGAATATACCGGAAGATGTCTCCACCTTACCAGGTGAGAGGGATGTAGTGGGACCTGCCAAGCATCATGGGTCTCACAGCGGGTATCAGGATTGAATACTTCCAGCACAAAGGAGGATATGCACCGAGAGAGGAATTCAATAACAGGAAAACTGCATGGATACAAACAATCCGTGGAATACCGAAATCCACCCTTACCACTGTTATGTTTGGCATGATAGAGTGTTTCCTTAATATGCATGCTGTATTATTCAGGTGACGTGAAGTCCCTATAGCAACTACTCACCTTGGTGAATTTTGTGGAAAGAATGCAGAGTTTTTGGGCAGGGTGCAGGGACTTCACTACAAGCTGTACTTAGTGCAGTTACAGTACGTTGAAGGAATTTCCTGAAGTTAACGTTGGCCTTGAATAGACAAAGTGTGGTTTTGACAAAGGGGAGACGCACCAGAGAAAAACCAGGCCGACGCAAAGCAAAATACTGCATGCTGAGATAAAACAAGCAAACGGCCATCCCAGTTCCGTCCCATTTCCCCTCTTAAATGATGTCACTGGAGCGGTGGAGACGCGCCAACTTTGGAGGGAGAGACGCTCCCCTTTTTTAAATCCCGTAAAGTCTTTCCAGAGAGACTCTCAGAGGAGTCAGCCAGAAAAGCATTCCTCCCTCTCGCATCTCTACCGCTCTGTTTTTTTTTTCTTCTTTTTCCATCAATCCCTCCAACAATGTGTGTCTGAGTCAGCCAGAGGTACTTAAAACATAAATTCTCAACGTGGGCACACTGAGAACAATTGAGTGTGTTCATTAACATTATACAGCTCTCAAATCATTTGGAGGAGATCACAGATCTCATAAGTATTATTTAATGACTGTTAGCTGTATCATAAAAGGATAATCTGTCTGTTTTCCATTGGCTAACGTTTTTAGTGGTGATTTTTTTTTTTTTTTTTTTGTTAGTTAGAGGTCTGGATATTAAGTAACTAAACTTTAGCTATCTTCAAATCATGTGGTTTATTGATGAGAGGTGTGTTATTCATTTTCTGAGTGAGCAAAACAGGAAAACAATAGTGTTGCACTGATATAAAAATTCTTTAATATCTTGTCTAAATACATGAAAAAGTGATTTGTTAAATAAAATTGTTAAATGCTACAAGTGAATTTAGGCTTTGCAACATTATAATGTACTGAATGAAAAATGGATATTTATTTACTAAATCGTTGTTTTTTTGTCATTATAAATATTCTATTTATGCTATAATATTAAATATATATCATTTATTTTATAATATAAATCTTAATATATAATATTAAATGTTGCATATGCTGAAATTCAAATTGTCTGAAGTTTCCATTTAAAGGGATGGTTCGGAGTAAAATCAACCAAGGGTCCTTTGCACCATGACCTCGAGCCAAACACCCCCCCAGAAGCCTTTTTTCCCTTCGTCGAACATTATGAAAGTTAGAGCTTATTTAGAGATATCAGCCGAATGGCTTAGTGCAGGCGCTAATGGATCCAAGGATGTATCCAGTAAATTACCCCACTAATAATGCCCAGAATGGCACCAAACTTCTTCAGTAGTACAAATAGGTTCCTATCTGTAGGTTTGTAAGTACATCAGAAGTTTATATAAATAACACTTGCCTGTTGGCTTATGCTACCGCTAACCCGGACGTCAAGGTCACTTCCATTATTTGGGAAAAGTCTGTAAAAGTCCTGGCAGAAAGCGATGCATAAGGATGTAGTGTAATGACGCCCATTTCCAGGAATGCACTAATATTTTGTTGGTAGTACCAGTTTGCAGCAATTATTACTTACCACTAAGTTGTCAACACTTCGGAAAAAAATATAATTTGTCGTTACACTACATTATGCATCGCTTTCTGCCAGGACTTTTACGTGCTTTTCCCAAATAACGGAAGTGACCTCGGCATCCGGGTTAGCGGTAGCATAAGCCATCAGGCGTAGTGTTATTTAAATAAACTCCTGATGTACTTACAAACTTTCCAATGCCTCTTTTTATGAGTACAGAACCTATTTGTACTACTGTAGAAGTTTGGTACCATTCTGGCCATTATTAGTGGGGTAATTTACGAGATACATCCTTGGATCCATTAGCGCCTGCACTAAGCCATTCGGCTGATATCTCTAAATAAGCTCTAACTTTAATAATGTTCGACCAAGGGAAAAAAGGCTTCTGGGGGGGTGTTTGGCTCGAGGTCATGGTGCAAAGGACCCAAGGTTGATTTTACTCCGAACCATCCCTTTAACTTTAAATTATTCGTGTTTTTAAAGATTAATTTTAAGTGAGCATAAGATGACTGCAAAAGTAATCTAAATGTAAAATAGAGGAAATGAGCATGAACAATTTAATATCCAATTCTGGCCGATGAATATCCAATATGCATATGTATGAATTAAAATATCTCTAATCTCGACTGATATGGCGTACATCCCTAAAAATCACTAGAAGGGGGGGACACAAACCATATATAGAGACCAAAATATAATTGAAACTTGAGGGTGGGCTCTTTTGAAAGCAATAGCTAGCAAACATAAAACCTTAGCAACTTTTGCAATTTTGCATACAAAATGTATGTTTATGAGAAAATCTTATGTCTATAGTGGCTTATATCTTAACTAAAAAGCCTGTTAATGATAAATGTGAAGGTTCTTGCTAAATAGGCCGTCTCTTGCACAGTGTCAACAGCTGTCAGCGTGCTGAAGCAGCTTTGGGATGGGGAGGTTTGCAGGTTGAATGAGCAGCAGGCAGTGGACTGATGAGGCCTGACACAGATGAATGAGGTTAATCTGAAGGCCACCGTGTAAAGCGGTATCCCAGGTGTCAGCAGTGACTGAGAATTTTTACCATAAGCTACTGCACAGGAAGTCCAGATATCTGTTTGTTTACTGTACTCCTCTTGTGATGGTTACCCAACCGAAACCGCCATCTCAGAAAGCACATGGAAAAGAGGTCACTGTAGTACACGGCATGAGGATGTTGTGCTGTCGATGGGTCTTGTTCCTGAAATGTTAGCTGTCTGTGACATCTGCAGATCCTCACTTGATTCTTAATGCAGGTTTAAAGAGGTCTGCTCGTCCCCGCATGCATTTTAAGGGCATCATAGAAATCCATATTGAGCGTAGTAAATAAAGTCAATGGTTTAGCTGGAACGGTAAAAGAGAATTTTCCCATACATGAAACAAAACACATCATATCCACAACAAAACGAATGATTGATCAGTTTTGAGGGCTTTTTGTTTGTGTCTGAAGGGTTTTTTTAGGGAGAGAGGTGTGGTATGCAAAATAGATACTACAGCCTTGGCACTGGTTCTGTTAAACATTTCATGTCACGTCTGGAATTGCTATTTATTTACCCTTCACAGTTGGAGGTGAGAAGGAGAGCAGGCGCAAGGGAAGGGCACAGGGCGAGTTCTCTTCTTCATCTGGCTGAATGCAGACAGATATCCATTTCATGAGAAAAGACCATCTAATAACAGAACATATTTCCTAGATAACTTGATAAATCTCTCTTCTTCAGTTGTGGTTAGGACATATTGAAGCTTGTTTCCACCTCTGAATAAAACATTTTAAAAGATAATTGCGACTTTTTACTTTTTATATAAATCTGACTTTTTTGTTTTGTTTATATCTCGCAATTCTGACTTTATAACACGCAATTGCGACTTTATATCTCGCAATTCTGAATTATTTTCTCAGAATTGTGATATAAACTCGTAATTGCGAGTCAGAAGTCCAATTCTAAGTAAAAAAAAAGTATTTTTTTCCAGAATTGTGAGTTTATATCATGCAATTCTGACTTTATAATACACAATTGCCACTTTATATCACGCAATTCTAAAGTCAGATAAAAAGTCAGATTTGTGAGATAAAAAGTTGCAATTACCTTTTTTATTTTTTATTCTGTGGCGGAAACAAGCTTCCATAGGGGCATGTTCAAAGCCTGAAAGGAATCAGCACCAGGGTTATTATAGTTAGCTAGAACTAAAAAGATAAAACAACTTTTATTACTTTAAATAAAATAAACTTATACTGAAATAAATTATTTAAAAAAGTCCTGGATCCACTTAGTTAATGTAACATTACATGCCAGCACTAGTGATGCACTGACATTTTTTTATTTTCATGAAACTGAAAAATAAAGTTTGTTATAGATGTAATATAGTGCACATATTTGGAAAAATGCTCCTCTCTTTTTTTCTAGCTAACTAACATGTTTATGGTCATTGAATGGCTTTCCTGAGGTAACGTGTGTAACATTGTTTACAAGCTGTTTTATTGACGTTTTTATCCAATTGAAACACTGATGGAACAATTACATGAGACATGATACACATCAGTTGTACTGTTTCTTTCAACATACCCAGCCCTTGCATCCACACAGCTGACATGTTAACCTGTTGTAGCTTATCTATATTGTTGCACAAAATAGACACTGACACCTCATCAAAATGCTCCAATGGAGAAGCGCTAATTAAACGTCACTACAGGACTACAGGAAAATTCATCTTCACCTTAAAATTTTCTTTTGCTGAAATTTTGGTGCATCACTAGCCAGTTACCAACCTTTTAGTTCAACCTTCAGCGTGTGCAATTGATAAATGCATGGAGATGGTCTGGTATGACTGAGTGTAGCACCAGCCATGCATATCATGGTAAATGCTACTAAACCAAGCCGATCTGGCACGTTCCCACGTTCATCGCAATTGTGATTCAAGTAAAGGTCTGTACGTAATTCATAACAAGCTGCCAGAGACTAGCTTACAAGGATTTCTAGTTGACGCTGACTGAGATGATGTGACCTTGAGTGTCCATGAACTTAATAAACAGATGTCAGTGTTCGCTGTGGCCGGGGTCATTGTTGGGAAGAAGGCCATCTCGCTGAGCGTGCTTGTGTTGTTCTGGAGATTACATCAGGAAAGGCATACCAGAAAGGGGCTGGAGGCTTCTTCTTTTTCCTGTTGGGGAAATGATTTGATTCATGTCGCCTGTGTTCTCAGCAACACATTCATACTAGTTACCTCAATGTTAGAGCACAAGCCGAGCTTTGGCGTTTTCTCTCAGCCGGTGACAGAGAGACAGCGGGGTAATGGGGTGTGTTGTGGAACACTGAATAGCACTGTATTTTTTGGGCTTTGAACAACTTCAGAGAGGAGGCAGTGTTTTTTTTCTGAGCATTCTCTGACAGGATCCCACCCTTAGAAGAAACATTATATGGTCGACTCGCAATTTCAAGGATAGTCTACTTTGAGCACAAAGACATTCTTTCCCATTCTCCGGCGAGCCTTCAAACTTTCAAGTCCAAAGACAAGGGAACGTAACAGTTTCCAAATAGTTTCCTCTGTGAAAAACGTTGGCAGATGATGTGCCGTAGACTTCGCTCTAACTGCTCAGATTTTGCTAGATTAGCAGGTTTCATTGAATTCTCACAGTCGTGTTTGCCAAGTGTAGCTCGTGATCGTTCCATCAATAGTAATATTTCACAATCCTGCCTGTTCTAGCTTAGAAAGCAGTGTACTTGCTGTTGTTGTTGTCGTCAGTGGTGGTGTTTAATCTCTTAAGCCTGAGGGCAGATTTTGTAATACATTGTAAAGGAATTACACATTGTTACACCAACTTTCCATAGTTACTCCAATTTCCCAAATCTCAGAGGATAAATCAGGCCTTCAGTAAGCATTCTGTATTCATTTATTTAAAAAATGTTTGTAAAGAGGATTTTTTTTCTGTTTGGTGTGGTAAAAAAAAAACCATTCAGTTTCACTATTTTTCAGAAGAACCGCATTTCATGGCAAGGCACACATAACTTTAGATAGCTATCCTCAATATTTATCCGTAGTTATCCAAAGAATAGCACTCAACATCAATGTCCATTCAATAGGAAACAACAGTGTTAAAGTAGCATAAGTTTTTGCATAATTATTCCTGTTTACGTTTCACAGCCCTTCCTTCTCATATGAGCAATGTGGAGCATTTCATTTATTTATTTTTTCTTTTTCTTTAAAACAATTAGTGTTTTGGGCAACTGTTAAGGCATTTGGAACAGTTTTGACTGAAAAACTATTTTGCATAAATATAATTTAAAATCAACCCCTAAAGGGACATGATGGCGATATAAAAAAAAGAATGTGTCAGTTCTATTGCGTTTTCTCGAAAATGTTTTGCGTTCCCTCACAAAAAGGGACTCCTTACAAAACGACTGCATAAATATGATGGGATAAAAATAAAGAAATGAATAATTATTAATCATATTATTTTTTATAATGCACGCCATGTTTTGTTTTTGTTTTCTAATGATTGTGTTATTGTGTCAAAGCTAAAAAACAATAATTAATAAATAATCGTTGTAGTTTAGATAGCATAAATATAATAGGGTAAAAAAAAAAATGAAAGTACATTTTTATTTTGTTTTATAATAATTTTATGATTGTCAAAAAGCTGAAAAAAACCCTATAATTAATAACTAATAATGTATGCTTGTTATTACACACAAACATAAAATAATCTGTATGGTATCAAAGTCAACTAATTTCTGTTTCCATAGATGACAGCTCTCCACTCTCACTTGGTTTATTTCGTTTTCTCACTGCAGTTTAATCATGCTAACTTATCACTAGGGGTCAGATGGTACTGGTAGTATTTCTGTTTCTGATAAGAAGTTTTTCCATTAAATAGGTCAGTTGAAAAGACATGAAGCACTGCAGTCTAATCTGGGAATTCTTCTTAAGGGCTTCTCGGTAACCATTACTTAAAATTGTGCAGCGCTTCTCTTATGGTTAATTAAAAGACCCCAGATCTTTCCCTCAATTACTTATCAATTATCCCGGTGCTTCTCTGTGGTTCTGCAGGGCTGAGTGGCCCGTTCCCCCTGGTGATGCGGATTTGAATGGGACCGTATAATGAAGTGAAGCTGTGTTGGTGTATTTATGCTTATGGGAGGAGGAGGGGGTCTTTTTATTTCTACCACTGCAGTCGTTTTCATTTTTTCTTGTCATCATCTGCCCCACTTTCAGTCTTTCATCTTCAGAATGGACTGTCAAGGAGATGTATGTTTGTGTGGGCGTGTGTCACCTTGTGTTTTTGTGTGCGTGCGAGTAAGATGCCTTTACACGCTTTTATGTAATGTTGTGTGTGAAATGGGTGTGTACTCTGCAGTTTATATAGGGTGAGTATATGCAGGGAAGAGCTATTTCGGGCCTCTTGTGTTCTTGTATTTGAATCTGTAAGCGTATCGCGTGGGTTGGAGACTGAACATTGAGCTGCAATCGATATGGTGTGTGGAAACTAGTGGGGTCATTGGTGAAACTTCAACTGGGGGATCCCCTGATCCATGGTACCTCTCAGGAGTCTTATATCGGTTTACCATGAGGTTAAAGTTCATTGAGTTATGTACAAGGCCTAAAATTAACTTTTTACCACACTTGCACATGATGATTGTATTGACAAAATATATTATTGGTCATAAATGTTTTTTTTTTCCCCCAATAAAACATCAGAATTGTGAATTTATTCTTCATGTTTATTTATTCTTCTGTGGCTATACTGCCCGGCCTTAAAAAAGTCGCTGTCTGGATTTAAATAAGCAAATGCTTAAGGATCATTATTGCAGTGATTATTATGTTTCTAGCATGTTATATGCTTGGAAACAGTTCTTCTAGCCCTAATTGATGGAGTGTGTAGCTTTTCATTTCTTAAACTACCATGTAGGAAGATACATCATGGCCATATTCCAGGATAACAATGTCAAGATTCATCAGGCTCAAATTGTGAAAGAATGGTTGTGAGGGAGCATGAAGAATAATTTTCACACATGAAATTGCAACTCTGAGTCCAGACCTTAAATTCACTGAAAGTCTTTGGGATGTGCTGGAGGAGACTCTACAGAGTGCTGGACTCTTGCATTGTCAATGCAATATCTTGACCAAAAATGTATGCACCTCTTGATGGAAATGAATGTTATGATGTTATTTTTGGTCAATATCTTGTATTGACAATTCAAGAGTTGATATTAGAATAATTTCTGAAGGATCACGTGACACTGAAGGTGCTGAAAATTCAGCTTTGCCATCAAAGAAATACATTTTAAAATGTATATTAAAACAGAAAGAGTTTTTTTCTATTGTAATAATATTTCACAATATTACGTTTTTTAATGATCAAATAAATGCAGCCTTAGTGAGCATAAGAGATTTCTTTCAAACATATAAAACAATCGTTTCAGCCCACAAGGTTATGAACTACAGTATTTATTTATTTAGTAATGAATAATAATAATAATAGGCCAGACACCAGAAGGCTTCAGATCTTAGCAGATATCCTTAGACCAAGTGTGGGCTAAATAACAGCAGCAAGAAGCTCTTTAGAGTAAGTGTGTGTGTGTGTGTGTGTGTGTGTGTGTGTGTGTGTGTGTGTGTGTGTGTCTCTGCATCCTTCATTACATAAGCAGGGGTCATCGCAAACAGAGACCCGCAGAGACAAGAAATGAGGGACCCTGATGTGTCTGCTGTACACACACAAACACGCACACTTTTTGTCTGTAGTTTTACAGAATAGTGATCATATAGCAGGGTCCCCATGGGTCAGGTCTAAAATTAAGGCTATAAAAAGTCTTAAGTATCTTGAGTGTTATAAGAGAAGTCTAAATGATAATTTCAATAGGTCTTAAATTTGGGCACTGTAAAACAGGAATCACGATATAGTGTATTGTGATTGATTATTAAACATTTTATTAAATTAAATGGATATGATTTAATTAAAAGAGAGTGCTTCATGTTTCAAAGTAAAAAGTTACGCGTGTTCTACAGGCTCGCGGTTTCAGAGCAGTTCGCAATCAATAAATAACCTACCACGCATTTATGCTAAGCGATTGCTTATTGATTTACTCTTGATGAATTATGACAATGTTTTCTTAATGGTGCCTATATCATACCTGCAGACTCTTCACATCATTCTAATAGGTACAGTTGCTTTGTTTACAGGTGTTACCGGGGTAACCACTATTACTGCTGTTCCATAAGCACCACCTACCATAGATATCGTATAGTAAAGGCTAGATGTCTCGTGCGCGCTGCTGGCCAATGGAGGTCGACGTCCGCACACGGCGGCCATCTTACCACAGGGTGCTCGCTCACTCGTAACATGGTGCATGTACTTTTAAATAACCATAACTTGCAAAATTTTCTACCGATTTTCAAACGGTTTGGTTTGTTATAAACGTCAGAGATGTAGTTATGATACTGCATACATATGAATAATTATAACAATGGACTTCCATATGAAAGAATTATAGCCACTTTAATAACGTTTGTAAGAAGCCAAACCGTTTGTAAATCCGTCAAGATTTCAGCGAGATAAGAGGATTTGTGTGCGCGCTGATCACTCACCTTAATTCATAGCTTCCCTGTGGTAAGATGGCCGCCGGTGATGCCGGAAGTGCCTTAAGACATCTAGCCTTTATATGGATATCAATGCCACCTACTGGCAGGGACTCAGGGAGTGAGTTTGCATTTTCATTCTGCTGTTTTTGGTCAGACCTATGCAAAAAAACAACCCCTTTTTTTTATGCAGGACGCATATTTCATTATAACACTCCCTTTTCTTAAATGGGTTTAAAGCTCATAAAAAGCCGTGAATTTTATTTTAAAAGTCCTGCAGACACCCTGATATAGACAAATATAAATAACAATCTTACATCAAACAAGCATTTTCACCCCAGGCGTGCAGGTCTTAAATAGGCCTACTCTTCCTGATAAAAATCACAAGGTGGGTCACATGACGGGCATACTCAGGTCACTGGGTAGCTCTTTGGAAAAACAGCTCTGCTTTGTAAAACAGGTTTTGTTTTCAGAATTAGTCATATCATGTGTTGCACACCCGACCGTCAACGAGGATTTTGAGGGTCAGTTCAGTACAGGGCTGGACTGGCCATCGGGCATACCGGGCATTTGCCCGGTGGGCCGACGTGCTTTTTGGGCCGATACATCTCATACTCATACATAATTTTTTTTTTTTTTTTATTTTTTTTTACGGCCCATAAAATTTGTACATCGGCGGCCCATTCGTTTTGTTTTGTTTTGCTTAATTGGCGGCGCTGGGTTTGTGCCGGTGTAATGCAGTCAGTGGTCAAAAAAAGTCAGTGTTATTTATTTTTTTCTGACAGACCAGCCCATGAAACACGTAGATCAGCGGCCTACGTGTTTCTATTGGTTATTTTCTTGATTGACACTGGGCTGGCCCAATCACAACTTTAAACTAGTGAGCGCGCGTGCAGCAGTTTCAGTTGTATCTGTCAAAGTAGTCTGCGAGATGGAGAAGAAACGCAAGGATTGTGCAGAGAAATAGCGTGAAAAAATTGAACCAGGCCCTTAAAGCAGACACAGTAAAATGTGTCAAAATATATGTTTTCTGCCCTTCATCAGCTCCTGTGATGATGATGATAGTGAGGAGGATCAGGAGAGAGATGAGAAAGTGTAGAGCCTGCGGTAAGCAGAACTACTTTCAAAACACTTATGCTATGTCATGATCGAGTGTAGGAACCCATAACCCAGTTACAGATTATTTCCACATTGCATAGTTGACGATTACATAGACAGTATATAAAGACGATTACCGCAATTCACTAGAAATTTAATTAGAGGCGTTTGTAAACAATGTTTTCCGCCAAAATAAAAGCTTGATGCAGTTTGCGTCAAAATAAAAGATCATGTGCTTATCTCTTTCAAGTATAGAAATTGGTACAAAACTAATTATGAAAGTTTCCTTTATTTTTTAGTGCATTTGTTTTACAAAATATGGCTATTACTGTCATTGGATTAATATTATAACTATTATTATGTAGTAGGTGTAATGTAAATAGACACTGTAACTAAAAGAGGTTTGAATTTTTCGTTTAATTTGCACACTGAATATGGGTTGGAGATTTTAATTTTGAACTCTCAAAGTGCACCAGATTGATGAATTTAACATTAAAATGCACAAAATTTTCTCACGTGGGGGCATGCCCCCGGACCCCCCTAGAAGAACCAAGGTCCACCCACCACAGTTTTACCAAAAATCCTGTGAGAAACAATGGTATTGCTATGCCATTGCAGCTTATAGCTTGTTTTAGGATTCATCACTGTGGAGTATAGTTCAACTGTATTAATTAATAAATGTCAAATTTTCACTCGTTCCTATACTCACTCATGACATGGCATTAGTGGTTTTAAGGAATAGGAGTTGGTATGCATATAATTAAGGGCGTGCAAAGATGGGTTGTGTTTATGATCATATAGTGGGCCAGTCTGGGCCAAAATGCCCGGGCCGATTTTTTGTCCCAGTCCAGCCCTGGTTCAGTAGGCCTATGCAGTAAACCTTTCGTTTCCTGTTTCACTGAGGGGTTGCTAACTTCTGTGGAGCTGTTATGTAAGAGTCTTCATTGAAAGTGACAGAAAAAGTTTTTCTTAAAGGTTTTGCGACCTTTTATCTGGCCATTCCAAGGCTCCAATGTTAACAAACCGTTTGTAGGGGAGCATGGGAAGGCTGAAAGGTTGTGCTGTCAGAGTCATGAAATCTTGTGTTGGTTTGGATTGAATCGGCAGGTCCCCGCTGACTGTCTGCCAGGCCTATAGCGCATGTGCGCACATACACGCGCGGCGGGGGTGTCACGCGATTGACTGTCGTTGCTGGATCATCAGTGAGCTCGTGGTGTTTCATTCTCACTCCAGTTCTGTTTGTGCTGCTTTCACGGATTTCTGTGAGGAGGCCCCCACTCCCGTAAAGCACATGCTTGTGTTCATCCTTTTTGCTCTGCGAAAGAGGGCAGAGAAGAGAGATGTATTGAGACAGCTTGCACTTACAAAAAAGTAGGATGTCACTTTTATTTCTGAACATGTACTGTTCCATGATATATGTAGGTCTTTTTTGGGGGCATTTTCCATATTATTTGCACTGATATTAAAATTCTGTCTTATAATTATTTTCATGTTATGGTGCTGTACTACACAGTAAAAAAAACGTTGGGTTATTTTTTCTAACCCAACCGTTGGTTTATGCATATTGGGTCAATATGTTGGGTTATCTTACATTTTTTGGGGTCATTCGTTTACGTCGTTGGGTTCTTTTTTAGTTACAACATAATACATTCGCGCTTCGATGGTTCAAATATTAACGGTCCAGTCACAGTCAACGGACATCAGCGGCAGCCTGATTGTGAAAGGTAACGTTAAGTAATAAAGTTTTATGATGTATATAACTTTTATAACATGAAATAATGTGAACTGAAACGTTAAGTATATCTTACAACTTTTTTTTTGTCGTTCACTTTTGTATTTTTTTTTAACTCTCCGGATCAGATCAATTGTTGTTAGCTATCCAATTAACATTATTAAGTGAGTAGGCTATTTTGTCTGAATGGATTCAAACTAAAATTAATTATTTTTGACATTGTACCATGGTATTACCTTGTTTTTTAGATGTACCATGGTATTAGCTTGTTTTTTAGACATGCACTATGGTATTACCTTGAATTTTTACAAATGCATCATGATATTACCTTGTTTTTTTAGACATGCACCATGTTATTGCTAGGTTTTTTGTCATATGTACAATGGTATTACCTTGTTTTTTATACATGTAAATGGAATTTCCTTATTTTTTTTTTTTAAGATATTTACTGTACCATGATATAACCTTGTTTTTACACGCACCATGTATTGCCTTGTTTTTTAGATAAGTGCCAGTACCTTTTTACATATGCACTATGATACTACCTTTTTATTTTATTTTTACATGTATCATTGTATTACCTTGTTTTTAGACATGTACTGTGGTTTTACCTTGTTTATAGATGTACCATGTTATCGTTAGTTTTTTTTATCATGTACCATGCTATTACCTTGTTCTTACATGCACCATGAAATTACCTTGTTTTTTTAGATAAGTGCCATGATAGTACATTGTATTTTTACATATGTACCATGGTATTACCATGTTGTTGTTTTTTTTACATGCACCATGATATTACCTTGTTTTTTAGAGACATGGTGCCACCACTGTTTTATCATGGTGTTACCATGATTTGTTTGAAATTGACCATGATGATACTGAATTGTTTTTGGACCTGTACCATGGTACTAGGCTACTACTAGTCTTTTTTTTTTTTATTTTTTTTTTTTTTTACCATTGTCATTTTGACAAGATTCATTTTTCGTTTTGAACATGGCACTACCATAAATCAACTATCTTGATTTACTGGACTTGATTGTGCGATGGTATTGGCATGTAATTATTTGAAGCACATTTGTGTGCCATAGAGCGTAGAGAGAGAGAGAGAGAGAGAGAGAGAGAGAGAGAGAGAGAGAGAGAGAGAGAGGGAGAGAGAGTGAAGGCAGGTGAATAGAGATGCGTTTGAAGTGTGTGTTTTGGATTGTAATGCCTTGCAGCTCTAATCCCTGCATTATACCCTCTGTGGATTTGCCCATGGAATTACTCTGTAGTAAAGAGCTCAGTGTGTTTGACTGGGCCGTGCATGGGCTGACAGTGGCCAGACGCTGATAAGTAATACTGATGGTGGGGAGGGTTTGGTCTGAATGACAGCGAGAGGGTCTCTACTGTGTCGTTCTTACTTAGTGGCAGAAAGCCAGGACAGAGAGAGAGAATCTCATTGGATGTGACAGTGTTGTGAAACAAACCAGCAGCAACATAGCAAGTGAATTAGAGAAACGGAGGCCTGGTGTGTGTGAGCATGCTGTCTTGTGTGTATGTGGGAGAGGTTGATGTTGGCAAAGTGTTTTTTTTTGTTTGTTTTTTTACTTTTCTTTTTCTAAGTGTGTATGCCATGCCTACAGCAATTTTTAATTGCACTACTACTACTTGCAAAGAGATGGCTGTACTTAAAGGGTTAGTTCACCCAAAAATGCTAATTATTTCATTAAAGGGATAGTTCACTTTGAAATTTAATTTTGGTATGTTTTAGCTTACCTCAAGGGCATCCAAGATGTAGGTGTCTTTTTTCCGCAGTAGTTTCAATTTTGATATTTTTAGGTCAAACCGTTCTTGTCTGTCAGTCATATAATGCAGGTCGATGGTCACTGTCTCAAAGACCATGCACAGAGTCCAAATTAAAACAATTCCCCATCGTCCAAATTAAACAAATGAGATATATACACTAGATGTCGCATTGGCTACTGCGAAACCGTAGCCAATGCGACATCTAGTGTATATATCTATACCCGCCCGCGCTCTCAGATCATTTGGACGCAGCTGTGTTCAAGAGGTAAAAACGATATAAATACTGTTTGTTTTCTCACACAAACGGCTCGTTTCGTGTCTTGGGCCATCAATGTCTTACGATGGGGAATTGTTTAATTTGGACGATGGGGAATTGTTTTAATTTGGACTCTGTGCATGCTCTTTGAGACAGTGACCATAGACCTGCATTATATGACTGACAGACAAGAACGGTTTGACCTAAAAATATCAAAATTGAAACTACTGCGGAAAAAAAGACACATACATCTTGGATGCCCTTGAGGTAAGCTAAAACATACAAAAATTTAATTTCAAAGTGAACTATCCCTTTAATTACTCACCCCCATGTCGTTCCAAACCCATAAGACTTGCGTTCATCTTCAGAACACAAATAAAGATATTTTTAATATAATCTGAGATCCTGAATCCTTCCATAGACAGCTACGCAACAAACTTTGGCGCTTCAAAAAGTTAATTAAGGGATCGTAAAACAAATCCATATGAATTAAGTGGTTTAGTCCAAATTTTCTGAAGAGACTCGGTCACTTTATATGATGAACCGATTGAATTTAGGCTATTATTCACATATAAACATTAATCAGCTAACATAAACAGAAGATCAACTGAACCGGCTTGATGCGCAAGAACAATCCTCTTGTTGAAGCTCAAATGTGCTGCGTAATACGAGAATGATGAATGAAACATGCTTCCTTTTGTCTAACCCCCATATCAGTTTATTAAGACTGGTTTGATGCATTCTTTTTGAACTTCAGAAAATGTGTGCAAAATGGTAAATAATTAGAAAATTATGATTAATGAAGTTATCCAGTTTTGTCAAATGTCCCAAATGTTGTGGGCAAATTTAACAGGGCTATAGAAACATGTTCAGTACATTAACTTTGATTACACTATAAATTTATAGTAGAAAGGATTAATAACTGTGTTGTGCTTTTGAAAAGAAAATAGACTAGTCTATCCCTAGTGTATATGTTGTTTAATTATACGTACAGGGGTAAATGCTTTATATGATGACTGTGGGGATGGTTTAGCCAATCATAATCCCTTTGTCTCATAATGCATTTGGATCTGCAGTCTTGGCCTCATCACCGATGCCTCTGTAACCTGTAGTTTCCATCAAAATGTGGATTGGCTTAAAAAGCTAGAGATTCTCAACCATTTTTGTTGAGTGGAAAAAAATGTTCAACAAACAAATAACTAAGTCCAAGTTCTCTTGAATGAAACTACATGGCGTTTACACTTCATGGACACACACATTACACAAGTTCAGAACAGCAAATACTAAACTGCCAGATTATCAACGTTCATGTCATAAAGCGACTAAAGGCTCAGCCTCATGTCTGGACTTAAAGGTATAGTTCACACAAACAAATTAATTTACACGCTAATAGTAATTTTATGTAATACAGTAGCTAGTCTAGAACATTCTTCATATTTTAGATATTATTTATAATATCTAATTGTTCCACATGAGGGTGAATAAATGATGACAGAACTAAAAAAAATTCAAATTTTCCCTTTAATGATTAGATTGTAGATACTCCCTTTGGGCTTCATTGTTAATACTGTGTAGCAAGAGTCCATTCGGTTCACTAGTAAGTCATTGTCATGGAGCTTGTTCTGGGTGGAGTGTTTGTGTGTGTTTTCATTATCCATGTCAGCAGTGTGCTGCGTGACTGGCTGCTGCGCGCTGACAGGTCAGAGGTCAGCCATCTGCAGTGAGCAGAAGAACTTTGAGCTGACCGATAGGGGTGTGTGTTCACGGTTATGTAACTGCCGCTGAGCCCAGCGTGTGTGTGCCAGGAGCTTCATTCAGTAGTTTCTAAAGGGCCGTTCACATTGACAGCGATACGTAGCGACAGAAACCCGAAGTCTTGTTGGTGACGTGATTTCCGACGAGCGGTTGCCATGACATAGAAAACATTTTTGAAAACATTCTTTTCTGATAGGGTTGCGGACATCCGAGACTAAAAAACAACAACAATGCTAAATGCAAATATTGCAACTATCATTTTTAAATGGGAGTAAATTCCCATATTTGTGTTGTTGATGTTGAAGACTGAATAATAATAATTGGTAATACTAATACTAGGGGGCGCAAGAAGTAAAGGCCGATTTACAACAAAAATTATAACAATGATAACTATATTAGCATCCACACCAATGTACAATATTGTTCTTTTTATCATAAGCGCATGCTGCAGTTGTATCATCTGCCTGTAACGGTAATACAATGATGAAGAAGAAGGTACAAATAATGACAGTCTTTATTAAACATAAGCCAACAACTCGAAACAGTGTGCCATGCACAAACAATACCGGACAAAGAATGAGTGAAGGTGAGGAACTTATACACATGTTGAAGAACTAAATAATGAACAGCTGTGATTGTTAAATGAATATCCATGCTGGTAATTGATTATGGTGAGAACAAAGGAACACATGCAAACGTGATAAACCAACTGTGTGTGTGTGTGTGTGTGTGTGTGTGTGTGTGTGTGTGTGTGTACAGGTGTCAAACCTTGTGCTTGTGAGGTCCAAAATGTCCTTACTATTCAAAAATGTCCTCAGTAATGGTGAAACCTGTTGAACACCAACGATTAGGCCAGACTGCACATATTTTACTCTTCGCAGTCTGTTTGTAGTGCTCTGTTTAGTTCCAGTCCCTATGAAGCACCTCCTTCCGAAAAGCTCAATGTGGTCTGATTGGCCGGCTGGACCAGTGTGTTGTGATTGGTCAACCGCTTCAAGTGTGTTTCGGAAATTTCACGTCCCTTACCATAACCGCGAGTTTCAACACACTACTAATGCATGTAGTGTACTAATCTAATGTATGTTTGCAGAAGAAAACTCGAGACTAATATGGAGGCGTTTCAGGAGTTCAGAAACAGTGCGCACTGATATAGAGAATAACTCCCTTTGGTGTGACTGTGCTTTGTAACTTTGCAGACCTTTTTCCTGCTCAGACAGCAACATTACACAGTAAAGAAAGTTGAAAATGTAAAAAAGCATAAAAGGTCCTCTTTAAAAAGGCTTATAAATTGGCCAAATCATGTTTCTATTAAAATCTAGTGTTCTGCAAGGGTTTCTGTGTGGTTTAGGTTTAAGGGTAGGGGTCGGGTTAGTCTATAGAACATGTAAAATACTGATATAAAACCAAGTCAAAGTCTATGAGATGTCCTCACTAATATAGTGGAACAAACGTGTGTGTGAAAGAGAGGGAAAGTTGAGGTTAAGACATTTTTAACCTTTTCTTTAGTAATCTAAACACAGCTGCTAATGTGAATGGGCAGATGCACTTATGACATTATGAATTTTGTAAAGACTGAAAGCCCTCTGGAACACACACTCTCTCACACACCATAGCGTTAGAAATATGAGTGGTGAAGGTCATTTTGTTAGTGGGAGATTAAAGCTCCTGTCTGTCTGTCTTTTTTGTGTTATTATGTTCTCCTACTTCAGAGTAATGTGGAATAACCCTATAGCATTTTTGTTTGTTTTTTGGGGTGAACCATTTCTCTTCCAGAAATGAGAATTGGGCTGTGAGAGACAGAAGTGCAGTTTATGCTGTTGTATACTTCAGTGTCAATCAGCAGGAGATGAAAATACATATTCTAGTAGACAGACAGGCTATATATTAAAAACAGGATTTGTAAAAAAAAAATAAATAAAAAAAAAAGACTCCATGACTGTGTTTTGGTTTAGTTTGTCCAACGAAATACACAGTCGACTATCAGGACATATCACTTAGCATTGTTAGCAGCATGTGATTAATATTATCTCTTGACTTGTTTCATAAAGGAACAAATACAAGTGATACAAATTTGACTGTTTGTGGTCAGCTGCCATTTACCCATTACACTTCTGTAACTGGTCAGATAGATGAGCGAGAAACAGCAGCCTACAGCCATTCTCAGCTGCTGAATTCTGGGAAACAGAAACAGAGACTGCTCTTTGTGAAAGCAGGAGGAGATGCTCTTTTTTTTAGTGTTAGATACTAGAGAGGCAGAAATGCAGTTTGACGTAAAATAATACAAACTGTTATTGACGAGAAGAGAAAAAGTTACGGTAAGGTAATATTACAATGTCACAATGCTTATGGCCATATGGTTTCTAAGCTGCATTTAACTCTTTGAAAAAAGTGATTTAGCCTAATTCTAAATATCATCATAGTAAGAATTGGTTGCCATTAAAAAGTGGTCTTATTTTAATCTGTAAAGTTTGGCTAGTTAAGCAGATTAATAAGTTTAAAGTATACGGTTCAGCCCATTAACATTAGTTAAAGCATTAGGCATCATGAACTAATAATAAATAACTTTTTCTTTTATAATGTATAAGGTTAATGTTAGCATTTAGATATCCTAGATAGCATTTATCTAGGTTAAAGTTTTTTTAAAATAAATATATCTTTTTTTATTGTTAATATATTTGTTCATAATACATTATTACAATTGCATAATTATGAACAATGAATGTTAATTTGTAATAATGTTATTATTGCATGTGTGTGTTTGTGTGTGTGTGTGTGTATGTATATATATATATAGATATATAGATATAGATATAGATATAGATGTGTGTGTATATATAGATATATTAGTCACTTCCTAATTACCAGTGTGCCAGTAAGCCTATATCTTATTTTGACTGAGATGTGATTAGGTTTTGACGTATCAGATGACTAACTGTTAGTACTATTATTATGACTAACTAAAATAGTTCTCTGAATAGCAACTTAATAAAGCCAAGATATCCTGTAATGTGGTGTAATGTATGTAATCTCTATGAAGAAAGAGGTGGGAGGTGTCTGACTAACAGTGGGCAGGGCATCAGACAGACATTAATATTCTTTCCTGCCTTTTTGAACAGTCAGCAAAACTCAGCGCTGCTGACTAAGACAAGGAAGGGTGATGGTTTATATGTGAGTATAATCGTGTGTCTACGTATACCTGTTTGCATGCATGTCTGATTCACAAAATTTGCGTTTAGCCTTTATTCAGTGTTGTAGCAGCAGAACTCAAGGTTCCAGTAAAGATCAAGAATGATTTTCCCCATTCATTTTCTCCTTAGGAATTTCAAATTAATCTTTAATAACGAGTTCTAAACCATGTACCACATCATTGAGGGAGTGAACTACTAATTATGCCATATTAACCACAATATAATTGAAGGTTATTGCAAATTATTGAAATACATAAGTTGTTTGAGATTGTACAGGTACTGTTATGTCAGTTGCAATGCTTTTATAGGAGTGAGAAGTCATTCAGAGTCTTGAAAGGTTTACATTATGTATGTTAAAAATCAATTTCTCTATGGAGACAATTAATTTAAATTGTGTGTTTTCAGTTCTGCCAGATCTGTGACCTTAATGTACTGTACAAAACACTCGCACCAGGGTTTGTTTTACTCAACGGGTTGTTTTTTCAATCAGATGTGAAACTGACCTGCAGTTTTTCAAATAAAATTTCAACCAATCTGGTTTAGACTGATGTAAACAGCTTGTGACTCCTTTACATGCGTAAATACTGTATGTGCCGCCCTTGTTGCCATAGGTGATGGCATCTAAACAAGATTAACTTGTGGTTTACTCGGAATAGATTTGACACAGCAATTTTTAAGAGCACAGGCTTGTACACAAACGCACAAAAGGACTCGTATCGTCCTGCCAGAGCATACCCTCCACCCTGCCTCTTGTTTTGGAGAAACATACCAGAGCGAAATGAGACAACTGAGCGTCTTAAGTCTCAGCGTCTGCTTTGAAGCAAGAAGCGAAACATTTGAGGGGAAAAAAGGAGAAATAGTTTCTGATTCAAACAAACAAAGAGTGGTTGCCATGTCGACAGGCATCTATAAATAGTGTCCAATGTTTGTTTTGTGAATGCGGTCTCCCCAAGGAGCTTCAGAGACCCGGAGAGTGATTCTGATTAAACAGCTTTTCCTCATACCGCTCAGTCCTGGAATGAACCATTAAACTGGACAGAGAGGTCAGGCAGTTTAAGAAGAAAAAAAAACATTATGGCTAAAAAAATGGCTTTAGAGGAATGTACACTTACTGATGAACGACTGTATTATTGGAATGAAATCAGATAAATGTATCGTAATTTAATAAATATAATGTATTTTATGCAATGTTTGGGTCGGTACTTTTTTTCTTCTTCAGTAATTGTAAGAATTATTTATTATTATTTTAAAATACGTTTTTTTTTTTTTTATGTAATTTATTCCAGTGATGCAAAGATACATTTTGAGCAGTCTTTACTGCAGTCTTAAGTGTCACATGATCCTTCAGAAATCATTATAATATGCTGATTTAGTGCTCAGGAAACATTTATTATTATTATTAATGTTGAGAACAGTTGTACTGCTTAATATTTTTGTGGAGACTGTAATACTTTTTTTCAGTATACTTTTATGAAAAGAAGGTTAAAAAAACCCGGTATTTATGTGAAATAGAAATCTTTTGTAACTATATATGTATCTACTGTCACTGTTGATCAATTTAATGCATCCTTACTGAAAAAGTAATAATTTCTTAAAAAAAAGATATGGATTGTTATCAATTATATTTGTTGTATTTGATATTGTGTGTACTAGTGTCTTTTTGTTGAATAAGCTGCTGGATGCCTTGAATAACCTTCAGGATTAATAAAGCATCCATCCATCCATCTTTAGTTAATCTTTTTTATTTTCGATGGATGGTTTTAGTCTGATAGTAAAGTAAATCCCAAACCTAAAGTCTCACTGGATCATATGGCTGAAACTATTTAAAGTACATTCTCAACTAGTCTCTTGTTACCTTGGTTACATATTCAAGAGGAGTGACAGTAGCATTGCAAGAGGATTTCAGAACACATTTGTTTTAATAAATGATAGATATAAATGTATATCGACATATTTAATATATTTCTAAAATGATGTATCCAATTAAAGCTAATTTATAAAACACAGTTTCAGTTCTGGATGTTGATTGGTCAAAACAGTAGTCCCAATCATGATCAAATATACAGTCTAGCAGTACAATATAATGTAATATAGCACAACAGCTGCTTGGAGCTCATCGCTGAAGTGTAAACCTCTTTGTCTTTGAATGTGGCAGGGAATGGTGAGGGTAGTTGGAGCCAGACAGACGCCGACGTGGACAGACAGAGTGGGAATCACGAGCCGTCCCCTCAGACAGCAGGAGGAGAGATTTACTCGTCCCCATCACAGTGCTTTCAGCTGGACCCTTCTCTCCGATTGAACATCGGAACATTCTACCTGCTCAAGATCCACCTGTATCCTCCCGATTGGGTAAGACAGCAGTTTCCTTTCACTTGAACGTTTCTAGATTGGCTTGTGCACAAGACTCATACTTTCTTAGGTCAAGCTTATTTACCTCCAACTTCAAAACACATGTACTCGTAATAGACCTCTTATGAAAGAGAGACTTGTTTAGTGATGTACCTATCATGATTTTTCATGGCTGATTCTGGGGGTTTTTACAAGCAAAATGGCCGATTCTGATAACCAGTTGCCGATTTTTTTCTTTAAGCAAATTTATTTGTTGTTTATTTGCTCTTTAACAGGCCACACTGATCTTAAACAAAAAAATATCTGTAGCCATTTGAAATTGGAGGCATCTCAAACTAAGATGATCCTACACACATGTTGCATGAGCAGTTGTTTTTGTTTTGAATTAGATTGTAAAATTTTACAAGTACAAGATTTTAAGCAAAAACAGAATGGTCTGACTTTAGATTTGTGAAGTTATGTTACATAAGACACCCGCTCAAAACAAAAACAGCAGACGGACTGAATGAATCTGCAAATTCACTTTCTGACAGTAGGTGGCGCTTATGGAACAGCAGCGGTTTCTTTGATACACAAAGCAGCGTTGTGCTTATAAACACTACTTTACACAGAGGTAAGGGGAAAAGAAAATGCCATCAAAAGTTTTCTGAAGATAGTCAGTTGCCTATATATATTTATAAACTCCCACCCACAATTCAATATTTTAATATTTCATGCCTACAATATATATCTCTTCTTTGCATCCGTCTTCAGCGTGTCCCATCTCTGGCCTGTGTTAAAGTCCTGTTTACAGACTTCGTAAAATTTCCACACAATTACTTTTTTGGGAATGTTTGCAATGCAGTCTGTGTGCAAGTCCGCAATAGAGATTGGCCGAAATAAAACTAAAAACCGTTTCCGATTTATGGCTGTTCGACAGGTTCATCTCTAGACTTTTGTGTTTTCTTCTGGCTGTACTGTAGGATTTTCTGTCAGATGTGATTACTGGAAAATTTTGGAATATTTTCAGTCCTTTTTTCAGTAGTGTTTGTGTGTAAAGACAGTTGACATGAGGTCAGCCTCATCACGCAGCTGCGTGGAAATGTATTAAGTGTTTATGTTTCTCTTCTTCTTTCTCTACACATTGATCATTTACTTGTTATCTCTCTTTCACTTGCTGACTCAACTCTTGACTTCCTCTTTTTCAAAGTCCTCTCAATTGTTTGCCATTTGTTTCTACCTCCAGTTTCCTTTTGTTGTGATCACGTAGTGTTTTGTTGTCTTTTTGTTCACTGATTTTAACAGTCTATGCCTTCATGTTTATTTCCATCTTAGAGGGATATCCCCCCCCCCCCCCCCCCCAAAAAAAAAGATTTATTCCCCTTCATGTCATTCCAAACCCCTATGACTTTCTTCTGCAGAACACAAAATGAGATATTTTCAAAAGCAACACTTGACCTCATTGACTTTCATTGAATAAAAAAACCCCAAAAAACAACAACAATGAGACAAAAAAATGGACGATGAGACGTTTTTTGGGAGACATTTTGGAGACAGCTTTTTTCAGCCCACAAAAGGAAGTTATTTCAAACACTCGACTGACGTTATGAAGTGAGTTGTTATTTTGTTAAAAATTTTATTAAATGCCTTTTGTTAGACAACAGGTTTATAAATGCTTCATATTACAAGTTTAGGAAGATGCTTTCAGAGATGGAGTAGCATTTACAAATGATCACAGAGCTGTTCTTCACTAACACGCTGTGCATATATTTATTTAATTAAAAATCAAAAACAATTGCACTCTTTCCAATGAATCGCTCCAAGCCAAGGTTTTATTTCAATTAGAGGCAAGGTAGGTGATTTGTTCCAGACACATTTTTTGTTATGCTAGTTGAAAATCTCTTTACATCCTGATAGCAATCACTAAGTTAAGTGGTCTAAATGTATTTATATGTATACACGTCATTTTTGGAAGCGGTTCTTGACTCGAACACTTATCAATGACAAAATGAATCTGCAGCAATCAGGTGGTACAGGTCAGTGCTCTTTCAGTGTTTGTGTTCATTATTATTGTAACGTTATGTGCTTTGAGACATGAGGTAGTTTAATGCTTTTGTTTGCTCCCTGCTGTGCTAGTTCATGTTGTTTTGAGGAGGCGTGGCTTTGGAGATATAAGTTGGCTCGCTATTGCCAGAGCCATAGAGAGAGAGAGTTGCGACACTCTTTGATGTCGCCGCTATGGCTGTCACGTGGTTCATGTAAGCCCCAATAGTTCCAAAACGTACGCTGGCTGTCATGTTCTTCTATGGGACAGACAGCAGCGATTGCATTATTGAACGGTAAATATAAAATAAAACACACACCCAAGTACTTTTTCAGCTGTTATTGCATTATTGCATTTTGTTAATATCAGTTTTGCATTTGGAGATAAGTTTTAGGCTATATTTTTGGAGGGAAAAGCTAGTGTTCATGTTCGCATGGGTAGTAGCACTGGCTTTAGCGGCTCTACTTAACTTTTCCATATCATTCATCTGATGATGGACGTCTCATGATATTTATTTTAGCACAACTGGGCTGTATTAGGCTATTGATTCCTGTGATTTTGCTTATAAATTTTGATTCAGCCATTAGCCTACCTTCGTGATCACACAAAGAGGTCTGCCGTGGCGGTCCGTTCAGAATTCGCTTAGAAGCTAGCTCACTTCTTCTGATGAAAGTGGCCACCCCCAGGACCACAACGTGAAACATGATCATGTTAAGACTAAGAATATTATTTTAAGATTAAGGCCATACACATTATCAAAACTATAACAGATTAAAAACGAATTTAAGCATGGCTGATACAAATGAAGGTTTTCAAATAAAATATTTTTTATTAAACAATGACAGACAACAAAAATGTGTGCTTGTGTGTGTGAACAAGAAAAACAAAAACCAGGGGCAGGTGATCCATGAAACAGACAGGACTGGTGATGGCCATAACAATCCTAAAGATCCAGCATTGTTCTCACAAGCCGCTTCACTCAAGACAATAATAACATAATGAAAAGTTAGTATATCCCAAAAAATTAAATTAAATAAAAGTTGCTACAAAGGTGGTAGCGATTCATTACCGAACTCTTAGCTGACGAAGTCGCGCTAGCTAACTAACGTTAGCTAGCAGGCAGTGCTTGAAAATTGGTTGAAACAACCAACATAAAATATAAATAATTACGCTGTGCATGTACAAATGAAGACCAGTATAAGCATCGCAAAGGGCCTCTGATACAATATAGACAGTTGACAATTCAAAAGAGGTCGATATTTCAGCAACTTAACTCTGGAACAACTCGACGCGCAGCAATGTAAGTGAATGGTGTCCAACGCCCAAATGACAGTGTTTGGAACTATTCCGATCTTCAAATCCCGGAAGTAGGCGGTTAAAAGCGCCGCCATTATTTACAACGGAGGTCTATGGGAGTGTCGCAACTCTCTCTCTCTATGGCTCTGGCTATTGCTAGCCTCTCCGAAAAATGCCTACCCTACCTTAAATTGCCACAGTGAGTGTAGAAATGTGGTAGTCACGTTATTAAACATTTAGGCCCACCTTTTCCTCATCAAAGGTTTGATCTTCATCCTCCAAAAGCTGGCTTCCCTCTCAGCGCCATAAGACAGTGGAAATAATTTAGCTTCTGTTGTGGAACTAATTTCACTTCCCATCCTGACTACGAGCTTCTGTTTGGAAAGGAAGAAGCTTCCAGTCTGTCATAGCGTGTTAGTGCACATATAGACTGAATGTGATATGTGGTGCAAGTCAAGATGACGTTTCTGTGGGATTGGCTGTGTGTTTGCGTGTAGCGTGTCTGTGGGGACGGGATCTGATGCTGGTTGAGCTGTAGTCAGGCCCAGCGGTGCGTGGATAAACCCGTCAGGAGTGTCTGTTCAGCTTTGAGTTCTGACAGGAATCTCACTCTGCCTCTGGTGTCATTTCACACTCCCTCATTTTCTACTCCTGTCCCCCCTCATTGGTCGAAATGTAAATCCACTCATTCTCTCTTTCCCCTTCATTCGGTGTCCTTCACGTCTCTTAACCTTTTTTTATCAGTCTCCAGTAGGGATGTCAAAAGTACTGGTACTTCGGTACCAAGTCGAAAATAAAATTTGAACATGTAACTGTCTATTTTAGTTCCACTGAGTACCAGAATATGTGAGCGAGAAATGTGTGTGGAGATAATTTTTGCCCCAAGTAAGTAGAGTGTGTAAAATTGGCCTTTTGTGGTTAAATGTACTTGAATAACGACCACTAAATTGATTTGCTACGTAACTGTGTATGTTGTGTCTCTTGTTTCACTCCACATTAACTTATTTCTCACATAATAAAATAATTTAAACTCAAATCAATATTTCATTCCCATTTATTTGGTTTATACCATTGTTTAAAACTGGATAATGTACAGTCAAGGTCCTTTTGGGTTATTTCGCAATAAAAGCATCTTATATACTAATATTAACAAATGAAATGAAATTATTTTTCAATTATTTTGAAAACAGGATACATTTATTTGAGTAAAAAAACTGTAATATTGGGACATTATTACAAAGTTTAATATTTTAATATTATGTCAAATGTAATTTATTCCTATAATGGAAAAGCTGAATTTTCAGCAGTCTCTACTCAAGTCTTCAGTGTCACATGATCCTTCAGAAATCATAATATGCTGATTTTGAGTAAACCATGAAGATTCTTTGATGAATAGAAAGTTTAAAAGAACAGCATTTATTTGAAATAGAAATAATAATTATTTATTTTTATAGTGTATGTATAATTAAAATAAAGTTTTCTATATTTTACTTTTACGTTGTTGTTTTTTGCAGTATGTTAGTATTGACTTTGGCACTTTTGACATCCCTTATTCCTTTTGTTGTTGTTCTCATCCTCTCATCCTTATTTATATATCCTGATTTTTTTTTTATCTCCAACAAATGTTCTCCTCATTCTCTGTTTTTCATTCTCTTTCTCTCTCTCCTGATCTCTAATTACTAAACAATGAGTTAATTACCTGAGTCAGAGCTCATGAATTTATTAATATGCTCTCTGGCACTCTGGTAATTACCAAAAGCTTGTAGTGTACCAACCAGAAAGGTTCTTCCGCCGCAAAGGGACTGTTCATGTCTTTATTACAGCATTGAGCGCCCCCTGTTTACTGTATCTGAACACGGTGACCATAATGCTGTTACCAAGAGATGACTTATCACGCTATTTTTACATCTCATATTATGAAAGTCATATCTCTGTTCTCATAGATGAATGTTTACAATTTCCACTTGGAATGAGTGACAAAATAACTCATTACATCACCATTGTTTACAGCAGCGATATTTTGGAAAAGACTGAGAAAAGGGAGGGCTGGAGTTATTTTTCAGCTGTGTTATTGTCCACAAGCTCAAGGCAGAACTCCATCGATTGGCCCGTTTCCAGTTAGTCCATCCTGAAGTGAGTCTTTGTGCCGATAAGACAAGCTCCGCGTCTGTCCTCTCCACAGCCCTCGGCACAAACTGCACAACAATGCAGCCACTTTAGTATCTATAGAGTTACTGTGTACAGAAAGCGTCGCATAATGATCTTTAATATCTGCGGCTTATTGGGAGATAATTTCTCCTCTGCAGAGAAATTGCATCGATTGAAGGGCGACTGGGGAAGAATAGTTTCATAATCTGTTTACATTCAACAGCGATTTCAATCTCAAAAAGGAATAACAATATGTTTACAATGGTAAAATAATCTTTGTAGGCGTTATATGAAATTATATTGTGAATGAACAGAATTGCTGGTCATAGGAGGTCAATGTCACATGAAAAAGACATGAAGAAAATGAAAAAATCATCACTGCTATGAAACGCGCTGGACGTACTGAAGCGCTGTCATTTCCCTCATGGCCTCCCTGATAAAGACTAAGAGGAAAGGTCAGCCGCAGGACGGATGTCTCACGAACAATGAGTTCAAAGGAACTGCTGTTTTTCATGAAGTTATTATCAAACGGGTGCTTCTTTCTCACACTTTATTCAGCCAGATAATGAAACAAAACAATTGAAACATCCTTATCTTCCCCACCTTGCAAATCCACATATTAGCATTATTATTTTATGCCGTTACATTATGATATCAGTGACGACTGTGTATCCTTGTCTACTCTTTTTACATATCCTCTTTAACTACAACCAAACCTTTTTGTGGCTATTTCAGTTTGCATAGATTCTTTCCACGCGTCGTGACGTTTTGATGGCCTCACAATGACAGTTGTATTCGCTGGGTAGCCCCACCCACACTGGAATGTCAAGCAAGACGTTGGACCAATATGTTTTGATTGGCTCTGTTTTGGCTCCTATAACTTTCATCTGTAGAACACAAAAGGTGAAGTTTTGAAGAGCTTCCTGGTCACTCTTTTCCATGCAATCACGATGAATGAGGACTGGAGCTTCAATATTTCAAAAAGTAGCTTTATGATGCTTTATCTGTCAAACAGACTGAAATTTAAGTCCACTTGAAGTTTTCCCTGGCCTGTTGATGAGAAGTAAAAAAATGAATCATTCTTTAAGATCAGTCAGATCTTTTTGAGGAGTCCAGTTGATCCAGTTCACAAAACCAAACTCACTGTCTGAAGTTTCAGCAATTAAAGACTCACTGGAGATGAAAATTTGCCAATGACAACTTATATTTCTGCTTAAATTTCAATCTGATCCAGCCACAAATGTCTTCAGAAAATGGATATAACACATTTATGCTTATTAGAGCTTTTGCATCTGTATTGTTCATTCCCAGTACTGTGTACAACCAGTGCATTCTTTAAAATTTCATCATATTTGTTCGAGAAATGTTGCACTTTCGGTGGCCCTGCGCTACTATTGAGATAAATGGGATACTAGTGGACAATAAGATATTCATATAAATAAATCATAGTTGTTCTTATACATTCCTGCAGGTTGTTTTGTCTGGTTCAGGGCCACTGGCCACTAAGAAGCCATAAAGAAGAGAACAGATCAAGTCTTTCACTGAGACGGGGAGAGATGAGTCATTCTTCATGTGAGATTTTGAGGAAGAATTAAAGGGAAGCCTTCGGCAGGGACACGCCAGGTCCTTCTGCGCTCTGAAGCTGCGAGAGAAAGACATGTGGCAGATAAGGTGCAAGGCAAGGGAGGTGATGAGTTTATCGTAGGCAGTGTGTGTGAGCGTGAATGTTTTTTCACAGGACGGGCAGCTTCCATAATGTGTTGCAAGATGCTTGAGGTCTCCGTGATTGACGGGTCCTGCCGGATTTGATGGATCCTCGGAGGGAGAGGACAGATTAATGTCTCTATTTTTCTGGCAATCGCTACTTTGTTTAGCTCTTGCCCTTTTGCTCTCACTCACGTTCTCCTCACTTCTCTTTCCTGCGCTCTCTTTATTGTTATCCTGAGTGAAACATTTGACTGACAGGAAGTGCAATTCTTGGAATGCAAACCTTAGCATGCTCGTATCTGTCACACCCTCGTGAAAATGCAAACATTGCACAGCAGTGTTTAATCAACACGTACAAAACATGCAGCGACACTCAGAAACGCTCATTTGCATGTAGTGATCCGTGACTTTTGAAATAAATTCATGAATTCATATCCCCTCTGAGGATAAATTCATGTTAGCAAATGATATTTACATTTACATTTGATGTTTATTAAACTCATGCACGGCAGGTTTTTTCAAACAGAGTTCTGTGGGGAAAAATAATGTAAAAAAAAAAAACAAGTAAAAAAAAAAAAAAAAAAAACTAATTTTGATTATTGGGTGTAAAAGAATAGGTTAACATGATTTAATGTTCAAAAAAACATAATTTTTCACTTACTGTGCATTATTGTAGCTCCTCTATTCCCAGTCTGAAAGCTCCTCCTTCCAGCTCAGAGTGCTCTGATTGGCTAGCTGACCCAGTGCATTGTGATTGGCCAAACACCTCAAGCGTGTGTTGGAAATGTAACGCCCCTTACTATAATCTTGTACCCTGGTAATCCAGAGTAACTCGCGAGAGCACAAGTTGAATTTGCTCAGCGAGTTACTCTGGTGTCGAGTAATGATGCTCATTAAATATGCCCCTCGATCTGAGCTGCACCAATCATTAGTAAACATTGCAAGATGCCTATGGATGAATACCAGTTGTTTGAAACAGCTTTGGCCGCTTCAATGAACGAGTTAGACTTTGCTTTTTATCTAAAACAGGAACAGAAGACGCCGCTCAATTCGTTCCTTTGCAAGAAGGACGTTTTTGCTGTTTTGCCGACCGGATACGGTAAGAGTATAATCTACCAGTAAGCTCTGCTGGTAGCTGGGGTTTATTGTTGTGATTGGTCGTAGTGTTATCCAGTTGCGTGCAGTGAGATTTTTAAATGCACGTTTGGTGCCGCCCCTCGAGCTGGCCGATTTTCATTAGTCGACGCCAGACCATTAATCTTTTAGATTTAGGTCTGGATTTCCAGGCTAATAATCTTGAGCTTTAGCTTTCAAGGCTTCAAAGCATTTGTAAACACACAGTTAATAATAATGTTGTCGGTTTTTACCGTATCAGTTCGAGCACGAGTCGGCATAATATCATTATGCCAATTTTTCACATTGTGATGTGGAGGTTTGAGGAGGTAATTTGGATTTGGATTAAGGTGTTTTAGGCAGGTCTGGATCAGGGTTCCCTGTTAGATAGAATAAATCCCTTTGTGGGAGACTATGAGCTCTGTTACTTTGCAGATCATATTAATGCACTAACAGATTAAACACTAAAGGAAAAGGAAAACATTAAATGCATTATATGACCCCTTTAAAGACTTATCAGAAATCATGACAGCATTCACAATCATTTAATTCTATTGACAGCATTAGTTTTGAACAATAAGAAATTACAACTGAAACACATTTTTGTAGGAAAAAAATATCTATTTTTTAACCAAGTAATCTATATTTTAATTGGTAACCTCCTTGTCTTCCTTGTTGTAACCTTGGTTTAGTAAGGTACTATTCTCTATTAAAATTAATATACCAGAACAGTATTTGTGCTATAGAAGTAAATCTAATATAATAAATATTGGGTAGAAAAGTGAGAAATCACTGTATTAAGTACAAAGTAAATATTTGTCAGATAATGTTTTAATCTCTTCTTTGAATTTTGTAAAATGAAGAACAAAAAGCCTTATATATACGGTAATGTAGCACACAATTGTCTTGATAATACCATACTTAGAATTCTTCTCATCCAGTATAAAAGGGTCTTTATAAAATGTAGAATATTGAAAATATTAATCTCATTCGAGGGTCCTTTGTATCAAAATGTTTGAAATCCCCAGCCATATGAAACCCCATTTACCTTATTATATTAACAAGAATTTATTTTCTGTTTACACTGACAAACTTAAGTCACTTCAAAGTGAAAAAACAATAGAAGAACAATTTGTTTCTGCTAACAATTATTAGGCTATTATTCATAGTCACTTTCTTTTGAGACCATTAGTCAACAAATCCTTGGATAACATACACTTTTATCTTGTAATATTTGTTTTGCTCTATTTTCTATACTTTCAGTATTTTTCTTAGTCATATTTTGAGCAGTCACTGCCTCCTTGGATGGAAGCCTTTGGTTGGAATTGTTAGAGCATGTATTCAGTAGTCCATTCTTGGAAAATCATGCCCTCTTTAATTCTCTTTCTCTGTTCCCTTGTTTCTCTCTATTTCTTTCACATTCACAGAGACAGAGAGCCAGGGACCAGTTGAGTAGCTGTCTCTGGTTGAATGATTCATCCCAACACACACACACATGCACGCACACACGCACACGCACACACACACACACACACACACACACACACACACACACACACACACACACACACACACACACACACACACACACACACACACACACACACACACACACACACACACACACACACACAGCAAGGAGAGCTTCTGATGCAGATATTTTTAGAGCATGTTAGCAGTGGGATCCAGAGAGATATGCGTGTGTGTGTGTGTGTGCGTGCGTGTGTGAGTATGTGTATGTGTGTGAGTTAATACTATAGACAAAACCAGAACGTGATCAGAGAAGTAATGTCACATCAGAGCAAAGACAGTGACTCAGAGTCTCCTTCCAGTAAAAACACACAGCGCTCACTACTCATTATAGGCATTGACTATGAATGAATGCAAACCCAACACAAGTCAACACACTATGACCAAATTACTGAGCAGTCAATACACTTGCTACAAACTATACTGACCAATCAGCAACCAGAACACAGACACTACTTGACACTACTGACCAATCAACACAAGTGACACAAAACATTTTGTGTGTTCTGTAACATGAACACTATTTTATGTGATACATCAACAAATATTTTAGTGTATTTTTTATTTAAAAAAAAAAAAAATTGCACTTGTACTTGCTCTTCCATGTGAAATGTGATGAATAACCAGAAGAAATATCCATGTTGATTTCAATATCATTATTTGATCAGGCTGCTAAAAGATGTGTATTCTGCCATATACTGCACAGTATGTATAAAGCAGTGTGCTAGTATTACTTTATAAACTTTGTCATAGACTTTATACTAAAATCACATAAACAGTGACCTCATAGCACCATAAAAGTGTTTCTTGTGATTTGCACATTAGGCATGTTCACTATGCTACTGCAAGCGCTCATCGTTCAACTATGTAGTGTAAACACCGCCCTGCCCTAAATGAAGGTTCTAGTGCATATCACAGACACTATATCATTCTGCTAATAGAAATACATTTCAATTAGCATGGATGTACTTCCAGTCGGTCTTTGCTAAATCCTTTATGTGAGTCATATGTCAGGCTCGGAGCTTAGTCGAAGCAGCCATTCTTCTGTAAATGAGCGCTGACTCTGAATAATTAAAATGCCTGGCCAGTTCCCTTGTCCTTGCCTGGGCCTTCTCTCATAACTCACCCACATATAGAGACCCGGGCTGGAATGGTTTTGCAAAGATACTACTTTAATACTAATACGGGTGGTGGAAATGCTCCTCTAGTCGTTCCAAGGGACAACCTGTTCTCTCCGTCTAGATGAATATGATGAGTGAGGTGTGGTTGTCATTCTCTCTCTCTTTCTCTCACTTTCACACTCTCTTAGGTGTTTTACTTCACTCACAACTCTGAGTGAGTGAAAACTTGTTTAGTGAGTGAGAGCATAGGGTTTGTAGGTGTGACGGCGTGTCTGTGTGTGCGTTCGCACTTGAACCTGCACGCTTGCATACAATACATCGCATTGTGTGCAGGAACGTCTTTTCAGTCTAGCAGAGCTTTATGTGATCAGCAAGTAAAGGCATTTATCCTCTTCACTGTACGTATTTGCTTTGAATGTTTGAACTACATACCGTGATTGTGACGTGACGGTGACAAAAGGGTTTTGAGTGGGAAAGAAATAAGACAAGCAAAAGGAAATCGCAGCAAGAAAAGGATTTCAGAATGTCTTTTTCTTTAAAAAAAGGGATTTCAGAGTATGACAAGTTTGCAGCAAAAATGCTAAGCGACATAATCTCAGCCAATCAGAACGTGTTTGATGTTCTATGATCAAATCTATGAAAAAATCACTCTTTTAATTTATGTGACTTATTGCTTTTATAAAACAGTGCCAACAGCAATTAATTATTTTAACTTTATGTAGTATATTTATAATATATGTATAATTTTGAACACATGAATAATTGTACATATAAATATATATGTAATACTGTACCATGCAAAGGTTTGGGGTCAGTAACACAAAAATATTAAACATATTGAACTGTTTCAACATTTATTAAATTGTTAGGCCAGTTGCAAAATAAGGTAACAGCTGGTTATCTGGTTGTTAAGCGACAGTGTAAGATTTTATTATTTAAATGTGTCCATAAATTCATAAACACCATAGAAAATAGACGCCCACCAAGTCTTCTACCGTATCCATCCTTGCGTCCATCTATGCATTTCTCCTTATTGTCTTATTGTCAGGCTTGTTTGGAGGTTTCCTCAAAACACACATTTCTTCACCCGACAGTGATAGGCACTGATTGGAGCCTCGGACCAATACAAGGGTGTGAAGAGGGGGCGAAGTCGGTATTCATCCTATATCCTCCGGTTGCTTTGGGTGGCTTTTCCTCAGGTTTCTCTCCTGACAGCTTTGGCTAGCACACGGGGTAGGCTGCTGTCACTGATAAGGCAGGTGACAAATGAGCCAGCCGCTGCCTACATCGGTTTTACATTTAAAAATGGACCAGGCCATCTTTCGGCATGCCAGCATGAAAGATTCTCACCTCACACCATCGGAATCAAAGCTTGCTGATGTAACCTCTCAGTTCAAGTCCATTTTAACCCTTCAGAAGGACCAATGGGGGGTTTAGTAGACCTGAAAGGATAAGAAATGGAGCTTCTATTTAAGAACTGAGTTGAGTGGCAGTGGCACTACCATTTGAACAGTGAGACTTATGAGAGTGTTGTTATTTTACGCTCTTCTCGTCTCCATGGTCACAGGGCAGATTGCAGTGCCAGTGCTGTGTGTTGTAATTGAATTGATGCCCTGGTAGCGGCACGACTGACGTGAGTGTTGTAGGAACCCGTACACTAATAGAGGGTGCAAGATGGATAGGGTTAGGATAGCAACCAAACAACTGATGGCCAATCCATCAAATGTCTCTCACCCCTACATCACTTTTCTCTCATTTGTTTTTTTAATCTATCAATGTGCTTCTTTTTTTTTTTTTTTGAGCATCGCCCATTTCCGAGATCCTTTAATTAGGGCTGTGACTATCAGGACACTACACTCGGGTCAAATGACATGTCGCTGTGCCCAGTGATGCTATAATGTCATAAAGGCAATTTATAGTAGTGGCCAGCTTTAAGATATTTGATATGATGTACAGAACAAGGCATGCGCATGAGAAAACGTTGCTATATTTTTTAATAGCTGCCTATTTCAAGTCATGCTGTTGCTATTTTCAAAAGTTTAAAGTCATCGTGAATTTAAAGTCATTTTACCCTATTTATTTTAGTGGACGTTTCTGGTCCTCTGGTCTTTCTGTTTCATACAATTCACTGGTGCATGTTAGTCCAAGTGTTCAAAACATGTTTGATGACCAACCAACACACTCAACACAAACTGTGTACTGACCAATCAGAAACAACTTTGCTTGTCAGCTGATCTCATCTAGGCCAGTGGTTCTCAACTTTGGACAACTTCCAATTTTATTTTTATTTTTGTTATATTACTATTATTATTATTATATTATTACAGTATTATTTAATATAAGTTATATTAAAGTAATTTCACTAGGAATATATCTTAATCTTAATCATAATTATTTTTATATAATTTATTTATATAATAATAATAATAATAATAATATGTATTGTTTTTTTTTTCCAGATTTTAATGAAGAACATACAATTCTTGTAACTTAAAAAATAATCACAAAATGAATTGCAATTAATTATTATATTATATATATTTAATTTAATTTATTATTTAATTTAATTTTTATATTTTATAAATAGACACTCTGTCACGGTTTAGGTCAGAGGATGATGATGATAAAGATGCAAAAAAAAAAAAACAGTGATGGTGACTAAATAACGAACAGGTGTGATAGTTTAATGAATGTCCATGACAGCTAATGACACAGATCATGAAAGACTCCCAAGTTTCTGTTTCAAAACAGTGCTTTTAGCATGCAGCAGCTTTATCATCATTACATCTGAAGTACCAGAAGAAATATTTTTACCTGCATATTGGATCTCTGAACTGTGTGTTGGACATTGTGGGTGTTGGCCTCAAAAAGGTTGAGAACTGCTGATGTAGGATGCACAAGCTATATATTTTTTCACTTCGACATATCATGGAAATATTATAGGTTGAAAATTTTGTTGCACTTTGACTGACTTTATCATACTGTATAGGTTTCGTTTTGAATCAAAGTAGTCTTGATATGACCGGTGAGGAAACAAACTGCAGCAGTATGAAAGATTGCACAGCCTAATTTCACAGACAGGCTGATGCGGGGAATTCACACTGGACGCTCTGATAGGTCACTGCTTCTATCATGAGGATGTGGTCTAGGCATTGAGTCAGTAATAAAAGACCCCCAGTGCTGTTTAAAATATGTGGCCTGGGCTCTGTTCTCATGGTCCTGGTCCATATGCTAATCATTAAACACATGTTGAATGACCAAAGAGTCTGGGACAGCCGATTGATTCATTTCCTGTTTGACTGTACGTGTGAGCATGTGATATGCACTCAGTGTGTGTACTCTTAAAAATAAAGGTTCCAAAATGAGGTTTTCATAGCGATGCCATAAAAGAAACATGAAAGAACCATTTTCTTCTTAGTGTCAAGAGCATTTTTTTAAATCTAAAGAACCTTTTTCCACTATAAAGAACCTTTTGTGCAATGTTAAAGGTTCTTAGTGGAACCATCAATGCTAATAAAAAAACTTTATTTTTAAGAGTATATACAGTATCAAGGTCCAGGAGGAGCCGATCCGTACTCAAGTGACAAGAAACAGGCCTGGACGAGGAGTGCTGGAAAATGATGGATGTCCTCATTTGGTCAGCTCATTGGAGAATTTTGATGGAGTAGAATGATGTTGTTACAGAGTCTGTTTAGTGCATTACGTTATTGATTCGACTATGAATGTCACATGCTGTATCCGTTGTCTGTACAGTTATAATCTTTCCTTCTGCGTCGGCGTGAGATCTGTGTTTGAAGAGCTGTTACTTTAGACCTAAAAATACAAGCTCACAGTTTCAAGTTCACAGCTTCGATGGAGGCTGCTGTGTTATTTTCCGTATAGGCTCGAGGGTTCGCTGAAAAGCATGCGATGAGGCTGAGAAGAGGTGGGAAATGGGAAAGCCTGTAGGGAGGGAGTGATTGTGAAATCTCTTTGACAGGGTTCTTGCCATTTTTATGTTACTTTTTTAGTCTTTGTGCATTTCTGCACGCCTTTTTACAGCTCCATCTCGATTCAGAGCATATCTTATGCCATGAGAGGTGATGAAAATGAAGGAGTAGCATGTTTTTAATAGCCCCCTCCACACTTCTAATCAGGGCTATGAAAGTGTGATGCAACACCTGGTGATCCCTGACTCGAAGTGAAGACTTGCTATAATGGGAAATGGAGCTTTTAGGTTCATTAATAGATGATTTTAGGCACCTTCATGTCAACACTTGGTTTTGGTGAGTAAAGTAAATAAAGGTGAGGCAAAAAGTTGCAATGAATGATATATACAGAGTATTATACAACATCAGTAATCGGACGATATTAGAGGTTTTTTAAAAATGTTTTGCATTGATCAATATTGGATGTTTAATTGTGCATACTCATTTCCTCTTTTTACATTTAGATTACCTTTGCTGTCATCTTAAATTAATCTTTAAAGACACTAATACGTTATAACACTGTTAAATGTAATATTTAGCAAATATCAAATGTACATCAATTTTCATACTAGGACCATCCTTAAAAATATTTTGGTTTGCAGTAACAGCAAAAAAAATTACTAGTAATTAATAGTAGGTAGGTCTATATATTTTTTTCTATAAAAAAAATATATAAAAAAAGTATATATTTTTTAATAAAACATTTTTCACCGATGTATAGGGGCTGTTTACACCAGGCCACTTCATGCGTTTTCTCAGATCGGATTGCAATCTGATTTATCAAAACGATTCCATTTACACCTGGTTACATAGGCTAAATGTGTTTGTTTTTTTGCGGATATAAATCCGATCTTCAATTCCCGCTATATGCAGATTTAATGGAGTGCACGTCACCGAAAGCAACAGTTATGAGATAGCCTACATTATTTTATTGATCATCAGCTAAAATTTCTGAATCAAAGCCCGCAATAAGAGAAAGCGGAAACAGCCCTGGTAAGATCATTTCGTTTCTTTACATTTAATGAAGATGATTGTGTGTGAAGAAGCGTCTGCGACTTACTTTCACTTTGATTTGCGATAGTTTGCACGTTGATGCTCAGCTTCTCATCTGCGGCGATGCGTGTTGCAGTAGCGTCGTCATATCTGACTAAAACATGACATATAGCCTATAACACGCTCTCACATGTTTATTTTTTAATAAACCATATTCAACAACATATAAAAATGAAATAATCTTTAGAGTAAAGCCGCAGCCATCATTACCAAGCACGAACCATTGACAGTGAATGAAACGAAGCGAACTTAGCCTACAGGCCGTAGTGTGACATGCGTAAACCAATGGTGTAAACATAATCATAGATGACGCGCCACAGGTTTTTATTTAAAAGAAAGAACGTAGCTTATGTTTGTATTTAGGTCTAGGCAATTTATATTCACAATACTTAATAACTAATATGATTTTATTGTATTTGTATTAGTTGTTTGAAGAGTTTAAAAAAAAATCGGTCGGTCTTAACGCAAGTTTACAACCGGCAAGTCGGTCGGACTAAAAGGGAAAAAAATAATAATAATTGGGTCGGTACTAAATTGACAGGGTCGGTCGGGTTACGGCAAACAAGAATATTTTTAAGAATGGCCTAGGGGTGGAACAGTACACAGAAGTCACGGTTCGGTTCATTCCTCGGTTCAGACATCACGGTTCGGTACGAGTTCGGTACAATGGAGGGAAAAGCAAAACAAAAATGTAGAAGGCAATTTTTTTTTATTGTGCATGTCTGTAGGCTGTTCCACCAAAGGAAAATAAATGTTTTAAGCCTTGTATTTTTTAAATAAGTTTTGTTAATAAAGTAAAGGCATAGAACCAGTTTATTTGTAGTGCATTGCCAATAGTTTTATATAATTAGTTTATTAATTAAATTAATAAAAAGACAAAAAGACCTTGAGATATGTTTGGTAATTGTACCTGAATGAATTTAAAATTAATTTGCTATATTTCAGATCAATATATTTGTTTTCCTTAAAATTTTAATAACACTAACTTTATTCTCATCTGAATTATAAATAATTTATTTCTGTATAAAATAATATACTACCATTAAAAACAAATTTGATTTTCTTTTAATCAATGTAGAATGTGTAACTTACTCACTGTGTTGGGTGACAGTTGTAGGTTAAAGTTTGACAAGAGTTTACAGTTTGACAAAAGCACAATGTTGTGTTTTATTACGAGTGTACACAAATATAAGTAAACACTTTGCAGTTTGAATGATGTCCAATGAACAAAATGAGTATGTTTTTATGTTTTCACTTTTCGATCGCGCCCGCGCCTCTCTGAACACACACACACGCGCGCGCGCGCACACACACACACGCGCACGCACGCAGGCACACACACAACATATTCCAGCATTGCAAACTTGACATCGCAGCCTGTCCATTATAGCCTGTCTATGATTATAGCCATAGATATTATGTCTATGATTATAGCCCATAAGTTATAGCCACGGAGCTTCAGAGCTAAGGCGGAGCTACAGATTAGGTGTCCCTAAAGAACCCGCGTATCTAACTGTAGTTCCGCATTACATTAATTAATTTGCACGCGAGTTTTATTTATTTTTATACCGTGTATTCTGCGTGTGTATTCATGCACCGAACCGTGACGCCCGTACCGTCTCGGTTCAATACGAATACATGTACCGTTCCACCCCTATTTCATACTGTACTGTACATTGTTGTGATTCCTTTTTTAATTTGACCATTTAAAACAATTGATTTTAGTTTTAGACAAAATATTATAGAATTTTCTATATTTATTTATACCAAAAATAGGAAGATAATTATCAGCTTGTAAACAATTTTAATTTGCCTTCTGTAGCATTGTCTTTTCGTGTTGAGGTCAAAGCGGTGCCTGTTGGAAGGTTCATTGAAGCCCTGATATGAGTCATGTGAAAGGAACTTGCACGTACACCCATTAGATGTGGAGCACATACAAATATGTCATTTCTCGATCTCGGGTTGCACATTACGGTCTGAACGTATAGAGGAAATGTATCTTGCTTAATCTATAGGAAATGTATTTCTCGTTCTCGCTTTCTGCTCTTCTCATGCACTTTTGAGTCTAGGTCTGGTTTTAGTCAAGGTTGTGGTTTATCTGTGGTTTATCATCTCCCACAGTTTGATAGGGCAACAGTGAAAAGCTTGAGGGCTTGTTCTGTATCTGCCCTGAGGTTGTCAGTGTAAGCAGTGCTGCTATATAAGCACCCATAATTACACCAGCCTTAGTGTTGTGTTGTGTGTACCGTAATGAATAACTAGAGGAAACTGAGCCATATGACCCCTCAGAATCTATGGATAATGGGAAAGAGTGATTGGTTCAAACACTGATACACCACAGTACATAATGAAGGGTTTGCATCAGACAACTTGTTAAATAATGTGATATGTGATAGAAAAAGTAAAAACTTAAAATGTGTCAAATTTGCAATTTGCACATTTGTTATAAGTACAAATATGTACAATTTTGACAATTTCTATATATTGTGGATTATATTGTGCAATATAAAGGATTCACAAGACCAGTCATTAATATCAGTACTTAGGAAAAACAGGAACTTGGACAACAACCACGTAAACTCAAAATGCAAACTGAGGACAAGGGAGAGTAATCAATGGGAAACAGAACTGGTGCATACATTAAATTAACAATGATACTAAACTACACGTTACAATAATACCATACTATATTATGATATATTTTTTTATATCCACCTCCTGGACTGGAGTGTGAAGCGCTGGATGGCGCACAGAAGAGCAATGTCATCTATTGAGTGTATTTTACTACTAAAATTGTTAAAATAGAGTGAATTCAGTGCGTAAGCCGTTTTAGAGTTCAAGACTCATTTGTGAGTCATTTTGAATCATTTAATAGAACCAGCTCAAAAGAATCACTCGTTTGTGAAAAGGTATACACTGGTTGTCCTGTATGTTTATTGTGACATGCATTCAAGCAGGAACTACACAATGGAAAAATGTTTTGTCTATTTATTTTTTTCATGTATTATTTCTCTCTTCTCACATTCAATCCAGACCCCAAACTTCATGTCGTTTGTATCTCTGCAGGAATTTTGTTACGGTATTTCTTCCGCGTTGATTAATACATGTTCAAAAACGCCTCGGTTACGACTGTAACCTCGGTTCCCTGAAGAGGGAACGAGCGTTGCGTCGAAAAGCTGACGCTATGGGAACGCTTTGCGTGATGACGTCTTGAAGCACATGTAAAATCAGTCCAATGGTGTGGCGGAACGTCAGAGGCGGGTGACGTCACGTACCAGGAAGCTATAAAAGCCGGCCCGAAACAGAAAACGAAAGCTTCGTAAAGTCTGAAGTCGCGCTGACAGGCATGAAGGAGATATGGCAAGGCGACGCAACGCTCGTTCCCTCTTCAGGGAACCGAGGTTACAGTCGTAACCGAGGCGTTCCCTTTCAAGGGAACTCCCGTTGCGTCGAAAAGCTGACGCTATGGGAACGTCTATACCAACGTCTCCATAGCTACAAATGTCTGTCCTGTGTGTAATCATGTGAGCAGCACTAAGAAGACAAAACATGAGACCCTAGAGTAGAGTCTAAATCCAGAGAGTAGAACCTGACGAAGGTGTGCGGTGAGGACCAGCCTGCCGCATCACAGACGTCCTGTAACGATACTCCTGATATAAGGGCCTTAGAGGCCGCCATACTCCTAGTAGAGAGCGACCGGACAGCCAAAGGAGAAGGCTGTCCAGCCGCCTCATAAGCCAGTGAGATAGTCTCAACCACCCACTTGCTCATCCTTTGCTTAGACACTGGACCTCCCTTGTTAGGGGAGCAAAAGTCACTTTTACGCCACAGGGCAGCTCTGTGGACATACGCGTCTAACGCCCGAACAGGGCAAAGCAAATTATTCGCCTCCTGGTCCGATTTCGAAAGGGAGGAGGACCTCCAAGTGCCACGAAGGAAACGAGATACCAAGGGGTCTTTCCCCACAGACATTCCACCCAAAGGACTGTGGTAAGCACCTATGGCCGCCACATAGACCTTTAAAGTGGACGGGGTCAGACCTGCAGTGAACCGTTCCTGCAGGAACTCCAGCACTGTACCAATTGGGCAGTGGACTGGGTCCAACCGACGGTCACTACACCAAGAAGTGAATACTCTCCACTTCAGGGCATAAAGTTTCCTCGTGGAGGGAGCTCTGGACTGTAGAATGGTCTCAACAACCTCGGTTGAGAGACCTGACTCTATGAGCTGGGCCCCCTCAGAGGCCAAGCCCACAGGTTCCACAGTTCTGGCCGAGGGTGAAATATCGAGCCCTCTGCCTGGGACAGAAGGTCCCTCCTGACGGGTAACTCCAGAGGATGCCCGTCGAGGAGGGACACAATATCGGGAAACCATACTCTGCCCGGCCAGCGCGGGGCTATAAGAAGTAGATGGACCCGGTCCCTGCGAACTCTTTCCAGAACTCCCGGGAGCAGAGCAACTGGGGGAAAGGCGTACAGACGTAGCCTCGGCCACGTCTGTACCATAGCATCCAGTCCCAGAGGAGCTGGATGCGTGAAGGAGAACCAAAGTGGACAGTGAGACGTCTCTCGAGACGCAAACAGATCCACTTATAATTTCCATATGAGCTCCACCACCTCGGGGGTGGAGCCACCATTCCCCGGGCCTCGGCCCCTGTCTCGACAGAGTGTCTGCTCCTATATTCTGGACCCCGGGGATGTAGGCTGCCTTGAGTGACAGCAACTTCCCCTGGGACCACAAGAGGATATGGCATGCCAGCGCAAACCCCCTTGATATAGGCGACTACCGACGTGTTGTCCGTATGTACTACACATGGTGTCCCCTGAGACCTGTGATAAAGCTCCTCAGAGCCCGGAAGACAGCTAACATCTCTAGGCTATAGAATGCCAGGAACGATGATGGTCTTCCCACAGACCTTGAGATGAGCGACCCTCAGGATCGCTCCCCAACCCGTGAGGGAAGCATCCGTCGTTAGCAGTTTGCGACGACAAGGAGCTCCCAGCACTGGGCCCTGGGACAGGAACCAAGGTTTCTTCCACATAACCAAGGCACGTAGGCATCACCGCGTGACCTTGATTGTGCGAAATGGGTTGCCCCTCGGGGAAAAACCCTCTGGTCCTGAGCCACCACTGCAGGGGCCTCATGTGCTGCAGTCCAAAAGGTATCCCGTTGGAAGCTGCTGCCATGAGACCCAACAGTCTCTGGAACTGTTTGACAGTGAGTAGCTGGCCTAGCTTTACACTTCTCACAGCTGCCAGGATGGAATCGAAGCGTGGCGATGACAGGCGCGCCTGCATCGACACTGAATCCCAAACCACGCCTAAAAAAGTGGTCCTCTAAAATGGAGAAAGCACACTCTTCTTGGCGTTCAGCCGTAACCCCAACTCTTTCATATGGGCGAGAACAACATCTCGATGTTGAACCGCCATCTAATGCGACTGAGCTAAAATCAACCAATCGTCGATGTAGTTCGTGATGCGAATACCCCGGAGGCGCAGAGGCGCCAGAGCTGCATCCACGCATTTGGTGAAAGTGCGGGGTGATAAAGCCAGGCCGAATGGAAGAACTCGATATTGGTATGCTTTGCCCCCGAAAGCAAACCTCAGGAACTTCCAATGACACGGACGGATGGAAATATGCGTCCTTGAGGTCTATCGTGACAAACCAGTCCTCGGACCTGATCTGTGGCACGATTTGTCTCAAGGTTAACATTTTGAACTTGAGCTGCATGTACTCGTACAGAACTCGAAGATCTAAAATGGGACGCAATCCCCCGTCCTTTTTTGGAACTATGAAGTACCGGTTGTAAAACCCGGTTTCCCTGTTGGAGGGGGGTACATATTCTATGGCCCCTTTCTCTAACAGAGTGTTTACTTCCTGTTCCATAACCAGAACCTGCTCGGGGCCCACCACTGTGGGCAGGACCCCCATAAACCACGGTGGGCGTTAATAGAATTGTATCTAATACCCTTTTTCCACGGTCTGCAGGACCCAACGAGAAACATTTGACAGTAGCTTCCACGCTGTCAAAGATTCTACTAGAGGTACCAGTCTCTCGAGACTGGTTTCTGGATTTTGTTGCTGTTGAGTAGTCGGTTCGTCGCCCTGTAACGGCGCACCGGCAGGGAACGACCAAACAGACTGCTCCAGCACCCTCCTCAGAGGGGGCGGGCATCCCGAGGCCACTACGTTTCCGGGTGGACCTTGAGATATGTGCTCGCCGGAGACCGCTGCGCCCTGTAACACCGGAGGCGGCAGGGTTGGCAGAACGGTCCCCTGAGGGCACCGAAGAGAGACGGCACCGTATTTTTCTCCTGCTGTTGAGTAGTCGGTTCGTCGCCCTGTAACGGCGCACCGGCAGGGAACGACCAAACAGACTGCTCTAGCACCCTCCTCAGAGGGGGCGGGCATCCCGAGGCCACTACGTTTCCGGGTGGACCTTGAGATATGTGCTCGCCGGAGACCGCTGCGCCCTGTAACACCAGAGGTGGCAGGGTTGGCAGAACGGTCCCCTGAGGGCACCGAAGAGAGACGGGCACCGTGAAAAGAGGTGTTAACCGCTCTGCTTCGGGGGGACTACCCTCATTTGTCCTGAGCCCTCAGACATCAGGACTTTTTCCCAGCAGCCTTCTTGGCGGTAATAACGGTCCGCAGATCCGTTTTACCCCTCGAAGACTGCTGGGTTTGAGAGCGCCCTCCGTGTCCCCGAGATTTTTGTGGGGGAGCACGAGAGGACACACTCTGTTTTTGAGTGGCACGATGTTCAGCGCTCTTTTTAGAGGAGTGAGGCTGCTCCCGCTCAGCAGCCTCAATGAAAGAACGGCGGGGGAGAAGTTTTTGTAATGCAGCTGCCTGTTTAGCAGCTTCCTGAGATTTAGCTACCGCACTGTTTACTGCATCACCAAATAAACCAACAGTGGAAACCGGAGCATCTAAGAGAACGTGCTTTTCTTTCTCTTTTATATCGCTCAAATTGAGCCACAGATGCCTCTCAGTGGCCACCAGGGCTGCCATAGACCGCCCGATTGATTTAGCGGTCTCCTTGGTGGCCCTGAGAGACAGATCTGTGGCTCTGCGTAGTTCAGCCACTGTGTCAGGACCAATTCCCCCGCCCTCCTCTAAATCCCCCAATAATTCTGCCTGATAGGCTTGCATAATAGACATCGTATGCAGACACGCTGCAGCTTGACCAGCGGCTGCATACGATTTATGAACCAGAGATGATGTGAATTTTACTGGCTTAGAGGGAAGTGAAGGAGCTTTCAGGGAAGATGCCGTTGCTGGAGAGAGATAGCTCGCAAGCGTCTCCTCCACCTTCGGCATCTCCCCATAACCATATTCTTTATATTTGTGAATGGAAGAATAGTGGGATGTTTGTGGTGCATACACTCTGTATGAAACCGGTTTTCCCCACGATTTCGACACCTCGGTGTGGAGATCGGGGAAAAACGGAAGGCTTCTTCGCTGAGGCTGTGTACGAGATGGCAGGAAGCGTTCGTCGAGCTTACTTTTCGAATGAACGTCCTGCCTATCCTCTGGCCACTCAATAGATAGTCTGTCAACTGCTCTAGTAATAACATCGAGCAGTTCCTCAAACGCATGAGACTGAGGTGGCGAATCCTCAGACTCAGCTTCAATACTCACAACATCCAACTCCTCAGAGCTGGACAGTTGCAGTATTGGTGCCTCTATCGGGGGGGAAGAAACCGCAATGCGTGCTTCCACACCCTGATGAGAGGCACTGGATCTGTCAGATTGATGCTGAGATAAGGCGGAGCCCGTCTCAACATCCACTGACAGATCCATTTGCGAACCCCAGGTCTGAGATCGCCGCCGAGCCTCAGCCGCGGCGGGACCCGAGCCCTGGGGAACGCGATCGGGATTGAACCGAGCCAAGCGGGATCGGAGCGTGCGCAATGGAAGCGCGTCGCAATGCACACAGTCACCACCCTCGAGTGCTGACTGGGCATGCTCCTCACCCAAACAAACAACACAAAGAGTGTGAGTATCACCTCCCGTTAAATAACGCGGGCAGGGATGGACACACACTCTAAACTGCTGCTTGCTCGCCATACTGAATATATATATATAATATAGACAGACAACACCAAATAACAAGGACAGATTCAACACAGAGCACAACTGAAGACTCAGAAAGCTTTCGTTTTCTGTTTCGGGCCGGCTTTTATAGCTTCCTGGTACGTGACGTCACCCGCCTCTGACGTTCCGCCACACCATTGGACTGATTTTACATGTGCTTCAAGACGTCATCACGCAAAGCGTTCCCATAGCGTCAGCTTTTCGACGCAACGGGAGTTCCCTTGAAAGGGAACTGCTAACCGAACCAAGTATCACAAAAATACTTGGCTCTGTGTTTTTTAATATCCAAAACCAATTCTGAACATGTACGATTCCTGATTCCCAACCCACACTACACTTTTCCTGTGAAACACATAGAGACTGCATACCCACTGACACATCTCTTAATCGATTCATCGATCACACTGCATGGTAGATCACCTCAAGACCACATCCTGATCTCGATATTCTTACAGACTGAGACACAGATAAATGGATCAGGATGATTTGCGGTAGACACTGTAGGAGCCGTAAAGAAGCAGAACACATTGATTAGGTGAGAGTGAGCCTGAGAGCTGAAGAAACCTCCTCGTCTTGCACGTAGGACAAGGGCACTTATCATTAATGAGAAGATGGGAGTGATCGCTGCAACAACAATGAATCGCCATCAGTGCATATATGATGTAATATATCATGATATATATGGATGAGACATGTTAGTGTGCCTATAGTGTGTTTTAATGGATGTGTGGGGGAGTTTCCATTTGTTTTAGTTGGTATGTTTCTGTTTAACACTTTGTTGAAAACAAGGGACCCATCTGGGCAGCAAATATCAAAGCCAGACCACTCTCTCTCTCTCTCTCTCTCTCTGCCTGATGGTGTGGTGAAGTGGCACTTAAACTCCCACTCAACTGGACTGTATTCACTATCATATGACTAGTGTATAAACAGATAAACTGTGGCCACAAACATTATGCACTGACCAAAACAGACCAACTTCCTAGTAGTAATGCTTTTCTGCTCTTCTCATGAAGTATGGAGAGGGCACTTCCGTTTTCTGTACACTGGTGTGTAGTAAAGCCAGGGTTCTTCCTGCATAGAGAATTACAAGGCGGCCGCCCCCGGACCCCCCCAGAGGTACCGAACTCCACCCACAAAAATACTGTGGAAAATACAGTAGGCTATACGATGCTATATGTTGGTATAGTAATTATCTTACTATTAAAATACATGATCAGGATTTTACCACCTCCGCCTCGTTTTGAGCCAGGAAAATCCCTGGTAAAGCACATCATGGGAATTATGTGGGAATAATTATAAAGTGCCAGCATTGACAGTGTTTTTGCTCTTCTATATGCATAATTTTGATATTAAAATCATTTTGATATCTTTAGGGTTTATAAAGTCCAAATTGTCAGGATAATGTAACAGTCCTGACATTGTAATGAATAAAAAAGTCTTATTAAAATCTTTTGATAAGAGGCTTTATTGGCATATTTTTTAATTAATATTTCTATATTTTAACCTAAATTTTAAATTGTCTATATTTATTTTTTTTGCTTAACTGCTAATATTTTTCTAATATTTTTTTTAATAAATAAATAAATATATATATATTTAAGAAAATGGAAGAAAAATGGTCTGCCAAATTAAGGATATGTGGTTCAACCAATGTACAGAAAAAAATATATAAAACAGGAAATTATATCATTGTGTGTGTGTGTGTGTGTGTGTGTGTGTGTGTGTGTGTGTGTGTGTGTGTCAAGGTCAACATGTCTCTTTGACTTTTTTTTGAAAGGCAATGCTAGTTCAGGTTGTAAAATGTCATGTGGTGTGACTCCCCAAAAACTGAAGGATATTTATAAATAAATAATTCCTGATTTTTGCAACAAATTTTTATTTTTTTTTACTTTAAATTAAAAACATTTAAAAATGTAGATGTATAATCTGACCTCATCGTTCTCATGAGCTACAGAGATGGCAATTCCTTTCTTCCACAGCTCACTGGTGTGTATTAAAGCACAATATGGAAGCTCACTTTATGGAAATTCTTCTGAAAGCAGCGGCATGGATGTTTTTAGTTTTTTTCACAGGAATTATGTTTCAGTTCTTGTTCTTGGCTCTCTTGATTTCAAATACTTCCCGTCCAGACTTGTGCAGCGCAACAGAGCGAAGCAAGCAGGTTTCAATTAAAGAACGTGGGAGTTTGGCAATTTATTGTTATTTTGGACCTTCTGCTACACTTATCGTCATGGCATTTGTGTGTGCAAGCTAGTGTGTTTAATGACTGTGAGAATGTCAGACTTGTTCTAGAGTGTCTTGATTTGAGCATCTTATATACGTGTTGCCGCGTGCATCTGTGTGTGCACACGTCTTCATGATTGTGTAAGAGGTAGTGGATTTGATTGATTGAGAACTAAAAGCCCTGCTGAGAGGTGCAGACAGCTGTGGGGAGAGAGTAAGCTGTGTGTGTGGAATGTGTGGGCCTTAATGTAGATGCATTATCACAAGCGCTGGTCCATTAATAATGACACATGTAATTTGCTGCCTCTCTAGTGCCCTTCTTCCTCATGCCCAAAATGGGATAAAAAGCCATGATTGGTGCGTTGTGTAGAAAGCTGTTTGTCAAACTGTGGATAGCCCTAATCTGCCACAAATAGGAGGATGGCACTGGCAATGCTAACCAATTATGTCGGCCCCCGCGCCCTGCAAGGATCTCCATACTGCCCATTTAGAGCCGTTTAACTGGTGATCCCACTGGGACATTAGTGTGTGCAGTGAAGACCTATCAAATGACTGTAAATCAAAATACATTTCCTACGTTGTTTTAATAAAGCTTGTAACCATAACTTGCCATTTTTAGCAGGATTCTTGAGAGATGTTCGTATATGTTGTGAACTGTAAAAAATTACTGTTAGAAAGTAAGAAATAAAATCGAGAAATACTTTTAAAAATATTTAATAATTATAGTATTTATTAAATTGTAATATTATACTATTATGGTATTATAATAAATATACCCCCCAAAAATTTAGAACAATAATTATTAGTTTCATTGTTATCATTAGGTATGTTTACATGCACTAATTTTCAGTGGTAGTGCCAAGATTTGAATGTTCTGCTGTGATCATACTTGTCAAAGGTTTAGTAGACATAGCCGTATCATTGTCATTTAGGAATAAGATCGTGTGGGTGTTTTAATCGAGATCGATCTTATGTAGATGTAGAATATATGCTTCGTGGCACTACACATGTGTGCAAGGTACAGTACTTCTGAATCGAAGTTAGAAAATAGTCAGAGTCAGGTGTTTACATGCTTTTTTTTTTTTTTCTATTGATCAGATTATATTGGGTATCCACCACCCCTTATAACTCAAAATTTCATTCAGATCAAGCTCAGTCAGATGGATTGAGGTGTTTACATGAAAGCTATTCAATCCTATTGGGTATTACTTGGTTTCACGTAAACATAATAATTGAATATTTCTTCTAATCACTTATTTTTTATGATTTAACTTTTAACTTGTGATTTTATTATGCTTAAAAATGAATACATATTATAAGCTTTGAAGTGAACAAAATGTGTATTAGCATATAGTTCTGAAAGATTAGAACCGTTTCTTCTTTCACTTATTTTACTGTGCAGAAATGTTGACAACAAATGATAGACAGCAACAGACAGTCACAAGCACTCATTCAAACAGAATGGATAGAGAAAAGACAGAAATGACAGAAAAGCAGGCAAACGACATCTGGAGTTTTTCCACTCTGAATAACGGCAATGTGTCATTTGCTATGATGTGTTTGTGTGATGTTTGCTAAGTTAAAAGGTTTCTATAATGGTTAGTCAGGGGCAAACAAAAAATAAATCTGATAATTTGCCAATTGGGCTGTTTTAAATGTGAAATATTGTGGTTTTCAAAAATGTCTGTTGGTTATTATTACTCATTTTAACTTCTGAAAAAAAAAAAATCCATTTACTAAAGGTATAGAGTAATAGAATTGATCAACAATATTGATTTATTGATCGTACTTATAACAGATCGAAAAGGACAATTTATTTTAAAATCTTGCCTCTCAAGTAAAATGATCCTGTTTCAGGACTGAAGAGATATATTTCCTGGAAAACAAGACACTGATTAAGAATTTTTTTGCAGTGTATCGGAAAATCCTTTTCAGCTGCGTCTGCTTGTGTGAGTGAATATGAGTGTGCACGCTACTTAGTAAGCATCTGTTCTTGTCTGTGAATGTACCTATGTTGGGGATAAAGTGCATGAAGGGCACGTGTACGGTTGACTTAGCCTTTTACACTTAAGTTTGTGAAACCATTCGGTTTCTCCTGCTTTCTTCTTGGTCTGGCAGAAATGCTAAGCATGCTAAATGCAAAGGGTCATCGATGGTTGTAAATTGGACGAGCTGTAGGCTGCCATGATTCGCTGCCCACGGAAAGAGCTGTAAAACCAGCTGGGCTTCTAGTCAAGGTTGATTGGATTGCGAATAGCATTGAGCGGAAGGATCAGCCCACGTCAGTGGCTATCACCGCTAATGACCTCTACATTGTGCCTGAATTAAAGCCTGTGACAGAGGCCCCTTAGTGTGGACGAACATGAGAAATATATTTATAAAATTAACCCCACCTAAAATATTTGTATATTATAATATTTCTCAGAACAATAATCCTGACTGGTTGTTAGCATGTTGCTATGCAGAAGTGAAAGTGTTCTCAGTGGTTGTTAGCATGTTGCTATGCAGTTGCTAGCGTGTTTGTTTGTGGTTGCTATCATGTTGTTATGTGTGTGAAAAACAAGACTTAGCACCCGCCCTCTCTCATGAAGCACAGTTTCCCAAATTTGCTTTATTATATATAAATACGATTCATTTACACAACAACTGCTGCGTTTTGGGTGGCTGAAAACGCAAACTTTTGAAAACGGGTTTCCAAGTGCAGGTTTTTGAAAACGGTCTCCGTGTAAACAACAAAAACGCAAATCTCTGAAAACGATGACATGCGCATTACGTGTTCAATCTATAGTGTTTCATCGCCTTCTAATGGCCTGGCAGCAGAACACAGCGTTTTTTAGTTGTTTTCGCGGATCCGTGTGAATGTGGGTCGTTTTGACAATGGTGTTCAAAACTCAAAGGAAAAACGTTTCCATTTTAAGCGTATCGTTGTCATGTAAACCTACCCTAAAGGTACATCTTCATGTCTGTGACTAGTGTTTGCCGAGTTTGATGACTAATGAAAATAAATTGACTATTAAAAAGAACAGCTGAACATCAGTTCACAAATAAAATATATTAAATTGTTACCGCAGTTATTATTTTAATAATATAACTTATAAATCATCACTTTTTTTTATGTGATGTTTATTTAACCAGGGAAATGTGACAACATTTAGTGTAACTGGGGCATGAATTTACTTTTAATATATTATCCTATATAGTTTGAAAACAGCAGTGTATAGGAGTAGGAGGAGTTTCCGTGTCGCTCCTCAGTGAGTGTATCTGGTGTTACTGTGCTTGGCTGCAGTTTTGCATTGCTTTATTCGATCGCCTGCCTGGGATCTGCAACACAACGGCTCTCTCAAGACTGCATTTACCCGATACGCGTGGAAAGGGTACAGATCTGGCCTCTTTTACTTAAACATGGCCACTGATACTCATGCGGATTCTGCACACCTCTGTAATACTCTCACACATGTATACACACATGCTCGCTTTCACACATTTGTGTAGTGAGTGTAAGTAATCCCCCCTGCTGTTTCAGGCAGTGACTCATCATAAACACTCATGTGGCTGTCTTTGCTGGAGTACACACCGCCCTGCTAAACCACACGCACGTACACACTGTAGTAACGAGAAATGAAAGCACAGCCTTCTGACTGACAAACACTCACATGCACTACTTCACACTGTTGTAGCAATTGTGGCTACAATAGTACAAGAAATGTGGGCGTGGGCAATATAGGCATAGTCTCCAAGGGTGGTAGCTATTTCTGGTGTTGCATAGGGTAAGGGATGGACATTTTTGTCAATTTTTAATTTCGAGTACTGATAGGTCTCAAAAACAAGTTCTCGAGTACTCGGGGCGGGGCTTGTGCAGGGGGGCGGGGTGGGGCGTTTCCGTCATGGCGATAGTGAAAATATTTAACTTAAAACAGTTACGAAAACTAATGTTGACAAATAAAAATATGACATGAAAATATGTCGATCAAAATATAAAAATATGACTAGAAAATAACTGCTAGATTAATAAATTATTCTTAACTGCTAGATCTAAAAGGAATCGCTGCATGAGGTGAAGCTGAAGAATGAATGAACACCAGTATACTGAAGCCCGTTCTATATGACACATCCTATGAGATTAATCGGATATCCTTTATACACAAAATAAATGGAACATTACAACTTGTATCTGCACAAAAGGACGCAAATGCAACTTAACTTGAAGTAAGTTACGTGCTAGCCAGAAAGTGTTACTTTCGTTGTAAATGCACTCTTCCTGTAACAACGCGCTAAAACGTGCAACTAAAGCACAAAGAATTCACTCACAATAGGGAATTCTATAGTGTTCTCATTATAATATTATATGTATATGGCAGATTGGCGCTGCACATCTTGCACTTAACTGTATAAATATTACCGTTTGCCTGATCAATCGTCGCTGTCACATCTGAGTACTCAGGCACATCCCTTCTATACATATGCTTTTATTTAACTTAATTATATATATATATATATATATTTAAATAAATTATTATAGATATTTATTTATTTATTTATATATTTATATAAATTATTATAGATATTTTTTATTTCTATTTAATTATACCAATGTGAAAATTTGAATTTAATATTTTGATTTATAAATAAGTAATTTCTACATCTATATTCTATATCTGTATATTCTGTATCATTTTTCTATTTAATTAAACTTTTTATTTTCTGAAAACAGACTGTCACTAGATTTTTTTTTTTTTTTTTTTTTTTTTTTTTTAACATGTAGATGTCATATTTTTATGTTTTATTTCATCATTTTAATTAATTTTATTATATAAACATGAGTGAAGAAATATATGTTAGTACTACATAGGTAATTTTATTTAATTTTTTATGGGTAGAAAAATCACAGTACATTTTTTTTTTTTTTTTTTGTACCTGATGTTGCCAAGGGCAGCATGTGAGTTAGGACTACTAATGCAATAGTGACTGCCACATAACACGCAAACATGTTTGCTCAAATGCATGCATAGACACGTATCTAAAGCCAGCGGAATGGTTACCCACAGCAGGAAAACCACACGGCATATGTAAATGTGATGCGAGGGAAGTGTGTGTGCACGGTTCCCATGCAAATGTAATGGAGACCTCAAAGACAGAGGTTATAAATAGACTCGCAGTGTGTGGTTGCCTCAATAAACACCACGTCTCTCTTAAAGCGACACTCACGACACGTTCTCGTTCAAACATGCACACTTCAGGGCATTTGAAAGGGCGATTTGGAGTTCATGTATGCGAATGCTCAAAGCGACATGTAACCCAGTTAAACGGGGGCTTATGACGTCCTCTCGCACAGATTTTGTATTGTGTGCAGTTTGCTCAGAATAGACACTCTCTCACTCTACTATATGATAGAAAGGCTTTGAAGATGAGGAAGAGAATTTTTAGGAACAGAAAGGCAATAAGGCAAGATATGTCATTACGGGAATCTCTCAAATAATGGATGTCATTTTGCAAAGCATAGTGTAAGTGTAATGTAGTTTGATCTCCTCACAGTGACAGGTTGTGGGATGCCCTAAAAATACTTGAAGAAATGTCATATTTTAATCACGCTCTGTTTAAAAGCTGCTTTTCTAAACCTGTAGCCTCTTGCGCCGGGGTTCCCCCTCATTTGAGTTTACCTTCTCTCTTTTCTTCTTCTCATTTTTACGCTCACTTCATGACCTGGAGGTGTTTAATCAGGTTTTGTGCTGTTTACCATATTGTAGTGATCTCAAGAAACCACCCACATACCCACCCACTTCAAAACATTTGCATACAAACTGCGTTTGCCATTGCAGAAAGTGTAGAACTTCATGTTACACCATTTCCAAATCAGGCATGAAGGTTTTTGTACAGATGGCTGTACAGGGTGGGAGGGTCCCACTTTAAATCATACAGCTGGAGCCAAGCATGTGAGCGGCATGATTCTCTTGCACTGTGTCTGGAATCACCCCTATACACTTAAAGGTGCAGTAAGCGATTTCTGCGATACTATTGATATTTGAAATAAACCCAAACAAACACCCCTCCCTTCATTGCTCCACCCTCAAAATTCACAAACACACAATGCAAGACTGGATGTCTCTTTATCAGCAGAAGCGAAGCAAAATAAAACTTCACGAAAAAATTAAGCGAAGATGGTGAACGAACGACAAGGAAGAACATAGAGTACAGTAATATACACAAGCAAGAGTTTGTTACTCGTATATGGTTACAGAAACAACGCAACCTCTGCATCTGTTTTCTAGCCTTCCCACATATGTCTCTCCAGCCTTAGAAAGCTTTTCTAATATTAACGCGGGTCCTAAAGCTCTTGTCTGATCGTAACCATTTTTTTTCAGTGATGTTCCTCTGACCTTTTCTCTTTTGTAATGTCTCTCAGCCATCTCTCTTTCTACAGTCTCCCTCTCGCTCATTCTCTCTTCTGCTCCATCATGAGTGTACACACCCCCTACTGCTGATTGGCTCTGTCTGATCCACTTTCAACTGTTTTTTAAAAATCACTTACTGCACATTTAAATAGTGCACTATTTTATGGGAACAGCCATTTGTAGTGGTGCACAAAACTATATAGGATATTATCGAGTGGACTCATTCAATCCCATAATGCACTGTAATAACCGATGTACACTCAATGACAGAACATTTTCATTCTCTCACGCAGTGGTATATGGATTAATTTGGGTGGACATTTCTATAACACAGAAAAGGAGGAAACTTTGCAGGATTCTGTAAAGCCAGATAAAAACTTAAAATAATCCTAAACCTATAAGCAATGACTGAAACGTTTCCATTACGAGGAGATATTTGCCCCCTTTGATTTTATTTTTTTTACCTTTATACAGGGAACTTTTCTAATCTTTTTTTTTACATGTCCCCTTTCATGTAAATTATTTAATATATTCAATAATGCAATTATAATCAGATGAGGCTATAGGACTTTTACCATTCAAATTAAATCAGTATATATATGGTATATATATATATATATATATATATATATATATAAATGCATTGCAGAGGTGGAACTGAAGTGGCATTTAGATGTACTTACAGTACACAGTTCATTGCAGCTCAGAGATGCCATGAATGCATCTCTACTGCAGTTATAATTGCATATATTATGAGATTAGTGTTTTGAATATGAAATATATTGAATATAGATAATGTTTGAAGAAATTAAGTTATACTTTAAATTTGTAACTAAAACTGCCAGTAGATGGTGGCAACTCACTGTCTTCCTGATACATTCAGGAACAAAGCAAATTAATGTCTTTATGAATGGGTTATTGAATCATTGACTCACCCGATTCATTCAAAAACGTTGAATAATTCAGGAACGAAACACCACTGTGTTAATCAGAGATCAACAGTTCTACTCTGACTGTTTGGAACGATTTTCATTGATAGAATAGAGCAAAAACAGTAAATATTGATAATATTACATATGAAATGTACATAACTTTATATTAACTTGAACAGCCTATTTTTTAACTAATTATATACCAAATCCTGCTCCACACAACTACAAACATCAAATACGTTCTGAGGTTTTTATTGTGCCACATCACACGGCTTTTTCACTCTCAGTGTGGACCGACAACTTGGTTAGGACACATTGCCACAGAAAGGTGTTTTACAGCCTGTTGTCAGGCTCAAACGCAAAATGAGACCATATGGTAGCCTGACCACATACAATTATTATACCTCAGGTTCTTCCCACGGTGATTTCCACTGTGTCATATGCACATACATGTAATTATGTTGTGCAAATCCTGAGATTTCACTTCATCATTCCGAGACACTCCCGTTGAGGAATGACTGCAGATGAGAGTGATACACAGTGTAATACTTGTGTAATACACACAGTGTACACTGATTCCAGAACTGTTCTAGTTTCCCCATTAAATCACTTTAAGGTGAAATACAGTGCCATCTGGTGTCTAAAAACAGCACTGCATCAGCCTCTTGTTCATAATGTGAATGAAAATAAATGCAGTAGGCTATCTATACATTATCTTCCCTTTGAATTTACTATTATTCACATAATCTATCTACAAGGAGTTACAAGGAGAATTTAATAATTCTGCATAGTTGTAATATATACTATATACTATCAATTATGCATGAACTAGCACAAAGCTAGTTTGGTTTGCTTTCAGGCTTGTCTCACAGTAGGGGGCTGAAGATGCGGCGGTCCTATACACACTTTTAGCCGGCTCCCAGGAGTCATCAGGGGCTTTGAACGTCTGAAGATCTGCATAAATAAACTCTCCCATCTTTCTCCCATGTTCTTGTCTCTCACTCTCTTTCTCTTATATACTCCCTTTTCACTGTTGTATCTATCCATCTGCCTTTGTATATCTGTAGCTTTGATTCTTTTTCTTAGACATGATGTTTTTTGCTGTCTCTGAGCTTGTATAAGGCTTGATTGCAGGGGTTTGCTTGAGGGTGCTTTAAAGTAAAAGCCTACGCATATGTAGTGTGTTTGCTTTGGTGCTTGATTAATTTGCTTGTCCTCTCTTACTGCAGATAAATAGACCCGAGCGCGCCTTGAATTCTGCTTTTATATATTTTTTCATGTTCTGCGCCAAGCCGACTACATGTTTTAACAGTAAGTAGCAATAGCAAGTCACAAAGCTCTTGTTTGTCTGAACCATATAGTGCCAAACATTTCTTTAAAAGCGCAAACTTTTCAAATTAAAACTCAAAATAAAAGAATGTAGTACGTCGTCAGCATCTTTTTTACACTCGTGCAGTGATTAAGACTCACCTGGATGCATGAAATAAAAATAATGAATAAAAATAAACTTTTTTTTATTATGTGTTTATTTTTTTATTTGAGTGTTTTTTAGTTATTTTGATTTTGTCTTTTAGTTTCTTTTAAATATTTCTATTCAGCTTTTTAATAACTTTTTTTCTTCAGTTTATTTACTTTAGTACTTCTTAATCTTAACTTTAATAAAAAAAAAATTCACCAAGAAAATCATCTAATATTGATATTTTATTTCAGATTTATTTCAATTAACAAAAAATATTTGTAATAGTTTTAGTCGCAGTTAATCATAACAACACTGGCCTCCTCTGATGGATTTTTTTCACCACATTTTTGCTTGTCTTTTACTATATCGAGATATTCAGAGCCATGTCTCACATTTTGTAGGGTCCTATTCCTTTACTATTCCTTTGTTATTGAAAATAGCTTTCAAATATTTTGTTTCCAGAAGGTGGTAAACAAATCCTTGACAGAATAAGAACCACGGTGCCAAACTAGAGCACACACACACACGTTGACATGATGGGATGACAAGGATGTCAGTCAGGTTGTCAGAGAAAAGGAGCGCCTATGACGCCCTCAGCACTGAGAAAGAGAGACAGACAGAGAAAGAGAGAAGTTAAAAGGAATGAGGTCAGCCTGGGGTACGACACGGTAACCTGAGAGAAGTACCTGCCCTCACACTATCCACTTACTGCTTCGTTTGTCCCAGCTGAGCACAGCAGGAGAAATGCTGGAAGCACAAAGCTATCTCTCCATCAGTGCCTCACAATGACCCAAAGACGGCCCTGAATGAACCTGTCACCGATTGAGTTTTACTACTCTGAGTGTGACCAGGAGCTTTTGAGATTTTGAGTGGCTTTTTAGGCAGTTGTAAATGAGTTTGTGTGTGTGTGTGTGTGTGTGTGTGTGTGTGTGTGTGTGTGTGTGGAAGGGATATCCACTTCTCCTGTTGTACCTCTCCAGTAGTTTCACACAAAAGGGAGGTATTGAATGGTGATTGTTGGTTGAGTGACAGGCTTTGTGATTGTCAATGACACGATTACGCTTGCCATGATTTATTTGTGACTATATCTACAGCTGAGGTATCAATGTTCGACCACCCTAAAAAAAAAAAAAAAGACCTGATTTATTTTTCATTTTAACCTAGATTTATGCTTTAGTAATTAAAAAATAAATTGATAATTAAAAAATATCTATTAATATAAGTCATAATCTTAAATTACACTACCATTCAAAAGTTTTGGGTTGGTAAGATTTTTTTTTTACGAAAGAAGTCTCTTATGCTCAACAGGGCTGCATTTATTTATAAAAATAGAGTAAAAAGACAGTAATGTTGTGAAATATTATTACAATTTTAAGTAACTGTTTCAAATTGTAATGTTTTAAATGTAATTTATTACTGTGATGGCAAAGCTGAATTTTCAGCATCATTACTCCAGTTTTCAGTGTCACGTCATTCTAATATGCTGATTTGCTGCTCAAGAAACATTTATTATTATTATCAATGTTGAAAATAGTTTTGCTGCTTAGTATTTTATACCCTGATACATTATTTCATTGATAAATATAAATTTAGAAAGAAATGCATTTATTTGAAATAATACATTTACAAATACGGTATGCATTTATATAATATATATATATATATATATATATATATATATGAAGAGTTCAGATGCAAAAGCCTCTAAGTGCCATCTGACATTTTCTTCTAGAATGATCATTTTTATCAAGCTTGTATATTTAAGTTCAATAATTTCACTTAAATGGCAATGCAAATGACCTATTAATTGTCATTTAAGTGAAATTACTTAACTTAAATATACAAGCTTGATAAAAATGATCATTCTAGAAGAAAATGTCAGATGGCACTTAGAAGCTTTTGAATCTGAACTCTTCATAAATATATATATGTATGTATGTATATGTATGTATGGATATATGTATGTGTGTGTGTGTATATATATATATATATATGTGTGTGTGTGTGTGTGTGTGTGTGTCTATATATATATATATTATATATATACACAAAAAATTCACTTTTCAAAAAAATATCTTACAGACCAAACCTTTTGAACTGTAGTGTAAGTTTAAATATTCGTCTGAAATATGAAACGTTAAATGAATAAAAAAAAAAAATCAATATTAATTTAAAAATCCAAATATAAATAATAAGCTTGACATTTAGATTATATGCAAATTGTTCAGGGTGTTAAGTCTATAAATTTCCATTCATTAAAAACAGATTAGATTGATGTTTAGGCTACTTAATATTGGCATTCATAATTTAGCATATTTCTGTGAAAGTCTCCCTGTACATATTTTTTTCTATTATATGGTAATGGCTCCTAAAAACTTACTTATTAAAAGATATTTTTCTGTAACACACTTTCTTTTACATTTGGCACCCATAATATGTTATACTAATTATACACATACTCCCAGAGCTGTAAGGTAAATTTTTTGATAATATTAGAGTGTATACGCCAAAGCCTTCCTCCATTAATATTAGACCGAGACATCCGTCCTCTAGTATGAGTCACTGGTTTGCTACGCTTGTTTCGTGTATAAATATTGCTTTTTCCCTGGCTGAATAAACTAGTCCTGTCTCATTATGTTAAATGGTGGAATGAATAGACTGTAACATTGCTGTGGAAACAGGGAGCATCCCTCCGCACAGAGCCTGTGTAAAGTCATTTCTCATCATTAAAAACGCAGCCACACGCCTTAAACGCTGGAGATGCCTACCCTGGTTAGATGCGTTTCAGTGTGTGTGTGTGTGTGTGTGTGTGTGCTATGTCGTATATAGGGGAATTTCCTGTTGCTTTGAGTGTAGATGCCTCACTTTGCCCGTGCTTGTGGGATATATGTGTGTGTGTGTGTGTGTTTTAGGAGCGGATTCTCATTGGGTGGCTTAGGCCATCTGGCCTTAGCTCAGATGAACTAATTTCTGCTTCTCTATTGATCGGTGAAATAACAGAGCTGCTGTAGTAATGATGTCATCACCTGCCTCTCAGCGCTGACCTTGAATGAAGCGAGCTACTGAGCATGCTCACCACACGACTGTGTGTGTGTGTGTGTGTGTGTGCTGGATTCCGGAGGTTGAAAGAAGGAAGGCTTTCAACTTGCTGTCCTCCTAATGCACACACACACCTGCTGCTGAATTCCTTTGAGGCACTCCATCTTGTTTCCTCTCTGTCCGGTGAGAAAAGAGATGGTGTCGGCCATGACACTTCCATCTGTAGAAGAAAAGCACCATGATTACTCCATGTGCAAAGCATATGGTGCACCTTATGACAGCGGTATGAGGCATTCATGCATCATTATGTTTGAATGCTTGATTTGACATTTAAAATTACTTTGTATTATCTAATAGGTCTGATTAAACATGTTCAATGCATTTTTGAATAAATACACAGGTTTTTAGGAACAGATTATGCTACAATTAAGATTCTGTCATCATTTACTCACCCTCATGTCATTTCAAATCCATTTGAATTATCAGTTCAGTGTTATAAGTCATACAAACAATCTACTTAAAGGGTTAGTTCACCCAAAAATTAAAAATCTGTCATTATTTACTCACCCTTATGTTGTTCCAAACCTGTACGAGTTTATTTCTGCTGTTGAACTAAAAAGAAGATATTTTGAAGAATGTTGGTAACCAGTAGCCATTGAGTTTCATAGTAGAAAAACAAAATACTGTGGAAGTCAATGGCTACTGTAAACTGTTTGGTTACCAAAATTCTTCAAAATATCTTCTTTTGTGTTTAACAGAAGAAAGAAATTCATACAGATTTGGAACAACATAAGGGTGAGTAAATGATGACAAAATTTTCATTTTTGTGTGAACTAAACCCTTTAAGAATCATTCCAAACCAATCTTTCATGACTCACTTATATCCAAGTCAAAAATATAACATAAGTTTGAAAGTTTTAACTTTGTTTATTTTACATGGTGACTATTTCTGATAGTAAATGGCTAATGTGAAATATTACATTTTCTAAATTAACCCACTATTGGTAGCTGTAGCAAAAAGTGAATTCTGTTCCCTGCTCACACAGATGTGGTCTGGCCGAGTTACAGGAAGGTAAATGGAAGAAGGGAATCTGGCAATTAAAGGCCTCTGACCCCTAAACCATCCTGTAACCTCTTGATCTATCATCCCCCATTATTCTCTCTGTCCTTCATTCTTCTTCTCTTTCTGTTTTCTGTCTCTTTCCCTGCTAACCGAGCTTTGCTACAAGGATTGGCTTACTGCTTGTCCTATGTCTGCACATAGAAACATTACACGCTGTACTGTTGTGTATCACACACGTACACTACACTACTCTAAAATGAACTTTGTGGAGCAGAATCTGAGAAGACCAACTTGTTTTAGGAACCACAAACAGGTACAGGGAAAAGGGATCCTGTTTGTGTATGCATGAGTGCTTGCATGCTCAAACAAGTTGCAGTGCTGGCAATATTAGATATCTAAGATGTGTCTGAATGAATAATTTTCCTCCAGTCTGATATGACATTTCCCATGTAACATTAAGGGCTTTTGAGTCTGAGGGCAAAGTAGCATTATAAAATGTGTTGACCCTTTCCATTATGAACGTGACATCAAGACATTTTCATTTTGAACCCCTTAAACAACAGCGATTCCCGCAAAACTGTAGGTATGAATAACTATATTTGCTATGTTTGCTTAAGTGCAAAAATCATAGACGGAGTCAAAGTCAAAAGTCCTATGCCACCCACAGGTCAATGTAAATCTATAGGTATATTTTCCAACAATTTTACTATCCACCAGGTGAAAAACCTTCACCTTCAAAAGTCTGATCAGTAATGTTCATCTATCTTCAGCAAGCCACATGATTTGAGGTTTCATTTATACCTGTAGCTCAAATGGTCCAATATGAGTTGCTTGTTAAAGTTTAATGTTTAGACCCGCTGCTGAAATGCACTGTTAGTTAAGAGCTAACAGCAAGTCTTTACAGAGAAGAGAATCCCTGCTGATGTGATCTGATCCCTTATCAGGTTCTGACAAAGATAGTGATAACAGAGTGAAAACGGAAAAGATACGACGATTTCATTTAAATTCTGCCGGTGGCAAAAGATGTGGAATTGAAAAAATTAGTTTCCGCTTAGTGTCACTTCCTATATCTATATTGTTTTAGGTTTGGTTATACATTTTAACAGTCTCAGTCATTCCAGCATATGTCTGTCCATCTGCCACATCTGAAACACTTTATGGAGGACACGTGGAAAATGGTACTGTTGAAATTACATGGTAAACCAATCCAAAGGGGTCCTTTGAGTATGCAAGTAAAAGTGCACCATCTTGCTTTTAAAAGCATTTTTCTCATACTGTACATACAGATGGTGGACAACCAGAATGCCTATTACCGCCGCGCCAGCTGCCGCGGCGAAATCACCGCGGCAAAAATAAACCAGCCGCATTTCAAAGTCGTTCCCGAAATGACCGCCAGGTGGCGCAAAGGGACATTGTGCAAAACAGCAGCAATTGCCGTATTTTAAAATGTAAGTGGGTTAAATATAAAACCCTAAGCCTAATAGGCATATTGTTCATATATATAAATAGGCCTATTAGGCTACAACAGAATAGAACCAAAGATAGAATCAATTTTAGAACTGAAAAAATAGAATCAAAAGTTAAAAATAGAGACAATATTAGGAGCAATGACGCTGAATATTTTTACTATTCTATTGAGGAATTAGATAAATGAAGAGCTCTCGTGAGCGATACAATTGCATAGTCATTTATAGTGATTTCAAAAGCAGTCCTTAAAAAAAAAATACATGGAGTAGTGTGGCATAATTTTTGAGAGATTACGCGGAACGCGTTTTAGTTAAGATCCTGGTTTCAATGCCCTTAGCCTATATAGGCTAGGCTACTGCTTAAAAAAATGTCACAACGCGTTTTGAGATTGTTTTGAATTAAAAATTGAAGTTTAAAATGTAGTGTATTGGCACACCAGGTCGAGTGGCGTTACGCATTGTTAAAAAATCAGGTTTTATTCTGGCATGTTGAATTGGCGTTAGAATTTTTTTTAGATTTTAGATTTCGTTAGATTTTTTTTCTCATAACAGCTAAAATAACTTAATATATGCCTTGTCTTAATATGACCTACTTAATATAGGCAATAGGCATATAATAGCCTATATAATAAATTAGCAAAACTTGGCCACTAAATATTTAATTTTCAATTATTTTAATTATCACAATTAAAGTTTTAATTTATTAAATTGAACAAGCAGCATTTAATCAAATATTCTAAAAGATGTATTATTAATAATAATGTTATTTCAACATAATATTTCGTTTTTTCGACATAATATGTGCGTGCAACAAGCAAGATGTGTATTTGTAAATCCGGTGATGCGTGCATATATTTTTATCAATAAACTAGTGTTTTCTGACAGTGTCGACTGCAAAGATGAAGTTGACGATCGCCATATTTGTAGTGAACGCACCTAGAGAGAAATGCACGTAAAGACATAATCAAAGAGTAGCCTTTTTCTTTTCGTTTTGAATTATTTCGTTTGAAGACATTTCAAGCTTTGTGTATTTGATGTATTTATCATGTCTGTGTGAGGCATACGCTGAGTTTCGTTAAGTTAGGAGGATGAGATGCGCTCCAGCTGACGTGCAATGCAAGTGACCGCGCGGGCGCCTCCATGATTAGTGTCGGTTATATTTGCTTCTCTTACTTAGCCTATCTCTTAAATCCAGCAATTGGTTGATGAAAAATTTATTAAAATTAAGATACAATTTATAGAAAACGAAATTCACTTTAAAGAAAGGTTTTCTACTAAACAAAACTTAATGAAGTGGTCAAAATCATGTCTGACCCACTCCATATCCATCTCTCGATATAATGCATCCTATCTTACTCGTGCTGTTCACTTTTCATATTCAACATAGATGGAAAAAAATAACATTATAATATTTTAACAAATATGATACTAAATGAGATTATTTAATGGCTACAACAGTATAGTAGGCCTATAGACTCTATTTGTACAAATTGCTGCACATTAATTTAATTAAATGAAACCTTGTAACGAATTCACACTGTAGGGTAGACTGTGTACAGTTGAGACACCTTAAATAACTTGCGTTCGCAGCAAGCACAAGTTGTGATTTTTGCTGTGCACTTGCATATTAGTGTCAGCTGGGAAGGAAATATAGAGACCAGACCTCTTGGAACTTTAATTGAATACATAGCGTTGGTAAAGCATACTGAAATTACATCCCTACAAATGTATTAGGCCCTACTGAAAATAAATGTATCGAATTTAAGTAGCCTAAATGTTAAGACTGTAAGTCCTTTGCTTTTTTCGTAGCCTATAAAGGATTCTTATAGCCGACTTTGTGTTAATTTAATCTGTAGAGGATTTTTTTAACTCAAACATTAACACTGAAATAAATGAAACTAAAGTATTGTACATTTTTTGGCACACCACGACGAGTGGCGCTATGCATTGTTCTAAAGCCAGGTTTTAGCATGTTGAATTAATGTTCGACAAACGCGGCGGCGCGTTCTTTTGAATGAAGAGCGCTTCTCGCTCGTGTGAGCGAGGTGTTTGGTGTTTTAAGCCCCCAACAGCGCCTTCCAGGCAGCGAGGGGATGGGTAGGTTTAAGGTTGAGGGTAGGGTTAGCTGCCTCTAAGGAGCCATTGGGGGCTTAAAACACCATCGAGCTGTGAGCGAACACACACTGGAACGTTAGGCCATGTTGCAACGAGTGAATCGTGGCCGAGTGGTTGAACTTACGTTACGATCATTTAGATGACACGGGTTCGAAACCCGAACTAACTTAGACTACTGATATTTTTATATTAGCCGATTAATGCATTGTATAGTCTATTGTTGATGCAGAGAGATTTGTCTATAGTTCTAAAACATAGTTTTTTGCTTATAGCCTATTTACAAAATAAAATCACCATGCATTTCCATTTTACACCAAGGAACAAATATTATACAATGACTTTACTTCTGTAACCTATAATAATTCCAATCGTAATTTCAAAAGCAGTTCTGTTAAAAAAAAAATAAAAAATAAAATAATATATATATATATATATATATATATATATGACGTTTAAACGACAAACAATAAAATCAGAACCAGTATTCTGTTGCGTTCATGGTTCCAGTGGCAGTAATGCATCCACGGCTTTTCAAAATGTCACAAAGCGTTTTGAGATTGTTTTGAATGAAATATTGAAGTTTATAATTAAGTGTTTTGGCACACCACGACGAGTGGCAAACTCTTTGTTTTGTTTTGCAAACTCAGCTAGCCTGTGGGGGGTTTGGAGAAGGCAATAGTTGCTTTATCGTGGGGGTGCAGGAGAGAGGTGTTAATGTTCCGTCTTTCATATGGAGAGTGTCGGAGCCAGCCTGATGAGCAGGCAAAGGCAAAATTCTAAGGATTAATCTCAAAATCTCCAAAAGTCCATAGCCTATGTACAGTAGGCCCTATATCTTATTAAATTTTATATTGCAGTTTTATTGATTGTATTTAAAGGTTTTCCACAAACAATTTCAATTTAGCAGCTCTTTAATTCGCGACCCACCTCGTTTTATTGTAAGGTGAATTCAGCAAGGCATGTTGTATCTTTGAAGGAACAAAAGCTATTTGTTACAGTTTTTTCTTTCGTGATTTGTGTGGATGACACACAGCGACATATACAGTATTATCAGCTGTATGGTGTTTTTTTTTTGCGCTGAAATGCTTAATTTCGAGAAAGACCCGCCGCGCGCAGTGAGGGAGACCAAACTTACTAAAAAAATATCCAGCGAGAGAGAGGCAAAGAAAAACGCCTGTTCTTAATTTATGTTGCTTTGAACTTTTTTCGTTTTGTACCGTTTTAATTTTTTAATTTAGCTGCAATTTCTTTGACAATAGACATTTAAAATGTTGCAAGAATAAGATTCTGTGTTTCTTATTTTGCATCACAAAGGGAATAAACTATCGATGCAACCCTGTTTAAATAAATAAACTGTCCCGACACTTTATTCGTACCTTGAAATGTGCGATGGGTTTTCAAACTTAATTAATTTTCTTTTACATTTTCATTGTTTATTTTTTAATTGAAAGCAATACTGTATTGAAAGTATTTTTCTGATTTGTTCGATCTGTTTTGAAAAATGTCTTCCGTTGCTATGGCCGGGTATCACTGTCAGTCATCTCAATCTCGTGAATGATTCACACACACACAAAAAAATAATTAAGCAGATTTATATTTTTACATATTCAATCAGTCTCATTTTTGTTCAAATAATGAAATATATATATATATATATATATATATATATATATATATATATATATATTATAAACAGATAGGAAACTTACCTTTTAAAATGCCGCAGTTGCTACCTAATGACTGTAGGTATAGCCTATAGTCATTTCGCGAACGACTTTGAAATTCGACTGGTTTATTTTTTCTGCGGCAGTAATAGGCATTGTGGTTGATTATTTATTAAAGAATTCAATTGATAATCATGACAACAAGTAAGCCTATTTAATTCTGAATATAACAAAGAATCCTTAAACCGACTAACATCGGTTAGTAACTGCAAGTCCTGAAAATGTTTTAATTTTATGGTAAATTATTTTAATTTATTTCACTGTTATGTTTCAGTTAATAAATCTACAAACACATTAAAATAACACGAAGTAAATGACAAGTAACCTATTGACATAGCCTTTCTAAATTATAGAAAAACTGGGCACACAATGTTAACGTGTGTCTACTTTTTTTAAATTTAATGAATTTGAATTCGTTTAACCACAAGATTTATCTTGAATTTATCTGTGACCTCAGCTCAGATTACTGCCGCGGCAGATTACGTCATTAAGAGAATAAACTGACACTTTTCAAAGTTTGTGATTACAGCGCCACTCAGCGGTAAAAGGCAGCAAATACACATCCCAATTTTGCCGCCGCGGGAACGGCGGCGGTAAAAGTCTCATTCTGGTTGTCCACCATCTGTACATGTCACCTTAAACACTGACCTTTAGTGACCCTGCTGTTTACCCGTGTTTACCCAACACATTGGCCTCCTAGAGCTGATAGGAACTTCAGGGGAAGTGACATTCAGGGAAACGTTTAAAGGACGATGACAGAAAGACTGAGCTTGCCAGAATCACCCCATTGCTGTTTATGACTTGTGGCCACAGCCACAACCACATGACACTTGAAAGAAGAAAATGGCATTAAAGTGTCAGTAACTGTGTTTACGGGTGTCTTTTTCACATGCTAAAAAGGCGAAATACTTCAGATATACAGTAAGCACGCAGCCACAAGATTTAGTTTTAACCTCAGATTTCTGGAAATTCAAAATAGATTCAATGGAATTGGTATCATGCTTGGTTACCTATTGATGAACAGCACTTGGTGTAATCATTTTCTCACTGTAGTAACACAGATGTCCTCATCACTCTAGGTTAGATTGATCATTCACGCTGTGGTTGTCGCAGCGCTCTGAAGCTCATCTGAGTTGTGGACATTTTGAGGTAGGAGATTCAAGCAGTAGAATCTACAGTATGTTTAATGTAGTGCATTGGTGTTGACAATTATTCAGCAGCTAAATCCTCTTTTAAACAGTGTGTTTTAGTGAGTACTACAACAGGATTATTCCACCACAAAAATCTGCAAAACACGACAAAATTCCATCAACAATTTGTCTGTGGAAATGTGTGACGCCACACAGTCACAGCCAGATTCAGAACATATTTGATGTTTATTACACAGCTTTGTAGAGTGCGATTTTGGACCATTGAGATTTCTCACGATGATTAATTCACCTTGTTGGGCTGCTTTTCTATTATCCTCAAGGTGAGTCAACATTCGGAAGCATTTAACTTCTGTAATGTGAAATATTTCTGGAATATTTAGTTGTTTTATATTTATTTTCTTGATTTTATTGGTTAACATTATTTTCTCCACCCATGCAACTTTTTTTTTCTTTTTTTTACTGTGAAAAAAACATTTTACAACAATAAACATTTCAAATAATAATGTTACATTGTTACATCAGAAATCATTTGAATAATATTCAAACAAGTTAATATTACGTCCTTCACACTGGAAATGAAAGTGCATTGCGTTTTTTGGATATATTTTGCATGCAGTGTGCTGTTATATACTATACATTTTGGGAAATTTTGTAAGTAATCCGAGTTTTCCATACATAATAGAAAGTTGGCATACTGTGCACAGCATTATGGTAGCATGCTGTTCTGAACACACAGTTGTCAAACATTTATCTTTTTAGAATAACATGAACTGATTAATCAGTGCATGTTTTTCTAAGACCACATACTATATTTATTAAAGAGGTGGTTGATTATGATTTCACTTTTCTAACTTTAGTTAGTGTGTAATGTTGCTGTTTGAGCATAAACAACATCTGCAAAGTTACAACGCTCAAAGTTCAAAGCAAAAGGAGATATTTGCTTTTACAGAAATCCTTTTTTAAGGACTACAACAAACGGCTGGTAGGGACTACACGACATTCCTCACGGGTTAGTGACATCACTAACCCTAACATTTACATAAACCCCGCCCCCGGGAGCACACAGTCCATGTTGAGAAGAGGAAGAGTTGTTGTAGTCGAGCTCATTTGTGTGTCAGCTCAAACTGTAGCATCCATCTTTTCACCTGCTATAGAAAGTCACTCTGTGTGCATCTCACAACAGTTCCTATACGAGCGATTTATAGATTATCATTACAGAATATGCTAATTGAAGATAGTTAACTCCACATCAGCAACATAAATTCATCAACTAACCATTCAGAGACATGCATTCTACATGTTGTCACTTCTTCTTGAGTCTCTCCATCTTTGTCGGACTCCGGTTTAAACATAAAAGACATTTTAGTGTGTGTCTGCGTGAGGTAATCGGAGCTGCTAACACACGAGCTCTTGAAGCTCCGCCCTCTGTGCCGGGAGCAGCAGCTCATTTGTATTTAAAAGGACCAGACACAAAACGGTGCGTTTTTGCTAATCTTCAAAAAGTGACAATTTTAACATGCTATATAAAAATATCTGTGGGGTATTTTGAGCTAAAACTTTACATGCACACTCTGGGGACATCAGAGATTTATTTTACATCTTGTAAAAAAGGGCATTATACCACCCCTTTAAGAATGTAAATAGGTTGTAAGCTTCTCAAGCACATAGGAAACTGGGAGTCAAAGCAAAGCATGGTCTGTATGTCTAGATTTGATGTTGTATTGACTGTCTAAAGCACTTGTGTCTTCATTTTCTCCTCTGTTGCGTTCAGGTTTCTCACTCGTTCTCTCCCTCGTTCACATGTTCACACATCCCACTATCTGTCCTCGGTCTCAGACTCCGGTAGCACTAATGGCTGTTGTCACAAGTTTTACTGCACCCACCCGCTGCGACCATCTGTCTGGTCTCTCTCTCACTCTATCTCTCTCATCAATGATGCTTTATCAGCACGCCTGCCAAAATACAATGTTGCCAAAGAAGTACAGAGGATAATTAATCTGCAGAATTGAACGATATGGCAGAAGTGTATACTTGTAAATCACTGCAAAGAAAGCATGAAATGACATTGGCATGAACCGTGACCTCTCCTCTTCCTCATTTGCATCACAACTTGCATCACAATTTGCCATAAAACCTGCTTCCTTGTTGCAACTAGGGGATGGGTAACAGATATGAAAAGTATATATTAATAAATATTTTTTTTTAATTTTATATGCATTATATATATTATTAATTATTATTATTATTATTATTTGTGGTATAAAAGTGGAGAGACTGAATTTGAAATTCTTATATCTGTTGAATATATATTAAGAATTATATTATATAATTATATTATTTTTAAAACTATATATTAATGAATTATTAATACAAATTAATCAATAATTTATTTAAATTCTTATATATATATTATATTTTAAAATAAATTGGCATTTGTATTTGTATTCTTTTTTTGTAATTTGTATTATTATGTCAATGAAAATATAAAAATAGTAATATATTTCTATAATAGATATTTTTATACATTTAATTTTAAATTTAATTAATTACATTTATATGTATTGTTGTTGTTGTTGTTGTTGTATTTGGTGTAAAGGTGAAATGAAAGACAAGTGAAATGCATACATCTGCTAAAAGTGATTTTGGTCAGCGTTCAGGAGTGACTACCATAAAAATGGTCTCAAAGCTACAACATGGACTAAAAGCCACAAAACTCTCATTTAATTTTTTTATGGTGTGCCTCTGCTACAACCACACACATGCAGACTGATGATAAATTTTTTTACCCATTTTTACCCGCTCTTTACCCATTGCATCATCATTTTTTAAGCATCCTGCCACAAGCGTAGTATTTTTAAGATGTCGTATCGTGTTGAAAATAGTCCAAGTTCTCTTCCATTCATTAAAGTATTAGCATCTCTGATTTTTTTTTTTTATTGCTATGAATCGCTGCAAATAAGGCTCAAGTGAACCTAAAATCTGCCTTTTTATACAGGGCTCCCAGTTACGAAAGATTAGTTGACCAGTCAACTTTTAAAAATATTTTTGCACATCCCTCGTTGCAACACAAATGCTACATAAGCAGAGGGTATGTCGCTTGGAAATAGATTGCCGCTATCTAAACCTCTAAAGACAACAGTTTATTTCTCACGTAATGCCCCAGAGATAAATGATACACGGCTTCCTCGCTGCTATCTGCAATCTGTGCTGTGGAGTCCTACTCCTGAATACTGATCTAAGATCTGTGCTTCTGGGAGTTGAGGGATGTGATGTCATTCCCGTTTTATGCCTTATGGAATACCGCAGGTGGTTACTGAAAGAAACCAAACAAAGTCAAGCAGCAGATCCTCTGAGCTCAACTCTGATCTGAGAGCAGCTCTAATGAGGACCGTCTTTATTTAAAGAGCACACTCACTGTACACCCACACCTCCGCCTTTGTGTTGTCTTGTTACTCGGGTTTCCATAGCGGTCCGTTCTGTGTTGTGAGCGTCTGAAGGGAGTGGAGCTGCAAGATGACAGAGTTGCAGTAGTATGAGTGTGACTACTAGAGTAAATGCACCCGAGTGCATCTGTACGTGGATCATGTTCGCTCATCGCTTAGTTCACGGCCTCAAGACAGGACGGAAATTCAGGGGTAGGAGTGTCCTGTTGGTGACTGTGTATAGGCTGCTAGCTCTGTATTATTGAGTAATATTGTGTGTGTGTGTGTGTGTGTGTGTGTCCGTAGGCTTTGCTGGAGGCCTGCACTGAGACTACAAACCGTGTTGGGATTGTAACAACTTCAATGGGCCACAACACTCACTAAAACACTGGAGGCGACTGAATGAGGTATGACTACAGGACACACACACACACACACACACACACACACACACACACACACACACACACACACACACGTGTACCTTTTGATAGCCATGACCTTTAATTTAGCATTTTACTACTTGTGCAGGGGCATTATCTGGAGAGCAATTGTAAAAATAACTCTTGCTTAAGCTGTCCTATTCACTCGTCAATACAGGCCCCGATTGGTGGAGCAATAATATAGGTCTGCCTAGCAACAGAGCTGTTTACCAAACAACACAACTGGGGCTGAAAGCTGGGCTTTCACGTAAAACACCTCCAGGAAAAAGCTAGCTAGCGCAAACCGCTTGGGACAACACAGCTTTAATGATTCATGCTTGAAGCGTGGTCGGTCGCAGGCGTACTGTAACACGCAGGTTTACTGTAGCATGCTCACACACTGGCATGTGCACATGCAGCGGGTTCAGACGTCAGTTAAGTGTCTCATTAGCAAATAATACACATGTTCATGTGAGATGTGTGTGAATAGGCCCATGTTCTCAAGAGTGTAGGCATGGTCTAATCTAATTCAAGTGCATTACATGCCTGATGTCGATCAGAAATTTCTGTTCTGTGGTTCTATGGTCACAAACACAGATTTTAGGTAGATTTGTGAATGAATCCCATAAGCGCCCCCTGTTGGTAGAATATACATTGTAGTGCAAAAATGTCGTTTTTAAATGTGGTAGTGCTGTTTCTGTATAATATTTGTGTTTATGTATATATAGACTTTATTTAAAAATTATTATCATTTGAATTCTTTAAAAGTATATTAGAAATTATACATATATATATATATATATATATATATATATAATATTACACATATATACTGTGTGTGTATATATATATATATATATATATATATATATATATATATATATATATATATATATACACGTATATTATGCAATTATTTTTTATAGATTTTTGTTTATATTTTATTAATTTTACAATTATTTGTATTATTTTGTGTTTTAAAAAATGTAGAGAGAGACTAAATTTGAAGTGCCTATATCAGATTTTGGCCAACATTCAGAGGTAAACTACCATGTAGAAGATTTGAGAATTTTTTATAATTTTTTTAATCAAAGTTATTATACAATGTAAAGGATTCTTCAACTTATTTTTCAGTTCAGTTTTTCACTTAAATTGATATCCTTATTATAGAATTCATTAAAAGAAATTAAATTAGACAAAATGTAAAATTATTGCATAAAAATTGTCTATTAATCATAGACCATACTGAAACACAAAGGCAACCACCAAAATTAATCAGCCACACAAACGCAGTTATGATCTCAAAATGGCCAAATATGAGCCGATTAATAAGCCTGGCCAATATATCAGCGCATGACTACTCAGAAAATCAGGATACGAGAGACAAATGGCCAGACAGGCAGTGCTTGCTCGCGGACAGGCCTGTTAAATGCTTGATATAAGCTCATTTTGAGGGTAATTAACAGAGACGTATGAAAATTAGTACTTCATGAGCTGAGGCTCTCTTTTCTGTGTCTGTCTCGCTCGCTCAGTTTTTCATCTCTGATAGTTCTACTATGCCATGGCTCCTTTAACCAATTGTGGGCTTTTAGAGTAAAAGCTCTCATCCTGTTAAAGGTCACTGGCCTCTTAGTGCGCGTTGTGAAGCATAGCAATTCATCACACTCACACTGCTGTTTTTTACCCTGTGCTTCCTAATGCTTTCTGAACGTCCTAATCTTCCGTCAAGTGTTAATATGGCAAAGGTTGGGTTCGGCAATGTGTTTTTCCTGTTGGTTTCTTCTCAAAAGACATTTGAAAAAAAAAATGGGGAAAAAAATAGCCTAAAGAAATGGACGACAAATTGATGCTGAGAGCACATTGGAATGCATCAGAGTCCATTTATATAGTGTGATGTCATTATAAAAAGGTGGAGGATCTGTAAGATCAAAGTGCGATGTGCTTATGAAAACATAAAAGGGATAGTCAATGCTGTCATCATTTACTCAGCCTTATTTGATTTCAAATTTCTGTGTTCTCTTCACTCTTAAAAATAAAGGTCCTTTTTTGGCATCTATGGTAAGCTACCATGAAGAACCTTTAGCATCCACGGAACCTAAAGAAGGTTATTTGTACTATTTATACTGGTTCTTTAGATTTTTAAACGCCTCAATTGTAGTCTTGAGTTTTCTTCTGGGAACATATGCATTACAATATTCCTCATTTATAAATAATTCCCACCCAAGACGTGTGCAATAAAGGGGGCGATGCCTGGTTGAGTTGCATTAGTAGTATGTTGAAACTCATGGTTATGGTAAGGGGCGTGACATTTCCGAAACACACTCGAAACGGTTGACCAACCACAACACACTGGTGCAGCCGTCCAATCAGAGCACACATGTGGAAAAATATGCTTTTTGAACATCCAAGCATGAAAACCTATACTAGTAGACCCCAAGAACAAAATCATGACTTTGCAAAAGGGCATAATATGACCTCTTTAAGAATGTTTGAAACCCATTGACTTTCATTGGGAAGACAAAATACACTGGGACATCTTTCAAAATGTCTTCTTTTGTGTTCCACAAACACATGTTTGGAGCAACATGAGGGTGAATTTTTGTCATCTGTGATCTTTGTATCCTAATACATTTTTTGTCAGGTGTGTGTCCTGCACACATGACTCATTGGAAGTTTGGGTGCTGCAGAACCCAGCCTTATGCTTGCTTAGTGTGTGTCTGTGTGTGAGAGTGAGAGTTTGGTGAGGACAGCAGTGCTATTCTTGGCTGTTGGGGGAAGTCTTGGCTCCTGGGCGCATGGGAAAAGTGTTCTTGGCAGGAGTAGTGGTGGCATTCCATTGTGCCTGAATCCCTCTCCCCCTCAGCACTTAAAACTGTGTCCTTTCACACTGTGATCTCAGCGGAGCGCTTTCTAGAAAGAGGGAGAATAAATAAATTACTAGCATAAACAGCATCCACATAGACATGCCCGTTCGCACCTGTTTGCACGCTTTTAGATTCTTTTTTTTCAAACATTCACATATAGACATGTATCAAACATCTATTTTCATTCTTTATAAGAGTTTTGAACGGCTCAAGGTTCAGAATGAATCGTCCACCGCTGGCATAAACATGTCTCTCAGCACACTGGCCCTCATTCGCTGGAGCCGCTTGGAAGTCAAAGGTTCTGGAACACTGAAAGAATGGTAGAGGAATAAACATCCAGCTCTCTGAAACGCTGTGATATTAACTTCCCAGAACTCATTTGACCTTTGACCTACGGGTGGGAATCAGCAGGGATGACCAGCTGACTGTGACGATATGGCGGTATTACAAATTTTTGAGTAGTAATAATAAAAAATATGAATAATTGGTCTTAATAGGGGCTATTTTGACTGCAGAGTTTGTCTCGCAGGTGTAGTTTATGTAGTCAAGGTCATATCTTGTACTTTATTTAGACACTGGATTTTTCAAACTGGTCTCTCTCTCTCTCTCTCTCTCTCTCTGTGTGTGTGTGTGTGTGTGTGTGTGTGTGTGTGTGTGTGTTATTCCCTACGTTATGAGGACAAAATGTCCCCACAAAAATGGCAATAACAGAAATCTTTGACCTTGTGGGACATATTTTTGGTCCCCGTGAGGAAAACAGTTTATAAATACATAACACTAAAAATACTGTTTTAATTATTTATTTATTTATTTATTTATTTTGTAATGAGTTTCAAGCTTAAGGACATTATATTTTATATCTGATTTTAAATTGGATGCATGATAGATTGGTACCATATCACTTATTAGTTTCTATTGATTTATTTATTAATTTTTTCATTTATCAAATAATCCTCTGTATATATATTTTTTTTTTGTTATGGCCAATATTAGATATTTAATTGTTCATGCTTATTATTTCCTCTTTTACATTTAGATTAGCTATGCTCTCATCTAACGCTCACTTAAAATAAATATTTTTCAAGAGGTAATAAATGTAATGTAATTGAGTAATCTCAAAATGAATATCCATTTTTCATACTGTACATTATAATTGAGTGATGCTTAAATTCACTTGTAAAATGATCTTTTTTTAGTTTTGAGATTTTTATAATTTTGAGATTTTGATCATTTAGAATTATTTAATTAGTCTTAACTTATTTAAGCATAGGAGCTGTTCAGTTATACCTGGGGGTGTTACGAATATGACTGCAGAGTGAACTGACTTCCCTTAAAAATTACTTTGATACTCAACAATGCACTAATGCTCGCTCTAATAATACATTCATTCTAAATACACACGCATTCACACATTTATCCTTTATCCAAACAACCTCTTACACTGAATGGCCTTTAGGGACTCAAGAGCACAAATGTTTGCTTTTTCCTTTTTAATCACCAAAGTGGTTCATTTAAGCTGTGCCTGAAACCAAACAACTGTTGCTCTTATTCTCAGGTGGCAGAGGTCTTATGTCTGACAGACTGGGTCAAGAGGTCAGACTGTTACTGCTGAAAATCTAGACGCCAGTGGGAATTAAGTGCATGCATTCACAAGTTTTTTACAAGGATTAACATTCCATCACTCTTGAAAAAAATTCTGATATTATCTTCAAACTCTTTAGTTATTTGTTATTTGGATGATTTTTGACTGCAGCTTATTCTTGGAAATCAATTATATACCTCCAAACAAGCTCCCAACAGGCCAGGGATTTGGTGGCGTGTGTGAAAGGTGACCCCTGACCCTCTGCCGGTGTGCACGAGCTTGAGGTCAGAGGTGCGGAGCTCGACGCAGAAGACATACAATTCATATGTGCCGTCAAGTTGCATGAATTGCATTACAAACTCGTTCTCTGCATAAAACCAACAACTTTGTTTGGATAGAAACATGAAGGTTCATAGAGGTTATATTAAAAATCCTTGTCCTTTGAAAACAGGGTCAAGGAGAGCCAAGCTGTGAATGTGAAGTTAAATTCTGAGAAGTGTTGCTGCAGGTCGAGCTCAATCCTGATTTATTGAGTGTACGTTTGACATTTGCTGGATTTTTGTCTTCCTGATTACTCACAATGAATAATCGTCAATATTCTGCTTTGTAACCCACATCACAGGGCATGTTTAAGCAACAGCAAAGGTCAAAATGGCAAAAAAATGACGTTGGTGGGGCTTGCAGAAAAAACATGAAATGTGTTTTATGAGCTTCAAGAATAAAAGAGTGTATATTTGTTTGGCTCGTACATAAACTCAAAGCACCGTCAGGGGTCTTTCATAGCGGCTGTATTTATCACTACAGTCTCTTTCTCGTTCGCACCAGGTCGTGTGATTCTCATGCTATCGGGTTTCGTGCTGTTTTCGGGTTTAGGTGGTCTGTGTGGGGAGCTGGCCCGTCATGCTTATTTCTCACCCTCTATTTATTACCTCAGTGTTATCTAAATCTTTAATTGGTCATGAATGAATGATCACAGGACTGCTAAAGAGAGCGTTCGCAGGATAGGAGATATCACTCTGTTTAGCCTGAACAGAGAGATCACAGCACAATGTGTTATGATTTTGAACTGGTTTAGGATTTGAATTATGCTTCCGATGACCCTTATGTTATTTTATTTTATTTTATTTTAAATCTTGTTTTATTTTATTTATTTATTTATTTATTTTTTAATTTTTTATTATTATTATTATTATTTTTATTTATTTTTTACGTGCTACCAAAATGACATTTGTTTTGAAGAAAGATACCTAAAGCACAATTTGTTCATAACTGTTTCATAAAAATAAGGTCAGTGCGTACAATGACAAAAGGTGCAGGTTTGATCTATAGGAACTTTTTAAGTAGTAAGTAATAGTAAGTAAGTAGTAGTAGCAGTAATTTATAAAAAAATTTAATGCAGCAAAATGTAACTAATAACAATCCCTCAAATGATCACATATATTTGACACAAAATAATTTTTTGTTTTTTAAAGCTGATTCTATATGGTTTAAGATATGCACCTTTTATTTAAAGCAGAATAAAACAAATAAAACACCAAATAAAAGATGCCTCAAAATGTAGTTTTAGCATTATTTCTTTCAAGATGTCATTTGGGTATGGTATGTTGTTATCTAATCCAGTAACATTCATAAACCCAGACCTGATGATGCGTACAGGACATCAGCCAATCTGTGCTGTGTGGGCAGACGTGAGTATTGTTATGGATCACAGCAGTGTCCTCAAACCAACTCTTCAGTCTGTCTTAGTTTGGCCAGCACCGCGGAGCCACGGCGGAGCCAAACAAGGCCACACAAAAACAATATCACGTCGTCCCATTTTGCCACAATTCAAAGAGCCTTCGCCCTGAGTCCTGTGGCCCTGCTCTCTCAGGAGCATAAAGACTTCTCTGCATGGTTCACAGTGTGTGAATGGCTTTGAACAGGGCCTCATGCTGTGCTTTGGTGCAAAGTTTGTGTGCGTGTGTGTGTGTGTTCGGTGGAGGTCCACTTTTATGTTTTGTCTTTGCGGGTTCGGCGTGATGCAGCTGTGAGTTTGTATGCAGGGGTCGGTTTTCTCAGCAGTACAGTCGTGATGATGGGCTGTTGCTCTGAGGTTTGTGGCTGCGTGTTGCATGCTGCTACATGGGTCGGTGGTCTTTTATGCAAAAGGACGGTGAGTGGCGGTGCACTGAAGCAGGAAGCTCTTACAGTGCTATGGACACACACTAAATGTGTTTAGTTATTGTTTGGTTAAATAATTGTATTGCTTAAATGTATTCTTTTATACTGTTTCCAGAAGTCTGAGGCCACTAGTTTGAATTTTGCATTATTTTCTAAGTAATTTTAGAAGTTTTCATGCAGTTGCATTTTTCTTTCAATTGATAGCTAATAAGCTGATTGTAATATGCTCATAATACTTAATAGTAATCCTAATATGCTGCTCATAATACCTAATAATAATCATGAATTTCTAATGTTATTTTTAAGCATTCAAAATGTCCCTTTACAATTTTTTTTAAATGAGATTTTATTATAAATATATATTTTGTCATTAAAAAAAATTCAGAATTTTTCAAATGAATGTTTTTAAATATGCTGATCATAATAATGAATAGTAACTAATCATAATATACTGCTCACAATACCTAGGCCTAATAATAATCATTCATTTTTGTACATTATTTTTAACATTTGAATAGTTGTAATCACTTCTAAAAAAAAATTTAGAAAAATTTTATTATAAGAATAAAATATTTAATGTTAAAAATGTATTGCTGAATTTTTTTTAATTGATAGGAGCTCATAAGCAGCTTGTAATATGGCGCTCATAATATCTAATAATAATCATAATAGTAATAGTATACTTATAAACGTAAGCTTTGCTTCGCTTTGCTTTGATTAATTTATATGTATTACTAGTGATTGTGTAATTGCTTTAAAGTGTCTTTTAAAATATTTTGGTGCTAGTTTGAGACTTGACCCATTAAACTGCTCGAACCCAGTCTCCTCTGAGCGTGTGTGTTGTTCTGCCTCTTATTTGTCACAAGCGTGTGTATCTTTAGCCTGTATTTGTCAGTACGTCTGCATGTTCTTAGTGAGCGTGTGTACACACTCCTGTGGGATTATCGAGTAATAGAGGGGTTTAGCAGTGCTTTGCCTCTCTGTAATCCATCACACACACACTGATACACACTTCGCATAGTGGCGGATTTAGGATCGCTTGTGAATGGAGTGAAGGCGAGAAGGACACATCGAGCGGTAGCGGCGGACAAGACACAGAGGCACCGGCAACTGTTCGCGCTGAGGACAAACACACGCGTGAAATCGATTTCAGGTCGAAACCAGATTCCGGTATACGTCTGCAATTATGTGCATCTAATCTCCACTTTTCGAACTCAATTGAAGCTTTGCTTCTGTGGAGCTGTCTCTGAGGAGAGAGGAGAGCTATTCATTTCTGTGACTCAGATTTAGAGGTCATTCAGTGCTAGTATTATTTCAGAATGACACAAGCACCATGGCAATGTGCACCTCCGATCGGACACGCTAATTAAAACAGTCATCATAGATGTCATTCATGTACTAGGCTATCAATATATAACTGTAGCCTATATATATATATGTATATGTGAGTATTTTTGTTCTCTGACTGGGCCGACCTCAGAGACCTCCCTCACTCTCATTTATCATTTATAGTTACACCCTCAGACTTGAGAGAGAATGAACAGAGCCAGGTCTGAGTTTCTGTTCGGCTACAGTTGCATTACCTTATCAGAAAGAGAGAATGAGGCCTCTCTGTGCTGGAGGGAGCATTCAGGAACATAGAACTGAACACACCAACAAGGTTAGGACAAAATTCAGAATTGAACAATTTAATTGAATTCAATTTAAAGGGGAATGACAGAAAGAAGAATTAACTATACTTTAGGACGTTTTTTATTTTTTTTATAACACGATCCATACATATATTTTTTGTATCAAAACATGATGAATTGCATGATACATTTTGACTAATTATATCTATAGCCTATAGTTTCCTGTTTTTTTCTCTCATATTTTTGTGTAATTTGATTGTGTAATTAATTAAATTGTCATTTTTGTAAACTTCACAACCAATTTTAAAACAATGACTAGCTATCAAATCAGATTTTTATATTAAAATTGGCATTTAATTTTTTTTTATATAAAAGTATAATGAAATTATATGCACTCACCATTTAAAAGTTTGAGATTGGTAAGATTCTTTTGGTAACCCACACTCAAGCAAACAAAGAGTTGAATACTTTCGTTCTGACTGAAGTGTTGCAGTCTCACTGGTGTTAGCTCAGCATTCGGCCTTCACATTTTGCTGTGGGCTCTTACGTTAAAAGCACATAAAGTTAATCTGCAGTCATTCCTCTCCCCTCAGGGCTCAGTATGGGGTTAATGCTCCACTCTGTAATGCTGCTGGGCATGCTGGGTATGACTGTACCGCTGCTCTCTCTTTGCCAATCTGTCTATTCACCCAGCTAATGAGTCATTGTTGGGTTGTTAGTGCCAGATGACGATGATACAAGCAAGGGAGAATGTTCCACATGATCATAGAAGTGGTTGGTTGTTGGAACTGGGTTAAAGGAATAATTCACCTGGGGACTGGGAATGTCAAACTGCAAAATTAGACTAAAATGAAAAGTATTACAAAGTCATGTGGACTGTTTTTAGTATTACAAAAGTATTACAAAGTCACGTGACTGTTTTTTTTTAATGAAACTTTTATGCTGCAACATTTTGACAGCCCCATTCACTTTCATAATATGGAAAAGAGCAGCCAGGACATTCTTCAAAATATCTCCATTTGTGTTCCACTGAAGAAAGTAAGTCACACAGGTTTGGAACAACATGAGTGCAAGTAATGACAGAATTTTCTTTTCTTTTTCAATTGAACTATGCCTTTAAAAGTAATGTAGTACTGTATGCAATGTGCATGCTGGGAGTCTTGTGCGGGAGACCTCTTTCATGCACATATGTATGCGTGGGTGCGCATTCTGCATATGTATAGAGCTTTTGATGTGTCTCCTTGGCGACACGTCTCTGGAGTTCACAGTGACACTGAGGCAGAGAGAGGGAAGCCACAGCTGAACAGCAGACAGTCGGAGGGAGTCACAGCCATTCTCTCTCGTGCAGGTGCGATCAAAGGCTCGCTGCTATTCAGGTCTGCTTGTGAAAATGCATATCGGTCTGAAAGCATTCAGTGTGCGTGCATGTAAAAGGACGCATCTGGCTATGAGAGGGTGGTTACATTCCACTGAATGGTGCAGAGCTTTCCTGTGAACATTTGAGTGGATTTTTAAATCACTGCTCCGTCAGATTCACACGGAATGAACTGATTCTTTGGCAGATGGCAAAAGTGCATCACACCTGAGCATTCAGTGGGATATGAAACCAATCATTTTGTGCATTAGGCAAAAAGAACTATAAGTATTTCTAGAAGCATGAATAAAAAAAACTTTATGAATGTGCATTGCTGTTTGAATTTATATTTTTTATTCAGGTTTATTTATACATACTGTGATGAGCAGCATGTGTCAAGTATAAAACAGTGTTGTACTTGGATATGATTTTAACTCAGGTTTCCAAGTAATTTGATAAAAGAAACTGTTAGAGTTTAAAATAGATGTGCCTGTGATAGTCTGGGCATCCACCATGTTAGAGCCATTAGGTTGGATGATTTCAAGACCAGATGCAACCTGGGATCATGCTTTCACCGTTGAAACTATCAGGCTTTTTACACTTTAATTTATTAATCTAAAATAAATATATATTATATTATATTATATTATATTATATTATATTATATTATATTATATTATTAAAGTTTGGGGTCTGTGAGTTTTTTTTTCTGTTTTAGAAATAAGTCTCATGTTCACCAAGGCTGAATTTATTTGATCAAAGCTACAGTAAAAACAGTAATATTATGAAATATGATTACAATTTAAAATAAGTTTTCTATTTGTATATATTTTAAAATGTTATTTATTCCTGTGATGGTAAAGCTGAATTATCACATTCTAATATGCTGATTTGCTGCTCAAGAAACATTTATTATTATTATCAATGTTGAAAACAGTTGTGCTGCTGAATATGAATAGAAGGTTTTAAAAGCAGCATTTATTTGAAATAAAATGTCTTAAATTAGATTTTAATGAATTTTAATTAGTATATTAGTAATTTTTATTTAAAAACATCTTTAAAACAAATCTTACTGACCCTAAAATTTTGAATAATAGTGGATATTATATTATATTATATTATATTGCTTTGAGTACATTAATTGGAGAAGTACGCCTCAACAATGCTCGCTCTGGTCATCTTAAAATTAATATAATATCATTCTGTATCTCTCCAGTTACACATTTGCCAGCACTATTGTTTTCGACCCTTTTAACTTCCCTCAGATGCCGGAACTAAAAGCAGGAAGTGTTTCTCCAACTGTACAAAGCTCATGCATAATTAACGAGACAAGCATCGCTTAGTTTATGATTGGTTGTCAGTTGCTAAGCATTTCAGTTTCACAGTCTTTAAGAACTGAAAGTCTTTCTTGAATAATGTGCAATATATCACAATTTATGACTTGCATGACAGGATTCCAAAGAATTAAAGCTGTTCCGATACTTTTTGTGGTATTCACCGACTCTGTGTTATCTCTGTGCGGCGGTTCGTGTGAAACTGACGCGAAATCAGACTTTATTCGCCCTATTAGAAAGTATATTTACACTGTCTGAATCCTATTCCCTATATAGTGCACTATGTGCCATTCACCGTATACATTTGTTTTAATTGTGTGAACAAGTGACTGATTTCAGCCGCAGCTGCAGCGTCTATAGCGTAAATCTGATTAGAAGCAAAGTGATGTCATCAAAATCGTTTATCCATATTGGCGGAAGTGAGAGACTTTAAGTTTTGAGTGCTTGCATCTTCTAAATGCAAATTTTGTCATTGTTTTGGAGCACACCTAAAGCACACCTTAGGTTTTGGAGCACACCTTCTTACAGATAACCTTAAGACTAAGATATTCATACTAAAAGCCCAAAAACCTCATTTCGGATTTCATGGGGACTTTAAATTGGGACTCTTTTTCTCCTACTTAATGACTGCAATCTGTAGAGAGGAGAAAGATGTTCTCCGCTGTAAAGAGCTTCATCTCCTGCAAAAATTATTTAAGGGGATATTTTGTTATCTGGTAGTTAGCAGTTGCAGCCTTTTTATCCTACTCTACTTCTGTCTGTCCTCATAATCTCGTCTGTATCTCTTTGTCCCCCCCCCCCCCCCCCGTCCATTTATCAATCTCTCAGGTGACTGCACACGCTTCAGAATAAACACACGAAAACTAATTGAATTACCCCAAAGGCTCAGAAATGGTGAGCATAGCTAATTTGTTGCCACAGCAACAGGCAAACCTTCCCGTGCCGCTTGTTTTGTTGACTGCGGTTCTGTAAACAGCACACACTCCCTTTGCCTAACAAGGGAACTCCTTGCGTGCCCGTCATGCGCTGCGCTTCAGATTGATTCGCATTAATGGCCGAGCCCGAGCTCAAAGCACTGACAACCTCTGACTGCCTCATGCTTTCCATAACACGGCCCATAGGGACGCGTTCAGTCGTGCGTTAAATTGACTCGTCGGCAGGCCCACATGGAGTCTGCGCACGGAGAACTTCAGCGATCATCATTCACAAAGTTCTGAGCACCCCTTCTGTGTACTTTATTCCATATTTTGGTTATTTTGAGGATGTTTTCAGCTTGCAATAATAGTCTAGTACTTCATTAAACACATTTTACCACATTTAAATCCGCGGACTTCCAACTAAAATCAGTGTGGGAAATGCAGAAAATGTCTGCATGTTCCTTCTAGGCATGGTAGAGAACTTTAGCTAAGCTGTACTTTGTTTTCTTAAATAATGTGAGCGTAAACAGAGGAAGTTTGAGCTTTCACTGGTGTTATTTTAGCATCATTTGAGATACTATCATAGTATTGTTAAATTATTTTAGTTTTTTATATATTTTCATTTTTCATTTTGATCTAAGGTTTTAATAATTACTTCTGTTTATCATTTTCATTAGTTTAAACTGTCTATATAGTTTTTTACATTAAGTTGAACCTAAACTATAACAAGTAAATATCTTTTTTCATTTAACATTTGTTTAATATCAAGTAACAGATTTTTTAAAATGTTTTTTGTTAATTAATTTGAATAACCCTGGCTGTCACCCTCTTTTTCAGCACTTAAAAATAAAGGTTCCAAAAGAGGAGTTATAAAATAAAAGAACAATAAAAGAACCAAAGTTCAAAATAACTTTTTTTTCTTTCTTTTTTAGTGTAAAGAACATTTTAATAATCTTTAATAACCTTTTTCCTCTATAAAGAGCCTTTTGTGCAATGGAACATTCAATGGAATTCTTCTTGGAACCATCAATGCCAATAACGAGCCTTTATTTTTAAGAGTGAATCTCGTTTTTCCTTTGTGGGAGACATATCTGTTGTCCGCTCTTACCGCACCATCCTCACAACCAATGAGCAGAATATATATTTATCAAAACTGCATAGCTAACTAGGTCAGCTAAACAAACTCTAGCCTTTAGCAATGAATCTGAGACGTTGCTGTCTCTAGCACCACCTGCTGGGGAGTTAGTAGAACTGCAACAGTTCTCTATAGTATTTATATGGCATATGATTTTTAAATGGTGCAGAAACTAAGAGGTTCAGAGACCTCCAATTAGATGAGATGTTGCTGTACGGGATAAGCATCAAAATGCCCTTGTGCTTTCATTGAGCTCACCTGAAATGAGCTTCTAATCCGGGGAATGCCGTGACTCTCCGTGGAAATGTGTGTGGGTCTGTGTTTGTGTGTGCTCTTCTGCCATGTGTGGGAGTGCATACTGTAAGGGAGAGTAGTCTATCTTTAGGCCTATTTCTTAAGCTATGAAGCACTTTTAGAAAATAAACCCCCTTAATACACTTTTGATAATGATGCATTGTGTTTGACATCATTCTGAGATGGAAATGACATTTGAGACATTTTTGCATTAAAATGGTAGATTAGTCTTGCCAAGGCTAATTTCATATTGTTTGTATCCTAAATAGCACAGTTAAAATTTCACTCAGTTTGACTAAAAATGATGCACGATAAATAAATAAAAAACATTGGTAACACTTTATTTTAGTGTCTTTGTTACACGTTACATGTTGCTATAGTAATATAACAGTAATTACATGCAATTAACCCAAACCAAATCTGATCCTAACCCTATAGTTAGTGCGTTGAAAATTTATATTATTCGGTACTTTAATGTATAATTACACTGTAACAATTAAAGTGAAACCAAAATGTTTTTGATGTTTTGTGCTTGATATTTACTGACACTGTTGTGTTCTTGGTCAACAAGTATGATGCCACAGTTGTAATTTGAGTATTATATTTTATTTATTAAATTTTTTTGTGTTTTTGGTATTAAAGTATATTAAGTATTAACACTTTTATTTAGCAAGGATGCGTCAAATTCATCAAAAGTTTCCGTAAAGACATGTATAATGTTACAAAATATTTCAATTTAATGTATCACAGTTTCCACAACAATACTAAGCTGCACAACTTTTTTCAACATTGACAATGATGAGAAATGTTTGTTGAGCAACAAATCAGCTGAAATTTCAGCTTTGCCATCATAGGATGAATACTTTGTTTTTTGTTGTTTTTAAATAAAATAAATGCAGCCTTGGTGAGCATAAGAGACTTCTTTCAAAAACATTAAAAAATATTACCGACCCTAAACTAAAACATTTACAGTAGTAATGCATAGTGCTGGTTTTACTCTTTAGGTCATTTCATGATAGATTTTGTGAAATGTTGTGATGAATTAAAAAGAGTAAAGCAATTAAATCTATAGCAACATAAAAAAAGGCATTTGAAAAGTTTCCAGATTTAATGTGATCTTCGCTTAGCAAAAAAAAAAAATCTGTTAGTTTGAATAATAATCAACCGCTCAGGGACATAGAAGTGCAGAAGAAACCGCCTTGTATCTCTTCATCTCTCTCTGGTTTAATCTCAATCGCTCTCTCCCCCTCTCTCGATTTCCCTCGTACTCTCGTTCCCTCGCCTCCCTCCTCCGTCTTTCTGTACATCCCTCCCTCTCTCCCTGATCTCCTCCCTCATTCTGCCTCTCTTTCATTATTTCGCTCTCTCTTTCTTTAGCAGTGTAGTCTGGGCACGCTGCCAGCTGGCATGTGTCTTTTTTGAATGAATACCTGATGAAGTTGATGGTGCGCAGTGAGGTGAGGAATGGGAGGAGCTGAGCGAGCGAGTGAGTGAGCGAGCGAGCGAGGGAGAGGGAGGGAGGGGAGAACTGATGGCCTGGCTTGGCCTTGCATAACGCACGTTTGAGTGCTGCAGGCAGGGCTCAGAGCTCAGCGCTCCTGTGTGACACACGGGGCCCGGAGGGGCAGGGGGCAGTGTCTGTCCACAGCCATGACTTAGAGCAGGAAGGGGCCATTGTTCACGCCAGCCACACCATTGTACCTCCGTAAGGTGTCAGGGTGTCTTTGTGTCTGTGTGGCTCCTGTGGGAACAAGGGAGAGACTGAGAGAGCAACTCAAATGGCCTCTCTGAACAACAAGGTAAGCTTTTACGCACTCCCACTACAGTGTGTTTTACTCAAATGCATGTATGTTAGAGATTGTGCATGTCTATTTGTGTCTAGCACTTCTCTGTTATAGTTACAGTGTGTTTCTCAACTGTAGCCAAGGGTATTACTGCAGCTTTCAGGTGGTACTTAAAAAGATCCTTGCTTTGTTGAACTTATAAAATAGATTCAAATAATTAGTAGTCAACACATTGGCGCATTAAGCTGCTTTTTAAAGCAAAAAAGCAAAACAAACTATGTGTAATATGTGCATATTGCTAGAGTAAAGACTCCAAAACTTGTTACTCGATTGATGATAATGCCAAAAGATATGCAGTCTACTGTAATTCAAGTTCTCTGGGTTGGTATTGATGAAGTGGTTGAGCGTTAATGATCGAACTGTGAAGGTTCATAAAGCACAGAAACGTTAGTGAGTTCTAGTACAGTTTCTCTCTTTCTCTGTCTTGTCTTTAGGATTCATGTTCTTTATGAGTATCTCTGGACTTGAAAGTGCAAGTCATTCAGCTGCACTTCTTCATGCAGCTACAAAGCTCTCTCTCTCTCTCTCTCCTGAGAGTGTTCTGTTTCTTCTTTCCTTACGTCGTTTCTACTTTACAACCTGTCTCCGTTTCACTCGCTCTATCCATTTCTGTGCTGTTCATTGTAGAGATCAGGCACTGGGACAGTTTGTGAGTATCTGCCCACCTTTTAAAGGGAAAGCGCCTCAGAAAAGTGTGGAAAGATCTACAGTACAGTAAGGTTGTGTCTTAAGTGCTAGTGAGCCACTTGCCTATAGACAGCACGTTTGAGCATCTTAGATACATTCTAAACTGTTATTTTATGCTATTGTTATTTATCAGTACCTATGAAGTAATAAGCTCAGTAGAGGTTTTGAGACTGCTGTCTCTTTTGGTTTAAGAAGTAGACTTACATATTTTCAGATTTTAGGCTAAAATGTATTAAATTATAAATGTAAATTAATTAATGTTTATTTACATAATTGTATTATTTATTGTTATAAGTATTTAGTATTTATCGTTTATATTTATATCTATATAATATGATCTTATATATTATAAGTATGTAGATATACATTTTTAAGTATACATATCTATATTATATATTTTTAGTCTGTCTTTATATGACATATATAGATAGAAAAAAAATCTATATATGTAAGCATATATATTATATTTATAATTTTAAGTTTGTAAATAAAAAGTCTGTAAAAATAGGCCCCAATGAATACTGTGTTAATATGTTGTGTTTAATGGTCCTTTCAGGAAATTGGTTTTTACTCTAAAATGTAAAACTCTGTTTTTCTGCAGATATATCAGTTTTTAGAAATACTCTAATATTTCATGTAGTTTCACAATTAATATGACGTGATACAAATTATGGTTAATAATTATACAAGAATATTGAAAAATTATGTTTGGAATCATTTTAGCTACTACTGTATAGCACAGTATATAAAAAGAAATGTAATACATTATATATTGCCTTCCATGGTTTTATTTTTATTGTGATTGTTGTTTCCAAGTTTTTGCATTTTAAATCAATGTGTTTGGTTGTGTGCACAGAGTTGCATTCTTGTCAATAATGCTGAGGTTATATTGACTTAAACCTGGTCATCCTCACGGTCATATCCCATTGACCCACTAATGGAGCCCACAGATCTCAGTGGATGACATGTTGTGCTGCATTATTGCGGTGTGAGTGGGTTTTTATGGAGAGAAATGCATTCGGAGAGCCCATGCTTCTTCTCATTCATGTCTGTGTTAGATTCATAGTGAATGTCTTTGATTAATGTCTCTGATTTGTCCCCGCGGTTCTCCGTGGCTCTGAGGCCCCGGGGACGTGATTCATAGTGTTGCCAGGGCTGATGGAGGACAATAAGTTTAGGTTTCAGGTCATCTGATACTGTTCTGTTCCTTGTGCGCTCAGCAAGATCCAGCTGACAAGGCTTTTATACTGCAGTCTCTCTTTCTTTCTCTCTCTCTCTCTCTCTCTCTCTCTCTCTCTCTCTCTCTCTCTCTCTCTCTCTCTCTCAACTCTCACTACGCTCTTAGTTTACAGTTAGGAAGCAGTGGAGGTGTGTGTCTGAGTGTGTGCGTGTTGTGTGTGTGTTAATGAGTTTTTGAATGAGCCTCTGTGCTGGTCTCCTGTTGCTATGTGCTTGCTATTTTTCAAGTGTGTGTGTGTGTGTATGTGTGTAGGTGTAGCATAGTGTTCTCGCTAATGTAGGTCAGTAGATTGCTCGCTCCCTCCCTGCTGTGTGTGTGTGTGTGTGTGTGTGTGTGTGTGTGTGTGTGTGTGTGTGTGTGTGTGTGTGTGTGTGTGCCAGTGTTGTTCTCTCTCCATTGGCTTCCAACATTACTCAACATTCTTATTGAGTTCAAAACACTATTGTTTGCTTATAAGGGATTGCATGGACTGGCTCCTCCACACATCTCTGATCTCCTTTCATCCCACCATAATGCTTTTGGAAAACTTAGGTCAACCAGTAGTCTACAGCTGACTCTTCCAAGGACACGTTTGAAATTGAAAGGAGATCATGCCTTTTCAGTGGCCGCTCCACAGCTTTGGTACAATCTGCCATCTTACATAAAGACTGCAACAACATACATTGATTTTAAATCTTTGCTTAAAACCCACTTATTTACTGTTGCTTATGGTCATAAGTGGACCTAGTGGTATAAATTGTATTGTATTGTTTATTTCTGTGTTTTATGTTTACTCATTAGGATACCTGTTTACACTTTGTACAGCGCTTTGGCCAACAGCTGTTGGTTTTAAATGTGCTCTATAAATATGACTGACTGACTCTCTGTGTGTGTGTGTGTGTGTGTGTGTGTGTGTGCGTGTGTGTGTGCGTGTGTGTGTGCGTGTGTGTGTGCGTGTGTGTGTGCGTGTGTGTGTGTGTGTGTGTGTGTGTGTGTGTGTGTGTGTGTGTGTGTGTGTGTGTGTGTGTGTGTGTGTGTGTGTGTGTGTGTGTGTGTGTGTGTGTGTGTGTGTGTGTGTGTGTGTGTGTGTGTGTGTTGGGTTTAATCCTGAGGGATAAGCAGGCAGGGCTGAGAGGACCCAACTGTGAAAGATTAGGACTTGGCTTTCCCCGGGATACCACAGCGACACACTGAGGCATGTTTGTGAGTGTGTGTGTGTGTGTGTGTGTGTGTGTGTGTGTGTGTGTGTATGTGTATGTGTGTGTACACAAAATACCAGCCATTTGCATCAGTGTCATTAATCCGAACTGGCTGCCTACAGTATCAGACATTCATTATAGAAATGTGTAAGCTGCAGTCAGTTGAGTTGAGAATATACTACGCCCTCCCTCTCTCTCTCGTACTGTGGCCTTCTTTCTCTTCTGCTCTGCTTTTCTTTGTAATATAGTGGCTGCATGCTTTCGTAGTATGTACTGAACATCCCTATTTAGTACATACTACGAAAGCATGCAGCCACAGTCACAGTTTTCCATAGAGGTTGATACCTATAATATTATCTGTCAGTTTGACAGACTGAGTTTTATTATCCGTCTGAAACTTTTTTCCAGTCCCTGGGGTTGGTGCTGGACAGGTTTAAATTATTTGATTTGATATTTAGTTATAATTGTTTGTTTTTGTACTGCCAGTTATTTTCTCATTCAAAGTTTTGAGTTATATGTTTTGCCTTTATTGGATGGGTGAAGTCGAGTGGATAGTGATAGGAGAGGAGAGAGCGAAACAGGATCAGAAATTAACCAAGTTGGGACTTGAACTTGGCAAATAACTTTTCCATTAACTTTTTGTCAGACTTAGGTTAAAATGTAATTAATTATAAATGTATATTAATTTATTATTATATTATATATATTTTATATGTACATACTCTGTATAATATTATATAATGATACATACATTTCTTTTTAAAAATGAGTTATAAAAAATACATAATATTGTTAGATTATTTATGTAAATGTATTTTTAATTAATTTTTTAAAACACCTTTTTGCTTTTTTGCTGTTCATTTAAATAGTCTTGCTGTGTGACAAAAACATTTTTAAATTAGGAATACTCAATGTATTTTCACAATAATATAGGCTAATATGAGATGATAAAAACAACAGCTAATAGTTATACAAATTTCTTTCTTCTTTCAGATTTCTTTGAAAAGCTCTGTGATTTCTACACTATTTGAGCTCATATTTTGTTGTATTTGTTTTATATTATTTTTGTTTTGTTACAGTTTTTTGAATGAGAAATTATCGACCAGGGGTGCGTTTCCCGAACAACGACGTAACTCGCTGCTTAACTACCATAGTACGATGCATCGTTGAAGAAATCAACTAGCTAGTCACGACTGTTTCCCGAAACTGTATTGTCGCAAAGTGGTCGTTCAACCACATTGGTTTATGATGTCATGCAGTAATAACTTCTTTTAATGAATCTGTTTGAGATCGAATTAACGCTAGATGTTTTGCTATAAATTACAGACATGGCATCTGAGGATTATTTCTCATTTTTCTCAGTTATTTTGCTTTATTTCCGGATTCAGTCATAGGCTCGTTCTTACATAGTAGAGCACGTTCGCACATGCGCACTCTTCAAAAACAGTGCTTTAAATCTCTTAACAAACTAAAAGACGTAAATGACATTTGCTTGTTTTCTAAATAAAAGACACAGGTTGTACTGAATGTCAGCTTGCTTATGTTGCTCAAGATGAGCAAATGAGGATTTATTAAGTCCACATGTCATGCAAACTAGAAACTTTGCTTCTAACCACAGGTCGAGAGCTGTCGTTCCAACTACACAACTTTGCGATGCTGTTTGCGAATGTTCGTTAGAAGGATGGTTTCGGGAAACACTGACTCGCTGAACTATGCTGATAACGACGGAACTTGCGAACATAGTTGGCTTACGATGCTTCTGGGAAACGCACCCCTGAGGTTGAGCTGGGACTCAAAATCAGGTTGATATTAAGGATACTCACAAGGCTATGGCTCCAACTTCTGTATTAATTAAAGTTTTAGTTAAAGTTTAGTAATTTTGCTGTGCATGTTTGCCATTTTTATTAGTGTCATTTTGATAAATATATCTAAATATTTATTAAAGGGATAGTTCACCCCCTAAAAAAAGGAAATGCTGTCATAATTTACTCACCCTCAAGTTGTTCCAAACTTGTATAAGTTTCTTTTGTTCTGCTGAACACAAATAAGATATTTTGAAGAATGTCGGTAACCTGACCCCATTGACTTCCATAGTTTGGACATAGTCTTAGTACCAGTCATGCTTTGTACTTAGTCATCAGTACATTCTTGGAAGTGTACATTCCACACGTGCCATGGTGGCGTTGTCCTTTTACCCGCATGTTCTTTGACCTGTGACGTGCTAACAACAACCACAAAAATGTACTGAGATATTTAAACTAGTAAATAAACAAACAAGTACAATTTAACCATAGGGAACTTTCTTGGTACCTATTGCAGTTATACATGAAAAGAGCCGCCCAGCTCATAGTTCTCTGCTACTTCTTTTCCCCCCAAGGTTTTCATACCTTATTGATTTTATTTTTTATATATGTGGCTGATAAGTACACAAATTTAAATGCAGAAGAGTGTCTTTGGTTGTGCTTTAAATCATGGGAAGCATATATCATATCATATGCTCTTGCAGAGAGAGACTAAACCGAGATGTATCGTACATCAAACTGGGAACAATGAATCACTGATTACCATTTTAATCAGTTTTCAAATATAATCTCATCATAAAGATTTTAGTTCTCCGCAAGCGTTCAAGGACCTGGCAGAGACCAGTTTAAACCTTTAGAATTGCCTTTAGAGTAAGTTATAATACCATCTGGATAATATTGTCATCTACCATGCATGATTACTTAAATCATTAATTAAAATGATTATGATAATTGGGTTAACACGCTTGATTGCCCTTGTCTGATGCAAATTATGGTAAAGGAAAAAGACTTACAAGAGAGGTTGGGGGTGGTGCAAAGAGAGATGAAAAGATATATGTGCCAAAGGGAAGGAATGAGAGTGTAACTGGATGTGGGTGAAAAGTAGAAAAAAGAGGTAGAAAACACTGATTGAGAGAGTGCTGAGAATAAACACCCTGCTCAATGTCAATAGCGTCAATCAATGATGTTCAGCTGTTGTGTAACCTTTCTACACTACTTTGACTTAAGAGCAAACAGAGCGGACATGCTCCTGCTGTTTGTAATCAGCTGAGGGCTGTTGTGTCTGCTTTAAGTGATGGCATGAACTTAGTGAACCTAAACATAAACTTTGAACAAAACTTTATTTCTTATTTTGTCCAATTTTAAAACATTGTCTGAGGAAATAGAGTTTGACTGGCATACTCCAGTGATATAGTGATGGTATTGGATGGTAATACCATGGTAATTTGATATACATCATGGTTCTAAACGATCACCATATTCATATACCACGTCATTTATCTGGTTCTTCATGCTACGTACTTCATAGAATACATTGCCATGTCTAAACAAGCATAGTATTGTGCAACACCATGGTACAGTGCATCATATAGTATTACCATGGTACTACCATCTGATACCTGTTACTCCAAGATACATCCAAGAATACTATATTGCTACCATAGTACAGTATTAGTGTGGTGTCATGTCCAGTAAACCATAGATACTTTAGTGTCCAAAAAACATGATGCTAGCATTGTACATATCTAAAACATCATAGTAATACTATGGGACATTTAGTTACTTTTGTGTAAGTGTTGCATACACACAAAAAAGGAAGCCGCTATATAGACCGGCTTAAAGGGTAGGTTTCCCTCACAGAAGATCCGCCTGCTCTTTTATAGCACTGCGACACTTGTTAAATCATCAGGGCCTGTTTATCATGCAAAACCACCCTCCCACCAGTTCTGGACAACAGACGCAGCTGAATGGGTCCAATCAGTAGAGCTCAGGGAGAAATGTCAAACAAGCCATAACACTGCACAACATCACTGTTTCGTCACGTGTATCCCCATACTCTCTGGAGTGGGAGGGAGAAGAAAAAGGGACTGGCTTCCTACTTTGATGGAGAGCTCTTAAAGTTAACATCAAATCCATCCAATTAGAAAGTTTTTATGTATGCATTCATTAATTCATTAGTGCATGTTATTCCAAAGAAAAAAACATTTCTGTTTGTAATCTTGCATCAATATGTGACTTGCTTCGTCTCTGAAATGTTTTCTTTTGTTTGATGTCACCTAAGAAATGTGGGCTGTTGGTTAATGTAGTCATTTAATACTGAAGGCAAGTCATTTGTCAATTCAAATCTATCTCCATAATGCCATATAAACACCCACTTTTCACAATTCAGTCAATTCGTGGTAGATAAAATTGTTTCTGCTTACACTTTTTTTCTCTTTGAATATCCTTTTTTGGAAAAATGACTCATTACGGAAGTAAAATGGGTTACGAATGCTATTCCATTTAAACTGTAAGACGTTTATATCACGTTTTCACAGTATAGCCTAGTAGATGAGTTTCCAGTCCAATTTGTGATTGTGTGTTGCATGGTGGTGAATGTGTTACTGGTTTCAAATAGGCCCTGAGTGCAGTGCCGGTTCATTATCAGTGATGCTCACACTGTGTGTTCCATCTTGCCCTACAGGTGGTCCACTTACATACTCCAAACACACACACTATGAGTGTTATCCATAAGATACTGATGCATACTCACATGTATAGGGATATTTTTAAAAGCTGTTGAATGCAATGAACTTGCTTTTTACTTTAAAGTGTCTTGACAGAGTTTAAATAGGCCTGTCTTAAAACAGAAATAACCTTAATAATGCCTTGATTATTTTTCAGGTTCTTCCTGCTGTCCTGGAGACTCGCTCTCAGAGGGAAATGATTCCACATGAATTGCATGGACCGCTCTCCCACAGCAGGTGTGACTTCCATTGCTTAAGACTGAAATCTGTGTCCATCCAACCTTAGGCACAGGACATTTCCCCTCTCACCACCACTCTCCTCTCTACCCCATCCCCATCCTCGCTTCGAGCCAATCAGTGAGAGGGCACACTCTGTTAGCAAGACAAGCTGAGACCAAGAGGGAGCGGAAAAGAGCCAGAAAAGACAGGGGAAAGTGTGGTACAAGATTCTCAGACACCATGAAGTCAAACCAGGAGCGGAGCAATGAATGCCTGCCTCCAAAGAAGCGTGAAATCCCAGCAAGCACTCTGCCCTCAGAGGTTAGGCCTATGGTGATGGCGCCTGCAAGTGATAGCCAGCGTGGGGGGAACCTGGCGTGGCTTGCCAGTCTGGCAAGCGGACATGACAGAGGGCGGCAGCACATCAGCACCTCCGCAGAGCCTGAGGGGCCTCAATACAAACCATTGTCAGCCATGGCTGAAAGCGTTCCTTCCTCATCCACGCACTCAACCAGAGCTCTACCTACAGTGACCACAATACCTGCAGTGTACACGTCATCCCTCTCTCAGCCTACTGGCACCATCCAGTACACACCCCTGCCTCATAATCTACATTTCATCAGCTCTCCGTATACTGCACCATATGCTGGCTACATCTCTCCACTAGTTCCCCATTCGGCTGCCACCACTACCACACAACGTGAGGTTTATGCCAGCACCTCCATTTCTCCAGCATCCAAAATTGACCATCACCATAATTTGGGCCGTTCAGGCCTGGTCACAACTGACAACACCTCTTCAGCCCACTCCACCCAATACGTCCACATTGCTGGTTCCCCTCTAAGCGTATCCCCTCGGACTGCTCCATCACCCCATGCTCACTTGCCTCTACACTTACATCCTCACCACACGCTCCCCCTCAGTGGCCCCTCGCAGGTCTTAGTTCAGTACACAGATGGACTTTTACCCAAGAGAGAGGAGACAAGGTCCAGGGTGGTGCTGAACGGAGAGCTGGAAAAGGACAGACGCTATGGTCCATCTCCCGAGTCCAGTGCAGGGAAGCAGGGCAGCACTGCCAAAGGGGGTTCCTCCTCCCATCAGCACCACATTCACCAGCAGCAGAGCCCACGTCACTATGAGGCTCGGCATGTGGTGCTACCTGCTGAATATGCGCAGGACAGTACAGCCATGCGGACTTCGTTGGTGCTGGTTCCAAACAGTCATAGCTCCAGTGTTGCTGATCACGGAGGTTCACTGGACAAGCTGCCTCCCCCAACATCCCACACTGAAAAAGGAGGGATTTGTGCAGGCAAACCTGTGTCCCGCAGTTCTTCCTCCTCTGCCTCCCTTCCATTTCCTCCTCCCCCTCCACCTGTGGACAATCTGAAGGGAGCAGTTACCACACTGTCTCCCCATGCAGTTATCCAGACCACGCATAACACCACAGAGTCACTGTCCCTGGGCCTCCCCTCCACTAATTTCTACTCCACCCAGCAGCCCATCATTGGTTACATTGCCGGCACAGGGCACCAACAACCTCTCAGCTACCACACCAGCCTACCCCAGCACCTGGTCATCCCTGGAACTCAGCCGGTCATCATCCCAGTAAGTGGAACCGATACTGCTACATCGACCACAACGCACTTATCTGCGGCACTGCCCCATGCTTTCGTCACCTCAACGGCCCCCAAAGTGGAGAATTTTGAACCTCCTGCCCTATATTCCCACCCTGCCCCAGCTGTGGTTCAATCCCAGCTGCATCTGCCTGTGGTTCCAGCCCCGGCCAGCCTGCTGACGACTCCACCACCACCCTCAGCCCCTTCCCTGCCCCCTTACTTCACAAAGGGCTCCATCATCCAGTTGGCAGATGGGGAACTAAAGCGAGTGGAGGACCTGAAGACAGAGGATTTCATTCAGAGTGCTGAGATCAGCAATGAGCTGAAGATTGACTCCAGCACTGTAGAGCGTATCGACAGCAGTCATACACCTAACTTCGCTATTATACAGTTTGCTGTAGGAGAACATCGCTCACAGGTGGGGTAATACATTTTTGCTTTACAGTTGCTAGAAATGTTTGATGACAAACCTGAACATCTATTTCCCATATATACAAGGATAAGGGTGGGCGATATACTGTATCAGTAGAAATAACAGTATCAATTTGTCAAATGATATACAATTTATACGATCATTGTACAGAACCGCCGGCACATGGTAGTAAAATAATTTATTAGAAAAAATTATGTAATGAAATTGACTATTGGCTAAGCCCCTATGTAATTATATTGTAATCAAAATAAATGTTTTCTATAATATATATTTTTGCTTATGTTGCCCACCCCTATGAACAGATAGCACAGGTTGTTTTTTGCTAAATTACTATTGCAATGATTTTTCAAATGCTCATAAGTATGTTTATACTGTATATTTTTATGGAATGTTTATTATTAGGTATATAAAGTGCATTTTTTAATGTTATCATTCACATTAGAATCACAGTCATTTGAATCCTGCTGTCTTAAGAGGGGGAATTTTAGTGGAAATATATGCCAATATATTTTGCTCCTTAAAGAGATTTTTATAATATGCAGATGGTATCCAAAGATGGCTAATTTAATTTCATATTTAACAGTGCTCACTGGGAAAAAAAATCTTTACGCCTTTTACAAATGCCCAGGGATCTTCTTTACTTTATTACATCTTTCAGATATTTTTATCATCTGTTTGAATAACCATATGATAGTCATTAAGTTTATTTTTTTATATGCTTTGAGTGTGTGAATGTCCTCCTATATGAACTCCACCTGCACTCAATCAGTGTAACTAGATGTGGGGTAAATTGGCAGCTGAAATCATCTCCCTGTTCCATAATCCCTCCCCTGGCTGTCCCCATGGCATCTTTGTTTAGTTTGTGTGGGATTCACTGACAGAATTGAGTCATTCCTTATTTCTGCTTCCTTCTGTTGTGCTGTGAGTAGGCTGTATGAAAAATCTGCTTCGTTTGTCTGGGAGTTGAGATGGGGCCACCCACTCAAAAGCAGTTCTAAAGTCTGTCAGTTTGAGAGGCTCTGATTAACAGATGCTATTTAGCAAAGGCATTCATTCATATCATCAGGCATTTGTGCATGACTTCTACTGTGTGAATTCCATTTCCTCTTTTTTGCCTCCCTTTTTTTTCTTGCAGGTCAGCGTGGAGGTTCTAGTAGAGTATCCTTTCTTTGTGTTCGGCCAGGGCTGGTCATCCTGTTGTCCAGAACGGACTAGCCAGCTGCTCGAGTTGCCATGCACCAAGCTTTCAGTGGGTGACGTCTGCATCTCCCTCACCCTGAAAAACCTGAGGAACGGCTCCATTAAGAAGAGCCAGGGGCAAGTCTTGGATGCGCCTACACTTGGTCCACCCCTTAAACCACCCAAAGCACTCTCAAGCGGCACACGTGGAGGTGTTCGGCACTCAGAACAGGAAAATGGACTTGGGCAATGTGTAGATCAGAGAGGTGGAGGCGGTCAAGGCAATAGAGAGAATGGAGAACTGAGGTTTAGCGAAAGAGACATCTGCAAAGCACCACCACTCACTGAATCAGAGTCCGGTGGTAAACCCACAGGCCGTAAAAGGAGGTGGTCAGCCCCTGAGGGCTGCAAAGTAGAAAATCCTGAAGGAGAGCCCCCTTTAACGTTCCCCAAGCCTTCCTTCATCCCTCAAGAGGTTAAAATCAGTATCGAAGGCAGATCAAATATTGGCAAGTGAACACATATTGGACTGTCAGATTTTAAAAGCAAAATTTGCCCTCTGAATGTTTTTTTTTTTTAAGTTCTGATTTGATTTTCTATCCAGATTACTATACTTAAAGGCTAAATTGACTGAGTGTGTACAAGATCACTTCTAACATTGTAATAGATGTATTCAATATTACACAAACAATTGGTGCAATTTATTTGATTGGCCAAATTCAGGGCAGATGTAGTACAAGGTGAGAAGGTAATGAGACAACTGAGCACTGCATGATATCCTGAAGGCTTCAGTATATACAATCAGTCACAGCTAACAAGGCTAAGTCTCTCTAGTCTCTCACCTATGCTGTGCTAAGACAAACTTGGTTCAACTACACCTAGTGGCAATTTAAACATTCACCTGCTGAGTAAACCTGAAAATGTTAGTAAGGGAAGATGAACAACTGGTGTGAATAAAAATTGCTAATGGTGGCAGAACGGAAATCACTCCTCCACTGGTTGCAGGAGTTTACATGATGTCAGCCATCTTGTTTAACTGTGACTAAAAGAGACTATCCAAATCAATCCTAACAATATAGAGCAGCATCATCAGCGCAGTTAGACTAGCATAGATTATATTAACATTTATTGAAATGCAAGAAGAGGTTTCCAAATACTATGGTACCGGCCAAGAGAGATGATGTCATTGAGCGGGGACAGTTGCCCCATTGAAAGACGAAACTATAATTTTAAACAGGGAAGATGGACGAGTCTATTTTTATATATCCAACTGTCTAACCTTTTATTTAACTATTTTTGTAGTTTTGCATGTTTTAATTTTCTGTCTCACTTTTCAAACCCTCCCATCATACCTTGATGGGTAGATTTTTCTTGTTTTGTTTTTTTGTGATGAATGTGTAAACCTTGCAATCAGGGGTAATTTTTTTACGTAGACACAGGATGGGTTCTTTTTTGATGCATACAAACACAGTGGTGAGTAGTCCCTTGTTTTTAGTGCAGTCTCACCTGTTTTTTGTTCAAACAAAAGAAAGTAGATTATTTCGAAAGAAAGAGAGCGAAAGTTGTCTGAGGAGGATGAGATGAGTGTTGTCCTGAAGCACTTAGTTAACACCTGTCATGCTCACTAGCTGATAGTCAACTGAGTCAAATGATGACGATTATTATATTAATTATTACTATTATTATTATTACTGCTACTACTATTTTCTGTTGATCTTTTAACATGAACACCGTACTGTATGCCGTATCATGAATTTGATGTTGTGTGGCACTCTGTGGGAAGGTGATTTGCTCACAAGGGTCGCCGTGAAAGGATGAATGTAACTGTTGATGAAAGAGCAAACAATGAGATTTTGTCCCCTAGAGGACTGCTTTAAAGGAAGCACTTTTTTCATTGCGTCTGATTGGCTTAGCCATCTGAAGCAAGCTGACGGCTTGAGTAAAGACGGGCACAAGAGGCCGTGCCCTTTAAACAACTGCCATTTAAGTCATTTAAAGCAAAAAGAGTCATATGAAAGTGTGAATGCAGATGGAAATAAATACAGAGACTGTTTATATATTTACAAGAGATATGAGAGTTGACGTGAAAGTGAGAAACTCTGGCTACAGAAATTTTTGGAGGATCGAAGGGTGTCATATACCTGTTTGTTAGCAATGTATGTGGTCGTGCACGCATGCGAGTTTGTGTGCAGCTGCGCACGGGCTTATACACATGTACACGGTTACGGTAATTTTCGATCATGTTGAAATATGTCATGTATTTTTTTGTACATTAACATGTATAGAGCTGCAAATGCTATATCTATCTTACTGTATGAGAGCGTAAGACTACATGAGCACGTTTTTAGTCCCGTCCCCCAAGACTCATCGAACGTATGTGAAAACAGTCATGTAGTAATTTTAGTGATCTGTAGAATATTTGTGTGAGTGTTTGTGTGTGTGCGTGTGTGTGTGTGTGTGTGTGTGTGTGTACATACCACACATATTATAAATAGATATTTAAGTTCTACTTAAAAGAATATTGCAATTTGCACATCTGGAGAGATAGTAACATGATTTATTTTGTTTTCTGCCAGCACAGGACAGGGCCGAAAACCCAATTTTTACTAAAATGTAGCAGTTTCTTGACATGTTTGCTTGGTTTGCAGGTCTGTTTGGTTAATTTTCATTAGGAAAACAAGGAAGCCCCTTTTAAGGGGGGGGGGGGTTGAATTACACACAAACACATGAAAGCAGGATTGTGCACGGTGCTTTGCCAAGGCGTTCGCTCCGTAGGGGTGGATGATGTCATAGCTTGTAGCCTGCAAACCTCGTCATTCGAGCGGCCAGACTCAAGTTAGCTTGGGTTGGTGAAGATCTGGCAGGAAGAAGGGTTGTAGTAGAAAATAAAAGATGCATTGATGGACGGATGGATTTAATGAATGGTGGAGGGTGGGTGAGTGCACCCCATATACAATTTGAAAATGCTTTATTTTTTTATAATAAAACAGGGTTTCTCAGATCAACACCACAATCGTGCATTTTTTTCTTTTTTCCATTTGACATGGCGTCTCTGTCCCCTTGTAATGTGCGTGTTTTAGTTTTACTTAGATTGTATGTGTGGATGTATCTGCTTCAACCAATCAAACTTGATATTTTCATTGTGTTTATTTTGGGCCAAAAGCTAGAAATAAGATGTGATATTGTTTGTCCATTGAACCACCCCAAGAACATGACTGTCAATGGCGAATCGGTCTTGCATTTGTTTGGGTTTTCTTATCTTTCACTGTTGTCCTTCTCTTCATGTAATGATCAGTGTTTCGATGTTGCTCACTGCTTCGATCATTTTTACAGTCTGCCTCCTTCTGGTTGCACAGTGCGGTTCCACGTACACGAGAAGCATTCCGAACAAAAGCACGTAGCAATAACCCCTAGTCTCTAGTGCTGAACCAAAAAAAAACAGAGAACCGGACATCAATGCCAGATCTTCTGTTCGACCTCAGCAATCTGTCTTTTATCCTCTTTAGGTTTATTTGCGGTTTGCACAGCCAGCCCTCAGTAACTTCAGGGAGAAATGTAAATTAATATGCAGTGACAGAGTCTGTCCCCTCCTAGCCGTCTTAACCCGTAATCGATAGTGACCTCCAGATGCTCTTCAGGTGCCCATACAGAACCAGTACGCCTCTCTCAGAGTATGTTTACCCAACCGCAACCGTTAGCTACCTTCTGTTGCCTGGCATGTACGTGCGACCTCTTTCTCACCCGGCACACCCGCTATAGTTGAAGAGCGTTCTTTTCTTTTCTCTTCTTTTTAATCTGTCTCTCTCTCATTCATAGCCATAGAACCTTGACAGTATTTGTGATGGAGTTTCATATTGCCTAGCCTGTCGAAATTTGTTTTTTTGGGGGGGTCAATTATGACTGTAATTTACTTGTAATGTAACTCACCTACGATATCTATTGAATTCAATGTGAATTGACATTTCAACCCATTTTGCTTCCATAATGTGATGTATTCCAGAGTTAAATAAGAAATCAAGAAAAGTTGGCTTTTCACACCAGAATGCAGTCAGACTTAGTACGAGTTTGCTAAAATAATACCTAAATAGCTAATTGGTTAAGATTATCCATTAAGTAATATTAAGTGGTAATTCTTTGAAGTACCATGCACAGATGAATTGCTCACAATGAGACCTCTAAAGGAAGTAAATAGGTTCGATTTTGATTCATGTTGACTTTAAGTATCAGTTGTTATCGACCAGGAGACAAGCAAGTGTATGTGTTCAGTTCCAAGTATGTTATTTGTTTGCATTTGGACTTCTAACTTAAAGACTTTTTAGACATTAATTTGAACATCCATGTTGTTTGTTTATCTGATATTGAGGAATAAGTCCAACTGCAAATGAATTAAATATGCTTGACGTGCGATGTCCTGAATGAATGAAACATCACAGATGTTCTGTGCCATCACATTTAATGGTCATCACAAACAAAGAGAATAAAAGATGCACATGGTACAGCTGGTGGTTTATTGTGCTGATAATGATAGTCTCTTATGACCTCCAGTACTGAGAGACAAGAGAAATAAGAGAACATTAAAAGTGGTGGCTGCTGTTTTGACACCTATTTTTTTAGCACCAATGTCACATGAAACTCAAACCCCACTGGTGATGTTCTAAACTCTTCTTCTGTTTAAGCTCGACATGTTTCATGCGTAACAGTTTGTGCCATCTGCATGTAGCACTGTTTCTGTGGTTTCCATTCATACTCCAGTAGCACTTTATTTAACAGTCCTGTTACGCATGTACATACTGTGTACTTACTATAGCAATTACAGTAACTGGGTTATAACTCTGAACCTACCCCTAAACCTAACGTTAAACCATGTAGTTACTTTATATTACCAGTACTTTTTTGGGTAAGTACACTGTAAGTACACGTACTGTAAAATAAAGTGTAACCCATACACCTTCTCCCACAAATTGTATTCTTTGTAGCCTGTGGGTTTTATTATTTTATTTTGCTATTTGTGAGTAAATATGGCAAATATTGTGTTTCACTTTGTTGAAATGTTGCACATTTCATTTACTTTGGCAGAGGGGTGAGTTTGCCGTGTCTGACATTATGACAACATCATTTGCTTTTCTGATAAAGGTCAAAATCTTTCCTTGGGCTTACTCAGGGATGGGAAAGAGGTGTGAATGTGTGTGTGTCGAGGAGGTTGTGTGACCTTTGAAAGGTTTTTGTACATGTAAAGATACACATATGTATGTATGTATATATATATATATATATATATATATATATATATATATATATATATTCATATATATATTCTTGTGTGTGTTAAACTGCTGTAACCAGAATAAGTCATTTCATTGAACCTGTGCTTTGGTTTCCCACAATGTCTCTACACCATATGAGGCCTTCCTAAAACACTCTGTCCGTCTCCGTGAAAGCGTCTGTATCAGTCTGTTTGTCCGCATCACAAACTATCTGTCCGTCTGCCTGTTGTCCTTCTGACGTCACAAGCCCAGATCCTCACACATGCAAGATACTGAAAAAAAAAAAGACTGAGAAATGATTCATCGACCTCATCAAAGTGGGGACCACTTTTATAGAAACAAACGAAAACAAAATGCACATTTTTGTCATTTATAGAATAGATAGACTTGATAATACTGTTTCAGCACTTTCTAATCCTGAGGAAGATAGGGTGAGACTATGGTGTCATCGCAGTTTCTCCCCTCCAATACGAATTCCCTCCGTCTCGGCCCGTTCCTGGGTCCAACGGGTTGAGACGACGAGGACAGAGAGTTGAAATAACATTTGAATGGTCCTCTACGAACCTGAGATGACTTTACTTTTTGTTGTACTGATGTGTGCTCGAACACCATCGTTCTGTTCTGTTTTATTTTTATGTTGGTTCTATATTTGACCTTGCTTCATGTACTTTGGACTTTGTACTTTTGCTTCGGTCTCCTCTGTAGCACTCTTTTATCATGGTAGGAGACAAGAGAAAGTGTTTTAATGAATGTTTTTAAGAGCGACTCTGTGACGACTCTCTCTCTCTCTCTCTCTCTCTCTCTCATAAGAGGAGCACCGCTGACTTTTCCTTGTTTTTACTTTCATTACTCTGGCACAAATGACAAAAAAGATGAATGTTGGATTGCGAGTTTCAGCAGTTTGAAAAATAAATCAAAAGTTTTTCTTTTATTGTGGCTCTCATTGAAAAACAACTTTTATTTTGAGTTTGCTTTTCTTTGAAATTAGTTGTAAAATCAGTCAGGATTTCTCTGTTCAACTTGACTGTTGTTTGACATCTTGTCAATTGTCCAAACAGCTGGATTAATAACCTCAGGCTGAGAATCTTCTACAAGCCCACGTTATGGTTTTGTTTCACCCTGATGTATGGGCTGCTTGATATGGGTATTGTAACTAGTCTTATTGTTAATGCTATAATTGATATATGATCATTCAGCTATATCAGTGCTAAAGCAGTGCACACTCCTTAAAAAAGGAGGCCCTCGTCTCTCACGTCGTTTTGGTGAGCCGGTAAACTGACAAACGCTTCCTCAGAGAGAGGTACATCCTGTGTTCTGTTACCCTCATCTGGCCAGGCCTGACCAGAGCGCAGGAATGAGACTCATGTTGAATCTTCAGGAGTAATTGTCACTGTTGGGTTGAACTGGACACTCAACCATGGTTAACCACTGAGAATAAACGCCAGGGACGTTTTGACCATCACAGGCCGGAACCGACTCGTGTACAGATGCTGTTTTCACATACACAACGTCACCTTCACGCATAGCAATCAACAGCCTCGTAACGTGTATTTATCCTTCAGAATTTGTACAACTATACATATCTTCAAGAAAAAAGGTCATTTTGTAATTCTGGATTTCTTGCCAATGAATGCTTAATAAGATGTCTCTGTAAAATTGTACTCTGTAAAATCTTTTTAGGCCTAATTTTAACATGTCAGTCATTTCCAAGTATGTTTTGTGTAGATTCTGAATGAATGGTGAAGATAGTTTCTCATGAATAATCGCCCCATGATTTGAAAGCTGAGGCCTGATAAACTATTAGCAGGAGGTGAAATAACACTATGTAAACAGAGTTCGGTTATCATTAAATGTGCACGCATGTCCAGACACCTCAAATTTTTTTTTTCCTCTGTTTGTTTTCGCTTTTTGAGATTGAAATGTTAAGATGTGTTTCGTGAAACAGGAAGCCATTGGTCATTCCTCAGGAAGGAGTGGGTTCAGATATAGCAGTAATACCCCCATGTTTGCTGGACTAAAGGTGTTGCGGGTCGTGTCATAAAGAGATTTGAAGTCTTCCATTGGAAGGGAAATGGAAGCTTTTTCTAGTTTCTTTTTTCACTTGCCATTGGGCAGAATGATCCACGATCATAAAACCTCCGGATTGGACCTCTGCCTACTGTTCAAAAAACATTGACTCAGTGGAGGTACAGTAGGTTGCCATATTGTCAGTGTTGTTGTTTTCTCCATAGTTTCAGTGCTGTGGATTTACTGGACCTATATAGTATGTTAGACACCATGCAGAAATGTTGAAGCGAGACTGTTAAAGTTGAAAAATTGAATGTCACATCCAATCCTGAGGTTTTATTTTCTTGGAATTGTATTTGAGGATTCTGGCCAGTAGCAAGCGATGGTTGTTGGGACAGGAAGTTGTGTTTTGCACCTTACTTATAAAGGAAAATCTATGTAAAAAAAAAAAAAAACTATATATAAAGCCCTAGGTAGGAAATAATTGTGAAAGGCAATTTGTTTTTGCTCTTTTGGTTCATTTTATTTCCATATGCGTGCATACTCTGTAAGTTGTGTAAAATATTGTACTTGCACTAGCTTTTTTAAGAAAGAAAACTAATATAAAAAAAAAATTTAATTGAAATTCTATTTTCTAATTGTGGTGTGTCTATTTGTAGGATACACTCACGTTGTTTCTTGGATTTTTTTGGTCCCTTTCTTTGATGGTGCTTGCCGGTTTTCTAGTTAGAACTTATTTCATTATTCTGAACAACAAAACAATATTTGATTAAGGTTGTGAACAAATTTGTTTAAAAAAAAAGAAATTGTCTGTATACCAGTACAAGTTTATTGTTGCAGTATACACGTACTAATAAAAATTACAGTGCCAATTGCAAACTGCACCCTTTTTGGAGTTTGTGATTTGTGAGAACGGGGTTTTAAAGGTGCTTTTGTCAGATAGAGTGGGCTTATTTTGCCGACAGACATGAACACACACTCTCAAACAATTGCAGGTATTCCACAGGCTTCTTTGACTCCAGCGCACCTAGTCAATGGAGTGTGGGTGTTGGCGGAGGTGGCAGCCATGAGTATTCGCTGGATCATTCATTTGAGAAAGTCTAGATGGAAGACATTGAGATCTTATCAGACACGACAAACCCACACTTGACTGTGTGGGAAACCGCAATGGCTGGCACAATGAGCCCGAACTGATTCAGCTCTTGTCTGCTTGTCTGTCTTTTTGTTACCATGTAGTTTCAACCACAGTACAGTAGTCTGAAAAGAAGGTAAGTTGATTATAAAAGTCTGAATATACACATTTAATGAAAAAAAAACATGAAATGTCATCTGTGTGTGATGAAGACTCCCCCAGGTACAGAACCCTGTAAGGAATGTTTATCAAAAATCATTTCACGTCTTTTTGGAATGCTCGGTTCTGATTGGTCGATCACTGAAATCAGCGGTCAGATATTTGAATGTCTAAGATGAATACCTGTAAATCAACAGAAACCAGTGTCGTGAGAAATCGGGTCTGTAGCTGGGCTCACGCCATGTCGTAATTACCGTAATTTCGAGATGACAACACATGATGTTCTTCTCTGAGCTCAGGCTGGGAATTATGCATTTCTATAGCAACACTATCAACTCCTAAATGAATCTTCAGCGGTCAGGTACAAGTAGGAGCTCTCAAAAAATTCCCAGCTTACAAGTTGTAATACGAGCTCTACTAGGACGTGAATGCTGATGTTGAAATCTTGTAATTATTGTTAATTGTTATTAATATTTGAATGCAACTTTTGAGCCAATGGGATTTGCTTGGGTTCCTAATAGACTGCCACAGTCGGGTTCCGGAAGTAGGCTCCAAATCACATTCATTTTCTCCATAGGGGATTTTTAACCATTTATTAATCATTTAAGACAGCTATTGTGAGCCTCAAAGTTGTTAATCGATGATATTATGCTTTTGCTGAAGCCATTAGTCTGCTTTATTTCAACTTATTTTTTAAATAATCGTGTTCATCAGTGGAATTACCCATGATTCTTCTGAGAAATCTTCACCAATCATTCGCATGAAGCACTGCAAATGATGTGATGGTCAAGTTGTGTCCCAAATGACACTCTATACACTGCACTTATACTACTCAGTGTAGTATATGAATTTTATAAGCTTATTTTGTCATTCAACATCTGAGTCTAATAGCCCCTCCCCTCCTACGTAATCAAAGCTACATGAAGTGTCCGACATTCCACAATTAGGTTAATTAAGTGCATCATCCGGGTATTTAAAGTACTTTTTCTATTTGGAATTTTCAGTGTGAACACGCTACTCGCACTATTTATACAAAACGTCATAGAATAGTGCATAAGAAAAAGATTTGCGTGCTAAATTCACATATTTTGCAATAAACTTAAATGATGTTGCTTCTACACAATGAGCATCTTTAAATCAATGGTTTTATATTTATCCATTGTTTTTAATCATAACATGATCATGGCATTCACATATTGCATAGTTTCCCTTATTAAAGCTGTCAAATACACAGTATTTTTTATTGCTTTAAAATCAAATGTTGTGATTTTTGTGAATCACCTCATTGCTGGTTAATGGTTCATGGCTTATGACTCTACAAAAACTTTTACAAAATCCCTATGGGGAAAATTAATGGTGAAAATACTTCTGCTATCATGGCAGCTCGGGATTTGAAATGTTGTAAAAGCGACGTGGAGATGGTGTTTTTATTACTCAACAGGTGAGTAAGGTATTTTATTGAACCAATAAACTGTCATAAGTAGCTCTCTAACAGAGTTAATTATGAAGCATTATCTATTGTGAAGGGTCATAATGGTTGTAGCGCTGTGTGTGCTGTAATTTATTTTCAAGGAAGTACCGTGTCTATTAATGGGTAAAGCTACAGTAACATCTTCAGCTAATCAGCTTGAGATCCTTTCCATCTACACTGGTTATTTCTCTTACGCCCAGTAGTGAGTGTTTTATGAGCAATAGGACAAAGAACCATATTCACCCACACAGTCACACAGGGCCGAAGCACAACCAAAACAATGTTCTTCTGCAAAATGCATGCAGTTTTGTTTTTTAACCGCTAGAGGTCCAAAGGTTACCTACTGTACCTTAAACTGGTTATTTTAAAAAAAAATTCTAGTGAAGTATGTTTATGAGCTGTTTAATTCATAAACTTTAATCAAATTCAAATTAATTAAAACTAAATACATAAAATGATCCCATGATGGGCAAATTTTCTATATAGACAATTGTTTTCTTAACGGAAGCATGAAGATAATATATAAGTATGTACAGTCAGCCGGTCATTATTCCACAATAACATATTTGATCACATAATTGCAAACAAAAATGGAAAGGTATTTAGGACACAGTTTTCATTCAGATGTTTATTCCTCCATATGTAATATTTTACTGATAACACATTTAATCCAGTATTTTCTACCTCATCTAAACTGCACAAGGCATGTTGAAGAAATGAGGTGCAGGAGTTTTCACATTCCTCTGGTCTGATATGACATCCCACCACACCCATTGTACAATCACAAAGGAAGCAGGCCAGCAGAAATAGTTCACAACAGTACACAATGCACCAATCTCTGCACAAATCGACTCAAAACTTGGAGCACAACACACAGGGGCGAGCATAAAGTGGCAGAGAAGATCATCTGCTGGTGTGTAAATTCTTCACTAGCATGCATTTGTTTCAGTTGCTATACTATAGGGAGAGAATGGGTTGCATAGTTACAAAGAATGAATCATATCACTCTAGTATTTTCCTGTCAAGAGACTTATTAGATGTTTTCATTATTCACCCTCTCGTACAGATGCAACCCCATTGCATACTTTAAAGAACTTAAAGGTTATAAATGAACAAAACTGAGCCATGCTACAACATTGGTTTTCCCAAAAAATTGTATACAGCAAGGTTCCTGAGTATCTATGGAGCACAGAAAACTGGAAGACAGAGGGAAATATGTTCATGAATGTATTTCCTCTCCTCTTTATGGTAGAATTATGCTGTTCATTTCACCCAAAATTCAAATTGATAGAATGATGACAGAATTTTCATTAGCAGCTGAACTATTCCTTACCTAGTAGTGGTGAATCTGTATTTGTGAGTGTGCAAGTTTTTTTAACCTGTGGGACTAGGAGAACATTTGGCTAGACTGCTGTGTGACTCTGATGAAGGTCGTCCTGCGGCTCAGTTCTTTGAGTTTGGCAGCTCCTACATATGTGCATGTGGACCGCAAACCACCCATGATGTCCCTGATGGTGTTTTCCACGTCACCTTTGTAGGCCACCTGGACCGTCCTGCCCTCTGATGCCCTTGAAATCACATAAACAGATGTACACATAAGATGACCTGCAATATCACAGTTATTTACGTAGCTCTGGTGCCACACATCCTTAATGCCACAAATGCACTTAAACCCCAAAATGAATTGGCATAAATATGTATATAATGTATGAAATTATCCTCACCTGTACTCTGCAACCCCTCCGACGTACTTCTTCATGGCTGTGTCCGAGCTCATCCCATAGAACATCTTGAACTTCTTGCCGTCTTTCTCAATGACTTCACCAGCACATTGATCGTGTCCCGCTAACATTCCTCCCAGCATGACAAAATCTGCCCCAGCGCCTAATGAAAATGTATTATTAGATAGCTTAAAGGCCCGTTCACACCAAGAACAATAACTATAACAATAATATTAGCTTCCACACAACGCACGATAACTTAATGTCGTCTCCTGCTTTAAATTCCTGAGCTCCCTAAAGCAAGATGGATTCTGATTGGCTATCAATGTTTTATCATTAAATAGCTGGGGAGTGGTTATCGTTATAGTTGTGGTGTGGACTATGCTATTCTTTAGAATGATTTTTAAAACTATATCATTATCGTTCGTGGTGTGAATGGGCCTTAGTAGGACAACAATAGATATAATAACTTTTATAATAGTACAAAAACAGTAAAATTATGCTTTTATTGTTTGGTGTTTGAAACATGAAACCACTCATCACTGCTCACCAAAAGCTTTGGCAACATCCCCGGGGCAACTGCAGCCTCCATCCTAGAGAAAAAAAGAAAGCTTTACAAATTACTATATGGTCAAATAAAGTACAGCACAGTTGAAAAGCATTCGTATAGACCTTAGTCTGGTTAGATGCCATATTGAATTTAATGCAGATGAAAGCTTTGAGGGATAGACTTACAGTCTTTACAATGGCATGCGCTGTACAAAGGTCATAGATCACTTATTTTTGCCAACTCACAACTTTCAAGAGCGTCGCTTTCATTCCTGTCAAAAATTAAATATGGCTCTACCCTGACTAAGGTCTTTAGCTCAAATGGTAAAGAGTGGCACTATCGACGCAAAGGTCTATTCCCAGTTATTCAGTTTCCAAAAATGCATGAGTTGATCAAATGTTTTATTTGAGTCCAAAGTTGATTTGGGCAACTTGGAATGAATTTGATTTTACTGTATCAAACCTACAAAACAGAAATTGCAATTTTTTTATTTATAAATAAATTCACTGTTGGTTTCTCCAGGATTGCAACTAGAACTGTTAATACTTGTGTCTCAACAAGCTTATGTGTCTCATTAAAGGAAGAAAAGAAACTAGTTAAAAAGTGTTTATAAAAATAATTATAATAGCATGCTGCAGGGATGCCATATTTTTGCAATGCCAAAACTCGCAAATGAGTTAGCATTTTAACACTTCAGGTTCCATCATCAAAGTCAATGCGTTTTTAAATGAGTTTTTGGTTAAATGTCTAAAATAATGTCTGTGGTTAACACAATATCATGATACTTTTACAATTTATTCAACAACATAAAAATTCATCAGTAATACCCCTACTTTTACAGCCTTAAAGACTGAAAGAGATGGTGATGTTGAAGTCATGCGACCATAGTCTAGTTCACTTATACGTTTAGCTTTTTACTTCTGCCAATTTTATTTAGGTTTCAAAATTCATAAAAGTTGTGTTCATTTGCGAAATTTATCATGATGAGCAAAATGTGTAAGAATCATAAACTTTTGTTGATTTTATGCAATATTCCAAAAGCTAATGGAATATTAGCTAATGGGTTTTTGTCCAGGAAACCAGGGTGATGCCAACTTCTGGGTTGGCCAAAAAAAAAAAAAAAACGTCACATGACACGTCTGTTTTGGTGTTAATGAAGCCTTTGAGCCTTTCTGATGGGACAAATAAAACTGACATGGTAGGGAAACACTGGAATAGAATTGAGGATGCTGCCCTCTTGTGGTAATGTGATGTCACTTGTATGTGGGTTCCCAACTACCAATCTATGCCTTGCATTAAAGGATGGCTTTAATGGATTTAAAAACTAAAGGATTTAATTTAAGAGACTCACAGATATTATGTGTCCTTTCAGTCCATGGGCCGAGTCAGCACACTCAATAACAGCACTCAGTTGAGGATAACCCACACCGGTCTTAATGCGTGTGGTGCACACAGAACCTAAAGATCACAGTGTTGTCAAACATCATTAACATGCTCCAGATACTGCAAGGAATGCTGTTTAATATGAAGGACGATTACCTGGCCCAATGCCCACTTTAATGATATCAGCTCCAGACAGAATGAGTTCCTCCACCATCTCTCCTGTCACCACATTTCCTGCCTAAATGATCAAGATACTTTTGTTATATGACATTTGTTGTTCAACAAACTCAGATAGCCTATACTTATGATGCTTGTTATATTATGTTTGGGCAAAAATCTCACCATGATGGTGTGCTTAGGAAACTTTTCCCGAACTTTTTTGACAAACTCCACAAAGTGTTCTGAGTAGCCATTGGCCACGTCCAGGCAGATGTACTGGATGAGAGGAATGGCCTCCAGGATGCTGGACAGTTTTTCCAGATCCGCCACTCCACTGCCTGAGCTGGCCGCGACATGCTGAGGACGAGACGGTAGATATGCTTAAAGGTGTTTGCATATAAAGTGTGTGGACACAACCACCATACATTGAAAAATATCCATTCTCTCCTCTTTTTTTTAATCCTCAAAAAGCCTAAACACTCTCAATAATCAAGCCGTTTGGATTTTCTGAGCAATATGATGTCATATTGCTCATGCTCCGCCCACGACCACTGACGAACTATACCGTATTAGCATATTTCCGCCCTCAGCCATTTGTATGCTGTCTGCCAAGGCAGCACTTTACGTGTCTTGTGTCGACATGCCCATGGAAGAGAGGGGTGGGGTGAGCCATTATTGTTCATTATCATTTAAAGAGACATGCACCGAAACGGGTCGCTGTGAACAGAGCTGTTTTTGAGGAGGTAAAAATGGTGTTGTTTTACACAACCATTGAGGAATTTTAATCAAAGTATGTAACAAACTTTACCCTAAAGACCCTAAAGAATCATACCAACTTGTGGAAAATGGGCATCCAATGACCCCTTTAAGGCTTCATTGAATCACTGCAGGAACTTTGTGGAGAAATATGAAAGTTTCCGTCTAGAAAGCTAAATGTGCTAAAAGTTACATGTGTGTTAATATGGAAGGTTGTTTCCGCCACTCTTTTTTTGACGACTTTTTCCCCCTCAGAATTGTGAGATATAAACTCACAATTGCCAGTTATAATGTCAGAATTGCGAGTTTATACCTCGCAATTCTGACATTATAACTGCCAATTGCTTTTTACCCGCTCGAATCTCCAATTCGGACTTTTTTTCTCGCAGTGGGTTTATATTAGGCAATTCTGAGAAAAAAAAAGTCTGAATTGTGAGATGTAAACTCGCAATGACGAGGGGAAAAAAGGTCAGAATTGTGAGATAAAAAAGTACCTTTTTTATTCAGTGGCAGAACAAGCGAAGCATCCATAGTGTTAGTCTGTTGAGGTTATTATAGATAGATTTGAAGTCTGAAAGAATATGCCTTGTTATGGTTTCTACTGTTTTCTGTTTCTGCTAGGCCTGGATTCACCTGGATTTTCTTATTAGCACAGTTTTTCAGCCAGGAGATATAAGTAATTAGTGAAATCAGCTGGCTGAGTTCATGGGTGGAATAAACATATGGCAGGACTTTGACTTTCTGATCCCTGGACTTTAGGTGGCTAGGTGGCTGTTGCTCGAATGTTGTGGCTAGTTGCTTGGTGGTTGCTAGGGTATTTTGGCTAATTGCTGCTATTGCGCTACTAGGGTGATCTGAGGATAATACCTGCATGGGGGATGCCAGGCCTTTCTAGGGTGTTCTTGGTTAGTGTTTTGTCGACATGACAAAAGTTTTTTTTCCACAAAAAACGCTTTTCCTCTGTACAGATAAAAACGTTATCAAAATGATTCCCGTTCACACGGATCCGCGTGAACGACTAAAAACGCTGTATTATGCCTGCCAGACAAGTAATTGGCAATGTCGCTTTGTAAAGAAAGACTACACGCCTGCGCACAATCGCATTCAAACGTGCATGCCTATAGAATAAACACTTAAAGGTATAGCGGAGGATGTTTTACTTCCTGGTGGGTAGTCTAAACTATTGGTCCTCCTAATTGTCAATCATTCTGGTGAATCAATCAAACTTTTCAAAAAGTGGAGAGGGCGGGTCTTATCTAAAATTTGGAAAGATCCTCCGCTATACCTTTAATATGCATGTGCATGCCGTCGCCGTTTTCACAAATTCAAGTTTTTGACGTTTACACGGAGATGATAATGGTATCGCTTTTAAACCCCGTTTTCAAAAACTTGCACTCCATTAAAAGTTTTCTGTTTTCATTTGAAAACAACTAATGATTTTTCTCAATGGAAATTAATCAATAAAAAAAACTTTTATTTTTAAGCTAGACAGTGACTAGAGCTGCTGTCCAGCCAAAACAATCTTTGTTGCATTAATCACTGTAAAGCTGCTTTGAAACAATCTGTATTGTAAAACGAGCTATATAAATCAATGTGATTGTTAGGCAGTTGATAACCTATACCTTTTAATTAAACTGCTTTTGATTAAGCGAGGCAAGAAAAACATTTTTGTCCATTCACCTCAAGGCACTCTGGATGACTGGCAGCAAAAGTCTTCCACTCCTCCAGGGAGTAGTGCTTCTGGATGGCTGTGAAGAGAGTGTGCTGAAAGACAGAGCAGAGTGATGAGAGAGACCAGCAAAGTGTCTGGCTCAGAGACAGACAGAAATATAAGAGCCTCTTGATCCCAGTGCATGGAAACAGGACACAGCTAATTATGTTTCAGTGATAAATCACAGAGATAAAACACAGTAAAACAAGACTTTTCTTGGGTTATATTTCAGACGCAGGTGCTGTGTTTCTTCCGTTAGCGTGCTTTGTTTAAAGAAGCACTCACCTTGCTGAGCACCAGTGCCATCTCAAAAGTGCCGGTGGTGTCCATGTTAGCAGCGATGATCGGGATTCCATTGTATGTCTGCTTTGAGTTCCGGAATGTGAAGGTCCTCTGCAGGTCAACCTTCAAGAACAAAAAATAAAGAGGAAATTACTTTTCAAACATACAAACAGTACATGTGACCTGTGTATGAAGAGCCTCATTTTAATGGATAAACCCATAATCAACCCAAACATCCTGTGTTCCTATATCCTGTTCTCCAGTCCCTGTAACCCATTCAAGCATGAACTCAAATATATTATAACTGAAAGATATTTAGACCCATCTAACTGTAACAACTGAGCTGGAGTCATTCTCCACGTCTGGTGGATGTCAAATGCAGAGTTCAAAGTGCAGTAGTGCTTTCTCTGAATAAAAAAAGGAGTATCCGTCTGTTCTAGTTTGAGATTTGAAACAAAACACAAGAGTGAAGCAAGCAGTCATATTGCATACAGTATAGCCTATATTTTGCAACGTTTTTCTGATTAAGATCCATGCTCCACAGCCATTGGATTATTCCTTCACATGTAGTCAGTATATTCAGAATAAAGACATGTACATTCAATGGATATTACTGTATTTTTTATCTTAACAAATTTTTTTTAAGCATCTGATAACTGGTATGAAGAACCAATAAGCAGAAGATATGTAGTTATTATTTTAATTCTGCTGTTGCCATTATATCTGCTGTTTTGTTGAAAAACATCCAAAAATGTGTTTCTTCAATAGCTTGATTGTCTGTATATGATACACCCAGATTTAACTTTGTTTGCACGTTCAGATAAATGTTAATGTTCAAAGGATATTCTGAATAAGGTGTTATATTACCCAATTTTTTCAGATGAATTTTTATTAGATTAGTCATATTCAAGCTGTATTATTAAAATGGAATATTGACCAATTAGGTAAATATATTTACTTGACATTTACATGTGCATTAATATGCGTATATGCCAATGCTTGAGATTGCTCTACTGATTGACAAGATATAACACTGTTGTTTTTGTTATTATTCGTTTTTTTTTTGTTTTTTTGCAATTTCAATGAAAAAAAAAGAACTTGATTGGTCACAGAACTCGATGTAACAAGGGGAACTAAAATGTTTAGGTGTTTATAATGTTTGTAAAAGTTTTTATGGTATTTTATGGTATTTTACATTATTTCTGAATGTAATAATAAAATGTGACACACCGATGCAACTTATCTGTTTATTATTATTATTAAAATTTATATCCAATTTTATCATATAAAATTGCAATCTGAACAATGCCATTTTGACCCGTTGCGACTTTCTGGAAAATATGAAAGATTTAAAAATAATATATTAAAATAGAAAAAGTTAATTTAAATTGTAATAATATTTCACAATATTACTGTTTTTACTTTTTTTGTGATCAAATAAGTGAAGCCTTGGCGAGTGTAAGAAGCCTATTTAAAAAACATAAAAATTCTTACCAACCCCAAACTTGCTAACGGTAGTATATAATCAGAATATGACCAAATTCTCAAAATCCATCCATCTAGCTGAGGGACTGGTGGGCTTATGTGAAATTGTGCTGAATAATTAGTTCCCTTTCAGTCAGTCACTACGAGTTACGTCAGTGACTGACGAAATGGGGTTTCGCTAGAGAGCCCTATCACCTTCAAGGATTAGAAAACGAGCCAATGGTATGAAAATACCATGGGTCTGCGGAATTTGCATCGCGAACTCCGCCCCACCGCGTGGGTATAAAAGGAGCCACGAGTGCAATCTCGCATTATGTTTTTGCTTTGGAGCCAAAGTGTGTATGTGCTTCTCCTTCGCCTTCTTCAACGCAACGAGCACTCTTCAGTCGGTGTTGGTGTGACGCCGCATTTCAGCGGATTCACGATCCTGCTGCTGGTCTGTGCAGTGGCTTGCACGCGGCTCGTGTTGCGAGGAACATGGCCATCACGGTGTTTAGGTGCTTAAGGCTGTCTCCTTCCACCCTGAAGGTTTATGTGGCTGCGATCTCTGCGCACCACGACCTTGTGGAGTCGAAGATGGTAGGACAGCATGACCTGGTCATCAGGTTCCTTAGAGGGGCAAGGAGGTTAAATCCTCCCACATATGCCCTCTTGGGACCTTGCAGTGGTTCTATCTGCACTGCAGAGAGCTCCCTTCGAGCCATTGCACTCAGTTGAGCTCAAGTCTCTTTGAAGACGGCGCTCCTGGTTGCTTTGGCCTCCGTCAAGACGGTAGGGGACATGCAGGCATTTTCCTTTGACGAAGCGTGTCTGGATTTCGGGCCTGCTAACTCTCACGTTATCTTGAGACCCCGACCTGGATATGTGCCCAAGGTTCCCACCACTCCCTTCAGGGATCAGGTGGTGAAGCTGCAAGCGCTGCCCTTGGAGGAGGCAGACCCAGCCTTGGCACTGCTCTGTCCAGTACGCGCCCTTCGAGCTTACGTAGACAGAACGCGGTGTTTCAGGACCTCAGACCAGCTCTTTGTCTGTTTCGGTGGGAAGCTGAAGGGAAAGGCTCTCTCCAAGCAGAGGTTGTCTCACTGGATAGTGGACGCTATTGTCTTGGCTTACGCTTGGTAAGGCACAGGGCCTGCCATGCCCCCTAGGGGTGAAGGCACACTCCATTCGGAGCGTTGCTTCCTCCTGGGCACTAGCGCATGGCGCCTTGCTAACAGACATCTGTAGAGCGGCAGGCTGGGCGACACCTAACACATTCGCGAGATTCTACAATTTCTGTGTAGAGCCAATTGCATGCTACAATTTCTCGTGTACTCGCTCCCAGTGACCAGTAGCTAGGACCTGCTCGGTGTCATCGCTTGCTGCGCCATTCCACTCCACGGATTGGATCCGAGCGCTATTAAAAAAACCGCCCACAAAACCTCGCACAATACAACTTTAACATCATAGGATGTCCTGTTACTTTATCCTCTACAGTAAAAGACCTGGGTGTTATACTCGATTGCAACCTGTCTTTTGAAAATCATATTTCTTATGTTACAAAAACAGCCTTTTTCCACCTTAGAAACATTGCTAAGCTACGTAATATGCTATCAGTTTCTGATGCAGAAAAGTTAGTTCATGCATTCATGACCTCGAGACTGGATTACTGTAATGCTTTATTAGCTGGTTGTCCTGCATCCTCAATAAACAAGCTACAGTTAGTCCAAAATGCCGCCGCTAGAGTTCTTACGAGATCAAGAAAATATGATCATATAACACCGATTTTATCATCACTGCATTGGTTACCTATAAAGTTCCGTATTAATTACAAGGTATTGCTACTGACTTATAAAGCCCTAAACGGCTTAGCTCCAGTCTATTTAACGGATCTTCTATCGCCCTATAATCCATCGCGCTCTTTGAGATCACTAAATTCAAGGCTTTTGGTCATACCTAGGATATCCAGAACCACCAAAGGAGGGAGAGCATTTTCACATTTGGCTCCAAAACTCTGGAATAGTCTTCCTGATACTGTTCGTTGCTCAGACTCGCTCTCCCAGTTTAAAACTAGATTAAAGTCGCATCTCTTCAGCCAGGCATTCATATAATCCTACAGTTCAAACTACAATCCGGCCTCTATCCAATGCCAGAGGAGAACTGGCCCCCGACTGAGCCTGGGTTCTCCCAAGGTTTTTTTTTTCTCCATTAAGGCACCTGATGGAGTTTTAGGACACCATTAGGTCACTTGATGGAGTTTTTCGGTTCCTTGCCACTGTTGCCTTTGGCTTGCTCAGTTGGGGATATTTTGGGGATATTTAATTTAATTTTATCAATCAATAAATTCCTCTTGAAACAAACTTTGTTGTATTATTTTAATTTAATACTGTGAAGCTGCTTTGATGCAATCTGTATTGTGAAAAGCGCTATACAAATAAACTTGACTTGACTTGACTTGACTATTTTACTCAGATGAGTTCTCCATAGACCCTGAGTTCCTCCTGCACTGTTGATGCCGTCACTGGAGTGCATGCCCGGTTGGTCAGCCCTCGTGACTGGCTAGGTGCCTCCATGTGCATGGTTCCCCGCTTGGGCAACACCCACTTGTGTATTTCCACAGTAAGTCTCCTCCGAGCACGTGTCTTTCCCTCGGGTAGGTACTGTGTTTGTGTTACATATTCCACCTGGGATATGCTACCCAGTGTACCTTGGTATTCTTGCGTTAGCCTGGCCCTTCGCTCGTGCTAGCCTCACGACAGGGAGCTGTGGCTTGCGCAGGACACTGGAAGACAGCTGCAGTGGCGAGATTAGATTGGGACCCCCATTTCGTCAGTCACTGAGGTAACTCGTAGTGACTGACTGAAAGGGAACATCTCGGATACGTATGTAACCCTCGTTCCCAGAAGGAGGGAACAGAGACGTTACGTCCGCTGTGCCGCTGAAACGGCCAGGGCGCACAGTCTCGGCTCCTCAGCAGGTAACATAATGCGAGATTGCACTCACGGCTCCTTTTCTACCCACGCAGTGGCGCGGAGTTTGTGATGCAAATTCCGCAGCCCCATGGTATTTTCATAACAGTGGCTCGTTTTCTAATACTCGGAGGTGATAGGGCTCTCTAGCGAAACCCCATTTCGTCAGCCACTGATGTAACTTCTCTGTTCCCTCCTTCAGGGGATGAGGGTTACATACATAGCTAAGACGTTTTGTCTGCTTGTGGAAAAAAAATATTGCAAACTGATATGCACAGAAGTTCTCTCTCACACACACATGCACAGACGTTCTCAGGTTCTCCGAATCAGTTCTTGGTTATTTCCAGTTCCAGTAACTGCTGCAGTCACATCAGTCACACTACACTGCCCTATGAATAATCATCCTGCCGCTATTAACTGAACTGCTTTTGTGCTGTAGGGAACAAATTCCCCATTCTCCTGTTTGAAGAGACATTTCACGGACATTCCAGGCATAAGATTGTTTATTGTTGATGTTTAAGGCCAGGTCAGTGATAGATTACTGCAGGTTATAAAGAGACCCTCAGCTGCTCTTCTATTTTAATGAGCCTGTATATCATCACACCACTGTTCCTGCCCGTACAGTGACATCCATCAGATTAGCCAGCCGCAGAGATCTGACCGGCACTTTACGTCATCCTGCAGTGAAAATCCCCTCTGAATTCATCAGCCAGGACACCAATAGAAAAAAAATGAACAGAATATACAGTAGATGATCAATGTTCTAAACCAGACAGATTAGCATGTGGATTTTGAAAGCAGCTGTTTAACTAAGAAAACTACACGTTAACTGGAACAAAAAGAATGTCTGGAAGAAATATGAAAGAATAACAGGCATACAAACCATGTAGATAATCATATGTTTTGGTCCCATTATGTGTCTTTGGGTGGACCTATAGTGTGACCAAGAGTTACACCACAGTGGAATCTGCTTCTATTAATGTTTAAAAATAGGCCTGAAGCATGCCAACATGTTTTGAAAGCACTATCTCTCAGGTTGCTTTTTCCTTAGCCTGATCAGTTGACCCTGAAAACCACTGGACTTGTTTCAAGACACAACACCACAAAATAAAGAGAAACCAACATATACTGGAGCACTGTCTGCTGATCAGGCTTGATAAACTGCCACTGGTTGAAGCTTAAACATGTGCCCCATGAAAAACAGATGAACTTCATCAAGGTCATCCTAATTTTCAGTTTCATTCTTTGCCCAAACAAACATGCAGCTCCCTTGGTACTCAGTTTAAATGAGTCTTTCAGGTATAGCAAGACCAAGGCCAGTGGCACAAATTTATTTTAAAAGAGACAGCAAGCAGATGTTCTTACCTCAGACCTGCTCTTCAGACTGCTCCTCTTTGGTCTGAAAAGGACATCTTTAAAGTCCAGTTTGAGGTCAGCATCCACCCGGGGCATAGTGACAGGCCTGAAAGCGGATGAGAATCTCCTGAGACGGGCTGGTGCAGTCACTGGTGCAGTCACTGGTCCAGAGCTCCAGGCACCAAACCCGAACCGGCAGAAGAACAGCGTATTTATAGTGTAGAAAGGGCCGTCACTGCCCAGGCCCCCATGGCTTTATTTGGCAAGGCCTGTACGCTCTCTCCTTCCCTCTCTCTCCTCTCTCTATTTCCCCCCTCCGCCTGCATTCAGCCTAGAGTGGCAGAAGCAGTAGCAGTGATAAAAGTGTTTCCTATGGCTGTCTGACACACACACACACACACACACACACACACACAAGCGCAGTCACTGCAGCTCAGCTCAGCACTGCAGTATGTGCAGAGCTCCTGCTGTCCAGCAGAGGTATTGCTCCTCTGAATCAATGATTGCACTCATGGGAAATGAGAAAGAGAGAGAGGGAGGGAGGGAGGGAGAGAGAGAGGGAGGGAGGGAGGGAGAGAGAGAGGGAGAGAGAGAGAGAGAGAGAGGGAGAGAGAGAGGGAGGGAGAGAGAGAGAGAGAGAGAGAGAGAGAGAGAGAGAGAGAGAGAGAGAGAGAGAGAGAGAGAGGGAGAGGGAGAGGGAGAGAGAGGGAGAGAGAGGGATGGAGTAGTAGTAGAGGAAGGACATGAAATACATTTTACGTGTCCTTCACTTTTTTATGTTGTCTAATACAGAAATCATTGGCAAGTTACCCTTGAACTTAAAAATAATAAAGATTGCTGCTATAATCCACATGGTACACTAAAAATATAATCATGTTACTGTATTTAAGATGTGCAATTCCTGTATCAAACATAAATAATTTAAAATAATTTAACTTTACCTGTTTTTTTTTGTCATCATTTTCTTGCTATGCATATATCTACAGCTTTATTATTGCACAATGCACATTGTATGCTCACTGTTTTTGTTTTTGCATTTAATTTAGTTTATAATATCATTATTCAGTGCCTGTTGTTTGTTACTGCAAGCACTGCTTTATATTGCTTATGCTGAATGTTAGAATGTAATTTTTTTTTTTACTCCCAATTTTTTTTTTTTTTTTTTTTTATCTCATTGGACTAAAACGTATACCCTTTTTACACTTGCGGTGTTCAAGGTCAAAAATGACCGGCCTACAAAAAATAGCTAATAAATCTCTTTGTCAACTTTTCTTTCAATTAGGACAGGTTTTGTATTTATTTTTTAAACTGACTGATTGTAGGTATTAATGATCTGAGGTTATACTGGTCAAAAATGACCCACCATTGAAAATGAATAATAATAATAATTTGTTACATTTATATAGCGCTTTTCTTAGCACTCAAAGCACTTACCTACTCTTTTTTTGGAAGGACATCCTGGGCTTTTTAATGGCCGAAGAGAGTCAGGATCTCGGTTTAAAGTCTCATCCGAAGGATGGTGTATTGTTACAGTATAGTGTCCCCATCACTATACTGGGGTGTTAGGACCCACACAGGCCAAAGGGTGAGCGCCCCCTGCTGGCCTCACTAATACCTCTTCCAGCAGCAACCTAGTTTACCCAGGTCTCCCATCCAGGAACTAACCAGGCTCAAGCATGCTTAACTTCAGTGGGCAACTAGTCTTAGGCTACAAGGTGATATGGCTGCTAACAATGAATTAGTGTTCAGGGAGTATGTTCATGTTTACATATGTATCACTAATGTGCTTGCAAAGATCAATGCTTTAGAACTGTGCATGTGTTGTTACATCACACACACATTCATGTGCACAAACAAACAATTTTGAGTATTACAGGCTTTCTTTTACACAGAGATTAACTTTATATATAAAATGTACAATGTATAAAATTTAAATAGTATATATGACTATGTTTTGTATGTTATTAAGTTTGCTTTGTAAAATAACTCAAATATCAGCTGAAATGACGTTTCAATTTTATCCACATGTAGATTAAACCATTAAATGCAATGATAAAAAAACTTTGAAACTGACATTTGGTTCTGATGTGTCTTTCACTTGGTCATTTTAATTGAGCAATCTTTACAATAAAAAAATTAACTTGATTTATAAAAAACTTTCTTCAAACAAATGTATTACAAAAACCAGGCATGTGGCCAAAAAAAAAGTCTTTGAGATTTAATAATTCACACCAACAGTTTCATACTGTATACTTGCCATTGCCGATTTGTACTCTCATTTAGTGTCTCATTTTGCAGTTTGTTTAATGATTAAGACTATTTCATGGTTCACATAGTTCATACTTGTCAAGTAGGAAAATACAGAAATCTGTATAAATATATATAAAATCACATTCCTGAATTTCATTAAAATCTCCACAGTTGTTTTAAAGGCTTCAGGCCACCCCGTCCAGCTTGAGTGTCCAGGCTTCAGCGGGTGAGAAAGGCAGATCAGGCAGGAGAATTATCAGTCCTTTTGATTCCAGAGGAGCCCATTTCAAAGGCCCAGGATTCCCCAACAAAGTCACCTGAACAGAGTTGCAACAGATAATTCATTGATGTCTTACCAAAAAAAAAACTACATTTTATTCCTAAATTCTAATGAATTCATAAATATTTACCACTGTGCTGTCGGAGGTTTTGGGCATAGAAAGCTGAAAGGTGTTTTGCATGGGATTGGAGGTGAAGATCGCATACACAGTGCTGGTGTTTTTTGAAGTATACCTGAAATTAAAGTAAAATATAAAACATTATATTAAAGCTGTGAAAGAACTACATCACAGGCTAACTATAACTCAACTAAAACTCCAGAAACGTACAGAAAAGAAAGCAAAATTACAGTTGAGGAATCCAGGCTAATTATAAAAAGACCAAGAATGATCGGTCACATGTCATCATTTCAGGGTAAAAGTTTGTGTTCACTCTAGATTCCAACTATTTCACTTCAACCTACCCCTATCAGCTTGGCTCATGAATATTAATTTAATTAAGTGAGGCACTTATAATTGGCAATAATTTTATGCAGTGGCCTACGAATCTTAAATTATAATTTTCTTCCATACTTCCTGTTATACTGATAAAGGTCTCTAGGTGACACTGTTTTCACAGCTGGAGCTTCTGAAAGTTTTTTAAAGGAACTGTGAAGAATATAAAGATAAGAGAAAGTTTAAAAACACCAACTCACCAGGCAAGAACAGTAGCATTCTCAGCCTGAACTCTCCAAGGTTTAGTTCCATAGATGGCTTCACCGTTGATCTTCAGCCAAACTCCAATTCCTCTGAGACGCTCCTCAAAGACAGGTGCGATCACGCCGTCTGCTGTGGGTCCCACATTCAACAGGTAATTCCCCCCTAAGGCCACGGTGTAGACCAGGTCCTGCGGTCACAACATATGAGAGGTTTAAAACTTACTTGACTCATTAGACACCACATGAACTGTCATACAATTTTGTGTCCATGTTTCATTCATATACATTATTTTTAATGCAGGAATCTAGTAATATCATCTGAGGGAAGCACTTTTACTCAATAGCAACACATCGCACCTTTATGATGGATGGTAGATCCATCAGTTCGGTTAGTTTCATATTTCGGCGATACCCCCATGATTTTGTGTCCACTGACTGACATTTCTCCCACTTGTGATTGGGCAGCTGTCCAGGAGTGAACTTGTCAGCACAGTTGAAATAACCTCCATGTTTACAGTAACAGCCATTCCCCCATCTGTCATTGGTCACCACCACATCCTGGTAGGAGCACAATAATGCAGTCATTATGATCAGAATTACAATTTGAGACCGTTCTAAAATAAGAATGGCATGAAGTGATAATCTCACTTTGACCGGACTGTCGTTGTAGAGCCAGGCGAGGAATTCTGTAGAATTCCAATAAGTGTCAGGTGCTTCCCAGTCCCCATCTGACCAAATCAAGTCTGGCTTGTACCTGAGATGTTAAAAACATCACCAATGAACGGATTCATAAATGTAAAACCATATACAATATGTAGGCTGTAAAGGTTTATCTTTAGACAGACAAATACAACATAACAAACAGGCTTATAAACAATTGTTCTTCCCTCTCCAGCCTGTATCATCACATGACTGATGCAAATGTACCTGTTGACAAGATTGAGGAGTTCTGGCATAACTTTTTTTGCAACATAATCCTGAGTCTTGAAACCAGCTTCCTTGTCACTCAGATAGATGGGATTAAACCATTCAAACAGAGAGTTGTAGAGTCCATAATGTAGTGACCTAATAAAACAAATTGAACATTTTTGGTTAAAATTTAGAAAAGAAAAAGTTCTCAAAAAAACGTACTGAGATATCCACCACATTTTTAACATAAGAGCAGTCACAACCATTTTGAATTTGAATGTGCAAGGCTTCGTGTCAGCTGAAGTTGTACAAGCAGTCTGTTATGCTACTTGATGTTGTAAACTCGTTTTTGTTATCATATTATTTTATAGTCATAAACACAGTGGTTTGCAGCGTAAATTGTTTTACCAATTACTTCACTTTGTTATTATTCTAGTAATTTATAGAGTGCAACTGTTGGGTTCCGGAAATAAACATCCCATTAATTTTCTCCATAGAGGAATTGATTTTATTGATAACTTGTAACCTTTAAAGACAGACCTACTGCAAGCTACTAAAAGGCAATGCTATATGCCTCTGTTGAAGCTAGCTGCCTCCATTATTTTTTTAAATTTTTTTTTTATAAATCACATTTAACAGATTATTGGTGAACAAGTACATTACCCATGATTCTGCAAGAGCGTCACAGTCCCATGAAGCACTGCGAATTATATTATATTAAATTTCCTTATGCACTCAAACTATGTATCTGTCTATTTTTTTAAGATAGACTAGTTTAACAAAGGTAAAAAATTTGTTACAGACATTTTCAGCTATTCAGGTGATCTATGGTAAATATGTTAATATTTTGGGGCGAAATGCATTTAAAAAAAAGAATTTTTAATGTATTTGTCAATATGTAATTCCAAACAAAGTCAACGAAACTCAGTTTAAAATAATAAATCGACATTTATGACTTTATTATATGTTCAAGGAAGGGTTTCCTTAGCAATGTTGTTTCTTTAAAGAGGAGTCAAAAACAATTTTACACTTATTTTTCAGTTGTATTCATACTCAGTTAAATGTGATTTTTTTATTATTCTTTAATATCTATAAAGAACAACAGTAAAATAAGACATCTCTGTTGCTGAAAAATATAATTTTGTAATACTTAAATGACTGAATTTTGTTCTAAGACGAGGTCTATCTACTAGAGTTTGCATATGTTTTGTAATGGTTCCCACTGATGATATATTAATATCCCCGGATATTTCCGCGTTGGAAAGACAATGTAGCATTTGTTACCAGTCTCTAAAAGAACACATAGCTACCTCTTTCTTATTGCATTGCCCAAATCTCCAACAAGATCCCTGTGAGGTCCATTATCAACAGAATTCCAATTCCAGGAATTTGGGGACCCCCAATTTGTGAAGCCTTCGTGGTGTTTCGATGTGAGGACCACATATCTGAGGATGAAAAACAAAATTATAAATACGTAAACCACAAACAGGAAGCATGCTAACGCATATCGCAAGTACCTACTTTGCTCCTGAAGCTTCGAAGATATCAGCCCACTCGTCCGGATCAAAAAACTGCGCGTGGAAATCAGGTGCGAATTCCGCGTAGCTGAATCCAGGGGGATAGTTTTTAATCATGAACAGGATATATTCAGGATCATGTGCGCCTTTCCAGTTCCACCAGAACCACTCGCTGCCGAACGCGGGCACTGAAAACACCCCCCAGTGAACAAAGATCCCGAACTTCACCTCGTCGTACCATTCAGGCAGAGGTCTGGAGTCCAGACTGGCCCAGTCTGGTGTATATCGAGCACCGATTGATGAGGCGCATGATAGAAGACAAAGAACCAGCGATATCTGACTCGGACTCACTTGCATGATTGATCACTTACAGACACATAATGTATGAATGTCAGTATGCACACATTTCCGCATTAGAGATTTCTGCCGACTTAACTTACGATTCAGCATAATGCAGACTCAAACAACACGCTTTTATTTTCTTCCTGGTTAACCATTATGCCATCAAACATGTGACTACAACACATGACTTCCCTTCTAACCACTCGTAACAAAGGATGGGGAACCAAATGAGTTTAACGTTTGTTCGGGAACGGGAATCGGTCTTTTCTGGTGAAAGAAAAAGCTTTCGCTTCCCGTTCGAACTGATCCCTGGAACTCTTTCTTTTGTAAAAGGGGAAATGCCAGTTTTACCACCTTTAATATTATAAAACAATGTTAAATTGCCTTTTAAAAGACAAATGAAAAAAATAAGCAATATGACTTGAACAACTTCTTGATAAATAGCAAAACCAATGTTTATTGGCTAGTCTACAAATAATGTAGGCCTACAAAATAGCCTGGATAAATATAGACTGACTGTAACCACCTTTTCTTTTGCAACCTAAAAAAGTTCAGTTCAGCATGTTTTTAGGTTCATGACTACAGACATACTCGTAACAGTTAATTAATTAAATTAAAACACAAGACCATTGACATTGTCCCTAAAAAGTGTACTTTAAAATATGTATTCAAACATAATCCATAATAAGCCACTGCAAATGTATACAAAACCCTAAACATAACATTACACAACTTACCCAGTGCTGTCTAATATTTCCAATAAAAAATTTACCTTTTAATTCCAACAAATAATTTCCAAATAATCATTTCTATTCCACAAATAATTTAAAGGAAAAGTGATTAAACTGGTAGTTAGTTACCAGTAGAACATTAGGCACACCCTGCCTCACCCCCGTTGTCTATTACAAAGACTTTTTTTCCCCTTCACTATAAGTCTGTTTATTTTGGGCAAATAATAAAATGACACTAGCATCAGTTGAAATTGTGTTTCCATTTTAGCCCTGGGTTCCAAGGTATCCAATATGCAATGGTATAAGATTGTTAAATTAAAAATGACATTTGGTTTTGGTGTGTCAATCAGTTGGTAATTTTTTATTAAGCAATCATATCAATTAGTCTATGATAAAAAACAACAACAACTCATTTATACAAAACTTTCTTAAAACAAATGTCATTAAAATCTCTTTTAAAAAGTTGAAAGGCTTCAGGCCACCCCGTCCAGCTTGAGTGTCCAGGCTTCAGCGGGTGAGAAAGGCAGATCAGGCAGGAGAATTATCAGTCCTGTTGATTTCAGAGGAGCCCATTTCAAAGGCCCAGGATTCCCCAACAAAGTCACCTGAACAGAGTTGCAAAAGATAATTAATTGATGTCTTACCCCCCCCCCAAAAAAGTATTTTGTTCCTAAATTCGAACTAATTTATAAATATTTACCACTGTGCTGTCGGAGGTTTTGGGCATAGAAAGCTTAAAGGAGTTTTGCATGGGATTGGAGGTGAAGATCGCATACACAGTGCTGGTGTTTTTTGAAGTATACCTGGAATAAAAAAAAATAAAAAATGAAAACAAAAATGAGTGGGCTAATTAAGTCCAAACCAACATTCCAGAAACAGTGAGAGAAGGAAAAGACTATAGTTGACTCAAAGAAATCCAGGCTATTTATATAGACCAAGAAGAATTCAAATCCTTAATGACAATCATATGATCGGTTTACTGACATGTCAACACAAACATTTGCCCTGAAAATATTTGACATCTACAGCCTTCCATCTGGAGCGTTGGAATGATGAAAACTGAGGAGCAAGGGCCACACAATATAAACCATATCTGCTTAGCTCATGAATATTAATTAAGTGAGAATAAGTACACAGTAGTTCACAGTTGGAGCTTCTGAAAGTTTTTTAAAGGAACTGTGAGGAATATAAAGATAAGAGGAAGTTTAAAAACATCAACTCACCAGGCAAGAACAGTAGCATTCTCAGCCTGAACTCTCCAAGGTTTAGTTCCATAGATGGCTTCACCGTTGATCTTCAGCCAAACTCCAATTCCTCTGAGACGCTCCTCAAAGACAGGTGCGATCACGCCGTCTGCTGTGGGTCCCACATTCAACAGGTAATTCCCCCCTAAGGCCACGGTGTAGACCAGGTCCTGCGGTCACAACATATGAGAGGTTAAAAACTTACTTGACTCATTAGACACCACATGAACTTTCATACAATTTTGTGTCCATGTTTCATTCATATACATTATTTTTAATGCAGGAATCTAGTAATATCATCTGAGGGAAGCACTTTTGCTCAATAGCAACACATCGCACCTTTATGATGGATGGTAGATCCATCAGTTCGGTTAGTTTCATATTTCGGCGATACCCCCATGATTTTGTGTCCACTGACTGACATTTCTCCCACTTGTGATTGGGCAGCTGTCCAGGAGTGAACTTGTCAGCACAGTTGAAATAACCTCCATGTTTACAGTAACAGCCATTCCCCCATCTGTCATTGGTCACCACCACATCCTGTAAGGAGCACAATAATGCAGTCATTATGATCAGAATTACTATTTGAGACCGTTCTAAAATAAGAATGGCATGAAGTGATAATCTCACTTTGACCGGACTGTCGTTGTAGAGCCAGGCGAGGAATTCTGTAGAGTTCCAATAAGTGTCAGGTGCTTCCCAGTCCCCATCTGACCAAATCAAGTCTGGCTTGTACCTGAGATGTAAAAAAATAAAAAATTATTCACCAATGAACGGATTCATAAATGTAAAACCATATACAATATGTAGGCTGTAAAGGTTTATCTTTAGACAGACAAATACAACATAACAATCAGGCTTATAAACAATTGTTCTTCCCTCTCCAGCCTGTATCATCACATGACTGATGCAAAAAAAATTACCTGTTGACAAGACTGATGAGTTCTGGCATAGCTTTTTTTGCAACATAATCCTGAGTCTTGAAACCAGCTTCCTTGTCACTCAGATAGATGGGATTGAACCATTCATACAGAGAGTTGTAAAGTCCATAATGCAGAGATCTAATAAAAATGGAAAAGTTACTTTATTAAATTAGGGATACACTTACACAGTTATTGCCAAGGAAAAAAGAGACAGTTCATTGAAAATGTATGGATAAATAAATGTGAATATATAAAAAGATATACCGTAGCATTTGTTGCAATTATCTACACAATACCTCTTTCTTATTGCATTGCCCAAATCTCCAACAAGATCCCTGTGAGGTCCATTATCAACAGAATTCCAATTCCAGGAATATGGGGACCCCCAATTTGTGAAGCCTTCGTGGTGTTTTGATGTGAGCACCACATATCTGAAAATAATAAAAAAAAACAAAATTATAAATATTTAGAATAAACACGCATATTGCATATCGTAAGTACCTACTTTGCTCCTGAAGCTTCGAAGATATCAGCCCACTCGTCAGGATCAAAAAACTGCGCGTGGAAATCAGGTGCGAAGTCCGGGTAGCTGAATCCAGGGGGATAGTTCTTAATCATGAACTGGACATAATCAGATACGTGTGCGCCTCTCCAGTACCACCAGAACCACTCGCTGCCGAACGCGGGCACTGAAAACACCCCCCAGTGAACAAAGATACCGAACTTCACCTCGTCGTACCATTCAGGCAGAGGTCTGGAGTCCAGACTGGCCCAGTCTGGTGTATATCGAGCACCAATTAAGGAGGCGCATGATAGAAGACAAAGAACCAGCGATATCTGACTCAGACTCACACTCACCTGCATGATTTATCACACCTCACAGACGTGAGCGCGCGCGTCTGCTGAGATCAGTAAAAGTGAATTTCTGCCGACTTCCCTTAACACTTCAAATTGGTTATGTGTGTCCCTTAACACACATAACCAAAAACAAGAACAACCAGTTTCTATTTCCTGGTTTATCATATGACATTACACATGGGACAAAACCCATGACTTACCTGCTAAATGGGCAGTTTGGGCGCATGCAAAATACATACACGCCTCATTGGCCGCTGGATCGTACGTCAACAGCGCCGCCATATTGGTCCGGCCAACTTGCCATAACTCTCATAAGTGGATTGAAGAAAATATCCCTGACTATTTTATATATCTATGGGGACAGGGACCGCAATTAACAGTTGTTCCCGATTCTTATGTTTTTATAAGTTTTTGTATATTTTTGATTCACTAAAATAAACAGGCTAATAAGAGTCATCTGCTCAGGAATCAGACTACACTAGTAAAAAGACAAGGGTTCCAAACTTCCCATCAGTACTGATCAATACACTGTAAATGTTTTCTTTTATAAAGAAGATATTTTAATTGCTTTCACAAAAACAAAATGTAATAAAAAAAAAAAAACAAGCATTTTGACTTTCATAACTTCTTGGCAAATAACAAAGGTAATTATCTAATAAAACAAGTGAATTGACAAGACCACTGAAACAGTCCCTGAAAAGTGTTTAAAGCAGATCACTTTAAAGCATAAAATATTTATTCACACAACTGCCACAACACATTCAAATCTGTTGTGCCCTCATTGTCATACAGCAAAATGTTCATAATCCACAATTAGCTACTGTAGATTTGTACTAAACCCAAACATAATGTTTCAAAGCCTTCCCAGCTGTGTAATGTTTCGAATACAAATTAATCTTTTCATTTCACCAAATAATTAACCGTCTTTTCTAATCCACAAAAATATATTAAAGAAAGCGACTAAACCGGTAGTTTGTTACCAGTAGAATGTTGGTCACACCCTGCCTCAGGCTATTACTGTGTGTACTTCACAAAGTCAATTTTTTTGGTAAACAAGTGCAACTATGGCAATGAACCTACCATGCCATTCTCCCCAAGCTGCTTTGCAACATTCTGCTTATCATCCTGTCTAGCACTCGCCTCCGCTTCATCCCCTTCCACTATAAACATGGGCCAATCAGAGTCTCTAGCACCCCTCTCCATAGCTTCAGACTGAATGCTGAGGTTCATGGAGGAGGGATCCTCATTAGTTGTAGTAACAAAGGTGCAGCCATCGCAAAGTCCAAAACGCTTCATTCCCTGGGACACAATGCCTGAGAACACTCGACGACAGCCTTTGCAAACAATGGGCCATGTGGAGCGATGGACCTTCAAAACAAAAAATATAGATTTAAACATACTGATACATAAATCGATAAAATAATTGATCACAATCCACCTCAATTTGAACTGGCTTGAATTTTCCTGTATTTTTAATGTAGTGCATTTGTATTAATGCATTTTATCATTCAGCTCTTATCTGCTAAATGCAACTATAGGCATGAAGATATAAAAAAATGATGTATAAAATGTCACCCTGTAATTAGTAAATAAACGAGAGTTCAGTAATAGGATTACTGTGTGCATTTAATATTGACACCTGCTCATGTTCTTACTCTGGCCAGTCTTTAGAACAAAATGAAACAGATTTATAGCAAATTCGACAAATGGGTTAACGGTGTGCAATACTTTTAAGCAATCTTTGGCAGCTCTATAGCTACACATTCAAATATTCCTCAGGGCTTATGAAGACTTACAGAAATTGCATGAGTGCGAAGATGTTCTTGTCGTGTGAAGCGTTTGCCGCACACCTCACAAGGATACGGCCTTTCTCCTGTGTGGCAGCGAATGTGCCTTTTCAAAATGCCCTTCTGTTTGGCTGTATATGGGCAGAACGGACATTTGTGTAGTCTCCCTGTGTAAACACACATATAAATTACGACACAAATCAAAAATGATTGTGTTACTGTAGCAATTTTATCCAGCATCCCTCACCTGGATCATCCCCATACCAGTCATTCTGAATCTCCATCCCACAGGGGACCGCAGGACCAAGTACATCATCACCACGGCCGAACCCAACGTACCCCAAACTCTGGGAATAGTGTTCATCCCGGTTAGGGTTCATCCCCCCTCTGTACAGCACATCTGGAAACTGCTTCATAGGACAGTTAGCAAATGATACAGAGGAGCGCTCAGTGCTTGGAGCCGGGCTAGTGTTACCCGTTCTCTCTCCATCGTGATTTGGGCCTTGATAAAGAGTCGTTTCTTTGGATTCCCGTGAAGATTCGCCCTCTTCATCAGGGTCATACTCTATTTTGGGGTGCACCAACCCCAGAAGCAGACCTGGGGTGGATGAGTTGACTAAATCCGGGCCTGGACTGACCTTCAGTGGAGCATTCATGGGGTGATGGTTGAGAAATGCTCCTTGAGAGTTTTCGCTTTCTGAGTCTTTACTACTGGTGGCCGCTGGTGTGCAGATAGCAGCCGTTGGGGCATCATCAGGGCTGAGGGCTTCGGTGACCTGACAGGTCCTTTGGTCGGCTTCGGAAGTGGATGCCACAGGGGCACTGGTGACTGAAACTGGGGTTGCACAATGATCCAAACCCTCCCGGTCCTTGTTTCTCTCCCTCTCCCTGTTACAGATCTCCAGGGATGATTTAATGTAGCCCTTACAAAAGTTCACCACATCGGTCATCTGCAGGTAGCTAGCAGCTGACATTATTTCAATGACATTTTCGCTGCGCAGGTCCAGGTGACCCGAATACAAAAAGTCCAGGATGAAGGAGAACGCCTCGGCTGTGACGATGTCCAGAGAGGCCGTGCTGTGTCGCTGGCCATTGTCTTTCAGGTAATGCACCAGCAAAGCCCGAAAATAACCACTGCTGGCGAAGAGAATATTACGATGTGCTTTGAAAACACGTCCCTCTACTATGATGCTGCAGTCACAGAAGAAGTCCCTCTTACGCTGTTCGTTCAGCTCAGTCAAGAGCCTGGACAGATAGGAAGGAACCTCCATATTCACCGTAGGACAGCCATTCGTTTCTCTGGCAGGGTAGAAGTTAAAAAATAAATCAATGAATCATGAGAAAGATATCCTATGAAATAATTGCATATTCTCAAACTCTTATATAAGCTTCACTAACCGATAAAATAGGGTGAAGAGACGTCCCCGTTTTTTGTCACACATCTAAACTAGTTGAGTGGAAGTAAATAATAATAAAATAATAATAATCATTAACTAAAGTCTACTAACACTTGCAACAATTACATTTGCAAAAAGCACATAATTAGTACTTTGAGCCTAAAATATAAAATGATAAGCCCAATTAAAGACCTATTTCCAAAAAGCATAAAATAATATCTTATAAGGTAAAAAGGTATATTCACAGTTAAATTAATACATAATCATATTTAGTTTTGTTACGCATTTAAGTAATTTTCGTAATATTTCTTAATGCTTTGTGTGTGTGTGTGTGTGTGTGTGTGTGTGTGTGTGTGTGTGTGTGTGTGTGTGTGTGTGTGTGTGTGTGTGTGTGTGTGTGTGTGTGTACTGCTTGCTTTTGTAATGGTTACTATAACAATTTTTTATAGTGTGATTTTTGGTAAATTGTACAACCAGTTACGGTCAGTTTGACCTGCAAACATCATAATAATTGTATATGGATTTTTTTTAAATATATATATAAAATAAATAACTATAAAAAAAAACGATTGTCCCAGTTTTAAATTCATAGATAATTTTTTGTAAGATTTCACTGATATCTTGACCACTGAACAACGAAACTAATCAACTAGAATGAAATGCATACTGACTATCATACCATTGTCACACTGTTAAATTAATGCACAATTCACCATAAGGTGAGATATTTAAGCTGGGATATTTAAACAGACAATCGAATCACTGTCACAATAATATCAAAAATTGACCAAATCGAGCTCGTGCTACACATCAATGGTTATAATTCACGAATAACAAAATGCTATTTTACCATATGTTGTGTTTTACAGCAATGGAGTTAAGTAATAACCGAATTATGGGAAGCAATCCGTGCGTGCACACGGAACAACAAGTATTTAATTTTTTTAAATATATTTGATGCTAAAAACTGAATTTTAGACAATAGTGATTTAAAAAAAAAAATACTTACATTCAAGTGTATGTTTTGTTTTTGTTCATGATGGTCTTTTAAAAATGTCTCCCTGACGAGCTGCTTCCTGATTTCTACGTTATACTTCCTGTCGCTGCCATAGTAGCGGGCGGAGTAAGGCGGAGTAACCCCGAAAACGCCCCCTATCCCCTATATAGTGCAGTGCACTACTTTAGGTGTCAGCCACTTATTTACACCAGAGAATGTCTATTACACTCTAAAAGCACTCTGATTTAGACTGTACAACCGAAGAGAGGACTGACGAACTGAAAGAGAGATAGTTTGAAGCTCCGTTATGGAGTCATTCCCATATATGCCATGCTGATTATAGTATTTCTTTCTTTATTTTAATTTTTTTGTCGTCATGACTCATTACTTCATTCAAATATATTGAAATAGAGAGACTGTTAATTTATCATAATTTTAATTTAAATTAAATTAAATTAAATAGATAAATGAATTGTGGACTTTTTTGGCATTAACTCTTAAGCTTAAGGTTACTTTCTTCATCAATTCACAGGAAGAATTTATAATTTGGTGGATGAAACATGGGTAAAAATATTCAGTAATCACTTAGCTTAGCTATTATAGCTATATTTTCCTGTCTTCTCTTTCACTCTCAAACCTGACGCGTGTCAATTTACTGGGCTAAAAAATGTCTGATTGGAGTTGTTTGTGATATCAGACACCACTGCATTGGTGGATTTTTTATGCATTTTAACACTAGAAGTCCCAGAGATTTGGAACTGTTCTCTCAAAATTATTACCTTCGTCGCCTGACCTGACCGCAATAGGAGGAAGAAAATAGTCAATGGGTGCAGTCAGCATTCTTTAATATATCTTCTTTTGTGATCAACTGAAGATAGAAACTCGTACAGGTTTGGATCAACATGAGGGGTGAATAAATAAAATACATTTTTAGGTGAACTATCCCTTTAAAAATAAGGTGGATAGCTACTATGAAAAAGGGGCAATGAAGAAAGTGCAATTACCACTATCACCAGACGAGGGAGCAAAATCCCTGAAACAGTTGGTATTGTCAAAAGATTCAACAAGTGCTAATTTACAGCACTGTTACACAGCTGACAGGGTGATGAACAGCGCATTCATGAGAAGTAGTTTATTTTTCAGCATAGTGGTCGACCACCATTGTGAGACAAGATGACAAACTCACATGTGCTCTGAAATAGATCCTGCTCTGAGTGAGGACTGATGTCTTCACAATGCCCAAATCCTAACATGTCCGTACTGCCAGCTCATGTCAGATCATGTGCCTACCCTCATTGTCTGCAATGGAATGTGTGTTTATTTGCTCTCTTTAGCCTGAAAATAGCTGTTTTTTAACATTTGGATCGAGATAAAACAAACATGCAGTTCCTGCAGGCTGCACCGCACCCATGCATCACAATCCACAGCGCTCGAAAGTGATTTTTAACACTGATGGGTCACCGGGTGAGTTATTTGTTTGCAGAATTTTCCCATGGTAAACCCACAGAACACAAAGGCTTCATGGTGGCCCCTGTAAACCGCAGGGTAGGCGAGTGGACATAAGCCGCCATACACCCTCTTTTGAAAATGAAATTTATAGCACCTCATAAAACTCTATTCATCCTTATAATTCCTATACAAGCTAGAGAGTTGTCCCTGAACCCTGTAAACTTGAAACTATATACGCCTAAATCAAATGCGGATGCTCCTGCTTCAAAATGGAGTGTTCCCCCCAAAAGAACCAAAAATGAGTGCATTTGATTCGCCGCTTTTGGATTTTTCCAAAAATATGGAAGGGGACTTTTGTTTTTGACGTTTTCAGATATCCTATATCTGAAAATACAAGAAAATATTAAGTTGCATTCTTCAATCTTAATGTAAAACCACCCTATAGGATTTCTGAAAACGGCAAAAACAAAAGTCCCCAGCCATATTTATAAAAAATCCCAAAACTTAATATTTTCTTAACATCATGCGAGGAGACAGATGCAGTGCAATAGTGCAATAGTGTGTTGTTTCAAAAATAAGGCTGCTTAAAAATCTGCTGTGCAATCACAAAAAAATATTACATTTCAAAATATATTAGAATGCAAAACTGTTATTTTAAATTTGTATAACTTTTTATAATATTGCATAATTATATATATGGAGTATGACATTTCCTGGCCAGTGACTGCAATGAACTACTGTTATATGACAACAAAAATTCTTAAAATTTATTTTCTTTTGGGGTCTATTAAAAAAATAATAGCATATGGGTTTTGAACAATCTAATAATATATATTACTATAAAATATAATAATGATATTTTCTTTTCAGGGTAAACTATTCCATTAACCATGCCTCAGTTTTGTCAGTGAAACACATTTATTATATTATGACATGTACAGTATAATCTGTGTCTGCTGTAAGGCTTTAAACTCTATTCATCCTTATAATTCCTATATACAAACCAGAGTGTTTAAACTTTAAACTCCCCTAAATCAAATGCTGATGCTCCTGCTTCAAGATGGAGCGCTCCCCCCCCCCCAAAAGAGCCAAAATAAGTGCTTTGATTCACCACTTTTGGATGTGTCATAAATATGGTGGACCTTTGTTTTTTGCCATTCTCAGATCTCCTAAGGTGCTCCTACACATTAAGATTGAAGAATGCAAGTGAAAATGTTCCTGTCATCATATGCGAGGAGACAGACAGTGCGGGTGCGATGGCGTGTTTTGGGACTGAGCGGGGCAAAGAGCTGCTTTTTCCCAGGCGTAGATGCACACCACTGGGATATTTAGAGCCACAGAAGAGCTCTGATTAAAGAGAGAGACAATGGGGAGAGATTGCCATGACATGGTGGCATTTTCCATTCCCGAGCTCTGCCTCTCATGGACGCAAAAACTGCGCCGTGAAACGTTTGAATTATCGCAGAATGTGAGGAATTTGTTTTGAGGCACCAGCGCAGACCCCTCGCACACTGATCACAAGATCTGACACAGAGCCTTGACTGTCTCTTTTGTGTGCGTGCGTGTTGTGGGCGGGTAGGTGGGTGTGTTTGTTTGAGGTGGAACGGTCATAATACACCACAAAGTGTCTGGAGGATCTAGACATCAGATGGGGGGTGTAGTTGGGGGTCTTGGTGAAATGATACCAATTTTGGGGGCCTTAATAGGACCGGCGCCCCTCTGCAGTCTGAAGACACCACTCTCCTCTGTGGTCAGAAAGGAAATCTCGTCTCTCTGTAATTACAACTTAATGTCCTTGTGTCATTCAGAGACGATGTCTCATTGTGCCCTGCGCGTCTTCTTTTTCTCTCCCAGGCCGGCGACTGCCAGAATTAAACATGTCAGCCTTTTTATTATCATTTTATTTGAGGCAAAGGAGAGTAATAATTGCTGTCGCTATAACCACATGCTTCCGGCCACAAGCAGAGCTTTGTAGATCTGCAGCACTCATTGCCTTCCTTCTCATTCCTCTGTTTATTTAAGGAATAGTTCACCCAAAAACAAAAACAAATTCAATTTTCATTATGTATTTTTATTCTATTATTATTATTTTAAATATTTATTCACAGGAATAAATTACATTTTAAAATAGATCATATATAAACAGTTATTTTAAAACTGTAATAATAATATTATGTGTGTGTGTGTGTGTGTGTGTGTGTGTGTGTGTGTGTGTGTGTGTGTGTGTGTGTGTGTGTGTGTGTAGTAACTGATTATATGTAATCAGATTCCAAAAATGAAGTACTTGTAATTAGATTAGATTATGTTGTAAAATGCTCATAATCAGATTATATTAACTTTTTCATGATTAAATTATTTACACGATGGCAATAATAATTTATTTATAATTTATTGATTTTCCCCAATTAATCTTTTTTTCATCTTTTATATTTTTCATTAAGCCTACCATGTTTATACATTCGGAAAGTTAAGTATGCATGCTTTTTGGAAGCTTACGAACCCATAGTTAGGTCAAAAGTAATCTAAAAGTGTGTGTGTGTGTGTGTGTGTGTGTGTGTGTGTGTGTGTGTGTGTGTGTGTGTGTGTGTGTGTGTGTGTGTGTGTGTGTGTGTGTGTGTGTGTGTGTGTGTGTACAAAAAACATAAAAAATTCTTATTTTATGTTCCAATAAAAAACATTTAAAAACAAATTGTAATATATAAATATATATAATAACATGATTTTAATTTCTGGTTCAACTATTCTGTTAATTACACCACAGTTCTGTCAATGAAACAGCTTTGATAGAGAATGATTGTTTTATGATTTATGAATGCATGATAATCTGTCTGCTGCAAGGCAAGGATTTAGTTTGTGTTGATGTGGAGTGCGTGACAATGGTCTTCGCTTGCATCTGTGTTTCTGTTTGTGTCTGTGTGGTTTGGATACGTCTGTGTCCATCCCAATGTGTGTTTGCTCTGCCCAAGAGAGTGTGTGACTGCACGCTGTTGTTTGGGATTCTGCCGCCACTACCTACAGGCCGGCCGTCGCTCGGCTGCTCCGGGCTGTAATGACAGGGCCGACTGGTTGTAATTAAGTTCAAACATAGCAGCGTGGTGGACAGAGCTGGAGGCCTGCAGCCCTCAATATCATCCAGGCTGACCACAGACTGACAGCTCTCCAACACCCACCAAACACTGAAACTACATGCTGAGCTAATCCTGAACTAAAAGGCAGACTAAAGCCATTTAAATTGAGTTTACATGTAGGCTACATCAAGACTCTGATAATAACTGCGCATACATTACCTTTTGAAACTGTCTGTTTTTCTCAGTTGACAGTGGATTTGAAATGGTCTGTTTATTCTGACATTAAAGGGGTGGTATAATGCCCCTTTTTACAATATGTAATATAAATGACTGTTGTCCCCAGAGTGTGTATGTGAAGTTTTAGCTCAAGATAATTTTTTACAGCATGTTAAAACTGTCCCTTTTTGAGGGTCAGTAAAAACGTGTCGTTTCGTGTGTGTCCCTTTAAATGCAAATGAGCTGCTGCTCCCCGCACAGAGGGCGGAGCTTCAAGAGCTCGAGTGTGTTAGCAGCTCCGATTACCTCACACAGACAAGCACTTTTCTGCATTTTATGTTTAAACTGGAGTCAGACAATGATGGAGAGACTCAAGAAGCAACATGTAGAATGCAACAGGACGTTTATGAATGGTTAGTTGATGAATTTATGTTGCTGATGTGGAGTTAACTATCTTCAATTAGCACGATAATCTATAAAATTGCTCGTGTGGGAACTGTTGTAAGATGTCTACAGAGTGACATGCTATTGCACGTGTGTTATGTACTGTATTGCATGTGAAAAGACGAATGCGACAGCTCGAGCAGACTCACAAATGTGCTCGATTACAATAACTCTTCCTCTTCTCAACATGGACTGCGTATGTAGTCTAACTTTTATGTAAATTTTAGGGTTAGGTTTGTTGTAGTCCTTAAAAAACGATTTCTTTAAAAGCAAATATCTTCCTTTGCTTTGAACTTTGAGCGTTGTAACTTTGCAGACGTTGTTTATGCTCAAAAAGCAACATTACACACTAACTAGAGTTAGTAAAGTGAAATCATAATCAACCACCCCTTTATAAAGTAAACAGATATGCACAAGACATGCACATATAGAATAAGCTACCAAATAAGCCATTCCAGTAATCAACTATACTCAGAGAAAGATTGTTGTGGTTTGGTTTGTGATTGGCTGTTCATCAGTCCCAAACTGAACAACTAGTGCTAGCTTTCAGTTAGAATCTCTAGCTGATTATGTCAGGCGTAAATGAACATTAGCCCATCCTTTCAACAACACCTCCTGTCCTGAACACATAATCCTCTTCTTCTTGGAAAGCTAAACTTAGCTCTCTTTGGAATGCTATGACAGGTTTTCCAATGCAAAGTATTAGTACCATACATCTCAGATAAATGTCCACGTGTTTTGGTAAATTTTTTTGCTTTAGAAGCAACTTCAAAAGGTAAAATCAAAACGCAGGATACATTCACATTCTTTATTATAAAATCTATCCAATTTTAAGTTTTGTTAACACATCATTTCTTCAAATAATTTATACATGGGCCAATATACCTCATAATTAAAATTACATTTATTTATTAAATTTAAATTGATAAATGTCATAAAAAATGCAACTGTTATTGACATAAAAAAATTGCTAAAATTTTGATTTAGAATATGATTTAAAAGGATCTCCTAATCCTGCTGAAAATACAAGCTTCCAGGCTGTTTTATGATTGTAAGAGTTGGTCTAGCTGCTAATTTAACTTGTGAGTCTGTCTCTCTGATGAAGCTGGTTGACCAAGCAATGGTTAAGCATGGTCTTTCCATAGGCGTTAATAGCACAATGTTCATTGCGGCAGACAAATAGTTTTGTGAATAATGAGTGTTATATAGAAAAGTTTGCAATGTGAATTAATGTTAATACTCTTGGTCCTGCCAACCTGATATCTTGAGAAAACAACTAGGCCTATTTTACGAAGTGAGGATTTCATATGAATTTATTCCATGTGATTTGAATTGACACCACGTGTCCGCCCCAATTCGCCAAAACATTTCAAATGTCAGCTAATTTAGCATAGTTTTAACTAGATTGCGAGTAAAAGAAGGGGCTGTTTACACGACACCATTTTCAATCAAAAAGATAGTACTTTTTATATGTTTTGGCCTCTCATTTACACGACAACAACGTTTTGGGGACCTGAAAACGCAAACTCAAGTGCAAGTATTTTAAAAAAATTAAAAAAATTGTGAAACCGGTGACATCATGCGAATGCTTATTACGTGTTCAGTCTATAGCCGCGTAGTTTCTTTACAAAGTGACATCTCCAACTACTGGCCTGGCATGCATAATACAGCGTTTTCAATAGTTTTCACGGATCAGTGTGAACGGGGATCATTTTTATAATGGTGTCGTCTGTATGTGAAAAATGTTTTTAGTACATTATTGTCATGTAAACGTACCCTTGGGTTAGGTAAAGTAAATAAGATGCAGGTTTTTGCACTGAAATACTGTGTGTGCAAAAGTTTGGCAAATGTTTAGTGAATTCACCTCTGAGTTGTAAATTACTTGAAAATTTAAACACAAAACCAAGAAGATATTTCAGTTACATAAAACATCCATTTTAACATAAACAGTGGTTGCAAGCGAATACCGAAGAGCATTTAGAGTAACATTGCCAAAACAATGCTGTGGCACTGGCTACGAGCACAAAATAAATTATTCTGACTTTCGTTTCTTCCCCTCCTCTTGCCCAGCTCATAAAAGATGGCGTAGTTCGTGTGATGTGGTTGACGATCTCAGTCAGAATGAACTGATTACCATGGAGCTGCAAATCCTTTGAGTCATGGCACACAGTGACATTCTTTAGACTCTTAAAAATAGAAACACTTCTCTTTTTTTACAGATTTGTTTTTCTCATTCGATGTCTGTGGGGCATCCTCTCTTAGTTTAGAGTCTCGAATCATAACCAGATCTTCTCTCTTTTCTCCACTTTCTCCTTTTCCTTCTGTTGTTGGAGCTTGTTTAATCTAGAGGAGAAAATTGGCTTAGCGTGGGAACGACAGAATTCTTTGGGGATAGGTTTTGTTGTTTTTGAGTGTCCCCCCCCCCTTTTTCAAGTCAGAAAAAGTATGAGCTTGTGCCAAAACCTCATAAAGTAAGATAAAAAAAAAAAATGAGAGAGGCAGGCCACAACACCATGACAAAGATAGGGCCTGCCTACCGCTCAAGAGCTTTACAAATGACAATCTTTTGGTGGAATAAAGAGAGATGGAGCAAGAACGAGAGGGAGGAGGACGACATTTGGAGGGAGAAGAAAAAAAGGGAAAGAAATGTGGATGGGTTGGGGGGAGAAGGGGAGGAAACATTCCCCTGGCCACATTAAAGACAAAAAAAAGAAAACAAACAGAAAAACATGTCTGACATGAAGACGCTGGTTTCTGTGGCGACAGACAATGGCTGCTTGTGGCCTAGTGAGGCCTACCCGGCCCGTCTGGGCACCGGCACCAGCGAGAGTTACCGCAGTCAGGCCCGCTATCGGGGGCTCGGCGCTGTGGGAAAACAGCTTGAAAGGGACCTCGCTCTTAGCCACAAAGGGCCCTTTCTGCTTCCTCTTGTTGGCTTTTGCCCTTCTTATTTATCTTTTGGGAGCCGGATGAGGCGGGCATGACTGCGTGAGTAAACAGTGTTGCTGTCTTCCTCTGGCAGAGATGGAGGGTGGAGGCCGCTTTACACGCTGCCTGAAATCGTAGGCCTTTTGATAGCAGGAGACGCCGGCTGTCGCTCTGTCATCATGAACGTGTAAATCATGGTAACACGACCTTTCACTGACTGGATGGGACCAATGCTACTACATTTTTTGCAGCACATACATGCATAGTTAGTTACATAACTTTGGTCACACTTAAGCCTTGTTCAGACTGTCAGTCAAAATCCGATTTTGTGCGTATCCGATTGAAATCCGATCAGATTTAGCAAGCGTGAACGACAAAAAATCACATGAAATGCATTTTTTACAAATTCCTTTCGAGCTACATTCATATGAGGCTTGAAATCCAAAACGCATTTCTAGAAATCCATTGCAGTCTGACTGCTCTGATTGGATTTCGCGTGGTTTACTTTCTCACGCCACGTAAAATGTAAATGTCAGACGCTGTTATATAGGAAACATGCTGAAAGTTGCTGTAGACACAAGGTTGTGTTGTGCCGGACGAGCAGAAAATGACAATATAACGGTGACGTGTTTTGAGTCGATGTTTAAAGCCGCTGAAACAGCCTCCTACATTTCTGCCAATGCCTTATAAGTCGCAGTAGCTACTTTGTCATGTTGTAAATAACATCTGTATTGCAAACCCCTCCATGTTGCGGTTGTTGTTGTTGTTTTTGGCATATACCTACCAATATAACGTCATTGCCATAGAAACCAATGCCGATATTCCGGAAAACGAAAGAGTGGCATGGGACACACAAATTGAATCTGAAAAGTTGCAATACACAATGTGGACGTCAATGATTTTAGATCAGATTCCAATCGGATACACAAATAATCGGATTTGGACTGACAGTGTGAACGTAGCCTAAGTGTACCGTCCAGTGTTGTTATTGTTAACTGAAATGAAAATGATCAGAAATCATTATCATTAATTGAAATACAGCTGAAATAAAACAAATGATAAAAAAAAAAACTCAAACTTAAAAAAACGTAAATTAGAAATGTTGCCTTGGCAACTAAAAATGTGTAAGTTAAAGTGAAATAAAAATAGCCTAAAATAAAGCTAAATAGAAATGTTACAAATATAAAAAATAACATATAGTACAAATTAGTACAAAATTGCAAAAACTATTGCTATAAATAAAAATATAAAATTAAAAGAAAGGAAAAAAGGACAAATAAAAATACAAAGTGTCATATGACAAATGTGCAACAACCCAGCAAACTGATAATGAAATGTATTTAACAGAACCATAGAGACCATAGATAGACCATAGAGATGCGCAATCACAGAAACATGGAGCACAGAAACTTCTTGTCAGCGCTGCCCCGTGACTTTTATTAATAAAATAACTTTGCTACTGAATTGCTGTTATATTACTCAGCAAGGAGGTTGTAACATTGCTGTTTTTGAAGTAATTAAACTCACAGCTTCATTGCTAGTAGAGAGAAGCTGCACAGAAGCAGGTAATTCCAGCCCGATCTCACGGGAAAACGTAAAAATTATCCGAAGTGGCTTATTCGTACGAATTCATACGACCTGACTCGTACGAATTAGTACGATTTTTGCAAAATCGTACATATTTTACGAATTGGCCAATTCGTATGAATTCATACGAATGACCTACCCCTGACCCCGCCCCTAAACCTACCCATCACGTGGGTTTAGACAATTCGTACAAATTCGTACGAGTGAGGTCGTACGAATTAGTACGAATTAGCCAACTTTTTATCATTCGTACGAATTCGTACGAATTGGTCGTGAGATAGCGTTGGGTAATTCACACAAACATATCTTTCTCTCTCGACAGACTAGTTCATTCAAATAAATGTTTTAATTAAATCAAATAAATGTAGTCTTAACGCACTGCTTTATCTCTACAGTATTTCTGATTTAATGTGGAGAGACCCTCACAGTCAAATTTAGTGCTGCAAAAAACATTAACAGCTTTAACTTGGCAAAATGACCATGGTTAAGCGGGATAATCCATGACTAGCAGTGCATTAAATCATTTGAATGCACTATGCGGAGGTTCTTTGCCTCAACGTCATGCATTAAAATCATAATGCACAGCCATGGATAATCCCTTACTTGTATAAAGAATAAGTAGGCTACATAATGAAAAAAATAAATAATTAAAACATAGTTATAAAAACTTTAAATCTACAAAGAGATGAATGAATTTTCATGTGATTGCAAGCATACCGTAGAGGCTCCGCCTCAATACCACGATCAAGTTGTGACATGTGTCATGCATTCAGGGCATTTGTTCTTGAGGACACATGTCCATGAATATACACAGATTCATGCAATGCGACCTGTGTCATTTGTGGGCTTTAAAGTGGGCAGGCCTCAGTGTCTGGCATTCCTCTCGTGGCTGGAGGAGAGATAAGTCCCTGTGGGATTTGCCAGCGCTTGCAGTGGGGCCTCAGCTCTCTAACACTCAGAGAGCCAAATGAAAAGGAACATCAAAACACGGGCTGATTTTGGGGTCAGCCGCTGAGATTTACACATAAAGGGAGGAAAGTCGTGCAAGATGTGGTAGAGCATGTGGGCGTGTGGGTGTGTGTGTGTCAGCATGAATTAATACACGATTACCGCTTGAGGAAGAGCTTGTGAGTTTGGCTGCTGTCATTTGGCAGTAACATTTAATATGCAAGTTGCACATTAACTTGCGTGTGTGTGTGCGTGTGTGTTTGTGCGTGTGACTCCGACTCGACTGTATGTGAAAAACGGAAAGCAGGCGGTTGTGTGTGTGTGTGTGTGTGTGCATGCTCTTCTTTCTATGAGAGAATCGTAAAAATATGAGCTTGTTAATTTCAATTGTGGAGCTGTTCTTGTTGTGGTGAAGAGGGAGGGCTTTGCAAAAGCACTGAAGTGGCCAACCAAGAGCGTAAGAAGCCGCTTTGCTCAATACCAGCGTTCGCTTTGTTCTCTGGCTCTTGTTCTCAGTTTCCCCCCTTCAAACTATTTTTACAGATCAACTTATTTATTTACTTAATTCCCCCTGTTGCTCTCATCCATTTTCCACTGTGATTTTCCCCCCTTAATTTGTCATCAGTGGAGGAAGTGTGCCATGACAAAGATCAAAAACCAAGAGGAAGAGGAGGAGAAAGGGGGAGAAGCGAAGGATGCAGAAAAATCTTGAAAAAGAAAAGTAATCAGAACGGAGAATGAGAAGAAAGCTCAGCTTTGAAGCGGGTGGACAACAAAAATAACAGCAGAGACACGGCGAAAGGCCCCGATTTTCTCTCGAGCTCCTTTCTTCTTGCTTTCTGGAAATGAGATCCAGACCCGAATAAAAGAGGGATTGGTAATGAAAGGAGATGGAGTCGGGGGAGGATGGAGGGATAAAGGGATCTCTTACACTCATTTTGACTCACACATCAAACCATAAGCCTCCCGCGACGGTCAAATGCCACACGTCCGCTCTCTGCTAATTGCTGCCACCATCCATCTCTAAAAGAAGGAGGAGAGAGGAGACTTTTGAACAAGAACATGCATTTTATACGGCTCACACCCTGGGAAAACTCATGGACAGACGCACACATGCATGTACAGTGGCCCCAAAAAGTATTTGGACACTTAATTGACACTTAAAAAAAAGCATGCTTTTTTGTAATCATAATAAAATATGAAACCAAATGGCAACCAACTCTTTTTTCAGTGGATGTATGAAGTAATTTTAAACAGGTGTCTTAGCAGTGCTACTAACATTTTTCAGGGTAAAAGTAGAGTTACTGTGTAGTGCAGTTACATTACTGTTTTATTGTGTGGGTTAAGAAATGAATGAAATGTACTCATCTTAAGAGTCTTATGTCAAATTATTCAAGTGAATTGATTCATCCTAAACAGTTCTCTTTGTCTGCTTGCATTGTCGCAACACAGTGAATCAGTTCATTTGGGTATTTCTTTCATATGTAGCATAAAAAAAGTTTGCTTTATTCTAGTGAATAAATCCATCAATGGTTCTCTCTTTGTCGTGTAGCATTGAAAAGTCCAACTGTTGCTTGAACTGTTTCACATGTAAATGAATAAATTGAGATAAATGTCAAAAAAAAAATGAAAAGAATAATCACTGTTTTATGTAAATTAGATTTTATTTTGAGGCTGTATTTGGTATAAATTTACCTTTTTGATACTGTCACCTAATTGAGACTGCTCTTTCATTCAAAACCCCTCATTGTTTTTGTATCAGCAAAATTATGGTTCCCAAATAAATCAAAAATTATATAATTGGACAGTTATATTTAATATTTGAAAAAACATATTGCCCCCCTTGTGAAAAAGTGCACTTTAGTATGATTTAAAAGAGTACTTATTCCAGAAGTAATATACTTTTAAATTTTTTTTTTGGAAATGTGAGCTAAATGTAATGTTTAATCAATAACACACTACAGTTAAAATTACAATCAATCACTTTACGTGTGATTTAGCATGTTGGTCAGAATAAGTGGACTTCTTTAAAGCACGACAAAAGATTATTACAATTATTTTGAATGTACTTAAGAGAGTAAAACTTTTAATCTGACATTATCACAACGTGCACTTTTCAAAAGTGTTCTTACATGAGTTAAGAAGAACTCAAGAAACTGCTCTCTTCAAGTACACTTAAGTGGCCTTTTATTTTATTAATATTATATTGTTTGCAAGAAAAGTTTTTTAAAATATACTTTTAAGATACACTACAAATGCACATTCAATACAATTAAGCACACTTCTTTTTCTCAATGGCCTTTAGGTACAGTAACATCATAGTAGTTAGCTTCTTTTTGTTTGTTACTTATAGCTTACTACTTTTTCAAAACAACAGCTCGACTGGAATTGTAATTAACTTGTAAGCTACAGTTTTAATTAGCTTCCCCAACACTGCCTGGAATAGTTCGTCACTATGAAAATGTTCCACTAACATCTGATAACCCATAAGTGTTCAAACACAGTTTTGTCTTCGTTCTGAACAGCGTATCTGTTGGTTTTTTATTCTTCTTGGGGTCACCCCACCTAGATGTAATTGCATCAGAGAGGCTGCCTGTCCAACACAATTGCACTGGCACGAACATATACACACTTGGAAACTATATAATTGCATACGGCCCCATGGAATCAAAGCAGCAGGCTAACAGGAAGGCAGAGGGTGGGTCGGGTATTGTGTGATGCAGGGCATGCTGCTGCGGCTCTTGGGTCAGTAAGGTACCGTTCCTGACAGCAAACTCCTGCCAGGCGCTTGTAATTCGAATTACCATGGCTACTCTCGCCCTACAGTTTCCCACGGTATAGTGGATGGGGGTGATCACCTCTGTGTGTGCGAGTTTACATGTACGTGCTTAGCACTATATAGTGTGAAGTGAAAAGTTGAGACATGAGAAACCGTGATGCTGTCATCCTTGAGGAGATCCTCTGTTCAGACACTCAGTGGCTAAATCCTCTCTTAACCTCTCTTCATCTCTCCCCAGAGGGCATCAGTTCATGGTCACTATCAGAGCTGCTTTGTCCCTCAGACTCAGGGATGTAACACAGAGACTCAGGGGGAGACTAAGATTAGTGGTCAAGTATGTTTATTAACAGTTGATTCTTTAACGCTTTATTTTGAAGGTCCCTTTTGAACATTCTGTTGACTACAAGTAACTTTGCAACACGTCAACTAACTCTCATTAGAGTATTAGACTGTCAAATATCTTCTAAATCTTTATTTTGATGCTCCACAACAGACATTCTACTGACTATAAGTAACTTTGCAAATACATGTCAACTTATTCTAACCCTAACCCTATGCTAATACTCTACTAACACTCAGTAGACACAGGTGCAATGTTGCTTATAGTCAACAGAATGTGTTAAAGGGACCATCAAAATGAAGTGAAACAGTTGATTCTTAAAGGTGAAGTGGGTAAATCTGTCACTAGCACTAGCAAACAGAATTGCAATAATAACAATAGCTTCGCTAACAGATTGAACAAATAATCCCGCCTCAAACTCTGCTGTGTAGATGCTACAATAAAACAGATTCTGAATGCAATGGTATTTGGATACAAAAAGTATTTGGACACAACCACACTCAAAAAGCACTTTCAGAAACCAGCTGGTGTTGAAGTGATTTTAGTCGATGTATAAAGGCACAGAGTGAATTTTCACAGAGTAACCACATGTAGTTTATAACATTGAGAATGAAGGTTTGAGTGTTCGTGTGAACAATATATGCACTACTGTTTGAAAGTTTGGGATCAATCACTTTTTTTGTTTAATGAAAGACACTTTTATTCAGCAAAGATGCATTAAATTGATCTAAAGTGAAAGTAAATGTATTTATACTGTTGCAAAACATTTCTTTTTCAAATAAATGCAGTTTATTTGAACTTTCTATGCATCAAAGAATCCTGGGGAAAAAAAGTTAAAAGCAGCACAGATGTTTTCAACATTGATGATAATAAGAAAGGTTTCTTGAGCAGCAAATCTCAGCATATTAGAATGATTTCTGAAGGATCATGTGACACTGAAGACTAAAGTAATGATGCTGAAAATTCAGCTTTGACATGACAGGAATAAAACACACATGCTAAAATCTAAATCAAATAGAATGTGTCCAAGTACTTTAAATTCAGATGTATTCTTTATTTAATTTAAAGAAAACTATTTTAAATTAAAGAAAGCAGAAGCTCACTTTTTAAGCAAAACATTAAAAAAAAAATGAAGTATGAAACAATAGAGACAATTTCTGGTTGTCAAATGTCAGTGAAACTCAGAACACCTGTGTGAACTACATACACTTAAAATCACTTCCACACCAGTTAGGTAAAAGTAATTGCAAAAATGGCTAGAAAAGTTATAACATAATTTATTTGAAGAGTTGATTTGATATTTTGTATCTAACACTATGACATCCATAGAGCTTTAAGTGTGGCTTAAGTGCCCATATACTTTTTTGGCGCCACTGTATGTGTGCATGTGGGTCGAAATCCAAGACACTATTCCCACAGCGTTCTTCCTATTGTCCTGGGAGAGAGGGAGGCGAACTAATTAAAAAGAGTGGAAGAGAGGAGACAGAGAGAAACAGAGACAGAAGAAAGGAGGGAGGGACAGGGGGTGGGGGGGGGGGGGGGGGGTAAAGATAGAGCAAGATGAGACAGTGGAGAGAAGAGGCTAATTGAAAGGAGAGAAATGACAGAGAGAGAGAAAGAAGGGAGGGCTGATGAGGGGCTGGGAGGGAGGGAGTGTGGGAGGGTAAGGAAGAGGGAGCCAAAACTGGCAACTTTTCCAAAGTGCCCAAGTTCAGTCACTTGTGCTGTTGCAACAGAGAGCAAGAAGACGAGTGTAGCCAGGGTGACCGAGCGGTAAAAAAGACAGGAAAAGTGAGAGAAGACAGAAGAAGGAGGACTGTCATTCTCTGGCTTTAAGTCTAGGGGGTCTAGATATGTCAAAACACGGCTACACATAAACGCAGAAACAAGGACCAGACTTAGTCAGCAAGAGAGGTCTATTAAAAACTCCTAAGCAGCGTGCTTGTGTTGTGGACGGAGGATAGAGGGAGAAATAGAGGAGAAGAAGGTGGAGAGGAAAAAAGGGAAACAGGGAGGGGCGTGCTCGCATTAGAAGGTGGCTGCTTTCCTTACTGTTGCATTTGAAGGACAGAGGAGGAATCCATCATCTGAGATCATCTCGACTGGACCGCACATCTCCATCGCTCCATCGATTCAGCCTCCCCTTGCAGGGATAGAGGTGTGGCGATGAAGAGACCTCATGACTACAGTTCCCCGGACTCGGACACAGACGAACTGATCGATGTCGGACAGGAGGACAGCTACTGGTGAGGACCTGGCGTGTATAATGTGCTCAGTGGCGATGACATATAGCTGTCAGTCGCTCTACATGTAGAGCTCACACTGCTGCTCAGAAAGTATAAACGTGATATTTATGATGAGTTTAAGTTTTATTCGAAATTTCCAAGCGACATCTCTTTACAGTGCCAAAATTGCAGCTTTGATGGTCAAAATGCAAGGTGTTTTTTTGAGAGCTGTATGTTCGACTATACATGGGCGTTCAGGGTTTATCATGCACTCTGCTGTTTATAACAAGATATGAAATGTTTAACATTCATACAACAAGCTATACAAATGCTGTATGTTTTTATTAAATTTGTTGCCATTTGCCATAAGCAATTCTGCTAAATTTAATTTGATTTTTAATGTGTCTTTTACACATTACATGTGTTTACTATACTAGTATTAAATTATGCATAATTACTAGCAACTAACACTAAGCCAAACTTTTTATTTTAAGGTGTCCGTGTTACAATGTAATTATGCATTTAAGTACTGTGTAATAATAATTAACATGTACTTACTATAGGGTTAGGATTAGGATTGGGGTTTAGTTTAGGATTAGTTGCATGTAATTATGCATAATTTATTGTTATTCCTACATTAACTACATGTAACATGTGCATCAAGGACACTAAAATAAGATGTTACCCCAAACTCTAACCCTAAATTTATATAAGGTTATATATGTACTTATTGGTAATTAATATTACTCAGTACTTATTTGTGTAATTACACTATAACAAGGACACCTTAAAATAAAGTGTGACCACAATTTCTTTTTTATTGTGCTATCTATGTTTTTCATGATGCATCAGTATTCAGCCAGGTTTGCTTATTTACATGTTTAAAATAGGAGGATAGATTCTGCATGAGGGGACAGTGAAGACACGTCGAACAAACGTTTGAGAAAACATAAAATTGCTAATATTATTCTACAGAAACCCTCTTGTTGTTGTCCCTCCCTAATTTAAATGGACATTGACACACTGTAGCGCACACCAAGTCACCAGAGCGCAATGACACAGGAGTTTATGTGAGCGGACATGCACGTTGTCAAAATCACAAATAGGGCCACCGTCAAGCAGGGCGGCTGATAGGGGCCCATTACGATCTTATTTGACACTGTTGAGAGGTGTATCTTTCTATTGCTGTGCCACTTACAAGCATAAAGCTCAGCATGCTTTTTGCTTCTCTGTCCGTTTGCCTTTTTCTCTCAGTCATTTCGTCTTTTTGATATTTCAGTAAAGCTGCGGCACAAATCAAGTGCAGACAGAAGACGCACACAGCTGCCATTTGGTCCTTTTGAATTGCGCCCTACCAATCATTTCTCATCTTATTCCCTTTGAAAACTCTCATCCAGAATGCAAAAGCTCTACAGTGTCTATACAAGAGTTTATTCCTGTAACTCATTTTCTTTCCCTGACTCTTTCCCTCTAAACAAACGGAATGTTTGTGAATTAAGCCTCTTAATGTTAAAAGGAGTTACAATAATGTGATATAAAAATAATAGTTATGCGTGAAAGTAAAAGCAAAAACAAACAGTGTCATTCTGCTGGCAGAGCAGAGAGTGCCCATGCAAACCAGATCCACATTGAAGGATAATACTGATGTGCTCAAAGAGCATGCAAAAGCCACTATTTCATTCTGCCCTGCGGATATGTAATCATCATGTCTTTTGAGCTTAAAAAGAAATGCTTTCGTACGACGCGAAAATCATAACATATCTGCCATCTGACAATAATGTCCAAAAACGCGTTAAACCAAAATAATCTTGTTTTCTGTTTACCCCGGCGCTCCCGTGTCTAGCTGTGCCCAAAGACAAATTAGATTGGGTTTGATGATGTGCAACAGCGTTTCTGCGTTGTATTAAGTACAGTAATGACAACAATATGCATTGACATCAAAGCTTTAATCTGTCCCCTTCCCCGCTCGCTCTTTCTCTTGCTCTTGCTCAGCCCTGTCACTGGGTCCATGTCTCCAGGCAGTACCTCACAGATCCTGGCGCGCAAGAAGAGAAGAGGGGTGAGTTTACGTCAATCCAGCTCTGTTTTTCCCCTGTTTGTTCAAGAACAGACCAAATATATCATTCATATATGATCTCTTCTGTAAATGCCTGCAATATGACTCTCTGCAGCAACATGCATTTTTACAGTTTGAGCCCTCTTGTCTGACTTTGATTTGTGTTTTCCTATTTTGACTTGTTATTTTTTCCAAAATCTGATCTTAAGAATGCTGTGACTAGGCCTCGGCCACAAAAATAATTCAGTTAGCAAATGCTTTCCACTGCGAATCGTCGTTCTGTCTTTCAATTGATTCCGCCGGATTCCTCAGATAATTGAGAAGAGGCGCAGGGACAGGATCAACCACAGTCTGTCAGAGCTCAGGAGACTCGTACCCAGTGCCTTCGAGAAACAGGTAAGACGATCAGACTGGCTCAGTTTTGATTTATATTCTCATTTAATGTACAAGCTACTAGTTTTAAAACTAAAATCAAAATTGTAATAAAATCCAGCACCTTCTCCCCTTCTGACCAGGGCTCCTCTAAACTGGAGAAGGCTGAGATTCTTCAGATGACAGTGGATCATCTGAAACTGCTTCATGCGATGGGCGGCAAAGGTGAGAGAAGATATGGAGCAAGAAATTTCAGTTACACTCTATTTCACAGTACGTGTACTTAGTGTGCTTACCTAAGAAAGTACGGGGTAATATAAGGTAACTACAGGGGTTAAGGTTATGGTTTAGGGGGAGGTTCAGAGTTAGTACCTAGTTATTACCCAGTTATTGCAATTACTATAATAAGTGCATAGTATGTACATGTGGACTGTAAAATAAAGTGTTACCGAAATTTCAGAAGCGCTTTCATTACAGTATATTGCTACTATTACTATTGCTCATACTTTAGGTTATGGATTTGAACCTCCCTAACCTCAATTATTCAACTTAAAGGGATAAAAATGAAAATTCTGTCATCATTTACTCACCCTCAAGTTGTTCCAAATCTGTATGAATTTCTTTCTTCTGCTGAACACAAAAATATAACCAAACAATTGATGGATCCCATTTACTTCCATAGTATACTATGGAAGTCAATAGGCCCTGGGCCTTTTTGGTTATCCATATTCTTCAAAATATATTTTTGGGGGATTCAGGGACCCCCAGGGGGTCGGAAAGGACCCCTAGGGTGTTCCTGTGAAATTTCAGAAAGAAAGAAAAATGTCAAATTTGCAGAATTAGATTTTTTTTTCTGCTTTGTAAAGAAATCATTAAGATTAATCACAACGGCCTTATTCTATTCTACAGATACTATTTTAATCTTTTTGTTCTGTTTTATTAAAATATTGTGAAACAAGTTTGTCAAATATTGTGATTTATTACAAAGCTGAATTTTCAGCAATATTACTAGACTTCAGTGTCACATGATCCTTCAGAAATCATTCTAATATACTGATTTGCTGCTCAAGAAATATTTTTTATTATTATCAATGTTGAAAAGTCCTTACATTCACTTTTGATCAATTTAATGCATCCTTGCTGAATAAAAGTAAAAAATCCTTTCCTGACCACAAACTTTTGAAAAGCATTTACAGCTGCTTTTATATTTTAGGAAGGAGTTTCCTCCATCATTATAACTGTGGGTCCTCCTTGGCATCAAAAAGTCTGAAAATTCCTGTTTTATTGTATGTATTTCTCAAACAGAACATTTAAGTGTTCTCTCTCCTAGGCTACTTTGATGCTCGTGCTCTGGCAGTGGACTACAGGACTTTGGGCTTTCGGGAGTGTGTTGGGGAGGTGGTGAGATACCTCAGCTCTCTGGAGGGGGTTGAATCCTCAGACCCCATCGGCGCGCGCCTGGTGTCCCACCTCAGCCACTGCGCCAGTGAGCTGGACCCTGTCCTCCAGAGCTCCACTGCTCTGCCTTTTCCTCCCTGGCCCTGGCCCTCCTTCCCTCAGCTAGCAGCCACCTCGTCTCCAGTCACATCTACCCCCTTTCCCCCAAACGCCCGTCGGGATATGCCCCCCCATGCCGCCACCGCCGCCATGCTCGGCTACCCTACAGCGGCCCTGCGAATGGGATCTTTGGGCACCCAGGGGGCGATAATGAGTCAAGCGCTGACCCCGGTGCGTCGACTGCCCTCTATCCACGGCCATCCTCACAGACTTCAACAGCACTCACCTGACGGACACACAATCCCATCCTCCTCCTCATCTTCCTCCAACTCCTCCCCTCCCCAGATTTCCTTCAGACCCTTTGCCCCTCTGGGGTCTCCAGCCCCAGGTCGCACCTCCAGTAAGTCCGCACAGGCCTGGGGCACAGAAATCGGGGCGTTCTGAATCAGCATTACGGAGAAGTTTGGAGTTTATGACAGTCTGAAAGGACAAATAAATCTTGGTCATTTGAACTTATTTACCACCTTTAAAAGGAACTACAAAGCATTGGACAATTCAAATTAAAATGTTTATTCAGTACCATCTACTATTCCAACTCAGATGACATTTAGAAATAAGAAAAAAAAAGTCTGATTATGTTTACAGAGACAAATAGGAGGGAAATTAAATGGACTGTATAATCCAAGTCAAAATCAAAGGTAAATGCAACTCTCTGAGAGACTAGATGTGATAATTGAAATGCTCAAAGCAATTCTGTGCTTTGAACTTGGATTTTGAGATCCAGATACTGGAATTTTCAAGAACTCTGATCTTTTATCTTTTTTATATTAGTGTATTTGTTTACTCTGTCATTTATACATTAATTTGCTATGGATTCTGACATGATATATCATATTTTTGAGATGGAAATGCTTGAGGAAATTACATAAAGAGAAATGTGCCTTATAAAAAAAGCGTTCCTCTTCTTCTCTTAATTGTGTGTGCAAGTACATTGAGCTTCCAGAAGATGGCAGCACGAGAGCAAATCATTAAAGAAATAGTTCACTTGAAAATTTAAATTCTGTCATCATTTACTCACCCTCAAGTTGTTTCAAACCTGTATGTATTTCATTCTTCTGATGAACACAAAGGAAGATACTTTGAAGAATGTTGGTAACCAGACAGTTGATGGGCCCCATTGACTTCCATTGTAGGGAAAAAAAATACTATGGAAGTCAATTGGGTCCATCAGCTGTCTGATTACCGACATTTTTCAAAATATCTTCTTTTGTGTTCAGCAGAAGAAAGAAATTCATACAGGTTCGAAACAACTTGAGGGTGAGTAAATGACGACAGAATTTTAATTTAAGTGAACTATTCCTTCAAGATTAAAAACAACTGTTTTATTCAATTTTATAGATACTATTTTAATCCTTTTTTTTTTTTTTTTACACTGCGCATAAAATCAATTATTCAGTTGAGGAAAGAACATGTTGTTTTTGTAATATCATGCTTTTCTCACGGTCTACAATATTTTCTCACGATATACACTCCTGTTTCAAAGTTTGGGGTCAGTAAGATTCTTTAATGTTTTTGAAAGAAGCCATATGCTCACCAAGGCAGCATTTGTTTGATCAAAAATAAAGTAAAAACAGTAATATTGTGAAATATTATTATTACAATAAATATTACTTTTCTACTTTATTTGTATTTTAAAATGTAATTTATTCATGTGACAGCGAAGCTACATTTTAAGCAGCCATAACTCCAGTCTTTTGTTCACTTACTTGTGTATTCAAGTACATATATCTACCAGAAGATGGCAGCACTAGAGCAAAATGTGATGATCAACTCTCTCAGGGACATTCTGAATGTATAATTTTGTAAGTTCCCTTTTCCTGAATCAAAAAAAAAAAAATCAATGGAACACTATTAGCAATATATATATATTTTTTCAATTCTATACTGGACACCAACTGAGTTCTTTTATTAGAAAGCCAGTTTAAAAAGTGAGTCAAATATAAAAGAAAGTGCCTACAAAATTTAAAGCAGAGATGTAGCCTGCTGCCTACTCACCATACTAAACTGACTCTTATCTGAAAGACTCCTCTGGGTGCTATAGACTCTAAAGCAAGGTGCCATTTAGAGCATCTGTTTTCTTTAGCTGTCTCCAGAGAGGTTGATGAGAAGAGAACACTGCGGTATAGCGGTCACTCAGACAGTGAAACCATGGTGGCTGCTGGCCCTGATCCTGCAACAGCGAGAGGAAACCAGGAACACTGTGTGCCCTCTCAGTGCCTCTGCCAACCACTCTCCATGCAGGCTGTAATTAGAGTGAAACCAAACTAACTTCAAAACACGCAGGAAATAAAAATCTCTTCGCGCACACATTCTCACACTTACATTCAGGAAACAGACAAATTATAAGGGATATTATCGTAAAATAAACCCTGACAGGTTTATCAGGAGCCGCCGCAGAACGGAGAGTAACAGCTGACTGTGAACGTCCTACTCACTAAATAAATAGCTACGTGGACATGAAATAATGATTTGAGTTGTATTTTAATCTTAAAGTGTCTGCCAATAGTACAAATAGCACAAACAAATCTGCCTAGCAACAAAGACGAATATAGCAACAGTAATAAATAGCCTACTGAAGTCATTTGAGGTCATTTTCTCTAAACAAGAACAAAGACGCAAGATGGCGCAGTCTGAAACAGGAAAGCGATTCCACCACGTCTCGGAAAACACTTAAAGGGTAACGCTTGCCAAAATGCAACCTAGGGTCTTTTTGTTAACCTTCCCGAGGCAAACTTTCGTTTAAAAGCATAATTAGAATGGAAACGCCACTTTTAAGTTTGACCGTATTTTCGTTTTCGGTCAAATTTTGAATGGCATCATAAATCGCTATTTTTAAAACACTAAGAAGGCTCGACACAACATGAAACTTTGCTCGAAGTATCACCAGGGGCTCTACCCGGATGAATGCACTGATAGGCTATAGCGTTGCCATGGACGACTGCGAATATTACAACCCTGTATCACATGAAATACGTTCTGAGGAAACTATTTTGCAAATCGCAATTACGTTACATGCCAACATATAAGCAGTGCTATTACGTTGGTCCTTAACCTAATATAAGCAGTGCTATTACGTTGGCCCTTAACCTAATATAGCCAATCTATTGCAGTGCTATTACGTTTGTCCTGAACATAATACATCCAAAGCAGGTTTCTTTTCACACGTAGCAGCTAATGCTGTTCATTTTGTTTTAATTATTTACTCCCTTTTTTCTCATTGGGCTACAAAATATTATCTATGCCAGGGCGAGTCAAATGGCAGCACACAGATAATTTTTATCTGGCCCTCCAACTGGTTTTTGATGTTTAAAACCCCTCGCAATCTGATATCAAAGTCCCCGCAAAGGTTTAGCGCGTTCAGCGGTGAGTTTAACAACGCACGTGATCATTCAGCGGTGAGTTTAACAACGCACGTGATCTCACGGCAGTTCGTGATATGGTCACGTAATTTAATCTATTGATTTGTGCCACGGACACGTTTATTTCGTTATTTTCGTAATACCAGCACGTTTTTTAAACTAATGTATTTTCAATGGGAAGCGTCTTTCGTGATAATAACAGCACGATTCTTTCTGCCTGGCTGTCGGCTGCAGCAGAGAAGCTGTTTAATCAACATTTATTCACGAGATCTTATGTATTTTTATGTATTTTTTTAATGTTATTATTTCGGTCTTATTGCCAGGGAAGCTGGTTTGCTTTGCTGTTTATTGATTTTCTAAAATTATATTTTATCAGTAGGAAATCGCGCTGAAGAAGTCTCGTTCCGAACACATCGCGATATTTGGCATCAGTTCACGTGTGTCAGATGTTGGTAAGTAAATACCTAAATACGCTATCCTAATGTGTGATATCATGTCTTTTCTGTTTGTCGATGTTAATCTGCCATTATATCTGCCATCTCCACGGAGACTTTGCGTTTCATTGCTTTCTAATTCAAAACAGGGTGATTAACACTGCCTGTCACGTGACGTGCTATAGGCCTAGATATTCATATCAGATTAAAAATAGTACAATTAGTTCCAAAGTTGTATTTGTAGTAGAAGCACAGTAAAAACAACACTTACCATGCTTTTACCGCAGTAACATTAGTTTTACTGTGATAAGTGTAGTAAAAAGACAATAATCACAAAACTTACCATGCTTTTACCACACTATTTGTAGTTTTAATGTGGTACTTATTGTAAATGCACAGTAACCACAACACTTACCATGCTTTTACCGCAGTAACATTAGTTTTACTGTGATAAGTGTAGTAAAAAGACAGTAATCACAAAACTTACCATGCTTTTACCACAGTAACCATAGTTTTACTGTGATTGGTGTGGTAAAAGGACAGTAACCACAAAACTTACCATGCTTTAAACCTCAGTAACCTTAGTTTTACTGTGATTGGTTTAGTAAGGACAGTAATCACAAAACTTACCATGCTTTTACCAGAATCAGAATCAGAATCAGAATCAGAAAGAGCTTTATTGCCAAGTATGCTTGCGCATACGAGGAATTTGTCTTGGTGACAGTAGCTTCCAGTACACATACAATATAAAGTGACAAGACAAGTGACAAGTAACATAGGTATAAATAAAAAAATAGAAAAAATAAAAATAAAATAAAAATAAAAGATTATAAATTATAAATATATATAAAGTTATAAGGTGCTAAGGTGTACCTCAGTATTGATAGTTTTAAAGTGATATTTGTTGTAAATGCATATTAACCACAACACTTGCCATGCTTGTAAGGCTTTATAATGTAACATCCAATATTTGCAAGGTAAATCAGTACTTTTTCCTTTAAATAATCCTATATATTATACATAATGATATTTTCTTTTCTCTTTTTTCAGCTGAAAAGACCAAAAGGGCCTTTCGGACTCAGTCATTCCATTATTGTTTGAGGAGAAGTAAACGGAGGAGACGGAAAGCTGCAAAGGCAAATATTCACAATGGTATGTGTTGGTTTTAACCCTAAATCAAACATTTTATCAAGCATTTGTTGTTTCTTAAAACTTTTCTCACAAAACCCATAGCCCAATCAGTACAAACATAGTCTGAAAGTCTTAATAATTCACAAGATTTAACAAGTTTTTTCAAATTCGTACGATACTCGTACATATTTGTATACTCGTACACAATCCTGCAGCTTTTACTCCTAGTGCTGTCATTGGCTACTGCCTCAATTCCTGTACATATTTATCGCGATATTTGTAAATCAGTTGCGCCACTTCTTGGAAAGTTGTCGGATGTCACACACACTGTCAGAAAGTTTATATTAATTGCAAATTGGTCTCCGTCTGTTTATGTTCCAGTGATACATGATGTCTCTCCACACCTCATAACCTACCTCTGTTTGCAAGAGTGGAAAAGCTTATCTGACTTGTCACATGACATCAGATACTCGATTATTTATATATAACTGTCCCGTTTGCATGTAAATCATTTTCATGATTATTGCTTGCTATTAAAGACATACTTTTATTCATAGAAATGCCCACATATCAGTGAACTTATTACATAAAAATGCTTTTAACATTTAATTATGCAACACTCTTTACAGAAAACATATCCTACAGTTATAAACTCACAACGGCATCATCAAGTCCTGTGAAGATCCGTGGCCAGGTTCTTCACATCTTCCCATGGGACACTGACATTCTTCAGGTCTTCGTGAAACATCTGTCTCCATGTCTTCCTTGGTCTTCCCTGTCTCCTGCATCCTCCTGGTGGTGTCCACTTCATCACTGTGTTTGGGTGTTGTTGTTTGGGCATGCGTAGGATGTGTCCAGCGAGGTGCACACTTTGCTCTGTCACAGTTTCTGAAAGTCTTCATGTGGAGTCCCACTCCTCCTCAGGATCTCTTTGATATATGCAGAACCAATATTGAAAATAGTGATTTATCTTTTTCCATATTGTTAAAGCATTTTGTTTTCTCTTTTCAGCTTCATAAATTGTACTTGATTTCTGCCTAATGCCTTTATCAAAAAAGTGTCAGTGTTCATCAGGTGTTTTGCTAAAGGACATATTCATTGCATAGTTACAATAAAAGTGACCAATAATCACAAGGATATAGAATGAAAGTTGAGAATGTAAAATGTTGTGCTTATGTTTTTGCCTATTTGTTATTTAAAGCGAAGAAACAAATGTATGTTCACATAACAAACTTGAATCTCATCTCTTACATTTACATTTACATTTATTCATTTAGCTGACGCTTTTATCCAGAGCGACTTACAATTGCTATATATGTCAGAGGTCGCACGCCTCTGGAGCAACTAGGGGTTAAGTGTCTTGCTCAGGGACACATTGGTGTCTCACAGTGGATTCGAACCCGGGTCTCTCACACCAAAGGCATGTGTCTCTTGGTTTGTAAATATATTCAACTTCATCATAGCAATTTTTTTAACGTTAATGTATGTGTCACTATAATAGATTGCTCCTGTATCTGGATATTTTTAATTAACTGATTTTTATACTGTTGTGCAGTAGTTTTGGCACTACATTTGTCTTTAAACAGTTTGACATTAAATATTGGAATAAGTTTTCAAAATGGTGTCCATTCATTGTGCTTTTGTTACATTTATTTGAATATAATTGATATACCTTTAATATACTATACATACACTGTAAATGTTAGAAGCACTTTAGTACATGTAATTATCTTTAATTAAAATACTGCAAAACTACCCCTGCTGTAGGACATTGCTTTGAAAAAAGTTTCTCTTTCAAATTTATTTATGCATCAGTCTAAGCAAATTTGTGTCATTGATCATGTGACCTCGTTTTTGGATGGTAACCACACAAAGGAGTCTTTTGTTTTTAAATATGAGTTTTATAATTTAATTAGAAGGAATGCATGTTTAACAGCCTAAATATAAAATATTTAAGGTATCTATCCCCGCAGCCGGAACCAGAAGAGATCTGTCATCGTTTACCATAAACCAGGGCATGTAAGTGTGACGCATCTGTTCAGCTGGCTTGTTATTGGCTGTGACTTTATCGCAAAACTCGCTGTGATTGGACAATCGTTTAACCCATATAAAACGGCGCTTCATGTTACAAAGTATGTTTTGGTGGTATTATTACGTTAGTTATACATTAAGCTAACTATAAAGTGTCTCTATGTTGTGAGAAATTACTCCTTTACCGAGATCCTAACCCTAACCCTAAGCATGTCTGCACATTTCAATGAACTACAGAACAATGCTTCCTGCTCCACTGATAGAATGACAGAGATATGTGGGTAATGTAGTTTAAAACGTTTAGTAATAAAACAATAAATGTTAAATAAATAATATATTTAATGGACAACTGGATATCTAAATTTGTTCATTGTGCAAACCTTTATGACATATATGAGGGACAGGCTGAAATTTGATATTTTACTGTGAGCACTTTAAAAATAACCTTTATGCCAGCTTTCCATATATGTCTGAAAACTGTGGCCAACATTATTTATTAAACATAGTATAAGCAGTTGTCCAGACGATTTTCTCTTTGATACACTAATCAGACTTTGAGTTACAGCCATTTGAAACGTGCATTTGTTTGCTCTTCTGGGGGCCGTTGCTGGGCCCTGGGGGTGGAAGGACAGTATAATCTACACAGATCTACACATACTATTACTATTACACAAGGATAATGCACCATTCAGTAAAACAACAAAAAAACAGTGCCAACATTTCCTTTTCACCCCCCCTCTGATTGCTGCTTATATTCCTGACATCAGTGATATATAGAGTATACTATATAGAGTATACTAGAATGATCAACATGGATCATCTTCAATTAAGCTTTAAGTATTTAGCAAGATAGCCCACTGCAGCGTCTTGTTATTCACATAGCTTCCTTTTATTTCACTGGAAACTGGCATACATGCAAGTATGTGCAACTTTTGTTGCATTGTTGTCCCAAATATCATTAACCAGATCTAAATTTTTATGTCCCAAGTAAAAGAATCATGGTAATTAATTATATTTAGTTATTTATAAGTTATTAATTATATGTAGTTATTTTTAAAGAAATAAGAAATTAAAATTTCTCAAAAGAAAATTTCTATTTACTGTACCAAACACCACTTTCAATACACAATAGTCATCATACGTTATTAAACAACACTTTATTGGAGAACAAAGCATAAAGTTGATAAAGTAGCATAAAGACAAATGAGATTCAAGATAAATAAAAATGTGTCTTCAAAAACACGTTAACATCATATGAATCCATTCACAGCTGCTGAAGCCACAAAACGAGTGCCAGATAATCATATTCAGTCACATATGATACAGAAAACAGATTTGATATTGTGTTGGAAAATAATGATTCATTATCACAGCTAAACTGGTTTCTTGCTCTTCCCTGTACGTCTCTATCGTGTTAGTGTTCTTCTTCCTCGTCTAAACAGTTTGTTCAGTTGAAGAACAGAAGAACAGAAGATGTGATCACTGATGTGGTGTAGCTTTTTCTCAACCAGAGGAAGAAGTCTCAACATCCCATTGTCAGGCGTTCTCCAGTCCTGGTCTGAAAGTAAAACAAAAGACAGAAACCATTCAAATAAAGTTATGTTATGTTCTGCGTTATTTAAAGCAGTGATGGTTTACTCTGGCCCTCAGCGTCCACTGTCCTGCACATTTAGCTCCGACCTCAAACCCTCCTGCCTATTGTCTAGAAGTAAACCTGAAGACTTTGGTTAAAATTTTCAGATGTGCTCGATTAGGGTTGGAGGTTAACTCTTAACTAACCTCAAAAAGTAGAATGCAAAGGGCCAGAGTTGCCTGTTCCTTACATAAATTTACAAAGCAGCAGTCAGTACGTTATATAATATACACATTGAAGTATTATATATATATATATATATATATATATATATATATATATATATATATATACACATATACATATATAAATATATATACACATATATATATATATATATATATATATATATATAAAATATTGCAGCACAAAATAAGCTAAGTACTGAACAAAAACAGTTTTACCCATATCAACAGCAACCTATTTTAAAAGATTTTTAAGAAAGGCATGGTCTCTTTTGAGCCTTTGCCAGTGATGCTTGATTTCTTTCCAGACAACATACTCTTCTGTCAATTGTTTCAAGAGCTTCACTTGGTCAAAAACCAAGTGATAACCTGTACAATGTAAAATTGTCAACATCAAATTATGTACTACATATTACAGCATTGTTTCAATACAAGACATACCAATGGACTCGCGCACTTTTCTGCCTTCTTTGGGCACCAGATGTTCCTTCCTCACCCGAAACAAAGGACTTATTCGATTAGCTTGCGTTGATATAAGGACTGGTCTTCCTTCTCTGCTGTAAAACAAGATAGTCTCGACTTACTCTTTGTGCAATTACTATTGTTCTTGAAACACAAATTAAGACAGTTATAAATAAGTTAATTTACCATATGATTCAGGAGAGAACATTTGATGAGTAAATACTGATTGCAATATTCTAGAAACTTCACCTGGGAAGGGCTGATCACGGCAAGATTCGCTGCGACTCACTAGTAGCTCTTGTAATGGTTGGCTCTTAAAAGAGCTGTTGAGTTTGATATTGGTAGAGCTTTAAAAAAAAGGACTAAGTAATCCTGCAAAACAGAAAGGAAGGTCATTTTAATACATTACTTGCAAATAGTCAGTTTATAACTGTAGGATATGTTTTCTGTAAAGAGTGTTGCATAATTAAATGTTAAAAGCATTTTTATGTAATAAGTTCACTGATATGTGGGCATTTCTATGAATAAAAGTATGTCTTTAATAGCAAGCAATAATCATGAAAATGATTTACATGCAAACGGGACAGTTATATATAAATAATCGAGTATCTGATGTCATTTGACAAGTCAGATAAGCTTTTCCACTCTTGCAAACAGAGGTAGGTTATGAGGTGTGGAGAGACATCATGTATCACTGGAACATAAACAGACGGAGACCAATTTGCAATTAATATAAACTTTCTGACAGTGTGTGTGACATCCGACAACTTTCCAAGAAGTGGCGCAACTGATTTACAAATATCGCGATAAATATGTACAGGAATTGAGGCAGTAGCCAATGACAGCACTAGGAGTAAAAGCTGCAGGATTGTGTACGAGTATACAAATATGTACGAGTATCGTACGAATTTGAAAAAACTTGTTAAATCTTGTGAATTATTAAGACTTTCAGACTATGTTTGTACTGATTGGGCTATGGGTTTTGTGAGAAAAGTTTTAAGAAACAACAAATGCTTGATAAAATGTTTGATTTAGGGTTAAAACCAACACATACCATTGCGAATATTTGCCTTTGCAGCTTTCCGTCTCCTCCGTTTACTTCTCCTCAAACAATAATGGAATGACTGAGTCCGAAAGGCCCTTTTGGTCTTTTCAGCTGAAAAAAGAGAAAAGAAAATATCATTATGTATAATATATAGGATTATTTAAAGGGAAAAGTACTGATTTACCTTGCAAATATTGGATGTTACATTATAAAGCCTTACAAGCATGGCAAGTGTTGTGGTTAATATGCATTTACAACAAATATCACTTTAAAACTATCAATACTGAGGTAAAAGCATGGTAAGTTTTGTGATTACTGTCCTTACTAAACCAATCACAGTAAAACTAAGGTTACTGAGGTTTAAAGCATGGTAAGTTTTGTGGTTACTGTCCTTTTACCACACCTATCACAGTAAAACTATGGTTACTGTGGTAAAAGCATGGTAAGTTTTGTGATTACTGTCTTTTTACTACACTTATCACAGTAAAACTAATGTTACTGCGGTAAAAGCATGGTAAGTGTTGTTTTTACTGTGCTTCTACTACAAATACAACTTTGGAACTAATTGTACTATTTTTAATCTGATATGAATATCTAGGCCTATAGCACGTCACGTGACAGGCAGTGTTAATCACCCTGTTTTGAATTAGAAAGCAATGAAACGCAAAGTCTCCGTGGAGATGGCAGATATAATGGCAGATTAACATCGACAAACAGAAAAGACATGATATCACACATTAGGATAGCGTATTTACTTACCAACATCTGACACACGTGAACTGATGCCAAATATCGCGATGTGTACGGAACGAGACTTCTTCAGCGCGATTTCCTACTGATAAAATATAATTTTAGAAAATCAATAAACAGCAAAGCAAACCAGCTTCCCTGGCAATAAGACCGAAATAATAACATTAAAAAAATACATAAAAATACATAAGATCTCGTGAATAAATGTTGATTAAACAGCTTCTCTGCTGCAGCCGACAGCCAGGCAGAAAGAATCGTGCTGTTATTATCACGAAAGACGCTTCCCATTGAAAATACATTAGTTTAAAAAACGTGCTGGTATTACGAAAATAACGAAATAAACGTGTCCGTGGCACAAATCAATAGATTAAATTACGTGACCATATCACGAACTGCCGTGAGATCACGTGCGTTGTTAAACTCACCGCTGAATGATCACGTGCGTTGTTAAACTCACCGCTGAACGCGCTAAACCTTTGCGGGGACTTTGATATCAGATTGCGAGGGGTTTTAAACATCAAAAACCAGTTGGAGGGCCAGATAAAAATTATCTGTGTGCTGCCATTTGACTCGCCCTGGCATAGATAATATTTTGTAGCCCAATGAGAAAAAAGGGAGTAAATAATTAAAACAAAATGAACAGCATTAGCTGCTACGTGTGAAAAGAAACCTGCTTTGGATGTATTATGTTCAGGACAAACGTAATAGCACTGCAATAGATTGGCTATATTAGGTTAAGGGCCAACGTAATAGCACTGCTTATATTAGGTTAAGGACCAACGTAATAGCACTGCTTATATGTTGGCATGTAACGTAATTGCGATTTGCAAAATAGTTTCCTCAGAACGTATTTCATGTGATACAGGGTTGGAATATTATGTAATGTTGAATGCGAAATAATAAGTTTCAAGTGCTAATGCATAGGTAGGCCTAAAAATAAGGAATAAAAAGATGTGACAGTGCTGTGCAGTTACACAAAAGTACAAATGAACAAATGCTATGACAGGGCATCCATTATCTCTGATTCATAAGAAACAGAGCAGCTTTCCAACAACACCTCCGGAAAGATGGTATGCATCATTTACAAGACGGTCTCAAATTAAGATCGCCGTTGACCATGAAAACGGCATAATCATGTGTTTTACCACTAAAAGAGCAATTAAAACACATCAAAGTGTTGGTCTATGTGACGGAGAAGTGATGCATTTTTTTTTGGTTCTTGGGTTGTTGTTTGTTTGGTTGGTTGTGCGCTTTCCCCAGTTTGAGCTTTAAAATGGGCATGGAATGTGAGTATGCGTGTGCTAGACTGTGGCGGGACTGTGTGTCTGTGAGGGATGTGGCGCAACGAGGAAACATTGGGCAGATTCTCATGCGAGTGGCGTGTGTGATTGTGCGTAGAGTGTTTATGCTGTTTATGTTAGTGAATGTTTAGGCATGAGTGTGTGTGTGGACGTGTGGGAATAGTCCTCTGTTCTTTTGGCACCAGTAGAGTCAGTGCTGCAACCACAGCTTCCAGTATGGGCCACCGCAATCACACGAGGCCAGCTTTCCCACGGGGAGGGGCCACGGAGAGAAAGAGCACTAAAGAAGGAATATGACCCACACAGAGAAACGGGCAGGGTAGATATTTTCCTGTCAACATGAAAATAAGGTAGTCTGTATAGATTGAAAGTTTCTCCTGATCAGGAAATCTGACCTGAGCTTGTTTCTTTAGCATGGAACTGGGAAATCGTTACCATAATTGACATTAAAAAAACCCATAAACATCTCACCCCATTTTACACTATACTAGGCAGACAGTGGCTAATTTAACCGTTTTTTGATGAATAACCAATTGCATACTCACATTCCACTCTAGCATAGTATCAGTATTTTCCCTGCCAAGTTTGTCATTATAATGACGTGTTGGGTAGCAGTGTTGGGGAAAGTTACTTTTAAAAGTAATGCATTGCTCCCTAAAAAGCAACTAATTGCGTTACTTTTTATGAAAAGTAATGTTACATTACTTTTGTGTTAGACCTGTTTTAATAACAAAAAAAAGTTATATTTTTGGCAAATTTAAAAAAGGCCCTTTCATCAACAAAATGTCAATTACGTCAGGGTTTCCCCAAACTCGTTTTTGTGAAGGAACTGCAGGGGGTTCGTAAGTTGATGAAAAGGTAATTAAAATTAAACCATAAAAATGTAAACATTTTCAATAAAAATAAATAAAAATAAAAATAGTTAGATATATTTTTTTTAATGCTGTGTGGCCTTTGATTTGTGCAATTCCACAAAACTGAAAGACAAATAGGCTGTTTTAGAAAAGACAATTTACAATTTAAAAGAATCAGTAAAAATCATGTAATCATGTAATGAAATCATGTTTATGTAATCAATAAAAAACTTTAGTCTGATTATGAATATTTTAAAATGTAATATAATCTAATACCAAGCATTTATTTTTTGGAATCTAATTACGTACTGAGATTACATATCAGTTACTGCCCAGCACTGATAATGACTTAAGCTACAGTTAGTGAAGACAGCCTTGAGCGAAATGCAAACTGCCCTACTGTACATGATACACTGATAATAGTGTCTCATCCTCATATTAGCTATAACAGATACATTATAAACATCATTGCCCTCTACTGGTCATGTTCTGAGAAATCATCCCATAAATACCAGTGGTTCTCAAACTGGGGCCTCAGCTAACTTCCAAGGGGCCCACAGGATGACTTAGATTTGTTTAAATGGATAAATTATTATTAATATACTAAAATATGCTAACTCTAATCTATATCATTTTTTAAAAATAAAACATTAAATCAAGAGTGAAATCATGCAGTCATTAAATAAATCATTATTTATAAAGCAAATTAAAAAACAACAACTGCTGACCAAAGAAAATCAGATTTTGTTGTTGTTCTTGTTGTTGAGAAGCACTGCTTTATACTGATGTTTTTTTTAAGTAATTTCATGTTTCAATAGTTACAATTTGTTCGTAGCTAAAATCACCCAGCGAAATGGAATTGTAATTTTACTTTCATTGAGAGAAGATATTACAATGACAAACAAAGGCCTACACAAAAATCACCTTAACTTTAACTCAAATGAAAAGCAGTTCTATCATTAATAAGACTTGAGTTTCTTTGTCATGACAAATTAAAATAATATTAATACTAACAATAAAAAAAGTCAATTTAATAACTTAATTTCACCGAATATAATTATGTTGATACCACAGATTACTTGGCCACGGAGCTCTTAATCCAGTCAAGATATTGAGAAATGCGCGTGTAAAATACATGACTTGTTAGATTCTTCTCAGCCCAATCCCCAGCTATTGACCATGTGTTATCAGCCTCACAAACCACACCAGTCCAGAGAAAATAGAAAAGCAACTGTGACGTTGCCATCAGCTCTAAGACACTTAGACCTAACAGACCCATTAGAACAAAGAAATTACCAGTAATAAACATTTATTTACAACAATTAATGATTAATAGTTGACAACCGACACGCATAAGCTTTCCACATATATGTAGCACATTAGGTTGAAAATAACGAAATTGTCCTTAAAGTGACAGTAACCTATTTATCAAGCAGCGGACACATACGCTGTTTGTTTATTAGGCTATTTAGTTTACAATAATGTGAATTTGTTATATTTGTGAGTGTATTTAAAGGGAGAGACAGTGAGCTGCAGACTACTTGCCACTTGTTTGCGATGATGGATTCGCCACGATAATGCTTGGCGAGGCAATTTAGCCGTTCTTGTGTAAACACTCCTAACGCCTTGATTTTGAAGTCGTGTAATTTTCCACAATCCATCTTCCCTTTGACAAACAACCATTCAGAATGATTATATTTTTCGAGACTCTGTTAGAGTTTTCTGTTCATTTTTCGAGATCAAGTTCCTGTAATATTTGACGGGATTTATAACTCCCCTCCAAGTGTACGACAGTGTCTATTATACAGTGTTGCTCTGACGCACGTGCACCTGCAGTACCATGGACAGCAACACAACCAATCAACATGTCATAGTATATTAGGCTCATTTTAAGAACGTTGTATAAATGTTATTTATTTATGTTCACTAATGTCTTGAAACGGTTACGTAAATATTAAGTTAATAATATTTACATAACCGTTACAAAACATTACTGAAAGTTGTGGGAACAACTGCTGTTAGCTGAGAAGAATGTAAAAAGAAAACAGGACGGCTGACAGCGGTCGACATCAGGAAAGTTAAACTGGCATTAACCAGTCACTAGTTTACTTCTAAATGGGGGACATTCCATAGATGTAATGGTTTTTATACTGTACAATTATATCCTCTTACACTAACCCTACCCCTAAACCTACCCATCACACAAAACTTTCTGCATTTAAAAAAAAAAACTTTAATTACTTTATTTTTATACCAGATATACAAATGAGGACGTCATTTGATTTACAAATTAGGTTTTGGTCATTTCTGGGTACAAATTTGTCCCCAAAATATAGTTAAGCACGTACACAGAAGCTGTATTACTGCTATACAAGATTTTCAATAGCCAATCACATTTGAGCCTAAAATGAAAAGCAAAATCAAATGTACCTTTAATACAAGGTAAACAACAGTAAATATCACTGTAAAAGGCTGCAGTCACAATAAAAACAAATTTAAAACAGACTAAGCGCAATTTATTTGACAGGATTATGTAGGTCGGCAAAGTATACATCATACATTTTTACTTTGGATTACATTTTGAAGAAAGTGGAAGTTAGTAGGAGAGTATTCATATCTTGGATTGATTTTTTTCTAAACAAATATTTTTTGAATGCGTTTATTTAGTAAGAACGCTTTAAAATGATCAAAAGTGACAGTAAAGACATTTAGAATATAAAAAAAACCTTTCTATTTCAACTTGAGTAATGGATGCTGAAAATTCAGCTTTGCCATCATAGGAGTAAATGACATTTTAAAATATATTAAAATAGAAATCAGTTCTTTTAAATAGTAATATTGTGATGTATTATTACATTTCACAATATTACTGTTTTTACTGAATTTTATATCAAATAAATGCAACTTTGTTGAGTATAATACGGTGGCCCAGTAGCACGAGACTCTTCTTTCAGAAACAATAATAAAAAATAAAAATCTTACCGAACCCCAAACTTCATGCCCAATAATGCAAGTTTTACCTTAAAAAACTAATTGTGACCCTGGACCACAAACCCAGTCACATGGGTACATTTTTTGAAATTGAGATTTATACATCATCTGAAAGCTGAATAAATAATATTTCCATTGATGTATGGTTTGTAAGGATAGGACAATATTTGGCCAGAGATACAACTATTTGAAAATCTGGAATCTGAGGGTGCAAAAAAATCGAAACATTGAGAATATTGCCTTTAAAGTTGTCCATTTATGTTTGCGATTATGCGGCATTAACTCACAAAAATAAGTGTTTTATAAATTTACGGTAGGAAATTTACTAAATATCTTCATGGAACATGATCTTTACTTAATATCCTAATGATTTTTGGCATAAAAGAAAAATCGATAATTTTGGACCATACAATGCATTGTTGGCTATTGCCGTGCGACATGTGACTGGTTTTGTGATCCAGGGTCACAATTTATAAATTGAACTCAAACTCAACACTACATTTGTCTATTCATTTTATTGTTTTGTCATTAGGAAAAAAGCACACAGTAAGGGGGCCTTGACAGCGTGCAGCATCATGTGTACAAAGCTGATAGGCCAGAATAATCATACTGGGCAGCTTAAAGCCTTTACACGCTCAAAGCATTTCTCACCGTGGCACGTTGATGTGCCGTAAGCAATCGTTTAGTCCATTTGACGATGTTCATGTAAAATGCATTGTTTTACAACTTGGCCGAGCTTTGGCTTTCGTTAAAATGCAGAAAATCAAACTGTATATATCAATTCATTGAAAAGCAGCTTGTTGCATTAGATGCTGATATTATACTTTTAGTTTTACATACTGCATTACCTTATTAAATAGGTAAGTAAATGATGCTTATAGCAAATAATACTTAAGGGGGAAAACTTCTGAAGCATTTTAGACCCCTCACACTAGTCAGGGTCAGTATAGCTTAAGTGGCTGGATACAAAGAGCTTTGAGTATACAAAAAGAGAGCCATGATCATCTGAATATTACTTTCAGATTACACCTGAAAAAAAGAAGTGAAAAATAATATGTACAGTTTGGTAAGCTTGACAAGTCACATTTCTACACAATGAACCATTATTGTGAGAAACACTTTTGATTTCCATGATGGTGAAAACGGATCTTCTCATTCAACTGCCAAGTTTGGTTCTACCTGAGTTTGTGTATCTATCAGGGGTGTATATGTCCCATCTTGTCCTTGAACTATTGCATATGACAACTAAGAGACTGTTCAGCTCCTAAAATTCACACAGACTCCTAACTGGGTTCAGTGCGCCCCTTCTGTCAAATTAAACACCTGTCCTGCAGGTTTCTCTAGACTGCTCGCTCGAGATAATACCAGGTGAAACTGCTGTATATGAGAAATGAAAGAAAACAGTTTTAGCGTGATAAGAAAGTTACTAGTTTGCACCTTATGCATCTTTCCCTTTCGCAGGAAGCGTTAAGACGGTCTTGGAATGCACAATATACTATATAGAGTAAATATTGCCGTTACTACAAGCGTGATTACTGTAGATACATAGAGTGGCCTCCCTACCACTAGAGGCACCAGAGAATTGAGTGTGTCAGGCTTGGCTGGAAACAGCCACGTCAAGCCACTTTGGAACAAAAGTAGGACTCGGCTCATCGCTTAATCGTCATCAATAGCCTCTCTTTTCGATTCATCCAGTTTCCGCTCCATGAGTTGAGAGGCCGGGCTTGGAAGAGACACCACTTCCACAGGAGGTAGCATGGCACCTTCTGGCTCAATGTCTTTTCTCTGGGAGAGATCCTCCTGGAAACAAACCCATCACATTCAAACAAACAATCCTGACCACAAAAGCAGTCCGAATAGTGCATTTACAACAACCTGCTCAGAGAAACGCTGACTCATGACTTGATCTCCAAACTCCTGAGTCTCAACCTCTTCGCTGTTGGAGTGGCAGCTGGGGCTCGGCACCTCTATCCCATGGCTCTCGAGTATGGCAGCCTCTGAGTGAAACAGAGAGAAAGTGTTTAGTATAAAGAGATAACAATGACTGTTTAAAAATCCTGCAAAGGCTTTCCTGTCAAGAAAAATGACTGAAATGAATGCTTCCAAAAAAAAAACAAATAAAAAAAAAACATCTTGTGTCACTTAAATCAGCGAGTGTCAGACTATGATTGTTACAGTCTCACCTATGTTGGCACGTCTCTTCATCTCCTTTCTCCGATTGGCAAACCAGTTGTACACTTTGAGCGCAGTGACTCGTTCAAATTCTGACAGTTTGCATCCTGAAACAACATGTATGCAAGAAATTCATCATTTAAATCAATAAGTCAATTGGCATTCAGTGAGGCAGGGGTACATTTGCAACAAATATGGCATGGCTATGCTATGACTGGTCTGGTTCTGAGGCGGCTTAGATACTGATTGCAATCACTTACCAGGTTTTTGAATGACAGCATTACAGGCATTGGCAATTTCCTCTCTTTTGGCCTCATCAGGATACTGATTCTCTATAAAGAAACTATGAGAACAAACACAGTGAATCAGAACAAGACTTGGAAACCAACCAATAGGAAACAGTAACAGCCCTAGCACACTGATTGTTAGTTTAACTGCTTCTATTGTTCTCATTTGTAAGTCGCTTTGGATAAAAGCGTCTGCTAAATGAATAAATGTAAATGTAATGTAAATGATTAATTAAATATGCTTTTATTCACAACATTTATGACATCACATTAAGTGGAAAAATGCTTGCGAATGGAGAAAATGTTCCACTTTTAAGGGAACAGTCACCATACCTCACTATGAAATTAAAAAGACGACAATATGATGATTGTGCCATCACAATAAATTCAGAATTCAGGGGTTAGTGCGCGTGCAGATGAAGGGGGGTGTGGGGAGTGGAGGAGAGAGAAGCATGAAGAGGGAAGTTAGCTAGAGGAGAGATGTCCTAAACAACGACAACGACTAACATTAAAAATGTATATTCTTGAGAATTTTGACATGGCCGACACACCACCAAAGAGACGACATTCCGATGAACAAATAACAAAGAAGAGGGAAAAGGAGAAGGAATGCGCGAAGTCCCGAATTTACATCGGAAAAGCGTTAAAAAGGTGGCGAGAACTCCGCCGGCAGAAGGGCTTCCAATCCGACATGCAGGTGGCTCTGTTTTTGCTGGACAGGTGGGGAAATCCAGTTTGGTTTTTCTAAATGGTTCATGACTGTTTTCAGGAAGCACGGAAGGGAGGGAGGGAGGACGGGATGAGGAGGAGGGAGGGTCGAGCGAGCCTCCGTTTTGTTTTACAATACTTTGAACGTCAGCAAGAAGTGACTTCACCCAACATCGCTTAGAGCACCTTTAACTGCAGCATGTATTTGTCTTTCTGAGTTTTATCTTAAAGGAGCCATGCATATGTTCTTTTACAGATGTCACCCTGAGAAACAATTACAATCTGAATAGTGCCAAAGACAGTAATGCTCTGTCATTTACCTCTCCATGATTGACTGGCACTCTTTTCTCCAGGTGAAGCGACTACCTCTGCGCAGTCTAAAAGGCCCAACCGCTGCCCTGTCTGCGGGGCTTGCAGCCAACCTCCAGTCGGGCTCCTCTTTAACCAGTGAACGCATGGACAACGTGGTGCCTGTTATGAACATTAATGCACACAAACCAAAATAACAGTAGAATATGAATACACTGCACATGTAGCTAAATACAAACTAAAGGGATGGTTCACCAGAAAATACAAATTGTGTCATTTACTAACCCTAAAGTTGTTCCAAACCAGCATGACTGTCTTCCTTTCACAGAACACAAAAGGAGATACTTATAGAAGGATGTCCATGCTGCTCTTTTCAATGCAATGAAAGTGAATCGTGGCCATAGCTGTTCCTGGTCCCCATCCATTTTCATTGCATTTCATTTTCTGTTAAATTTCTCAGTTTGTGTTCCACACAAGAAAGAAAATCATAAAGGTTTAGAATGACACAAAGGTGTTTTTTTTTTATGAACTATCCCTTTAAGTCTAAAGAGCCATTCTAAAAGACTTTAAAGCCATCTTTCCACTATTTCTGACATTCGCATAGAATTCGCACAGAGCTTACATATTGGTCGTGAAGAATAAAGTGTTTGATTATTTTCCATACAACGCAAAAATGACTGTCAATACGTCTAAAAGAAAAGCATAGCACGGTTATTATTGTAAACTAAAACTATAAAAAACTTTATTTTACTTAAAACTTTGTACTTCTTTACTTTGTATTTTTTTTAAAAACAAAAACTTAGAACTTATTTTATTTCAGCTAGTTGCCAAGGCAAGATTTCTTATTTTAATTTAGTTTACTAAAATAGTTTTCAAAAATAACTTAAATTGAAATAAGAATGAAAAAAAAAAAATTATTATAGACATGTCAAAAACATCAAACAAAATTACTAAACCATTGTCCAAAAAATGTAAATGAAACTGGAAAATATAAATAAAAACAAATTAAATAATTTTATTCAAAACTATAAAAGTATCTCAAATGACACTAAAAAAAACGTTGAAGCATAGTAGGTTTTCTAGGGTTAATCAACTAAATAATCATCATTATATAATAATTATTTCAGAAAATGATTTATGTAGTGTTTAAAGAATCGCATTTTAGTGCAAAACTATTGGTACTGTAACTCTCAACTTGCACTCAAAAAAGTTCTGATTAGAATACATCACATATGGCCAGGTCTAGCCACAAAAGTTTAAATATTTTTATGCGCTCGGAGTTCAAATAGGATCCAAAAATTGCATATAATCGGAACTCTACGCAGCTCCCATACTACTCTCCATTGGAAATGAATGACTTCTGGTGTATTGTTTGTTGGAGATAGTGAAAAGGTGATTTAAGACTCAAAGAGAGCAAATATTAATTTCCCAAACCATTTGTACTGAAGTAAACTTAAGCAGTGTTTCCCTGCTGCGTGGACGTTACCTGACTGGGCTTGGTGAGCAGAGTACCAGGGGAGGAGGTGCATCAGCAGTTCTCTCTGCCTATTCCAGGGAGTGTCAGTCCTGCTCCTGGGGACCTGAGCATGCTGGTTTTCACTCCATCTGATTCCTTTAACCCATTTGGGCAATCAGAAAACTGTGTTAACTAGGGCCCCTTCGAGAGGCCGAAAACTTGCAATTAATGGTGATGACCGTAAACAAATATTAACATAGTGCTCAATGAAAATCCTTGTAGATCGTTAAAGTAAGTAAAAATGTATTGTAGATAGCAGCGTTAATAGACATTCAACGTGATTAGGTTCTTGGAGCCATGCTCAATTCTCTAGCGCTGCAGAGAATGTAAAAGCGTCATGCTCAGGGCTTTGTTAGTAGGGTCGGGTGTTAATTGCACTTCAGTGCAAAGAGGACATGAAAACCAGCATTTGACAAACCCAGGATCAGGACTGAGAGCTACAGAAGAGGGTCAAACCTGGGAGATGAAGAGCAGAAGTGGTCCTGGAGGGCGTCACATTACTTAATTAGCTCCTTCAAGCATCAACATGTTTTCTGTATTATAAATGCAAGATGATGCGAGTGTTGGCGGTGTTACAGCCTAAAAGGCTTTAAAGCTAATTTCTGATTGCAACAACCTACACTTCTTGGATGTGCCAAGAACAGCATTAACTTAAGCGCATAACTGATGGGAAATGACACCAGTTGATTTCATTTCAATTCGGTGCGGCGACATAGCATGTCCTTCCAATATATGGTCTTTATCAAACACTGAATTTTCAAATGTAAAGCCCTCAAGGACCGTGCAAACTATATAGGGAAGATATGGCAGAATGGCAAGTGAAGACCCAAAAAAAGAAGAAAAAAAACTGAACATAAGCCAGACCCAAGCCTAAAATTCAGGCCACGCCCTTGTTTTTGGAAAGTCGTCTCCCTGCTGAGGAAGCACAACTCACCTGGGCTGTTACGCTCCAGCAGGTACCAGCGATAGAACGCCCTGCGTTTGGAGTCGCTCATCTCAAGCCCCTGCTGCAGAAGCCACTGGGAGATGTAGCTCTGACTGATACCTGCAGAAGATCACACAGTCATACAAAAGGAAATGACAGGAAAAGACCAGAATAAAACCAAAGATGCCAGGGTTAACTAAAACTAAAACTATTAAAGACATTTTTATTCATTTAAATAAAATAAAATAGAAATATTAGATGAAAAACCTAAAATGATGTTGGTTTGGCAACTAACTAAAATAAGTTTAAATTGATGCACTAAAATTACTAGCTGGAAATAAAAAAAACTGAACTAAAACTAAAAAAACTTAAAAAGTGATATTACAGAAAGTTAACACTTTAATATAAGTTTCCAAGTTAACGTAAATCAATACATTAACTATGAGCAATTTATTTGTTACAGTATTTATTCATCTATTTTAATGGTAGTTAATGAAAATACAACTGTTCATTATTACTTCATGTTAGCTCAGGTACGTTACATAATATTAACAAATACAACTTTTGAAATGAATAATGTATTAGTAAAATGTTGAAATTAACATTAAATGATATTAATAAATTCTTTAGAATATTTTTTCATTGTTAGATTATGTTAACTAATGTAGTTAACTTAATGAACAAATGGAATCACTGACAAAAGCAAATGAAAATATAAAAGCTAATTCAAAATACTAATAAAAACTATAATAGTACATACATATTACTAAAATGGCATTGCTTCGTTCAATAGGTGTGGTTTTATATAAATATACAGGCTCAAGCCATTTTTTTTATATTGTTGAAGTAAAATTAAATAAAAGTCCTGTATGTGATTGATGTAATACTGACTTCCAACTAACTTTAATTTCAAACAAACATCTTGCTTTTTTGACACCCACTGTTATGAGTAAAAAAGCATATGTCCTCAAAATAAACAGATTATTGATAGTAAAAGCATTTGTACTCTTGTAACTTATAAGATCCACTGTTGATCTTTCACTGTATAGTATAATCTGTGTAAAAGTATTGGGAAATGTATTAAAGGGATAGTTCACTTTAAAATGAAAATTCTGTCACCATATACTCACCCTCAAGTTGTTTCAAACCTGTATGAATTTCTTTCTTCTGCTGAACATAAAGGAAGATATTTCGAAAAATGTCAGTAATCAAACAGTTAACTGGTCCCACTGACTTCCATAGTAGGAAAAAAAAAATACTGTTTGGTTACTGACATTCTTCGAAATATTTTCCTTTGTGTTCAGCAGAAGAAAGAAATTCCTACAGGTTTGAAACAACTTGAGGGTGAGTATATGATGACAACATTTTCATTTTAAAGTGAACTATCACTTTAACCAAGGGATGAAAATGAAGTTGCTTCCACAGACTAAAGCAAGTTTGTTGTGCAGTCATGTTCGATATCCATCTTCTCTATGCGCATGTTTCATCAGCTCTGACCTCTTTGCAGCAAGATATTATCAGTTTCACATGCTTGCTGATCTTTTCCTCCATGTCAATGTTTTGGTTATCGCAGTTGTGGTTGGCCTAGATTTTCCCTGTCTGACATTCTTGATGTTCAAGTAAATAAAAACATTACTAATATATTTCTCCTGTTCAGCACAGGAAGTAATATACTTTGTGAATGTACAGTAAATGAATATAGCCTAGGTTAAATGGTTTTAGTAAAAAATACTTTGTTACCCATTCTCTGATGGTTTTGCATCATTAGAAAATTAGCATGTACACTGTTTTTTCCATTGTGAGACTGAAAGCATTCAGACTACCTGTGACTTGTCCAACAATTGCCTGTGAGATCCTTCTGTTATTGAGAAAAGCCTTTATCTCTTCTTTCACAAGGTTACTGTCTCTCCTACAGTCCAAACAAAGACAAGCATAACATTGACAAAGTCAAAACATTAGGTTTTAATTTTCATTAAGCATTAAAAACGTCAGCTGCTTTAAAAGATTTTATAAAACGTTGGGGTTTTGCATTATATATGTTTAAATGGGGAAAATATTATGTGGCAGATCCAAAGCAGTTACAAGAAAATCTACAAAATGTATCCATCTGAGCCAACTGTCCACCTGACCTGATTCAGAAAGGGCTCGTTCTAGGAAAATTACACTGTTGCTCAGGGACGTTCACTGTCATTATCAACTGTTATATTAATCTCTACCTCTCAGGAGACCTGAGAAGAGAATCCCACAGAAGCAGCTGATATAGTGCTCTCATAAAAAAATACCTCATGTATTCCTCCACCTTCTCCTCCAGATCCCAGTCTTCTTCCGCCAAGTCGTAACTAAACGACCTCTGAACTCCGCTGGGTGGGTACAGGGGTGGAGGCGAGGCATCGTAGCTGTTGCTGGGTGATAAAGCAGCATCTATAACAGGGGTCTGTGTGGTGGCTGAGGTAAGAGAGGAGGAGGAAGAGGAGGAGGACGAGGGGGCAGCGGGGGTTGCGGAGGTAGGGGCGCTGGGTGGGGCCGAGTGATTGTTGCAGCATGGGGCTCGATGGTCTGGATCAAGCCTCTCTAAAGACTCAAGGGCTTGAATGATCTGAGGTTTGGTCATCCCTGACAGCCTTAAACGCTGGAGCAAGTCGATCTGTTCAATGGTATAGCGCGGCTCCACATCACAACACTCCATCCTGACATCTGCGGGAGAAGAAAAGACAAAGAAAATAAGCAAATTATGTTGTTTTGATTTTATATTAAACATCACTCAAATGAGAAGCGTGTAGTTTCTGCACCACTATTGTCATCACAACAACAAAAATAACAGAACAGTGGGGTTCTGGGAGTAAAAATTGACTGATTTCTTATGACAACTTATAAACCTTTAAAGACCGAGATACTGTGAACTACAAAGTTGTTAAATCAATGGTGTGTAATATTGTTGAAGCCAACAGCTCGCTTTATTTGAACTTTAGAAAAAGAATCGCATTTAACAGCAGAATACCTAGTGAACATCTACATTACCCATGATTCTGCAGAGAAATCTCCACCAATCAGAGAATTGAGACAAGCACATTGTGATGCCCACTCTCATGAAGCACTGCAAATGTAGAAGTCAATTTCCCAACACTCTTAAACAACTAAAATATTTTAATGTTTGCATTAATATTTCCTTCATTAAAGTTGTTACACAGTCTTGTACTTTGATTTGAAGCCAAAAAAGTATTAAAAAAATGGGACAAAAATATCTGGAAAAAAGCTGGTTTAAAAATAGCTGGTTTGGTTAGTGGCTTATGAGTATTAAACTAATACTTTTTTAAATCCCTATGGGGAAAAAAGTATAAGAAAAATACTTTCGAAACCAAATGTGGGTGGGCACTATAGAACAGCAAAAATCTGCTATTGGTCAGGAAAACAGATGTCCCTCCCCTAAACTCAAGACATTGGATGAGCCAGTGTTGCTGTGTCAGGTTGGTTGAATGCTCAAACAAACAGAGCGCATTATGAATGGAGAAGGGGCTTGTGGTCTTTTTTGCACAGGAAAAAAGGAAAAAGAGCATAATAATATGGATTTAAAAAAAAAAAATTTACTTAAAGTTTAGTATGTTGAACTATGTTCCTTACACTTTGAAACTATGTATTGTAAAAGCACTACACAATTAAATGTAAATTGAATTGAACTGAAAAACACAAAGCTATTCCATAAGACTTGGAATACATCACACAAGCTTTAATTATAATTGTATGGTACTTTTTTCTCATTTTGGAGCCTGACAGCCCCAGTCCCCATTAACTTTCATTATAATAAAGTGAGCAGGATTCTTTAAAAATTCACTTTTTTTGTACCACAGAATAAACAGTCAAAGGTGTGAAATAACATGAAGGGTGAATAAATAAAGACACCATTTATTTTTTTATATTATATTTTTATATTTATATTGGTGAATTCCAAAAGGTACACTGGACACATCTAGTTCTATATTTGACATTACTGCCAATCTCATATATAATTCTTATCTATCTATCCTTGTACTTTACAATTCTTTAACTACCTTGCAGTTGCAAACACTGACATTCCTTCAGGAAATGCAAATCTAGCTTGATTATCTTCATTTTAAAAAATGCTTCACATCATTTGTTGCCCTACCTGATATCTGAGGTGATAATCGGCCCGTTGGGAGCGGTTCTGCGCGTGGAGCCACAGCAGGAAGGCACCACTGTCGCATGGTCGAGGAGTCACCCGCAGGGGACAAGGGGGGCTGTCAAAACATCACAATAACTACTAACAGCCAGTCAGCATGTGTCGGTTATTCACGCTAGAGTAACGATACAAACAACTCGACTACGTCTGCTTTAATAAAGACCTTCAATAACAGATAAAGCACGTTTGTAATCATGATTTTATTTTGTGTCAGGCTCGCGCTAACTGGCTAGCCCCAGCGGGCACGCGCTGCTGTGCAACTGCATACAAAAATGAATTATCTTCGCCTTTGTTTTCACACTTGCAGCTGAACCCACTGACTTTGGCACGGCTTTTACTTCTGGCAGACAACGCGTAAAAGTCATGCACTACTACAAACAAATGCGCTGCTTTAGTTTTTGTAACGGATTCGCGTCTCACAGTATCACTTATGAGTGCGGGTATGAGATGCCTTCATAGTAGCACAGCTTTGATGCACAGAGCGCTAAAGTAACTGTAATGCCGCTAGCATGAAAAGCTATAGCCTATGCCCATCACGCAGTTATCCGCCTTACCTCCCCGCGCTACCGTCAAACTGCAGCCGGAGTTGAGCTGGTGCCGCTGGAGAGCGGTCGGTACACACCCTGGGTGTAATCCTGGCCCTCCCGTGCGCTCACTTGCACTCCGAGGAGCTTCAACTAGCTAATGAAGGTGATCCGAGGAGGGTCACATTGTCCTGGGATGCCGCAGCATAATATTACTGGATATATGGAAGTCAACAATTGACCTCTCAACCCGCAGCGACAGTCCCATGTGGATGCAGGAAGTTGATGCCAGAAGAGACTCCCATACGTTTACTATCTTTAATGACATGTAAAAAGATTTTGCAAGTTCTTTGGGCAAATTTTCGGGAGTAGATGTGAAATATAAAATGTTTGTACTTTTTGTCAAGTTTGTTTACGTTCGTCAGATTTCGCAGGACTGCTATTCTGTATGGATTTATGCGTTCCTCTTTTTGCACACAGAAATGTGAAGGTTTATAATGCACCAGGAATGTTACTTGCACTGTCGACATGAGGTTCATACTGCTGACCACAAATAAATCTTTGTTTTTTATTTATATTAATCCTGTATCATTTAGTTATTGCAATGTGCAAGATGAGTCCTTCATCCAGCACAATCAAATTGAGGCTTCTACAAGAGGAATGAAAAACAAAAACATAAATCAAGACATAGACTAAACAATAAAATGAGCCTAAATACAAATAAACAAATCCATATAATTACTAAAATATTTAATTATCAACAAAATAATTTAGACGCCATATATTTTAGTGAGCAATGTAATATTTTATTATAGCCTATTGGATAAAATGCATTTTTATAAAATAAAATAATAATTACAAGAGTCCCATTTGTTAACATTAAACTAACAACTTAGCTAACATGAACTAACAACTAACAATGTGTTCTCTTTTATGGAAATATTTTTTTAACCCTAGAATGCATGAACCAAAAAAACCTACATAAATGCACAAAGCGGCATTTTAATTAAATAATTAAAATAATTGATGATACAAATTTTTTTTTATATATCAAACATGTTTATTTGTCCACTTTCCTTTATGCATCACAAAAGATTTAATTTATTCTATTTAAAATACAGATGTACTTTTTCCTAAACAAACTCTAACTAATTTAGATCTAATGTAAAGTATATTAGTCTGAACATTCACTACCCACATTTCTCACAGAACAAGTGAAAATGATCTTTCCAGACAGAGACAGAACTGTCCACATAAGCATAACTTTTGGCCAGAGTTTGCACCTTTTCCTTTTTTTTTTGTGGCCTTCAGCTGTCTTTTCACATTCACCAACAATATAGTAGGGAGATATGCATATTCAAACACAGGGTTGGTGGAAAAAAATCAACAGATTTTTAAGTAATCCATAAAGTTTCAACAAAATAAGTATTATTGACAAAAATATATCCCAAAATACTGTGTTGATTCAATATTCCATAAATGAATACAAGTCTTGGGGTTGTGATACAAATTTTTTAATTTTTTCCCATCCTATGACCAAGAAATACAGTATGAAAGTGACATTGATGAGGGTCAGAAACAAGTTTTGTAAAGAATTCATGGAATGTCAAATAAATACTTGTTTTTGATAAATATTTAAAAAATCACAGAATGCCGGGTCAATTTGCATTCCCTTTATGCATTCTAGGCAACTGTAACATGACAATTTTCATTTTTTGAATGTTTCATACAGTTCAAAAGGTGCTGCATTACATGAGTGATAAAACAAGTTTAAAAAGACATCTCATTCGTAATAAACCACAATAGGGTGCATGGTCTTCAAAAAGGTTATGAACTTTAATGCAGGGTCAGTTCACCTTTAGATGTCAGTTCATTTTCATCTTCTAAATGAAAAGCCCTGTCCTCAGGAGACACAGTCTATGGAGAAATTAATCTCAGCTGTATTACTGGTGATCACCAGCCTGGTGTGCATCTCGATGCCCCTCTGGAAAATGCTGTATCTCATTTTGAAAGGCTGATATGAGTGAGCCAGCTTACATAGACATAAACGGATGATCCATCTAGCAACTCCGGCCTGCAAAGACAATCAAGATAATATCCAGGAGACAATAATATTAGAGTAGTCTGCTGACCATCCTCCCTCGGATGATATTAGTGCTGCTGGCTATCTCCTGAACTGGACTTCCTTTCTTCTCCAAATTAACATGCAACAAATGCTTATTGCTTACAAATCAAAGCTCAACCTCAAACTGTGACTACATAGGATACTGAGTTACTTATTCTAAAAAAAATGAGTAATATAAATACAGTCATATATCAGAAATGAATGGCAAAAGGACATCACAAAGAACAAGAAAGCTACTTAAAATGAAACACCTTGTACTTTTCTATTATTATTTCAATTTAATATTCTTCATTTCTTTTTCTTTTTTTAAATTGGCCATACAGAAAATAGAAAACAGCCCTTATCTGCCAGAAGAAACATTACTAGATCAATGCAGTCCAACGAGACGGTTATAATAGTTTCTGATGTGACGTGAAATAGCACTTTGTAGACTGTACTGAAAACCCACACTTAAATGGGTTGGGATACAAAATGGGATTTCAATAAAACTTGGCTGCCTATACAGTAGAAAGGCAAAAAAAACAAACAAAAAAAAAACATTGGTGCTAAGTGACTAGAAAAAACAGAGAAAAAAGGCTGCATATTATTACTGTGACTATTCTTGAAAATACTTTGTCTGCAGTAACTTTTTTTGGTTGTTTAATAAATGTATTTGTGTTATTAGAATGCAATTTGCATGTAGCCTACATCAAAAAGTAATGTGAGTACGCATTGTAAATTACTTGTAAATTGTAAATGCATTACTTTACTCGTTACATCAGAAAGGTAATCTGATTATGTAATACATGCTGAATGCTTTAGGCTACAGTATATCTTCATTTAAAACCAAAATCGCATACTGTCCACTCAAGTGGACATCTGAAAATCTCTTAAATGTAAATAATTTAAAATCTTGTTTTTCATGACTTAAGAGCAATAAAAACACATAGCGAAAAAATCCTGACTGAAAATGTATTTTAAATTCAATTTCATGAATTAAACAGAAGTTGTAAACTTTATCTCTAATTGAAATAACCCGTTAAACATGAAAGTATTATGCTATCATTTAAGACCTTTCTCGTTATATAGAAACCTTTTGTCATAAAGTGTTCTTTAAAATTGAGACAAGAACCATAATGTTATATATGGAACCCCAAGAGTGCATGGTGAATATTAGTCAGTAGTAGCAGTTTTTAAACATGAGCATGTTGAAACCATCACAATATTAACTTACCAATTATAACAGGATTTATGTTATTCTTAAATTTTAGATATAAATATTTGAAGACACTCTGATCTGATCTATTTACCGGTAATACATTGGTATGGTGGTGTATTATTTTCTAATGATGCCCGCGTGCGGTATACCGTGTGAAAAGAGAGCCGAAGTACCGCCGTGAAAACAGAGAGGGCGCTACATATCTGTGATGGGCTCATATGCTCACCCTGTTTTTCAAGGCTCAGGTACTCTTCCTCTAGTATACCTGCAACCGTATTATATGCCATAACTTTGACATGCCCCACATTTAAAATAAAATTCAAATTGATTCAAATCATGCCTTCATTACACCTATTACCATTTCATTGTCATCTTGCAATTTATTGCCATACAGTATGCTTTGGTTTTGTTCCCCCTTCAGCTAGTGGCAATTTTGCACTATACTATACTTTACTTGTTGCGATGATAATAATGTAAAAGAGGTATAGCCTAGTAGGCTATAATAATAAATAATTATAAAGTAGCCTAAACATGAGCACTTTTATATAAATTACCAACAAGAAAGCATATGCCTATAGTATTTAATCATGTATTCAAACATGTTCTCCAACAGAAAACGTTTTACTGGCAGAACTGTTTCTTGCAGTTCTCTTCCCCTTTGTGTTTGTGTCCCTCTTGTGGAGAGAATCTACATCATTTATGCAATTATACATGGCATTAAAGACACTCTGAATCCAGTTGCTGGAATATTTTTCAGAATATCAGAACATTTAACAAATGATTTATAAACTTACCACCCTCAAAGGCTGACCTGAGGGAATATCCGGGACACATTCCTGCACAAAAACATATGTGTGATCAGGACAGTACAGACAGGAGGTGCAACTCCTCTCTCCTGGAATATATACAGAAGTGTCATGACCTAACCGAGGGCTTAAAGTATTGAGGACATTGTTCAATGAGTAATTCAGGTGAGTTACTGAGACAACCAAACTAAATGTTCATAAATGATTTTGAATCTGAGTTGAAGTTGACATATTTTCGTTCTGTTTGCAATACTGAGAAAAGCCGAACAATATTTGTTGTCATTATGTGCAAAAACACTTCATATATCAGAAATAGTATGCTTTATTGAAGTTCTGTTTATGGTTGTAACGAGCAAATGACAGTCGGCAGGACTTATTACTTAGGAAATCATGTTAAAATGTATCTCTGTAGCATTTCCCCATCACTATCGCAAACATGTTTTCATTTCCCAAAAGTCCAACGAGCCATTTTCTGTTGAGATTGCTGTGCCAAGTGTACAAAGTGTGTAATGATTAACTGAGGTGACATCTCTCTTGCAGCCCAAACTCTGTCCTCAGTGAATCCTTTGTGTTTGCTGTGAAGTAATGTCCACCCACACTGCTCCGCTCCACTTCTAATCTTTCCTTCAGCTTTCACTGTCCTTCCCAGAGCACACCAGCAGAATATCTGTAACGCTTGTCAGCACAGCCGTGTGAAATAAGATACGACCCTCGTCTCCTCTCCGAGTCTTAACTTAGTGTTTATGTAGTTGAGAGGAAAGTACTGGAGGCTGTAAATTCATTGAATGACAGTAAAGTCAGCACAGAGCTCTTGGCTATTTGGTATATCATCAGCGCTCTCTCTCTCTCTCTCTCTCTCTCTCTCTCTCTCTCTCTCTCTCTCTCTCTCTCTCTCTCTCTTTCTCTCAGGGGTGTGTTGTGGCAGTCTGGAGGAGCAGAAGGGGCTGATGAAGATGGGCCTCAGTATGGTGTTAGTGGGGCATGTGAACTTCCTGCTGGGCGCTCTGGTCCATGGTGTGGTGCTGAGACACTTCAGCCTCCAGCGGGGGCAGGCCATGGAAAGCGCCATCTCTAACGTCATAGCCCTGACAGCGGGCCTGCTGGTGAGGCATGACAGAACTGTAAAATGGGCAATTTGATCTTATCAACCAGAGGAATATTTTGTCCTGTCTTTTGCATACTGCCAGACAAGCCATTTGTTTACAGAGTATATTTAACTAGTAAAATAACTACAGGTGTAGTTCATCAACATGACCCATTAATGTTTGACAGCCAACTGTCCAAATACTTTCTGTTGTAATCTATTTTTCATTTAAAACCTAACAAACTCCTTTTTGTGAACTATCTTGCTTGAAATATGTTCTTGTGGTATTTTTCTTTCAAATAAATTTCACATTGTTTTCATTGTGTGTATTTAGAGCGATGGCATTCATTTATTTTTAAGTGTGGCTATTTTCTAAATATTTGCATTCAAATATTTTGGGGGCTGAGAAGAAATCATAATAATGTGCTGTTCTATTTATCTAGGGTGTCGTTACTGGGATATTGACTATAGTTCTGTCCAAAAATGAGAAGAACAGGGTACTGGTAAGTAAGAACTTCTCGTGCACAAATAATGTGTCTCGGTTATAACTGTAATTTACATTTTGTAATTAAAACCACACGGATTCTCTTGTAGCTTACAAGACAAAATCAGGTCACTTCATATTTCACTTCATAATCAAAAGTAAGAAGTCTATTTAAGTTCACTAGTGTTTTTGTTTATATTGTGACATTATTTACAAGACAATTAAGCTAATTTCCACCTCATATTCTCATAAAAAAATGAGAATAATATCAAAAATATATTTCTCATAACGGTAATGCATAATTGTGACAATGGTGTGTAATTATATAATTTAAATGGTAAATTATTATTATATTTCACCATAAATCAATTGAGTCTAATGGTAGTTACTATATACCTAAATATGCTCAGATATATTATGATAATGAAATTTGAGGGGAAATGTGCTTAATCGTCAATAGGCTATTTAATATTACTTGACATAAAAAATAAGCTTTATATTCTTAATGTGAATATTGTTTTCTTCTTTTGATTTTGGGGTTAAATGTGACATTGAATATTATATTTACATATATTCACCCTCTCATCATGTTCTAATAGCATAGACCTGTTCTTTAGATAAGAGGAATTTGTATTCTGTAAATGCATTTTGTTTCTTCCGCTGTTGTTCCACAATGATTGCACAAATACCTGAGGAACCTGAGTTTTTTCAGGAAAGAAACCCATGAAAGTGTTGTCATTGATTTATGTTTGTGCTTTCTCTGTCAGTTTTCTCTGTACGTTTTTTTCTCCCTCTTTCTTCTTTCTGCCTCAGTGACACACACCTGCTTCCTCTCTCATTCATCAGGGCTTGTGTCGAACTCACTAGCGTTTGATCACTGGCTTGTCAGATAGCTTGTGCCTTCAGAGCTCAGAATGTACAAAAACCCCCTGTGATATAGAAAAGCCTGCAAGGAAAGTCCTTAGCCTGGCGCTTGAGTTTAATTGTTCTTTGCTAATACTGTTAAAACATCTCTCTTGTGTTGCAGACCTCGTCACTGCTCATGTTAAGTGCTGTAGCTGGTTTAGTGTCTGCCGCCTCAGTCACCGGTCTGACGGTGTCCTTGGTAAAGACCATAATTCAGGGGGACAAGGGACTACTCGTTTACTGTGGCTACAGTGATGATGGCAGGAGTCATCTTACCATGGCCAATGAGTGTCCTTTTGACCCCACTCGTATTTTTGTAAGTACCAAAGGAGAAATGAGAGAAAATGTTGAATGGCTGTTGAAGAAATATGTGCAGTTCAAAGTTGCAAATAGGTTTCTAGTTCACCTGTAATTATTTTCTGGGTGCTTAAATATTGAAATTTCTACATTAAAGGTACACTATGTAACATTTTTTTGTTCAAAAATGAACTAAATGTAAATTATGAGATATTATCAATCCTTCTTCCAAAACATGTTTTTGTCTTACACTGATTTACTAGTAAGCCTATTATAAGTGTTTATTTTAGACCTGTTTGGATGGTTTTTATTACTCAACAGATGAGTAAGGTATTTAATCGAACAGATAAATTGCCATATGTAGCTCTCTCTAACTGTACGTTCACACCGCCGCCGACTTGAGCTGCAAAGAAGCTCTGGCCGCCCTGTCAAGGACGCTTGTCAAAAAAGTACGGGGAAGCTTGTTGACGCTTTGGCCGTTCTGAAGTCTGTGTCACACCATGAAATGTAAACAGAAAAAAAAAACAAGCAATACATTGACACTAGGAACCTTTTATAATGACAGCATTTTTATAACCGTTTTGGTCACATTTGGTCGGGAAAAAAAATATTTTGATTAATATGCGCGAGAGAGAGAGAGCGAGACGTATTGTTTGAAGACGGTGAAGGTGAGTGCGCACGCGCGGCCGGGGCTCTCTCTCGTTTGTAACTGGTCCCTATATGAAAATAACGTCATTTCATAAATGATAGGAAACCCAGCAACAGCGATTATCAGTTTCTCCTCCATTTTCTCGGAACTAATGTTTTGGTAGGAACGAAAGTTTACATCGTATGTTTCTCCGGAATCAGCCAGCGCGAAGGACGTCTATATTCCAATTGGTTGCTGGCGTTTGCCGCTGCTTGCCGCTGAACCGCGTCATAGCTCATTACCATAAAGTTGAGATACTTTCAACTTTCTGATTGACGCTCAAAACGCGACGCCGATGGATTTGACGCTCCTTGCAGCTGAGAGAAGCCAGCTTCCATTGAAAATGAATGACTTCCGGTAACTTTGGAAGCTCAAGTCGGCGGCGGTGTGAACGTACAGTAACAGAGTTTATTATCTATTGTGAAGGGTCATATTCATTCGCACAGTCACGTAGAGCCAAAGCACAACTAAAATATGTTCTTCCGCACAATGCATACAGTTTTGTTTTTTAACTGCTAGAGGATCAAAAGTTACATAGTGTGCCTTTAACTTTTATAATGACTAAATTTGGTTTGAATTGCCAATGTTGATGTCAGTATTAAACTGCTGCTTTTCTGACGGTTTTATTACATTGGATTTCATTATATTGTGCTAATTAACTTAAAAATCATAAATGTGCACAATTATAGTTGTAGAAATAACCTTTTGTTCTGTCAAAATCCATGTTTTTAGACAAGATTTTTAAATGTGCACAGATTGGATCCGATCATTTTGTTCTCAATGAGACTCTCTACTCATTAAAAGTGCACTTAATTTCTTCCTCATTAAAAAGTTTTACAGATAGAGAAATTAACAGTAATGTGAATTTTCTAAATGATGTAGTCTTCATATCAATGGCCTAATTGGAGCTGAGATCACATAAACAGCCAAAAAGTACTCGTCTTATCTCAGTAACCCCATTGTTATTGGACATTTTAATTAATGGAATCAACTAATTATGGCAAAGTTTAAATAACCCATTTCAATGGCATTGTTAGCTGTAAACTTTTGCTTTTGCATGATGCTACATCCACACTGTGTCAAGGTGATAGACTGTATATGGGCCACTATACAACATAAAATAAAATGCTTTATGATATGTACAGTATGGTGGTGAGAATACAGTATTATTTACAAAAACATTTTTTTTAATGTAATTACTAAGCCTATTTGCTAATTATTCACAAAGTTAAATGGTTTGAAAAAATCCTGTTTGAATAATTAAAAACTGACATTAAAATGTATTTGGGATAAAAAACTTGAATGCAATACAAATATGCACATTTTTAAGATACTTTTCTATTTTTTTTTCTTTCTTTCTATATACCCTGACGTGTTTTATTATGCACACATGTACAATCTCAATAAAAAAAGGAAAATAAATGAACAAGTATAATGAACAGATTCAGAAAAGGAGCAAACAATAAAAAAGTGGGCTAAATATGCACTCGCAATAGTAAATGAAGGTTAATTTTTTTTTTCACTCTCTCTCTCTCTCAGGGCACCACGATAGTCCTGTGGATCCCATTGATACTAATGAGTGCAGTGGAGATGGTGTTCTCATGCCGCTTATTTAAAGTCTCCATCTCCTCCCTGGGTCAGCCCTGGTGCCTCCGCAAACAACATTTACAAGATGAGAGCAGACTGGTATGTGCTGAATTCTCAAGCAAATCTGCACTGATTCTCAAGAGAGATCAAATTTGCACTATTAAAAATAATCAGCGCTTTAGCGTAGGTGGACTCTTCCTTTAAGTTTCCAGTACATCTGACAACTCATGCGGTCCTCCTAATAGATACTTGAGAGAATACTAACACATGTGTGACTGACACATGGCCCCTGTATGCGCGCATACGTGTGTGAGTGTGCAGTCCTACTGTAAAGCGGCATCACTGTGTTCTTTTTCCAGATGAAAACCCCGGGAGCGCCCGAGCCCCGCTACGCACCTTCACCCAGTCGTTGTGAAGGAGACGAGGAGCAGAGGTTGCCCGTTAGACCCCCAAATCTGTATAAGCCACCCTGCAACTCTCACCCGCACCGTTCCGCATCTTCCGGGTACCGCCAACACCCCTCCGCATCCCCGTTCAACCGGGCGGCGCTGGAACGGTCCAGCATCTGGATCTGATTTTGAACCGGACCATGGCTCTGGCCTCATTCGGGGATCAAGGGCAATTTAAACTCTTTCGAAGACAGACGAATGTTACATAATTGTAGTAGCCTATGTCGCATTTAATGTTTTGTCACTAATGGATCATCACTTTTCGTGTGTTGTCTCAATACAATATGGATATATTTGATATAGTCTATAGCCAATATAGAGACTAGAAAGATAAAAAAAAGTGAGTGTGTCAGGTTTTGCATTCTTTGGAGGGTCATAGCTTTAGGCCTTAAAAGCTGAAATCACCAACAACCGTAGGCCTGTAGGCCTACTAAACACAAAATGTATCTTAATGAAAATAGTTTTTTTTTTTTGAAAGGTTTCTGAGAGCGTTAGTTTTCATTACACTGTTAAAAAGATGTATGATCAATGTTATGACAATTTTTTTTTGCATTGTTTTAACTCTAACACTCATTTTTAAAGTCAGTTTAGTGTAGGAAAATTTAAGTTAATTGTTGATTGTACTTAAATTTAAGGCAGCAACCGTTTTTACAGTGAAAAATAGTCAATAGAAAGTCTCTACACTGTAAAAAAAAAAAAAAAAAAAAAAAATTCTGTGAAGTTTACGGTAAAAAAAACAAGCATAATGGAGTTGCCAAAAAACATAATGTAGTTGCCAGAAACTTACATTAAAAATACGGTAGTTACAGATTTAACTAAAATTTTACAGTAAAAAAAAACCCCATCTAATTAACTAATATAATGTCACTAATGTTAACCTTCTGAAGTACTAATGTCTGTTGTTTTGTATCTTTGTAATACACTGACAAACACCAAACACAGGTGGTGATGAGAACGTAATATGATGAATCAAAGCTCATCACAAGCAGCTTTTCCACAAGCTGAAAAAAAAAAAAAAATATATATAAAAGGTGTACAATGTCATTCACACAAACACCATCATGGTAACACACACGACACTAAAGTAATGCAGTAAACATTAATTTAACAACATTAGATGTAACATAAAACCATAATGTACATAACTGATAAGAAAAAAAAACTAAGAAGAAACATAGTTATTTCAATGAAAATACATCAAATGTGAAGCGGCATGCAGGGAATTCTGGGAATGTCAATTTACAGTTTTCACTGTAAATGATACAATGACTTTTTCACTTCCAAAAACGTACTGTTAACCAAATAACAGGTTTTACCATAGCAGTCTTTTACCGTAAAAATCACAAAGGTTTTTTTTTTTTTTTACAGTGAAAGTGTGTTTGTGTGTGTTCATAGAGGAATAGATTATGAAGTGTCATGCAAATATATCTATTTATCGCTTTTCTACTTAAATTGCATAAATGTCATTTTAACGTTCCTTACATTCCTATTCAAATTAAATTTTGCATCCCGTTTGCTACGGACAATCAAAATTCAGGAATCGTATTGGAATTTTAAAGGCATTCTAAATTCAACTCTGAATGGCGCACAAACCCGCTAAATACCTTTGCACTTTGTGATCACATGACCAGGTTGTCCAATAAGTTCCTAACATTAACTGCAGGTCAGCGTTGCGTAAGAATCACTCTCAGGCGACATTCTAAACACAGAAGTATATTTTTCAACGTCAGTAAAAGGGGACAATCATCATGTCCTCGCATGAGGTTTTCATGCAACATAATAGATGAAAGTTGCCATAGAGGGTGCAGCATCAAATATGGGCTCGGTACAAATATGGAAGCTACACATGTATTGAGAGTGGGCATGTATTGAGTTCATGAGCTGATGGGTTTGTACAAAGCAGGAGCACCTGGAGAATTCAGGTCATGGAATGTCAGTCGTTGCATAAAAAGAAAAGAAAAATCAAAGCAGTGGCGTTCTCTTTACACCTGTTCATTCAAGAGTGAAAATAAGCCCTTAGTGATCGCTTTCAGTATTCAAACTTTTTATCTAAAGGTGAGACATGATCATAAATTATAGAGTTGTACATTCCCGTCAATGTTGTTGATGGAAACCTAAGCAGGTGATTTTGAGTACCATGCGATGTAGGATAAAGTTGACACGAGCTGCTTCAAATCGGGGTTCAAAACTTGCTTGCATACAAAGATATCGTATTGCACAACACAAAGTGATACTATAAAGTTAGCACAGACGCATACATACACCAGAACATGCAAACCTTCACTCTTGCGTACATCCAAACACGCATATAACCGCACACACACAGATGAAGCGCTTCAAATGATATGTGCTATAGTGTATTCCATTCAAAACACAACGGAATGTATCCCCTGATGCAAACATTACCCACAATGCATTGAAAAGCCTTGAATTAATAACAACTTGCTCATAATACATCAGCAAGTGACTCACGTCTCGGTTAAACAGTAATAAAATCACCCTTGGTCAAATAAACACCATAAAAATGCAAAAATAAATAAAAGAGATATGGAGGCAAACCACATATTTACAACAACAACAACAAAAAGTTCAAATGAACAGAATTCAAGAATGGGATCCTCAGCCTTCTCTTTGTAAAATAAAGATCATGAGCGCCAGAGCAGGAAAATCCCAACATTCAGTCCATCAGTCCACTGGGTCAATTAGAGACTAAGATTTGGATACTGCCTGAAGCTACATAATACTGCCGTAAGATGCACGTGAGTAAAAAGACGTCTATAACTGCCTTCCTTTGTAGATCTAATATGCATTTATACTGTATATACACATAAATATCGATATAAAAAGTAGATGGGGAACTGTGCCCTCACAAAACAAAGGGGAAGAGAAACAAAACAGCACAGATATTAAACACAAAAGGTTTGTAAGGAGTGGGGAGCGCATGCATGCACGATTCCTAAAAAGGAACATTCCTTTCCCAAATCTGGACCCTTTTTTGTGTGCGTGTGTGCGTGTGTGTGTGTGTGTGTGTGGAGTCAAGCACTCCACTAGCAGAGACAAGGACCGATGACACGCAGCAGACTCGGATGTCTTGACAGGTGTTGTCTTTGTTCTTCAGATGTACGCATGTCCTTTCTGGGAAAAAACTGAAAGTAAAATTGTTGCACTTTTTTTTTTTTTCTTAAAACTCTTCCGTCTGGAACACAAAGAAGAATGAGATATAAGAGCTTTCATGCATTGAGTGCCGGTTGTCTGGAGTGACTCAAAACTGCGAAGCGCTGCTGGGGTCACACTGCAGTAGTCGCACAATGGAGGGATCGCTTTTGGCACCTTTAATGAACTCTTCCAAAGACAACTTGCCTAGAAAGAGAAGATGGAAAGGGTTAGGGGAAAAGTTGAGAGAAGAAACTGAAAGACCTGACCTGACCTGGGTTAAAACCTGGGTTCTTTGCATTTGCTAAGAACTGGGATTGTTTTAGTAAAAAAATAAGTAATAAATAATAAAAAATTAAATAATAATTGAAATTTGAATTGCGATATAAAAGTTTAACTTGAAAGTGATCTTTTGGTAACATTTTTTAGAAATGCAGTCAAGGTGACTATATTATTGGGTAACACTTTATCTTACAGTATCTTTATTACAAGTTACATGTACTTACTACAGTAATAACAGTAAATCATACATAATTACAAGTAACTAACCTTAAAACAAACCCTACTCCTAACTTTATTAACTAAGTATTTTATACAGTAAAAACAGTAATATTGTGAAATATTATTACAATTTAAAATAACTCTTTAGCTTTTTAATATATTTAAAAATGTAATTTATTCCTATGATGGCAAAGCTGAATTTTTTCAGGCTTTTAACATCATTACTCTCTACAGTCTTCTTTGTCACATGATCATTCAGAAATCATTCTAATATGCTGATTTGATGCTCAAGAAACATTGCTTATTATCAATGTTGAAAAAAGTTGTGCTTAATATTTTAGTGGAAACTGTAATACAAGTTAAGAATTCTTTTGATAAATAGTAAGTTAAAAAGGACAGCACTTATTTGATTTTATAAAAAAATATATTTTTTTCCCCCGAATTTTGTACTTCATCGGAATGGTACGAAACTTGGTAAAGGTAAAAAAAATAAAAATAAAAACATGGACATGATTTGAAAAGGTTAAATGGTCCTGAAAAAATATGTCACACTTGTGCTCCTCTTGGTCAAAAATTGGAAACGAATGGGAAATCAATTTCATCTAGTGGAAACGTTTGGTACTGCGGCCAAACAAAATCTTACTGAAAGCTCATTTTTTGAGATATCAAACTCAAATTTGGAACACAACTTGTTTAGATATATGGCTTTCATTTCCTTGCTATTTTGGAGTGAAGCGTTTTTTTGAAAATATACTGTATATTTCATATAACAATTTTAAATAGTATTTTTGTCGATTTTTCATAACAATAAACATTTTTTTTACGTTGTCATTTCAGCAATAATTTGCCAAGTGTCGTCTTTGAAAAGAGATCAAACTTAAGTCTGTGCTCTAAAGCATTTAAGATTCACGACAGTTTAAGCTGGAAATTTAATTTTCAGGTCTATGCTCAAAAAGTGAATAAATGGATTAAAACTACCGCATAAATATAATTTATTAAAATAAAATCCCCTAAAAATACTAAATATTAAACAAAGAACATTATCGAACTAAAATATAGTACATTCATTTTATTGAAATTAAAAAAATTCGGTCAATTTTGACCACTACGCGAAGAATTGGTCCACATCTTACCATCATTGTTCAGGTCCATTTGTCTGAATATCTTATCCGTCCTCTTCTCTGGTGTGGATTCGTCCTCAGGCATTTTCATCACCGATGACACCATCTTATAAATGGCCTGTAAGAGATATGAATGAACCAGGTAAATAAAAAAATAAAAAGCTAGAATATCAGTAGACCACCTTTATCTGGCCTTCACAGGTTCAGCCAATACTCTGATCCATTAGCATTTCATGCTGCACCGAAATTCAACATGAGCCATGAAGTAGAAAGCACACTTTTGTGTGATTTTCAGATCATTTACTTGCCATATCCACTAAATCTGAGAAGAAGGTTTTAAGTCAATCAATTATGTAATTATGTTTTTGAGGGATAATGATTTTCACAGTTGGGCAGACTGCTAGAGCCGTACTCTCGGCTTAGCCCTGTACCTTTTAAAAGCAGCCGCTGTGATAAAATATGCAACACGCTGCAATCTCAGAGTGCCAGCCAACTGTAACCTCCATGAGCTTGCGGATAATCCCACCGTTCTGCACACACAGGGATAAACCCCGGTTAAATTTAACTTGTTAATCCAACAGAGAAGAGAGCCAACGTGGGTGCTACCTACGTCCCCCCCCACTATCGCCGCGATCTTCCCCACAGGCTTCGCCAGTCAGGCACCACACAGAACTGAGCTTTGCCAAGCCTGGTTGAGGGAGACTGGTACCAACTGAGCATGCTAAGCACATGCTAATAGCTTCTCTACTCCCACAGCACAGGCTGACAGGGGAGCATTCATCTGGGACAGCTCGCTAACGTCTGTGCTTGATCTCTCCACCAGGGGTCAGGCTTCTCATCTCTGTGCTTTCTGCAAATTATGAAGACTCATACTGTACATGAAGTCTGCATGTTTAGAAGGAGAATGTAAGTTTAGTTTGAAATGGAATAGTTGTATAGTTAATGTATAATTTGAAATTGAATCATACTTGCTGAATACTATGCAGTATATAGATTGCTATAAAAAAAAAAAAGCAATAAATTTTTTTTTGTAAAAAAACGTAATTTAGTCAGAATACAGTGCTATTTGTTTTTAGAACCAGATGGTGTAGTATATACACAGTATACTGTACATTCTATACCATGTGGAAATAGTAATATTTTATGGTAGTATGCTATCCTGAACATTGTCTGTGTCGGTTTATGATCAATGATGCTGGTCAATTTGAATTATTTTGAGAAACAACAAAGGAGACAAAATATTGAGGCTGTAGTAAAAGGATCATGAAATATGAGCACTGATAATAAGTAACATATTAGGTGGGAAAAACTGCTCAACATAAATTAAATATTACATCTGTTTCCTTCAAGTATTTTCATACTTTCATTTCATGAAAGATAAAAGCAAATGTTTTTCTTTCATCCAACATAAGGACACAAAGTCACTCAACAAGTCAACAAACAGGAGGATTTCTTGATCCATTATTTGTGAGATGTTATCTGCTAAATTTGAACTGTCATAAGACTAATGTGCTCAATAGGCCTAGACTTTTAAAAATGACAAATCCTTTCTGAAAGATGAGGCAAAGAAGATTTCTGAAATGGAAACCGGGGACATTTTCTAGTTCACGTGATCAAAATATCATTGAAATATCACTTATTATCTATGAATTAAAACATGGGGATGATATATTTTGTATTTTTTCTATATACCATTATTATAATGAATAATTATTATGATATTTGCAGGTGATACAGACCCTAACTGATATGAACACAATTCACCAAAGAATATACTGTGAAAAACAGTAAATAGTAACCAATGCAAATAACATTATTATATATAAAATTATGACTTAACAAAAAACATTACAAAAATTAAACAAAATAAATATCACAACATACGATAAATAAAACTGTTTTAACATTTTCTAAATGTATTTAATATTTTCACAAGTTGTGAATATACTGTGATACAGTAATTAAGCTTTTTTACATTTTCAAATGTTATCTTATGTTTGTGCTTTTGGAAATGGATCCTTTGGCTTATTATTTACTGCATTTTGACGGCTGACGTTTAAAATTGTCAAGTCAAGTCAAGTCAAGTTTATTTGTATAGCGCTTTTCACAATACAGATTGTATCAAAGCAGCTTCACAGTATTAAATTAAAATAATACAACAAAGTTTGTTTCAAGAGGAATTTATTGATTGATCAAATTAGATTAAATATCCCCAAAATATCCCCAACTGAGCAAGCCAAAGGCAACAGTGGCAAGGAACCGAAAAACTCCATCAAGTGACCTAATGGTGTCCTAAAACTCCATCAGGTGACCTAATGGAGAAAAAAAAACCTTGGGAGAACCCAGGCTCAGTCGGGGGCCAGTTCTCCTCTGGCATTTATGAGCTAGAGGCCGGATTGTAGTTTGATCTGTAGGATTATATGAATGCCTGGCTGAAGAGATGCGACTTTAATCTAGTTTTAAACTGGGAGAGCGAGTCTGAGCAACGAACAGTATCAGGAAGACTATTCCAGAGTTTTGGAGCCAAATGTGAAAATGCTCTCCCTCCTTTGGTGGTTCTGGATATAGGTATGACCAAAAGCCTTGAATTTAGTGATCTTAAAGAGCGCGATGGATTATAGGGTGATAGAAGATCCGTTAAATAGACTGGAGCTAAGACTGGAATTGTGTGCAAAACAATCCAGAACGCTTTATTGTAGTGTATTTGCAGGGCGTTTTAAACATGCTGTGAAACACAGACATTTCCGAGGACAACTCCAGTCGGGGACAGGACACAAAAACGTATGGTTACCCTATTGAAAAAGCATAAAGGTCCGTTCACACCAAGGATGATAACTATAACGATAAATGGTTCTAAAAATCGAATATATAAAAGAATAGAAGAGTCCACACCACAATTATAACGATACGGTCACAGAGAAACAATATCGTTAGAATCACTTGCAGAACAATTTTTTTTCCAGCTGATGAATGGTAAAAACAATGATAGCCAATCAGAATCTAACAGACCTTGAGCTTTTAAAGCAGCAGACGACAAAACGGAACAATATTGTCCGCTGGTGTGAAAGCTAAAATAGTTATCATAATAGCAATCGTTATTGGCCTATGTCACACTTCCTGCTTCCGGAACGCAGAGTAGGGATTCAGAACTTCCGGTCAACAGTATTTCTCAATAAGGATTTAGATTATCAGCCATAATGTCTAAACCATCTGAGGTAGACTGACCACGAGCTATGAGGTTGTGAAACGAAGGTTTTTGCTCCTGTAGAAGATATACGTTCGTATGAAATCAACCTTGTTTTAAGAAAAACATGTTTTATCCGCGATCTTATGAAAAAAAAACTACACTACCCACAATCCTAAGCGTAGCAGCAACGTCTGCTGATTGGTCCAACTCGCTGTTACCATAGAAACGTTTAACTGTTGTTGTAGTGTACCGGGTTGCTCTGCGTCAGGACGTAGACAGCCATACCTCAGCTTTCACGCTTTTCCACTTGAGAGTTTTCATTTACCATCCGAACCACATCGTCATATGTGACTTCAGGCAGGTTGCGGAGAGATTTGGTCCAGCGGTATCTATCGGACTCCGCCATTGTAAAAAGCTAACCGGAAGAGCCGTATCCCTACTAAAAGACGAACTTCCGGTCTTCAATTTTTTCGTGACATAGGCCTTGGTGTGAACGTGGTCTCAGTTTGACGAGGCTGGGAGATGGGCTAACCAAAATTTCAGGATTATTGCGCACACTAACCTTGACAGTTAGCATTTTAGCATTTAGCATCAAACTTTTAATCTCCAAATAATCCACATTTGTTTATCAAAATCATCACAGCACTGAGAAAATCAGTGTATGGATGCAATATACTGTACATTTGCTTTATTAAGAGTGGATTCATAGTGCAGATTAAAGCACAAGTTGCACAACCATCGCAGAATGACTCTGACCTGCACAATCTCTAGCATTTCATCACGGCTGATGTAACCGTTGCCGTCCAGATCGTACATGCTGAAGGCCCACTTCAGCTTCTGCTCCAGTTTTCCCCGTGATGTCACGCTCAGAGCAATGATGAACTCCCGGAAGTCGATGGTCCCATCGTTGTTGGTGTCAAACGTACGGAAGACGTGCTCAGCGAACTTTGAGGCATCACCGTATGGGAAGAAGTTGGCATAAATCTTCTTAAACTCTTCAACGTTCAAATGCCCAGTGGGACAGTCTTTGAGGAACCCCTGTTTAGAGTGAACAACATATATTGCCATTCGTGGTATGCATTAAGAGGCTCCTTTATAAGAATATGACATTTCAGCATAAATGATTTCTCGTGATGATGCTGCAATTTTGATGTATGTCTTTATCCTTCACAAACATTCAAGGGGATTGCGAGCTTAATTCCAAGACGGAAGGTTTAGCGTTATTATACTGCCAAATGTCAAATGCGCATTTTTTTCATCAATTTCATCTGTCAGTCATGGAAGCCTATTCTGACTGGATGATACAGTCAGGAGCGTTAAATCCACAATGACTGTTTAATACAGTAGCAAAGAGAATTAAATTATAGCGCACGAGGATTGAGAAATTCACGAGTGCACAGGACAAATGTTTGAGAGGCAATTCATAAAAGAGCACTGCATATTTGAGAGCATGTGTCCAGTTTTGTGCGAGGGCGAAGAAAATCTGCATGTAAGCCAAGAGAATCACACTTGTGAATAACATGGATGCACTCTTATGTTACAATAAGTGGTTTTTGACATTTGGTAGTATAATAACGCCATAGAAGGTCTATTGCTGCATTCACGTCCTCCTGGGAAGTTCCTACTCGCAGGTTTGGAAATCATAATTGATTTCATGATGTGACATGATGTGTGTTCAAGTCATTTTTTTGGAATACTACAATAAACTAACTGGACAATTCAGTATTTCTTTCGTTTGTAAATTCCCAATAAAAACGGGAAGCATTTTAAGTGCATAATGAAAAGCAAAGGATGCACATTAGTTGTGTAATTGTATAATCTGTATATTTGATCAATCTTGTGCCTCAGAGTGATTGGAAATATAGTTTGATTGCACAAGCCTGTCAGACCATAAACTATATCTACACTACACAAAAGTCATACTGTCATTTCCAACAGTACTTAAATGCACAAAATGATCTGAGCTTTATCAGCCCCAGGGACTTCCTGGCTCATGATACATAGCTTAAATTTACAGACAAATGCCCTTAACCTTTTTGCACAAGGGGCAACCAACCCTGGGATACATATTCACTGTAAGTCATTTCCCATGAACACCACTTATAGAGACATACACTAAATGCTATATTTAACCATCTTTTTGGGAAAGGGTTACTGTTTTCAAGTTTAAACATGCATATGGATAAAAAAGTGCAACAATTGTACATTTAGGAAACTTTGCCACTAATTTACCACTAAAAGGTTCATAGTATTACCTTAAGGGTACATATTACTATTCCAAGGTACTAATATGCACATTTTAGGGGTAAATAAGGTTCAAAGTTCCTATAAGTGCTCCAGTGACAACTGCACTTTTTGATTCTTTACCTGAGATAATATTTCCGTTAACGAAGTCCAATAATTTACCCTCCATGTAGAGTAAACTGAGTGTTTGGAACCAAAGTCACACACTGCAAAATTGATTTTCCTTATTTTTTTTTCTTGTTCTCCAGTACAAATATCTAAACATTCTTAAATCAAGATACATTTACTTAAGATGCAAAATGATTTAAGATATAAAATTTAATTTTCTGAAAAATGTTTCAAAGTTTAGTGAGTTAATGCATAAAACAAGAAATAATATTCGCCAATGGAGTCATAAAATAAACTTAATTCAAAGGGAAAACGAATTAAGTTTTTTTCTTACCCCATTGGCAGATATTTTTTCTTGTTTTACCAATAAACTCACTTAATTCTGACTTAATGGTTTCACTTTATAATAATGTTTAATTAGTTAACATTAGTTAACTACTTTAGTTAACATGAATTAACAATTATTCTACAGTATCTGTGTTAATTTCAATATTTACTAATACATTGTTAAAATCATATGTTGTATTTGTTAACATTATTAATGCACTGTGAACTAACAATAACAACCAATGAACAGCTGGATTTTAATTAACTAACATTAACAAAGATTAATAAATATTGTAATAAATGTATTGCTCATTGATAGTTCATGTTAGTTAATACATTAACTAATGTTAACAAATGAGACCTTATTGTAAAGTGTTACCGACTTAATATCTTTAAGAATGTTTAGACATTTGTACTGGAAAACAAGACAAAAATACACGATTTTTATTACATTTTTGCAGTGCACTTAATTTATTAATGTCACTGCATCAAATAACACAACACAAAAGAAAGATGTCAAGCAAAAAATCAAAATAAATAAAAGATAATAATCCCTTTCAATTATAAAACAAATACACGTTCAACATGTATCGGCATGCAACATGTAATTATACAACATGTATAATTATTTCTAAGAAAAGATCTAGCATCATTTGTTTCCATGATGGCGCTTGGTTTGATATTGTTTGTAATGCAATGAACTTCAGACATTTTGTGTGGCTTAAGGGCCTAGATACGTTTAGGGGCCCCTGTGCATATTTCAAGATGTTCCGACCTTGTACCACTCCTGCAGCTCGTGGTCAGTGAACTCCGTGTTCTCCCTCAGGTCCTGTAGCATCTCGGGCCTGAGTTTGCTGTTCTGTTTTCCCATGATGATACGTCTCTGTGCGCAGTGACAACACCGAGGGCCCGGGTCAGACCTGTCGACAAAAATGACATGAGGGTCAATGAGGAGATACCTGAAAACATTTTAGAGTAGATTACCAGTTCAAGTGATAATAAGAAGGAGTCTTAGTTACGAGGCCAAGGGTCAAGTGATTAGAGGCCGTCACGGTATCGTGAACATGAAATTTAAGCTAATTAAAAACCACAAGCTTCTTCCAAATCCTAACGTGTGTTTGAACTCTCTTGCTCTGGTGTGACACCCATCAGAGCTCAGTGAACTTTAATGTCTCCCCTGACATTACATGGATAATTAGAGCCAATGTGTGTGAGTGTGTGTTCCTATAAGTGTGTGTATGAACATATCCATTAGTGAATTAATAGCACCCTTCTGAGCTGACTCATTCTCACATCCTGGGAACAAAAAGTGCTCTGATAAAAATACATCTTATGCTGCCAATAAACGCTGCAAAAGGAAATGTACAAATTAATTGGTCCGAATGTGAGGTAGGAAAACAGCCGTTCTCTCAGGATGTTTCGAGAGCACAGTTAGGAACCTGCGCTAATTAATAACAGAGTCGCCCACAATTACTGCGAGATGGGCAGCGATCCGAGGCCAAGCGGTGCATCGCGACAAAAACACTGGAGGAGGATCAGTAGCCTACACACAAACAAGAGTTTCACAGATATATACGAAAGCATCCAGCACTGAGCACTAGGAACATTTATCTTAAAAGCTAAGGGATCGGTGAGAGCTCAATGAAGAAAGATTATCTGACAGTATGTGATAGAAGCAAAAGCCTGGTTTGAGTTTAAGCTAAATTACCTTACATAAGTATTTAGAAAAAGAACAGCCTCCAAACTGTATCACTTTCAGGGATGCTAATTTTTGCACGATTACGGATGATAGCAGCCTGTCTGATTTGATTTTCTACCCCCCATGCTGAGTGTGTGTATTCTCGGGAGAGGAATAAACCCCAGCGGAGAGAGATCAGATGAGGAAAACCTAATTTAAAGCTACTGTTTTAGCTCTGTATTACACATGATCTGGGGGAGGAGACATCGTTTAATGAAACACCACAGATCAAGTTTAGATTAGTCCAGGGGTGTGGCTAGGGGTGGGTCCGCAATAAAAACAGCCAATAAAGTTTCAGCTTAGATTTGCTTGTACATTTTCTTTTGCTATTTTAAAACGTTTGCATTTAGAAGAGGAATGATCAGGAACATTCAAAGAAAATTCAGTCATTATTTACCATCACGTTGTTCCAAACCTGTTTGACTTTCTTTTTTCTACGTAACACAAAAGATATTTGTCAAAATGCGCTTTTGTCAATGTTTTGCTGTTTAGACACCATTGACTTTCGTTGTATGCCAAAAGCAGTCGGTCAAAATATCTTTTTTTTTTTTTTTTTTTTTTTTTTTTACAGGGACAATAGCCTACACTAGGTATTGTTACACATAGACAACCGATGCCGTGTACATAGGGCATATAGCGTTAAGCTAGTTTACGGCCCGCGGCCCTGGTTAGGCTTTTACATAAAATAAAAACATCCAAAATAAAAACACAAACACAATCATCACAAAAAACAAACAAATACACACATGTATACATGTGTGTATATGTTGTACCCAAACAAATCAACAATGGCATATTGACATACTGGAACATATGGCATATTGCACATGGAACAATGGCATATTGGAACATTTGTGTTCCATAGAAGAAAGTCCGTAATGTACAGTAGGTTTATGACAACATGAGGGTGAGTAAATGATGAGATAATTTTCATTTTTGGGTGAAATATAAAATAAAAGCTTGATTGTTTTGTCAAATAATTATTTATTTTTTAACTAAATAATTATAAATTCTGCAAAATAAAGGTATTATTATAATATAATTTATTATTTATATTTTACAGTGAAATATTACAATAGTTATAGTTATCATAGTTATTATTTATGTATTTATTATCATTATTATATAAAAAAAATATTTGACCAAATTCTGAAGTCCTACAAATAAACACAAGAAACCTGTTTTTTTCTTAAATAAATGTTTTCATTTTTAAAAGGGTTTTCCCTAAATCTTGCAGCCCTAATTTAGATGATAGTGTTCATACATTTAAAATTTGAGCCATTCCTTGCTACTAGTTTTGTCAACCATCCGCCCACCCTCGTCAGGCTCTGAGGTTCAAAACGTCTTTAACCTCAGCCTAGTCCTGTGATTATATGTCCCAAACACACTTTATGCTTATAGCTAGAGGCTGATCTCCAGACTGAGCCATTTAGGGTTGAAGCTACAGTAAATGATTTAGCACAGAGATCACAACAAGGCCAACGAGGGAGTGGGGGGAGGGGGGATGTGGTTGAGAGAAAAAAAATAACAACAATGGCAAGAATGCAGAGCAGGAGCAGCTTACACTGGCGGGTGGCCCAGTGATGATGCAAGAGCATCACCGCCAAGTGTTGGTGTTGGACTGACCAGTAGATGAGCAAATGGCTCTGTGTTTTCACTGCTTTCGTCTGCTTTTGTGCCTTGACCAGCCCTGTGGATATTCGCCGGATTTCTACAGAATATGCGCTCTATGTTGCCCTTCTACAAGAACCAGAAAATGGAAAGACAATGTAAAACTGAAACTGCAGGACGAAGTAATTATGTCTGCATCTGCGGCTGGAAAAACTCCAACTGGCTAGCAGTGCAATGTCAAGTGACATGTCTCTCTATGCGAAGCAGACACCTTGCTGATATACTGAAAGGAGTGCCGTTCCCCAGGGCTTGAATGTCATCACTCACACTGAGATATGTCACGTTAGTTTTAGCACTCTACACACTCATTAGACTTTATAAAAGAAGGCTGAACCGATCCTGGTTAAAAGAAGAAAAAAAGTAGCTCCAGCCAAGACGAGTGGAACAAAAGACATCTGGAGGAAGGCGAGGGCAATATACTGTACTGTATGAAGAATGTAGTGACTTCATCCACTTACATTTTCATACACTGTCCCATGGCCAATTCCAAAGGGAAAATCACAAGTGAGATCTTTTAAATATCTTGTTTCTCCTAGAAAGGAGATTAAATATCCTCCCTCTTAGAATTTTCTCCTACGAAAAAACCCCTCATAGTCTCCTCTATGGTTTTCAACAAACCGATTAGCCAAGATACCAAAGTCCAAACTCAGATTTCAATACATACTATCTTGTATGTGATACACAATCTTATTATAGCATATAATGTTCAAATGTTTGGGGTCTGTATGACTTTTTAATGTTTTGGACAAAATTTCACCAATCCATCAAAAAGGCCCCAATCCATCAAAAATACAGCAATAACAGCAATATTGAGAAATATTATAACAATTTAAAATAGCTGTTTTCTATTAATACATCTTAAAATGTAATTTATTCCTGTGATGGCAAAGCTGAATTTTCAGCATCATTACTGCAGTCTCCAGTGATCCTTCAGAAATCATTCTAATATGCTGATTTGCTGCTCAAAAGACATTTCTTATTATTATGAATGTTTAAAACAGTTGTGATTCATATTTTTTAGAGGAAACCGTGATACATTTTTCATTTGAGATAGAAATCTTTTGTAACATTATAAAAGTCTTTACTTGATCAAATAAAGTACAGCGATGAATCATTCAGAGTACTAACATGCAAGTGGCATGAAGAAAGTAAATAAAACCATTTCTATTTTCATGTGGACTTTAAGCCTCCTGAGTTATGAACGAGCAACCTCTGAGCAATAAAACCTGGTAGAGCCTGCAAATACAAAAGTGCACAAAAACAAATGACAAACAGAGCTTATTTATGAGTGGGACAAGTGCTCTTAAAAAACCCCGATGACAGCAAATACAAGAAAGTCAGATGTGCCGAAGCACGCTCACGCACAACCTCAAACAGAATTTCTCCTTTTCTTGTTCTATGCAGTTTCTCTTGTTCCTCCCTCTGGATGTTTGAGCTTAAGGGGTAATCCTCTCTATCACCACAGTGTCCCACATGTGTTAGTGGTTGTTCTGACTGTTAAAATCCAGGACAGCCTTCCCACCCCGTCCTGCAGACAGCTGTTCCTCTCCTCTATGTGGGTCAGCAACATCTGGACTGCTAATCCAGCTGTAGGGATGGATGAATGAAGAGTAATGAAGGCAAATGCTGTGAAAATTCACCAAGGACTGCACTGTTTGTTTCGCGTTTACACTATGCTGCATCCGCACCACAAGGTGTCACTATAGTGCCAACTGCAGTATCATTCAGCACAACATAAACAAAAAATGATTTAAGCACGGTCATAAGTAGGCATGTTTGTGCTGACAAGAGAGACTTCAGCGCATTTGTTGCCTGTTTAAACCAGTTTGCGGGCGGTTAGTGTACCACGTTCAAAAGTGCCACAACTGTTCAGTGAAATCGCCTCAGAGTTGTTGTTGTTGTTGTTGCTGTGTGGGAAAGCCTGAGGGCGGAGGAGGCTGAATATCTGAAACACAAGAGCCTCATTAAAATCCCTGCCAGCAAGAGAGTGGAGAGTGAATGAGCCACTGCACACCAGTGAAATAAAAGTGTAAGGCCGAAAGAAGAAAAGAGAAATGAAGGGAGGGAGTTAGAGAGTGCATCAGAGGAGGGGAGAAAGAGCCAAAAGATGAATCTCAAAACAAGAGTATCTTATTCCTGCATCTATAAAAAGGCAGAGGAAAGAGGATGACAGAATTGATTTTTTTTTCCCCACTCCTGTGTTTCTATCTCTCATCCATTTATGAGAAACAGAGGTAATCAGAGAATCAATCTAACCCGACAAGCGACTTTTGATCTCTCTAAATCAGACGCCATCTCTTTCTCTGCCTCTTCCTTTTTAATCCGCCAGCTCTATCCTTCATTTCGTTTGCTTAAGACCCTTTTAATTCCTCTAAAGTTTAATTCTAATTGCGCAACCTTTCCATGAACAATCTCCCTTTCATATTCTCTCCCTTTTTTTCCCCCAACCCCTATTGAGTTGTCTCTGTAGGCAGCATTTTAAGAAATCGTAGGCACCCACCCAGCTGTTCCAAAAAGAAGATAGCATAATTAAGCTGTGGGGAAGGCAATCCCATAATCATAATGCATTGTGTAAAGCGCCAAAAAAAAAATAAAAAAAAATCAAGGCTATCAATTGATTAACAGTTTTAATCAAATTAATAGCATGCTACATACACCATTTCAATAAATTATGTAATATTTCTCAAATATTAGATAAATTAAAAGACAATACATTAAAAAAGATTATCAAAATGATAGAATAAATTATAAAGTAGCTTTAGAAGTCTTTATACGGTTTGTTTTATTTCCATTTCATTGCACAAGTCTATTACTAGTTCATTGTACAAGCTACAATTGAGTTTGTCAGTCTGTTCAAGGGGTACTTTCATATAAATTAACGTTAAAGAACAAACCAAGGAAAAATAAATTGATGGATAAAGTAAGAGAAGTGTTGATTGTAAATATATTTTATTCAACAATCCATTGTTAAACTATCCATTTAAAATAGTACAATATATTTTAAAACTGTCTAATTTAAAATATTTGTGGATGCTGTGTATTTTTAACGTGATTTTTTTCTCCAAACCAGTTAAACGCAAACCCAGCGTTGTAGCCAATTCTGAACATTTCTGTGCTGATTGCCGACATACAGTAATGCTGAAACAAATACTAATCCCGGTAAAACTTTATTTTGATGTTCTCTTAGTAATTTTTCAACTTTATATCAACTAACTCTCATTAGAGTATTAGTAGACTGTCTGCTGAATATCTGCTAACTCTTTATTGTGATGCTCCCACAACAGACATTCTACTGACTATAAGTAATTTTGCAACTGCATGTCAACTTAATCTAACCCTAACAGTCCCCAACCCTAACCTAAAGCATTGGTAGCATATCCTGATAGATAGCATACCGTTTGTCGCAATTTAATCCATTATGTTTTTTTCTGAGCTCTGAACTGAATCCATGAAATCTTAACTGTTCTTGATAGGTAACTGCATCGAGTTGCCCAATGAAATCGGCTGTGGAATAGGGTTCATGCTTAACTTGTGTGGAAAAATAATCATGCATGTTTATGCTTATAGAGAAGAGAAGAGCACTGTTAGCTTAGTAACATGATAATGCTAAAGTCTATTTGTGTGGCTATACGAGTTTGTATAACCTTTGTGACCCAAATTCAGTCACTTCTGAGGTTCTCTGATGGATATATACTTTCTTAGAAGGCAGCTGTTTATGTAGGCAGTAGACAGAGAGACAGCTCACTACATTTTGAAGCAGAGCCATTTTCCCTTTTTTTCAGTCTTCTCCCCCTTTCTGTGTGGCAGTAAGGAGAGAAATTACAACCTGTTTTTGCACCATGTACACAAAATGAATTCTTGTGCTGACATTTTGATGACATACAAGAACACCTATGAGTCTGTCTATAAAAGAGAGACCTTCTCCTTAGAAACACTGTGCTGAAATCCCCAATCCATAAATATGTGAAGATTACAGAGGCTAAAGGGTGCCTGCCAGTCTCATTCCTCAAGTGTACAACAACACGGTATATCGCTATATCTAAACGCAGATTGCAAATCACGGATTAGCTGCTGAACAATGTGACGTTACATTGGTGTCTGAAAAGACTTTAAAGCCATTTCTAGATGTTTGGTTTAACATTTGAGCGTAGCATTACACAGCAGCACTCGGTTCGTACAGCTGTTATGTTAGGTATGGATTTAATGAAGACAGTAGGGGTTGAGCCCTGACCTGAATCAATGAATCTAATTCACATTACTCAAGAGAGAGGGAGGGGCTAGAGGACATAATAACAAGAACAGACAGAGAGAAAGAGTGAGAGAGAGAGCAAGAAAGGACGCTAATGAAGGAGGTAAAAATAAGAATGAGGCTGTGTCCTCGGTGAGTGAGGTCCCTTCAGTCAGCTCACATTGTAGACATCATTTCATACCTCTTGCCAACAGGGACTTCAGCTGATATCAGCTGGCTAGAAGCGGATAGAGAGAAGCTTGGCCTTTTTTTTTTTTTTTTTTTGGATGGGACAGTAGAGAGAGGACAGGAAATTATGAGGAGAAGAGGGGAGAATGGTATCAGGAAATGACGCAAACCGCTGTTGTACCAAATCCAAGTCTCTGTCATAATCCCTGCCTCCTCGAATGGAAGATTCCATGGGCTAAAATAATATTTTTGAGTATTTGGTGCCTGAATGTTGCTTGTTACTGGTGTTTACCAAGCCCTAGCAACCACAGAGAACACCCTTCCGACTGAACAGCAACACACACAAAACCACTCCGAACACCTTAGCAACAGCTTATCAACTAAAAAACACTCAGACCATATTAGCAACAACATAGTAATGCCCTGGAAACCACACAGAACATCCTGGAAACTGTACAGCATCACACTGAAAACACTTAAAACACCTTGGCAACAGCATAGCAACACATTGGAAACCACAAAGAACACCCTATAGTAACTTTATAGCAGCACAATAAAACACTCTGACAACCTTGGCAACAGCATAGTAGTTCCCTGGCAACCATGCATAACACCCTAGTAACTGTATAGCAATGCACTAAAAACCACTCAAAAGACCTTGGCAACAGCATAGCAACTCCCTGGCAACTATGCAGAACCCCCCCAGCAACTTTAAAGCAATGCACAAAAACCAAACCTTAGCATAGCAACACCTTGGCAACCGACCAGGAACACCCCAGGATTGTGGTGACTCATTTTGCATTGTCAAGCATCACTCCCATTTCCATTTTTAATTCTTATTAAATTATATGTAAGGAATAATTGATGACGGGCCTTTGAATTATTAAACAAATAATGCACACCTGAGTTGATGCACCTCGGATGTGCATTATTTTCAATAATTAAACGGCCCGGAGTCAGTTATTCCGCTTATACTACGGTTGCCACATTTCAAAACATTGTTCAGATGATGTATTTCAAGACATTTGTCAGGTTTTTGTCCTTAAAACACTTGTGTGTGGGACTAATTTCTTACGCATCTCATCCAAAGCCTCCGTTACTAATTCCAAAGCGTGATTTTAGAGCTAGTAACTGATGCTTCAGCATCTGATAGCAGACTATTGCAGTTATTAATGCAGTTATTGGAGAAAGAGAGAGAGAGAGAGATTAAGCGTATGTGAATTACCCGAGTCTGAGTCTCTCAACAGTGTTCGGCAGCAGCGTCTCTACTAATAGCGAAACTGTACGTTTATCTTCAAGAACAACGCCGTTATTACTTCGCTAGTGAGAAATGTCTTGTAGCTTTTCAGTTGTGAAACTAATTTACTGAAAAAATCGTTACAGCAGCGCTGACAACCCATTTCTGTGCGAGTGTGTGTCCGTACTGTATGTGTGCGTTTGATTGGGAGAGAGAGCAGGAAAAAGAGAGTATATAAAAACATGGAAATAATTTGTTGTTTTTATCCTATTGTTTACTATACTTATTTGCTTTGTCAGTGTCGTTGTGGGTTTTGGTTATTTTGCTGTTGTATAATAATTGAAATCATTTGGCGTAGTAATAAGGAACTGTAATGCGTTCAAGACCTGTAATGTAATGCGTTTCCCTGAAAATAATTGCACACATTAGAACATTCGTCAACCAATCAGATTCAAGCATTAAGCAGCCCCGTAGTAGAAATCTCATCATATAACCGAAACTCCAAAAAATCTAATTCAACAAACTTTATGCATTTAAGCTAGCTCAGAGTTTGTAAGCGAACCACAAGACAACACTAGCACTGTTTTAATCATGACTATTAATGGGGGTCACACAGGAATCACACACTTATCTCTCAGTCTGATTACAGTAGGGTCATATGATGGCATGAGCATTATAGATATTACTCTGAGGGGAGGGGGAGGGGGAGATGGGGGGGGGGAGAGCGAGAGAGAGAGAGAAAGAGAGAGAGAGAAAAGAGATTATATGTGAGAAAAACATGGCATCAGCAGACAGATGGACACGCGCTATGAACATCTCCCCCAGCGTATGACCTACACTTCCATTAACAAGCTTTCTGACACATCGGTGGTAGTGTGCCGTTATTACACTATCCCTTCTCAACCCTCACAAGAGATGCATAAAGAAAGTCTCATCATCCATGCAAGCATTCTGTAGGAAGATCACTTGATCATAATAAACAAAAGAGACTTGGACCTGCTCTGAGAGTGTAAGCCTGATAATCACTGGAGAGCGGATGACCTCTGTGACCTGTCCGTGAGTGCATGTGTATGTGTCCACACGTGCATATGTATGTGTGTTGTAAGTCATAAGCTGGATAGAGTTGCAGATGGTGCTGAAAGAGAATAACTGCTCATCTGTTGTTTATTGTTTCAAGAACAATAATTTGGTTAAGACTGTGGCTCCAGAAGGAATCCAGTTCATTTCATACAGTGACTGAGGGTTATTCTGTTCAACAAAAGTTGCTTTCTATCAGTGACTTGATGAGTAAGTTGTGTGGGAATACAGAATACAAGCCTCTGTCTAGATTTTCTAGATTTAGCCAAAATCAGTGCCACTAGGGTATTGTGGGTGATTGTCAGGACCTTACTATGCAGTTGCTAAGGTGTTCTGAGTGTTTTTTGCACATTTATATGCATTTGCAAAGGGTATTTTATGTGATAAGTGCTGCACGATTTGGGGAAAAATTGAAATAGCGATTTTTTTCTGATAAAAGTTGTGATAGCAATTTAAAATGTTATTTATTTAAAAAAAGCACAAGGTTGCTGTGGCTACATAATTTGGCATATATTTTTTTGTAATTATACATCAATATGACTACAAAATAATAATAATAATAATAATAACAACAACAACAATAACTATTGTTATTAAATTAAAATAAGAAACAAAATAAGAGATTTCACTATTGTAGTATTTTACTGTAAAATAAAAAATTGAGTATTTAAGAAAAATATTATAATAATTTTACTTTACAGTACAACAGTAAAATTACAACAAAAATAATTATGGCTGTCTTAGTTTCTTCGTTTTCCATTGAGCTTTTATTTTGGTAGAAAACTGAAGGAAACCTTAAAGCTTCTTTTTGTGTTGAAAACAGTCTGTTTATAAACACTTCTCATTACAAATGGGAAGATGGTTGGTGAATGTTGCGTTCCCAAATGCACATTATAAGCAACCTAAACTGCAGATGCAGAGATAAGTTTGTGTGGAGCAGCATTTACTGTGAACTGAGCCACTCTGAGGGCACGTTTACACAACGATGTACTAAAAACAGATTATTATAATTTTTTTATATTGTCAAAGCAATCCCCATTGCTACAGATCAGCGAAAATGATAAAAAAACGCTGCATTATCCATGCCAGGCCATTATCCATGGGAGGGTGTTCAGAAACACTACGCTCCTATAAACTGAGACATTAACTGTATCGTTTTCAAAAACTTGCACTTTTAAAACCCGTTTTCAAAAGTTTGCATTTCCAGGCCGCTGTCGTTGTGTAAATGAACAGCCAAAACGTAAAAATAGTGTCCAGTTTTGAGTTGAAAATGGTGTTGTGTAAACGGCCCCTGAGACCCTGAAAACACTGATCATGAACACAGTGCTGAGCTTCACTAAGAAACACGCAGCGCACATATGTATTTAATTAAATCACAGCCATTGCAATTTGATAATCGCACATTCATTTTTATTTAATAATCATTTCAGTTTGAATAGGTGTTTACTACAGTAGGGTGTGCTGTGTGGTAACTAGGTGATTTCTTACAGGTCCAAGTCAAAAGAGTGTCTGCGATGAATGTATATGAATGTCATACAAGTTTGGATCGACAGTGTACAGTGCAGTAGTGATGCTTGCATTAGTAAGTGCCACTACATTGTGAAGGAAAAACCTCTCACTGTTGTAAACACCTCCAGTTATCAAGTCGTCTGGCCAGAGCCATGATGACATTGAGATGGAGTGTTTGAAAAAAGTGGCACATCGAGGTCCACCCCCGAGCACGCCTCCTTAGAAAAACTCAGGCTTTTAGAAGCACTTATGGTTACAGTATGTGGGTCACAGAAAGGGACCAGCGGCCTTCATCAACATTGGCACAGCATCAGAGCACAAGAGGACAGAACAGAGCCATAACAGAAGGACACACGCACAAAAGCACACAAAGACTATTTCACATTCCACTTTAAATGAGCTAAGTGCTGCTTCGATTATTTGTAGCAACACAACTTACTAATGTAACTGAGATCTATGACCTATGAAATCAAGATCTGAATGTATAAAACATTTAGGCTGGAGGGTTAACTAAAGCATTTCACAAACAAGGAACAGATCATGACGTTGAAAGAAAATAGACAGCCACCTTTTGGAAAGGAATGCTGTTTATATTCAGTTGTATACTCGTGCTCACTATCGGTTTAATTCATTGCACTGGTGCTGGCATCAAATGGCATCCAGTTTAGTGAAATTAATGTAGTAATGCACAATATATCAGTATCATAACGATGACTGGTTGATTTTCGAAATCATTTAAATTTAACTGTATTTTTACATTGTATCACCTTTGCTGTCGTCAAATGCTTCATTTGCTTCAAAAATGCTTAATTCTTAAAGAGTTATTCTATGGAAGTAGAATAATGTCAAATGTTTTTGAAATAAAAAGCCTGTTGAATTGCACTACTTGAAAAAAAATAGGCATTGCATTAACCATGCTTGCATTTTAATGCATTGTATTTTTAGTGCTTACATTTTTATGGGCTGAAATTCAACATGGTTGAATATTTAAGCTGTGAATATTTCAATTAAAAACATTTCAAACACATTTTCATTATTAAAAATTCAATAATCCATATTCACCTTTCATATTTCACTTACAAAATATTCAAACTGTTTAAAAATACAACCAATAATATTCAACAGGCAATTTTCGGTCCATTTTATTTCGCTTTGCAAATTCGCTTCCACAAATTCAGTAGTTCAAATTCGACAGTAAATTCAACATTGACGTCCAGGAACTGCAGGAAAAGCAGTAGATTGCCGAGCATACTCTCCATCTGCTGTTAGTCTACCTCACCAGCAGATGGTGCAAAATTTTTTTTTCAGCCCATAAAAATGTAAGCACTAAAAATACAATGCATTAAAATGCAAGCATGGTTAATGCAATGCCTATTTTTTTTCAAGTAGTGCAATTCAACAGGCTTTTTATTTCAAAAACATTTGACATTATTCTACTTCCATATTATTCTCAGTCACTGTAATGCATTTATCGAATCATCCTCAACATGCAAACCAGTGCAAGTTATAATATAAGCATATCAGTGCCATCAAAATTGACGTTGTTAACATAACAGTGTACCCTTTCAGTATTTTCAGGTGTAAACTATGGCTACAATTTTGATGACAATGATTGAAAATTCACAAAACTGCACTTTTTCTGTATGGCATATATTAATATATTAATATTGATTGCAAGAGACTGGACAGGATTCACAGTTATGCATTTTCTGTTGGTCTGTCAACAAATTACAGTACAATGTCATTGCGATATATAAATGGAAAAGCCAACTATATATACTCTATGTATACATGTGTATGTGTGTATATCTGTATCAAGTTTATTTACTATTGTTGTAGAAAAACTGATATTTTACTTTTTTTCATTAACTTTCTTAGACAATGTGTGGTTTTAAGCATTTGTTTCTCTTCTGGAATGTATGTATGTTTGTGCACCTGGCGTAAGCAAGACACACACAGCAAGACAAATGGTTAAGAAACTTTAACTCTTTAGGTATGGAAGATAATTTAGCCAAGGGGGGTTAGAGGGGTCATTCTATTCTAAATCAGCTAGATGTGGCCATGCTGGGTGAGTGGAAAACTACAGAGGAAAGACCTTGAAGAAGGAGTATAAGAAGGGAATTTCCTGGGCTGGGTGTCAGGTCTTGCTCACGTCACGGGGTAGCTGCTGTGATTTTGTGACTAAGCCTCTTGCAATAGAATAAATATCTTTTAAAATACAATTTGATTCTTGGTGTCTCTTATGCAGTGATGATTATTGTTTAATTATTGTTCTTGCCACAACATTATATACTGTAAAATGCAAGTGTAAAAATACTACTGTACCATTACAGTCGGTATACAGTTTTAGAGTACAGTGCACATTTTTGAAATACATACCCGTTCTGTCAACAAAATGCTTGAATGACTGAGGAAGTGTTTGTTCTCTCATCATTGGGCTACACCTTTTAACCCGTCTCTGCCATTGTAAGGTCATAATTTAAGAACATGGTCCACAATAATGGTCCTTATCAGAAACGTGCCTATGTCCTTTAACTTATATAGCTCTTCCTCTGTTTTGCCTCCCTACCCTTCCACCACACATCCCTTCTCCTCTTCTTCTTCCCGGCTGTTGACCTGTTTGTTTCCTTGTTGTTCTTCCATTATAAGAAATTGTAACTCTGTGTTATGCTCTGTCTAAATATGCTTTCCGATTGAAGATTAATGACATGCATCTCTGAGCTATTTTAGATTGGTTGATCATTGGTTGATTTAATGATTTCAATTACAATCACAATTCATCAATTCAGGAATAATTTACAAAAAAAAAGTCTAATAGAATGGATAGAAAATATACTTGAAATTACTTATGCAATGAACTAATGGCTAGATGTTTTGAGGGGTAAGGCTATACAACAGAGAACGAGTGAGCAACATGACATTAGCAGTTGATAATGTAGGAAACAGCAGACTGTACATGATCAACTGCATGAATGTACCAAAGCACTTGCAACTTGTTCAAAAGAATGAGAAATTGCTTTTATGATGTGCACAAGTGACTAGATGGTGTGGAGGATGAACAAGAAGTTTCAAGAATTTCAGTTGTGATCTGAGAAATGCACCAGAACAAAAAAAAACTAAAAACTGTCAGTGCATCTCTAAACGAAAGTCTTTTAAAGTAAAGTATCTTTCAAAACAAACATCAACCTTTTGGAATTCACTTAAATACCTTTCATGCCGCAAGCAAAAGCCCAGATGGCAAAGCAGTGTTTAAAAGCTGTGTAAAGGCATTCAGTTTCAAAGAATTCAAGAGAATTGAGATTCATGAAAATTCATTCTCAGGGACTAATCAAGATTCGCCTCCTTAGAGTTCCCCGCTATAGATGTGGAATTCAATAGATAACAATATAGGATCTCTTAAGAGCTTGTTGACCCGAGTCTTTCGCTTTATTACCTGTCACCTTATTGATGTGTACTTGGCAGTGGGTTTTACGTCGCAATATAGAGCTTTATATGGAGTCTGCAAGTGCCAATACCAATCCTCTATTCATCTGCCACATACTCAGGCCAAAACATAATTCATTTTGTTAAGTCGCGTCCCAGGCTGACTTTACTGTACAGTCTGTAAAGACAGCAAACGCACACACAAATACACACATGCAACACTGCAACAGTGCTCATAAAAGTCAGCTTATCTACTTCACTGTTCTGAAATGCTGCACAGATGGCAACCCCTTGACCTGAAATCTCTCTCTTTTAAAATTCAGATAAGATGTGCGTTTGCTTTCAGCCGTAAAGTTAGCGCTGATCACGTTCAAATGGAAAAAATGCTCTTAGACAGAAGCCACTGGAACTAAGAGAGAACCACACCTATATTGTGCAGTTTGGACAATGACCACAGTTTGACTTACAGCCTTCTCAAAGTGGAATTGATGTGTAAGGGAGTGGGAAACAACAAAGAGGTTTAGCATTTGTCTAATGACCCCTCAAGGCACTGACTAGTATTAATTACATTTCGTGCCATTGTTTTCCCAAAGGGTATAGAGTGGTGTTATCTCTTGCAGAGTGCCCAAAAGCAACAAATGAATGATGGCTAAATTATCGACAGGCACTGAAAGTAACCTAAGAACTTATTTAAGCTATAGAGATGTTAAAACTACAGTGAGCGTGAAAGAAAAACATGTTGCCATGATAAAGACTCTTTAAAGAGAGTTTACTGCAAAAAGAAACCTTCAAAGCTGTCATATGAACAATCTGTCAGTTATTATACTGATCTATGTTTCATTGTGGACACAATACCTAAAACTTGATTAAAGGTACACTGTGTAGTTTTTTAAGTATCTTATTAGCTCATAAATATGTCCTCATTGGTGTAAAATTACCTCTGCCAATGATATGACTTATCCTCATAAGCGAAGAATTTCTTATCTTTATTTACATTGGACATGTAAGTCCAAGGAGGCTTCCAAGTCGTTCCGCCAATTTGAAAAACTATAACAGCAGAGAGGGACAAAAAGCACTAGCCTACCTCAACGCGTTTCCATAACACGTTTTCGCTCAGAACCAGCGTCACGTGACTGAAACCAGCTGAAACGGACAAGGAGATCAGTGAGAGGCGCTTGTCACTGCCCCGGCAATTTTGAAAGGCTGCACTGCACGGCACTTCATAATGCAGGATCATACTTATGCCGAGCCACAGGAAAAGGAATCCTCCTCGCCAAAAAAACGAACGAAACCGGCGAATTAAAAAAACGAGGGTAAATATCGGGATAGCTTTCCCAGGTGGAAAGAGCTAATGAAGGAGAAAGACTTTGAAAGGGATGCTGAAGTTGCCTGCTTTCTTCTCGACAGGTAAGTCAATGTTACGGTCTAAATTCCAAGCTTTTTTTCATTGCTTGGTTGTGTAATTCATTATATAGGCAGCATAACAGTACAACATGTATAGGTAAACTCGATGAAGTGCTATTGGAAGACATGTTGTCATAGCTTCTTGGTACATAACGGCTACCGTAGTTGCAACACGCATTTGCAAAAGCGAGGCGCTAGAGAGCACAATTCGTTTGAATGAAAAATACAATTTCACCGCTAGATGGGAGAAATTCCTACACAGTGTGGCTTTAATTTTTAAGACAGACTGAGAGTAATGGTGAATTAGGCCCTGTTTATACCTGGTATTAAGATGCATTTTGGTCAATAGGATCACAAGTAGACGAGGGAGACACATAACCGTTCACACCTGGTGTTTTAATCCATCTCTTTTGTCTACTTTTGACCACTTCTGTGCTGATTTCTTCGAGGGGAGGGTCTTGGGTAGGTATGCATCGATACCGATACAGATACCGATAACCAATTATTCTTTATATTTGAAAGCCGATAACCAATATAGCCGATAAATCTAACTCCAAATGTTTATATAATTTTTTATAGCCTATATGACAGACTTGCCGATAACCAATAATTCTTTATATTTGAAAGCCGATAACCAATATAGCCGATAAATCTAAATCCAAATGTTTATATAATTTTTTTATAGCCTATTTGACAGACTTGCGCTGCACATGTTGCACTTAATCGTATTTTCCTTTTTGAAGGGATTTCAGTCATATTTTAGGCGATTCAAAACCATCATGGCAAACAGTGCACATCTGATGTGTCTCAGCTGAAGGAAATCATCCATTATTTATCGGGTCTAATATATCAGGCAGATTTTCTTATCGGGCCGATAACCATAACATTAAACATGAACATATATCGGCCGATGGTGGCCAATATATCGTGCATTCCTGTGGGTGGGTAAATGTATGAACTTTTCAGATCTTTCGATCTAATGGATGAAATTAGCTCGCAAACTTTAAATTTAAAGTTTAAATCCCATCTGGTTGGCGCACTTCCCATAATTTGTACTCATTAGATCAGTAGGCGGCCTTTTCTACACTAAGAAAGCAAATCAGTCGCTCCGTGTGCGCTCTCTACTCAATATTCTGCTCCGTGTGTGTGTGGCTGATGCTCTGATAATTATAGATTTGTAGGACTACTTTATTTTAATGATTGGTCAAAAAATAATCCTGTTAAATCTGACTATCATAAATAGTTATGTTGCATAGAACTGAATGAAGAAGAATATATTGATATATTGATTTATGTCCAATTTTTGTATGTTACTTTAAATAAACATGTTTATTTTTGTATTTTATTGGCTTGTAGTTTTAAATTCAGATTCATTAAATTATTGTATTTAATTAAAAAGTCTTATAATAATACAATTATACAAAAAATATTTCGTTTCGTTATCGGTTTTCGGCCAAGTGTATCCAGAATTTTCATTTCGGTGCATCCCTATAAAAAATTATTGTTGGTTTAACATAAAAAAATGGTACCTTAGTTTTTTTACATCTTAATTTATTTATTTTTTTACATCACCCTTTTTCTCAATTTAGACTACAATCTCACAACTCATAGCTAAAATATTTCTTTTTACGATTCTGATTCAGCTGACATACAGTAAATCAAGGCTGCTTAAAGTTCAGCCAATAAAAAAACCTCTCCACAACTTGTTTTTCCATGATCCAATAAATTCCCAATGAATTAAATCAACTCTCTCTCTCAACATTTTTTAATCACACTATATCCCATTTCACCCAGAAAGGTCAGATTACATAAGTAAAATGGCTTGTGAATGTCATTTCATGTTGACTTTAAAAAACTGTACTGTGCAATTTAATAACTTTCAGCCATTTGAAATGCCACTTTACTCTTATCAGCTCCTAATATGAATAAAAATAACAAATAACAAAATAACAGAGACATAACAGAATTGGGGGAAAAAATACAGCACAGTTACCCTAGTTTAACCTCCATGCGCATTTTATGCCAACATAACATCAACATAGAGATATGTAAACTGGATAATCTCCCAGCTGTACAAGCACAGATTAATTCAGATAACACCTTACTCTGCACAGCCTGCTTACACAAACGCACACAGAAGATCTAGTATTCTGTTATCGTTGATGGATTAAATATATATGGCAACGCTTATCAAAATATTGCAATTAGCACAATTTAGATTCACCCCAGAGAGTTACTTCAGAACTTCTGCAAAACCACTGATGTTTAACAAATCCATTAATTCCTGCCTCAAACGTCCGCCTGCTTGAAGTTGCTGAGGGATCGAGTTCCTACTGCCAGATTCGATGGCGGTCTCCCGCAAACCAGTCCAGCACTGGCTGACTGTTCAGCCAGGAGAAGACACAAACACATAAATCACTTCAAAGGGCTGTGGAGCCGCCTGCTGCTGCCCAATCCTGATATCTACAGTGTCTCCTCAAACTGTGCCTGAAGGTCATTAGTCACGATCAGGGTAGAGAAACACACAGGGCACTGAGGGCACAGTTTCTCTAAAAACAGCGGCCATGTTTTTAAGGGTTTGGGTTGTTGTAATTTCCTGTTCTGCCATCTGCACATTAGCTCAGGAGAACATGAATTATGGAGGTAACGTAATTAGAATGTAACTTTTTGCTTAGGATTTCCCATTTTTCCCCCGGGACGTGCAACGCAGTGGAGTGAAGCGAAGGCAGCGTATCACTCATCCCTCCGGAGTTACCTGTTGCACGAGTCCTTCTGCAGCTGTAAATCCCACTCATCAGCTTTCAGTGTACTAGCTCGAGGAACACAAATAGCTTTTCGCAGAGAGTCTGATCTTATTAGTGAAGGAGGTGATAAGGGCTGTGAGCAATTCAGTATTCAAAGATATCATCCCATCAATATCGGAAGACACATCAAAGTCTTCTACATCAAATATTAAGAACAGACGCAGCCGGATCATCTCCATAATGACCAACGCAATCTACCAGGAGTAGCACAAATTAGTGTCTGGTTTAAGACATTTTTGGGGGCATTTAATTAAGGCGTAAATACCAGTAAATTGACTTGCACAAACCCTAGTAAATCGCGTTGCATGATTAATTTAAATACTCTCCGCCCATAAATTTGGCATCTGAATGGGAAACTCCTACAAATGCATATGCAATACAGCCACAAAAATAACTGTGTCCACACCTTTTCAGCGCAAATTTTTCACTGCATGTCTTTAGTAAACCCTGAAGAGGGTTCAGAGGGTTTGTGCTGGCGCAAGCTGTTAGTAAACCTGACCCTTAATTGCATGTTATTTACAATTCAATGAAAATGTATTATAGTTTGAAATAATATTCAATGCAATTAGTTCAACTTTAGAGTGATTTTTTGACCCACTTAAGTGGGACTCTTTAAATGTAATTTCATAATAACTTCTATTGTATTTGACATATGATTAACTTAAAGTGTACAGTCTAATGTACTGAGAAGCATTCATGGTAAATATTACAATCTATTACAAAGTGCACTTGTTTCTCTTTATTTTTGTTCCAAAGACAAATGCTATTGTTTGTACAGAGATTGCATTTTTTACATTTTCAATCCCTCACCAAACTGCCTTAGATTATGTTAATTAACAGTAATGGTATATAAAAAAATTAATTAATTAATTAAAGAATTAAATAAAAGAATAATAATAGCAATTATAATAATAACAAAGCAAACAAAGTGCACTTTTTAACAGTCGTGAAAGTGTACTCTCTTTTAGAGAGGTTTTATTTCATTAATGTTATTTTTCTGCAAGTAAAAATATGCTTTTAGGATTTGAAGTACGCAACAAAAGTGCACATTCAATGCAATTAAGCACATTTCTTTTTTACAAGGGAAGAGCAAAACATTAGTTATGCAAGGAAAAATAAACCTTGACAGGTTGATAAGAACCCCAACGCAAATTGGAGAGAGGTTTAAAGTGAAGGGGTTTCTCTGCTCATTAATTTCAGTTGAATTATTATTATGTATGAAGAAAGAGATGAAATTGGGTTTTTCTTTCTTTCTTTTTTCCCCTTCTGCTCAGAAGTTGATCAGTTTTCCCAGAGGCAAAAGAACAGGTTAAAAACTCTTACTGCTGACAATCACATAAAACCACCAACTCTGATTAGAACAGCTTTGTGCTCAACAGTTCAGCCTGCAGTCACTTGTCTGAGCTTGTGAATTCTGCTAACTTGGTTTCTGGTGGTCTTCAGGCACTCATCAACTGCTATAGACTTACAAATCACATCTGTTCTTCCGACAGACGCTTGTTCCAATTGCCATATTGTGCCAGACTACTGACATGTTCCTTAAGCCTCCATTACCGACATTTCAGAATCCACTAATGAGGAATGAGAAAGCAGGCAGTGCGGAGAGCGTAAGCAGAAGAGCACCATCTGTAGTCTCTGAGGCTACGACTACATCGTATCAGGGTTTTTACGCCATATTTTCAATTCAATTTGAATTGATTGAAACTATATTTAACCATTTTGACAATGCAAATCATTAAAAGCAAACTATACACAGAGTAGTGCCTTAAAATCCACATGCGGAAAAACTCACTGCAGTGACAATAGCAAGGGAAAACTCCCTAAGATATTTAGGTTAGATTCGTGAGAAAGCTTGGGAGGAACCAAGACTCAGCTGGGGAGTTGAGTTTACCTCTTCAGGCTGGCACGTTTAAATGAACAAGCTTAGGTGATCTTTATGGAGCTTTATTTAGCTTTGTTTTTTGTTCCTTTTGGATAGAATTCATAAAGGCCCTTAGTCCAGTGTCATACCGCATTAACTTCAACTTGAGATGCTGAAAGAATATAAACACTGCTACCTGTAGCTTGTAAGTTTTTTTATTACATTTTTTTACTTGTTAATATTTTTTGTTAAATATTGGTCATTTTGAATATAAAATTAAGAATATTTTGGGGGGAAATTGATACACCAATTTATCATCCATAACAATTAATCAGACGATATTTGTATATTTTAACAGATTTTTCAGTTTTTTCATTTATTTTGTTAATTATTTCATTTTTAATTTCATCATTTCCCATCATTAAACTATATCTTTTAGATATCGTATAATAGTATATAATAGTATACTATATACTAGTAATAGTATATAGATATAGTTATTTATATATCTAGCAGTGATATATTGACCAGGTTGATTTGAGATTATCAGCCAAAAGCTGATCTACTGACAGCCTTTAAAAAGTCTAGTGCATTGGTGTTTTCAAACATTTACAGTGAATTATGATTATAAATGTGTAATACTACATCTAAATTCATCAACTGACAGCAATTAACAGCAATTGATAATGCTGAAAGATATTTTATTTGCTATCATTTGACTATACTACTATATATACAATACTATCATATTGGTATTGCCAAAAACTCAGGCTTAAGGCCCGTACACACCGGGACGAATTTCGCGCGCGATATTCGCCGACGTTTAACGCCTCGTGACTAAACAAAGGGCGCCAATGTGAGTGTGCACACCGACGCGAAAAACGGCACGCGTAAAAGCGTAATTTTTTTTTTAACGCCTCGGGTTCGTTTTTTTGGTTTGACGCGCCGCGTCAAAAACTATCCGACCAATGAGATTGGCGCTTTTGCTCACGTGTCTGGAGCTTCTGAAGTTACAGTAAAACACAACTTGGGGGCGCTCAAACACAAAACGGTCTTGCCGAGCACACATACGTAACAGCGAAGAAGATATACGCCAAGTAGCGTCTACACTGCCCATAGACAGACACTGCCGGGAAGAAATGACGAGGAAGATACAAGGCAAGATGAATGTAGAGCTGCTGGTCTCGTTGGTGTCGGAATAAAGAACTATATGACAAACGCGACAGCGACTACAAAAATCTTGTTAAAAGAGAACTGTTATGGAGTGGTATTGCAGAGTATAGACTGTTATGAAGTGGTATTGCAGAGTATAGACTGTTATGGAGTGGTATTGCAGAGTATAGACTGTTATGGAGTGGTATTGCAGAGTATAGACTGTTATGGAGTGGTATTGTATTTCTGTTTTACATTAAGCGCCATCTAATGTCAGGGAATGAATTTGCATGTTCACTCGGCTCATCGTCAGCGAAAATCGCTTGGGTGTGAACACAAAAAACGCGTTGAAAAACGCTGGCGAATAACGCACGCCGATATTCGTCCCGGTGTGTACGGGCCTTAAGATTTCCAAGTATCACCCATCAAATAATCCATAGTGTGGATTAACACCCAAAAATAAATCCTCCTCACGTTCACAGAGATATCAGGTCTTATTATGTTCTGTGATTTTTTTTTTTTTTTTGCCACAGAGTGCAACGGGTTTTGTGGAAGTTTCCATTATTGGAAGCAGAATGTAGTGCAGCTCATTCCCATTTTTAACACTACACACTGAAATGTGCCAGACTCAGAGGACACCCTCCATCCCACATCGTAATTATTCTCACCACACCTTAATTGCCCAGGGCACCATATATTCAGGTCAAGGAGAACTGATCTCTCACTTCGTAGGTCTCCAACGATGAGCAAAACAGGCTTCAAAATGGCCAGATTCAGCCAGATCTTCAAAGTGCTGACCCTTATGGATGTCCACACATCAGCCCAGTATGCCAACCTCAGCATGTCCCATGACAGGACAGCAAGACAAGTAACTCTTTCCAATCACGCCTGAGATTTGGATTCAAACTCTGCAAACTCATGGTTGAGAAACGAAACATGTACAATAGACTAAAGCCTGGCCAACAATAAAATAGTTTTAAAGTCTTATCAGATTATTAGAGACCACAAACATAATGATTAAAAAAAAATCATAGTTTTTACAGCTTTGTTCCTGTAGTGTGTGGAGATGTGACCAAGACAGCACACCACAGACCGCACAATAACAGATTCCATTCACAAACAACCAGAGTCCCGACTGTGAACACGGGAAATCTCGCAAAATCTCTCGCTTTCTGATTTGGTATCGTTTCATTCAACATGACAATCTACAGAGTGCTTGCACGTTTGTCTCTTAAAGGGATACTTTACCGTTTTTTCATATTAAACTATGTTATTCCCTTAACTAAGACGAGTTGATACATACCTCTCTCGTCTCAGTGCGTGCACTAAATCCCTCTGTCTTGCGGCGAAACTTTGTTAGCCCAGTTCATTTAATATGGGCCAAGCAGAGAAGCTACCAAACACCTCCACGTTTTCCCTATTTAAATACAGTTACTCGCGAAGTGTAACTCGACCTAGGACGGTGACACAAAACAAAACGTTGCGCTTTTCTAAGCGTGTAAAATGGATAACTATTTTGTATGGCGGAATACCATAGCAAGTGCTTGTAAGCACTTCGACTTGGCGCAGTAATATCTTCACTAGAGGGAGCGGGGGCCGGTGAGAGGATTTTTCCACGAGTGAAGATATTACTGCGCCAAGTCGAGGTGCTTACAAGCACTTGCTATGGTATTCCGCCATACAAAATAGTTATCCATTTTACACGCTTAGAAAAGCGCAACGTTTTGTTTTGTGTCACCGTTCTAGGTCGAGTTACACTTCGCGAGTAACTGTATTTAAATAGGGAAAACGTGGAGGTGTTTGGTAGCTTCTCTGCTTGGCCCATATTAAATGAACTGGGCTAACAAAGTTTCGCCGCAAGACAGAGGGATTAAGTGCACGCACTGAGACGAGAGAGGTATGTATCAACTCGTCTTAGTTAAGGGAATAACATAGTTTAATATGAAAAAACGGTAAAGTATCCCTTTAACACACCTCACACCACAGGAAAATCTGATAAGATAATCTGCAGAATCATCAAGATAATCGGGACATAGGATTGTCGGAAAGGGAGAATTTGGGACCAAAATCGGCCCGATTATCTTGTAGTGTGTGGGTGGTGCTTTAAGTATTCATTTGAACTCTTTCCCCGACATTTACAGAATTTTCCGTCATTTATGAGACAACGCTTTCCCGCCATTGACAGAATTTTCTGGTGTTTCCATGTTTTCACTGTTATACGGTAGGGGGCGCAATTATTTATCTTCTGAAAGAGTACAGAATCTCAAAATCAAAAACGAAGACAAAAAAAGAATCAGAAACAAGCGATAAAAGCATTGCTTATGCACGTTGTAGTCTTGGGGGGGAAAAAATCAGCTTTTTGTTCAAAATAGGCCTACTGCTTTTTTATGAAACTTACCACATTCAAATGTTGATAAAAAAAATATATAACTCTGGCAGGGAAAGAGTTAGCGAGAGTGTATCACTCAATTTGACTATTCAAATCCAATTTGGATTCAATTAAACATTCTTTTTTGATTAATAAACATACAGAGTGATTTACAAGGGTATATAGTCTGGCTACATATTTGCAATACACAAATCTATGTGCTAAAACTATTTGAGGACTTCACAATACTGCCACGACTTTCCCAAATAAGGATGAACTATTCCACCTATTGTTTAGGAGGAGGGCTTGGAAAATTGTGTTAAGGGTTGGGAGAAAGGGAAACAGAAATGTCTTAAAAAGTATGTTAGTTGAGACATTATGGAGCCTACTATCCCATTTCCTGTTGTGATGAGGCAAAGACTAAAAATACACATCCCCTTTCGTCAGAACGCAAATTGCCCCCTCAGCACGAATTTCTCCTTCAACCGCTATCATGTAGCACAGCACACAGTCTCAGAGCAGGAAGAGAAGCCCCACAATCCCCATGCCATGGGAACAAATGTGCCATGCGGTTGGCTTACTTTGATCCTATAATGGTTGTGTCTGTGTAAACTGTGTTGACCTTTGTCTACTATCATATCTTGACATGACTCTCAACATCAGTGTGTCAGACCAAGGGAGTCTGAAGACTAATTGTGTGCGTTGACCTTCAACGGTTGCTCTCATTTTGTATATTAGTATCCGCAACTCCTTTGAGGATTCTCATAGTATGTCAAAGTTATTAGAGTCCTTATGATTTACTCTAGAGCAGGGTTTCCCAATACTGCTCCTGGAGGGCTAACGTCCTGCAGAGTTTATCTCCAACCTTAATTAAACAGGTAATCAAGCTCTTTAGAAGTGTTAGAAACGTCCAGCTGTGCGAGTAATATGCAAGTAGTGCTCAAGCATAATTTTCTATCAGTATTCCAGTTGTAATGTGTATTTTTAAAGTGCCCTTTTTCTTTTGGCTTCGCTGGCTTTCGTTCATCTTCCTAAATAACTGATACAACATTGGGCTTGAACTTTTTACTGACACCTTGTGGAGTGGATGCTGTATCACCTAAAAATAGAGGTTTACATTTTTTTTACCTAAAGGTTTCAGGGTAACAAATTACCCTTTTTGTCAATAGATATACAAATAATTCATTAATTCCACAAGCTAAAATGGTGAATAATATAAGGTTTACCAAAATGTTTTTTCTGTCGAAGAACACTGCTTACTTTTTCTCAGTTTGCACAAAGAACCAGTATTTCTCAAATGAGGAAAACCCTACGCAACTGACTTTATATTTGCTTTCCTCTGCTTATCTTTGTCTACAGCAAAGTCATCCCTAAATGCCAAGTGGGGATCCCTCTCACATCAAGTTCAAGAGGTCCTCTTAACTCCCCAGTGTCAATGAAAGGTCGTCCAAGATATGACAGCAAAAGGAACTGACTCACCAGGGCTCAGTACATGTTGAAAATAAGCCAGCCCATCTGAACAGTGGTTAGATCCACTGAAAGAGCTCTCTCAACTCCACGTACAGAAGCACTGTCGGTCAGCATGACCTCATAGAAAAGGAGACAGAAGTACTTGAGACAACTTCACATTTTGGGCAGCTTAATCTCAGTGTTGCAAGTATGGAAGCTACTATAATTAAACTGAAGTGCTTTGAAATGCGCAGCATTATTCAATGTGTTTTCACTGAAACAGGAATAGAGGGCGGCACATATCTAACAGCCCCTCCCCTTTTTTAAAATAGCCAATAGCGTTTAGTTTACAACACAGCTCGTGATGAGCCGTTGCACTAACTCGAAACCAGACTTCATTCGCCCCAATGTAAAATGTAATATGGTAAATAAACCATATTTACACTGTCTGAATCATTCCCTATTCCCTCTATAGTGCACTATGTCCCATTCACCATGTAGAAAATAGTAAATGTATGTACAAGTTACTGATTTCAGCCACAGCTTCAGCGTCTATTTATAGCGTAGGGGGCGGTGATGTGCAAAGTGATGTCATCAACATCATTGATCCATATTGGCAGAAGCGAGAGATTGTTAGTTTTAAATGCTTATATCTTCTAAATGCGAATTTTGTCATTGGTTTGGAGCACACTAGCTTATAGTTAACACTAAGGCTAACATATTCATACTAAAAGCCCCACAACTTTTTTGACTATTTTGATTTCATGGGGACTTTAAGAAGGGCACTCATGCATTTCCAGCAATAGCCACAGACTTTTTATTGCTCTTAAGTTACTCCGCAGCCAACGGGCATTAAAAACTGCATGACACCGATTGCATTTACTCACAGACAAAGGCGAACCTAGAAACACTTGAGCACACAAATACTCACATCCTACGAAACACTTTCCTACCAGAACAACATAGCGGTTCTGAGAGAGCTCCTTAGAATCAACCACAATGCGGCTGCTGAGAGTAATTGGCCTGCCTTTCTGCAGTCTAATGGAAGGCGCAGTGCAAGGCTGGATCTGGGTATGCAATAAAAAAAAGGAAGCAAGAACTTCTCAGTGGGGTGCAAAAGCCACATCCTCCCTTGAAAAGGTTCTCACACTCACAATCACATCCCACAGTGCAGCCACAATCGGGCTGAGTGGAACGCAGTGGTCAGGTAAGGCACACACAGAGCTTGGTTACTCACAGTGTTCAAATGAGTGGCATAGCGCTGACTCATATTACAGCAAATAAGTGAAAAACTGAATTTATTTAAATTTTTAAATGCCTCTAGAAATCTTTGTAGGCTTTTTTGATTGTAGCAGCACTAAAAGTCTCAATGCTGCATTGAAAATAATGTCACTTAATGTGATTTGATTTCCATATTTATATCTTGATTATCTTAATTGCAAAGGGCACTTTAATGTATTTTAACAATGACCATGAATGTCATCTTTATCTCAGATTAAGTGCCATGACTAATATTATCACAAATGTCCATTAACTCACAGCTAGTATAGTGGATGTTTTATGGACCAGTGTTTCCACCATAACGTGTGCCATAAAGTTACATTTTATGTGCTGCAAAACCACAACTTCCCTATACTGAGTGGATGAGATCCACGTTCTATTCAGCCTTTTACCAGTGCCAAAAAGGATCACATGATTTGATGAACTAAAGAAAACAGCACAGTGAGAACTAATGAGACCACGAGATTTCTAAGAGAAATCCAAGAAAAAGCCCCGACAGGAGATTCTGGCCTCACAAAGGCAATGCATCATGTGTCTCAAGCACTGATCCTACTTTAAATGGTGGCGTTTAATGGCATGCAGAAACGGCAGAGAACTTGAGTCATTGTCATCTTCTATTTTCTCCTAAACTTAAGAAAGCATTTTCTTTAAATAAATGTTTCATCCAAAAACCTAAATTATGCTCCATGATCACCGTTCCAAATACATATGGTTTTATTTTTTCCATGGAACACAAAAATATAAATTTGTGTTTAATATAATTTAGAATGAAATTCTAAAAACTCAGCCCCCCACCCGCATCTAACTCATGAGAACATACACAAACATTAATCTCACACACTTATCAGCACATCTTTAAGCATGAAAAGTCCCTGACCCCTGACCTGATGTCATAACCCTTCCATAGATCAATGTGCATCTTTGAATAAAGTATGTCCTGAAGGGATTCAGTGGGACCAACAGCCTGATTACAAACAGACTGTTACAGATGAGCCTGTCTCCCTAGCCTTCACCAACATCAATGGCATGGAGAAGATCCATTCACATGCAAGTTCAATTTGGATGTGTCACTCAGATTAATAAAAGCAACAAAATTGCATACATTAATTGGTTTGTCTAGAGTTTTTTGTATAAACCCCTAAGACCTTGTGTGAGTTATTTTTATGTGCATATTAACAGGCTATTAAAATAAAATATTGACCATGTCATGGCCATGTGTTTATTTTCATTGATTTATACAATAGCAGTGAAGCAATAATAATATAACATGGTAGCTATATAGCCTATGGGTTTTTTGCATCTTTAATCGAAAAAGATTCAATAAAAAAAATGGTTATTTTAAAAGCATCATAAAAATTCTTCATAAAATATACACTCACTCTGTCACTCACTTGTGTAGTACAAAGGTAAATATTTCACTTTTTTTCCCCAAGATCGAACTGCACACCGAACTGCTTTTGGAGTCTATTGCAGCCTATGCAGGTACAGTATGCTACTGCTCATAATGATTCAATAAACATTGTAGATAATTGCTTCAAAATAAATTTTACATTGGTCACTTTTAGAGCAGGCTAATGATTTATCCCAGAAGCCTAGTGTTGTCTGCGCAGGATTCATGTCCCGCTTCCTCGAGCTCTTCAGAAGCTCGTCAGTTCGAACAATAGCATCGCGTGACTGTCCAAAAACAGAATTACTGGAAGCGCGCACATCCGTCGAGCACGACCCCTGACCCATCCAAACATTCCTTACATCCGTCATAATCACAAAAACTATCAATTCATTCATAAAGTACTGTTCACACGACACGGAGGCTGTACAATGACCCAAATCCTGTGTTGTGAACTATTAATCACTGGGTCAAAAAAATAAAATAATGCAATCGCATTATTTTATGTCATTCCATTCTAATTACATTTGTTTAGTCGCTTTTTAAAACTGGGCTTTATTTGGGATCGTTCCCCATCTCTTCCTCGTCATTTCACGCGTGCTTATGATGGGATGCTATTTGACAATACAGACTCACTGCAAGAGGAGAGCCAACGTTCCCGTCATTAAGAATTAAAAAATATTAATATTTTACAGTAAGTATTGGCAGGATGCGTTGATTGGCCATCTTACCGTGTCCAAAAAGACGCGAAGTTTCCCTCGATGTGTTGATATGTTGTGGAAGGAGAGCAGGATAAGCAGCGCGAGCGCCTTCTCTTACGGTCCAGTGATACTGTCTACTGCTGCCGCGCGCTGCACACCATGTTACCGTAGAGACACGAGCCGCGGCGCTGCTCTGCTGGAGGAGGAGGCTGTGCTGTGCGTCTACGGAACTGCACCGGACGAGCGGATTTAAAGCAAGGGAGGGTGTTGGTAGGATTACGTGGTGCCGTTTTAATAAGATGTCACTACGCCGAATGGGACCTCTGCTACTGTGTCTGGGCCCTTTTAGAGGGGTACAGCAACACCTTCTGGGAGAAAAAAAAGAAGCTCACATGGGAAGCAAGAATGATAGCTGACTGTAAACATTCAGCAGTTGCACATTATGGTTCAGATTAGATAGATAGATAGATAGATAGATAGATAGATAGATAGATAGATAGATAGATAGATAGATAGATAGATAGATAGATAGATAGATAGATAGATCCTATGAGGGGATCTCGTGACAACTGCTGAGAGGCGGATAATAACACGGTGACAAGATACTGGGAATCTGAGGCTCTAATAGTGTTAAGTCATTAGACATTTCAGAATGTAGAAAACAGATTTTCCTTTCACTAAATGACTATGAAACACAATAAAGCGAGGAGGAACCATGAGATCTCTCTGGTGTGAGACTAAGTAGCTTTGAAACTTCTTAATGCATGATCTTAAAGGCTATAGCAGCCAAGCAGAGCTTTGACAGAGATCCAGCTAATTAACAGCTTCCCAGCAGGATCTGCTCAAGATGCATGATGACCCACCAGGAAGGCAAACATCAAGACAAAAATCTTCCATTCTTTCTGACATCATGACTTGCAGCTACTTGCGGCATTTTGTGTTAACGTGTTAAAGGGATAGTTCACCCAAAAATGAAAATTTGCTGTTAGTTTACTCAGGCCATCCAAGATGTAGGTGTGTTTTTTTCCTTCAGTAGAAATGTAAAGAAGATGTTTAGCTGAAACCGTGGTCCTTGGTGATTCATATACCGTCATTTTGAGAGTCAAACAACATGTACAGGCTAAACAAAATTATGTGGCTCCTGACGATACATTGAGTTCTTATGAAGCGAAATGATCTGTCTATGCAATAAAACTGAACATTATTTACTGCATCACACCTGTAATCCAAAGCATCGGCAAACGGTCCTCAGCGCGTTCATGGCAGTCTGGAGCGTGAGCTTCCTGTCGCATAATGACGTATGCGCTTCATAAGACCTCAAAGTGTCGTCAGGAGCCACGGGTATTCATTTTGTTTTGCCTGTATATGTTTTTTTGACTCTCAAAGTGGCGGTAGCCATTGACTTGCATTATATGAATTACCAAGGACCACTGTTTCAGCTAAAAATCTTCTTTAGTGTTTTACTTTTAAAAGACACCCACATCTTGGATGGCCTGAGGGTGAGTAAATCAACAGCAAATTTTCATTTCTGGGTGAACTATCCCTTTAACATGAATAGTTTTAAAGTCAATATCATACAAAACTTCTCGATTCAAGAGCTGAATTTTTAATAGTGAAGTTTTATCAGTGAACATTCCAGTTCTAACAAATTTCAATGTCCACTGAAATGAATAGGAGGTCAAATTACCAATTCTGTTAAATGGATTTAAACCTGTTCAAATGTTTTCCTGTATCTCAAGCAGTAAAGCATAACACACTAATTCCAAGGTTAATGGGTTTGATTCCCAAGGAATGAATAAACCAATAAAATCGATATCTTGAATCCAGCGTAGGTCACTTTAAAAAGCATCTGCCAATTGTTTAAATAGTGCTGGATAAAAATATAGATTTTCTGTTGTTGTAGTTTTTTATTTTTATTTTTTTAATTAAACCATCCTGATATTGATTTCTAAAATGCCAAGATCAAGATTAGAACAATGGACTTTAGCTTAATTATAACAGTAGACATTCTAGTTCTAACATATTAAGATATTAATATCCACTGAAATGAATAGGAGACAGAATGATCTGCTTTAAAATCACACCACTGGTCATTACTAAGTCTAGTCCATAAAGCATGACTGAAGAGTCTCATGGAAGATTGGGCAAACAACTTGAAAATACATTAATCAAATCCTGGGAGAATAGATCCTGAGGATGATCACGTTATGATCCATGAGAGCGAGTATGTGTGTGTGTTTTGAGTGGCCGTGTTACTGGTATTGAGATGACTGGTCTTTTCCCAGGCCAAAGCCCTGACTCAGCTGATGTTGATTGCATTAGTGTTGCTATATCTTCAACTCTCTCCTCTCTCCTCTCTCTCTATGTGAATTAGAAACTGATGTGACTGAATTTTTCCACTGCACCTCATCCGATTCCCCCTCTTGGTTTGTTAGCTGTGGCAAGCATTATTGTATAGCCAAGCTCCAGAGTTGCATTTTCTCTCTTTTAGTGTTGTGTATTCACGAGTTTGCATTGTCCTCAGGGCTTTGTTTTGTTTGTTTTTACACTGGACACAAAGTCCCAGAGAATATTACAACAGTCTATCCACAAAGAAGGAAGCACCCACTAGGCCTAGACAAAACCTGCAGATTATTGTACATGTTCTGCCCTGATTTTAAAGGAAATATCTGTGTAATTCAGTGAAATTGATTTAAACATGCTAAAATGCTGTCCTGTATCTCAAACAGTAAAGCATGGCAGCAATACCAAGGTTCAATAGGTTAGATTCCCAACCCATAAAATCTATAACTTGAACCAGTGTACATCAATTTAAAAATCATCTGTCAATTATTTAAATAGTGCTGGATAAATCTAGATTTTCTGGTTCTTTATTTAAACCATCCCAATATCAATTTCTAAAATATCAAGATCAAGATTAAATGTACATTAAATGTACTTTATAACTGAAATACACCCAAATGAACCGAAATCAAAACAAAATCAGAATTAAATCTCTGTAAATATTAATCGAATCAGGAAATCTTTATCAATATCCATGCCATGAGCATCAATAATCGGTCTGATAAACTGCCCTGTACAGCTTATAGCTTTAGCAGAGAGAGAATTTCTTTAATATATGAGCAAACTGGACATTATAACTGAAAAATACCCAAATGAATCAGAATGAATCTAAGCCGAATCAGGGAATCTGTATCAAAATCCAGTCCATCAAAAGTGTTCAACTGAGAGCACAACACTTTGAATAGCTGAAAGCATAATCAAATTAGCCAAGATATTTAATAAATGAACACAGCAAATGCAGAGCATGTTACAAATTTTATGAATAACTGGAGGTTAAATTCTGTGGGCACAGATTCAGTCATTAATAAGAAACCAAGAATAAGTTCGCAGCATGCATCCTCAACATTAAAATAAACAATCCTCCAGTGAGGAAGCCCTCTGTTTCAGAGTATAATAGCATGCATTTCTGCAAGGTAAAACACACGATCAAAGGAAACCGTGTGCAGGGTTACTGGTGTTACATTTCTGCCAGACTCAGAGACCTGTAAAGCAGGCGGCACTTTCACCTGGCCACTGTCTCGCTCAGCGACAGATAATCCTTACGCTGTTCATGTCACCTCTGCTCAGTTAGGGGATTATTGGGTTGAGCTATTTCTGGTGAAGCAGGACAAGCCGCTCCATAATCTTAGTAGAAGTTTGACCAACCCCAACAAGTGTGGTCACTGAACACAAGCACACAGGTCTTAACTTACTGCCTCTTACAAGCACAAGGTGATGATTGATTTAATGAGCTTTTCACAGTCTTAATGCTTTGACTAGGTGCTAGAACACCTTTCACCTCTGACCTCGAATAGAGCGGATGTTCTCGTATAAACCAAAGAGCGCAAAGCATTATGAATGGATGCACAAACCGCTGAATGGAACTAACGGATGAATGAGAAGAGCTTCTCAAAGCTCTCGCGGTACTCATGCATTTGGCTTTTTCACAGTGCATTATGTGTTTGAAGAGCAATATTAAACTGATGTTCTCCAAGCAGACTGAAAGGTCAAATAAGCTACCGGTGTGCATACAGTATGTTATTTGAGATTCACAATCACTGACATTAGCAGATGCTTCTTAGTCTCATAAAGTCATGTCTTCTGTCAAAGCCACCTGTGGCCCATGTGGTCTAACCAAAGGGTTAGGCTAAATAAATCCTGGGCAGAGTGAAGGAAATGGCCTTTTTCATGTATTCTCCATGATGTGGAAGTCATTTAGACTCAGCAGCCTCCCTATATAAAGGATATTACTGTAATTATTATATTGGCAGGGCTGGGTAATGTATAGAGGAGAACATCTCTTTCAACAGGGCAGGGCAGAGGGATGTTCCTCAGTGCATGGAGGCACATTAGTGAGAGTGCTCATGAAAACAGATTAATAAACCTCGATTTTGACCTCACACCCTTTCTCTTCAAAAATAGAGATAATGAGGAAAGGGCTGGGGTTCGAATTCAGATATAAAAAAACAGCATTAAAATAAGCTAAAACCACTAAAAATCAAGATATTTATTATTTGAATAAAAAAAAAAACCCACAAATGCCACAAACAAACAGCAGCCACCTTTTACACAATGAGCTTATGTTGCGTTCACGCCATGTCGTAACCGTAATTTAGAAAAGGCAACCCATGACGTTCTACTCGGAGCTGTTCATGTTTATGTCAACACTATCAATACCGAAATGAATCTGCAGCAGTCAGGTACAAGTAGAGCTCTGTAAGTTGTTTACGTTCATTATTATTGTATCGTTATGTGCTTTGAGACGTGAGGTAATTTAACGGCATCTCTTATAATGCTTTGATCATGTATTTTGGAGGAGGCGTGGCTTTGGAGACAATAGGCTTGTTCGACTTGAACCGGCGCTGCACAGACCGATCGGTGAATGACATCAAAGTCATTCATTCGCGAGAGCGATTAGAGAGCAGACGGCTCCTTATGCTTTTGAACTGCTCTCGCGGTACTTTGATGTTATAAACCGATCGGTCTATGCAGCGCCGGTTCAAGTCGAACAAGCCTACTCTGAAGGGTGGGTGTGATCTAATGCTTTCAAAGCTAGCTTGCTATTGCTAGCTGCTCCGAAATTGCCAACCCTACCTTTAATACAATCTTAAAATGGCCATTTTAGACATGTTAGGAGTTTATGGATATACATTTTTATAGTTTTTTATTTCAAGCTCTTAAATATTTGATCAGGTATTAATTGTAAAAATAAATTAAAAAAATCCTTATCCAGTAAATAACGAACAACTGGAAAAGTCATGCGGCCTAGACAATGGGGGGGGGGGGACCTTGGTGTCAAAAGGTTGAGAACCACTGGTGTGGAGTGAATTTCTTTTTGACTGAATCATGTCATATCATAAACATACAGTGTTGTTTGTATGTAGGGAATCAAACACATAACTTAAAACTGTGATTTAAAAATGAACAATATGGGTTTTGTCAGTAGCATTTCAGAAAAAAATAATTTAAAAAAGGTTACCACATTGCTTGTCCATTTAGTATTGTTGTTTAATGCACTCATAAAAGCATCTTACAACATTTAAAACTAAATTAAGCATCAACAGACAAAAAAAAGAAAAGAGTTTGATAATGGATAATGAATTAACATAATGAGTCATGATAATAAGTATTGAATTAACATAATGAGTAGTGAATAATGCATTATCTGTAATTTGGTACAACAAAACGTTCATTACAAAAAAGATGGGATATCTAACAACTGTAATTATGTCATAATACTGAAAGATATACATCAGTGTCAGTTTTTCTCATCCTTGTTTATCAGTCAGGGAATTTTACATATGGCAGGTTTAAAATTCAACACGTGTTGCGCAACAAGGACAATCTGCATGCTTGACATCAGGATCGATATCAAATACCTGGTGATTCTGTACCTTCAGTACACAGATGAGGCGATGACATTGGTGCATATTAATGGCATCACTTACCCCGAAGAAAAAGGATGGTCAATTTATATTACAATGTCAATATAAAAGGTGGCGCCATTCTGGTCATTTAGCATTAGCCTATAAACAAAAGCGGCCAAACATTATCAGTTGCATTCAGCTGTATGTGAGAATGAATTTAGAGGGTAAGTGGTAAGAGCACTTGCGGTCGGACTGTTTGAATTATTAAAGTGTTTGTCAATGTCACTACTGCTATTAGCAGCGGATTGCCTTAAAGGACAAATGTTGATGTAAGGTTGTGGGAAAACCCTCAAGTCACAAAATATTCCACTATGTGAAGCCAAGAAACACTGAACATCTGCAATGCAGCCCCAGCTCTCATACCAGAGTCAGCCTAAAGTCTTGTATAACAGCAGCTGTACAGCAAGAGACTGAAAAATGAAAAAAAGAAAACAAAGCTAAATTAATAATGATGGTGGAGCCCACCAGCAGCAGGAGAGTGTTGCTGCAATATTGATGAGAACTGAACAGAAACAGGGGCTGAATTCTATGCTCGTCTGTGCGGAGGCTTAGAAGCGTTGTGAAAAGCTTGTTATCTGTATGACGTATAATGTTACCTGCTTATTAAGCTATATAAGACTAATTTTTGACAAGACCAGGGCATTTAAATGCAAAGTCAGCTCACAAGCTTCAAACATCAACTTTAGATCCTCACAGCACAAGAAAAAAAAAAAAAAACAGGACAATATATTTCTCTGGTTTTGACACCAAAGAGATTGCACATTGAATAATCTGCCAGAATGCAGATAAAGATGGTGAGTTAAATCATGGTATCTTATGTTATTATAGGTTACAAGTGGCATTAACCTAATAAAAAAAAAACATAGTTTACGGTGTTTTCTCACCATTACATATTGTCAGGTTATTAGGTATAGTTATCGGTGTAATGTTGCACATGTAAATGCACTCAGAGCTTTTACCAAAAACTATTTACATAAAAACTTAATTTACTTTTTCAACAATTGCTGCAATGCAATACGTTTCCACTAACAGTTGGGCTTATTATTCCTGTAATTCTAAATTATTCCTGTCCAACCCAATTCATTTGCTTGGGTTGGCTTTCACAAGTTCCAAATCAATATCTGCACCATCCTTAAAGTGACCCATCCGTTTTTGCAAAGCATATCCGCGGTTTATATACTGTAGCCCATAAAATGATTAATTATTTATGTAGCGTAGATGGATGAAAGTGTTGATGTAAGAACTGTGAGAAAAGTGTTGAGGCAAATAAGTACAAGTTTTGGAATAAATACAAAACTTGCTACTGCTAAGACAGAGACATTTATGAAGGTTTATTAAGATGAACGATGGTGTCTAAGCTGTTTTCCCTGATTTACTATCTTGCTGCTCTCCGGAGTGTTTCGCACAGACCCAGAATGCTCCTCATAAACTGTATTCCTCAGCTATTATCATTCAACTAAACAGTAGCTGTTTTGATCAAATGGATGTAGAGTTTCTCACAGGAGCGAGAAATGGCCACTTGTGCCAATGATTTTTGAAGCTAATGAATAAAAGTTTTTCCGTGGTACTTTGTTTCATCTGTTCACTTCCACAAAGACACCCATCAGTCCAAACCTCTGATCAACAACTGTCACACACACACACACACACACACATCCATGAAAATTCGCTTTTTTTTTTTCAATTCGGAAATTAAGAGAAATTAATCAGGTTTACTGGAGCAGAGAGGCCTAATCTTTTGTGTTTAAAACGGAAGAACAGGTTCTGCGGTTCAACGGTTCAATCTGTGGTTCAATGTTGATGCACAATCAACAAATGGGTTGCAGGTCTGTTTCAATAAAATAATGTTCTATTACTATATTAAACTATAACTAGCCATAAAAATATATTTTTTAACTGTGAGTTACATTACAATACGGTAATGTAAAAATGTACGGTTAAACGGTAAACGGTAAAAAAAATGTAACTGTTAAAATCACATTCATTTTACTGTAAAATACTGTCAAATTTATGATTTTTGCAAGTAAAAACGATGAATTACTGTATAATTTACTATCAAAAACAGGAAAATGACATTCCCAGAATGACCACATATGGATCACATATTATATTTTTAGTTTTAAATAGCTTTTCTTATTTATGATATAAGTAATGTAAATTAATGTTTTGCATTACATTTTATGTTATTTTGGATCATGTGTATTGCATTGTTTTAGTTTGATGTTTGTTAGTCTGATGGTGATCTATGACCCTATGCACGTCTGTATAGAAGTATTGGCCATATTTTATGGACAGACCACTTATGATTATTTTTACCTTAACATTAAGGTCTTTTAGAGTTGCTGTACAGCCGAAATGAACTCTGTTTGCATCACTGAATCATTTTCCTATCATTGTAAAGCTGCTTTGAAACAATCTGTATTGTATAAAGCGCTATATAAATAAAGTTGACTAGACAATTATTTTAGTCTACAGGGATAAATTACCATCTTTTTAAAGGGAGGAGAAAACACATTTTTGGTTGACTTCAAATTGGACCAGTTATGTTGCATGTCCTCATCCTAGAAAACCATTAAGAAAACAAACCACAACCTCAGACTAGATTACAGTTTTTGTGGTACTTGACTCTTAAGGCCCACTCAGTGAAAGCATTCAGTCATGTACCTAATCTTCAGACCAAGTCTGCAAAACTGCAAGCACATAATCTGCTTTACACTCGGTTTGCAATTGTAAAACAAACTTTTTGTAAGATTCTAAACATAGTTCCCTACATTAGACACATCACTCAAAACTAACAGTTCTTGTGTTTCATTTGGGAAACACTGGCATTTAAATGCGACACTCATTTACAGATTACACACAACGATCATGTGTGAAAAACGTACACATAATTCGTTCACTTAGAAATCAAAACCCTTTAGCACGACAATATTCAACCATCTCATATCCTCTGGAAGACCTGCAGGATATTCAGACCCCAAATCTGAACCCATTACATAACACAGTGAAGAAGAACATCATCTTGCCATCAATTAGGCTGTAAGACTGAGTGGTTGGGAATACATTTTTTAACACAAGGCATCTTTTTAAGAGCATAATTCATTCCTGAATTGTCCTCGCAATGTGAAAATTTCTAAATGGAATCCTTGAGCATATTTTTAAATAACTTACGCTGATCAATAAGAGATTCACCTATTAAAATATACAACCATAATCAGTAAGGCATATCCAGTGGCACTCCAGAATATCATAACGTGTAAGCTTTTCATATGAATGTATCACCACCAAATAAATGAATAATTCCGAGAAGTTCAAAGCTTCCTCTGTTCGACTCTTGATCAAAGTGTCTTTCCCACAGAGACTGAAGCGATTATCAGAGCACATGTGCAGTGACATGCACAGAGCTGCCCTCTTGCTGTTGCTGATAGCAAGATGTCACAAAGCACTACAGGAGACTATTTTCTTATGATAAACATGTTAAGGTTTCATTAGAGTACAAATTATACATAAATGTGGATTAGAGGGCTCGCTATGCAACTGACACCTACAGTACACCAGATTAGTTCATTTGCGTATGGCAGTAACAGTAAATCCTGTTAAAGTGATGCTGTAGAGTAATTGGCTTTATATCCTCAAACAACAAACTGTGCCAAACGGTGACTTCGAGCTGCTGCTGTACCTCTAGAGAAATTCACAGAGGTGGGTTGGTGTGGTCAGATAAGACTCTTCTTGTGATGAGTCTTATGACTCAACATACCCTGAAAGCACCTGTGAGTTAAGATCAATTTTGTGTGGATATCAGAACGTGTTTCAGTACTGATCTTAGTAGGTTAGCTGGGCAAAAACAGAGTGCATATCTCTTTACACGCGCCTCTCAGCTGTTCAGCGAGTGGAACACTGCCTATCAATTATGCATGGGATGTAATGCACACTTTGTCTATACTGTAGGGCGCTACTGTTAAAAATGGAAAACATTTAAAAATGTTATCTTGGGTAAGTATTCATTAAAGAGATTTAAGTACCATTATTTACATTGTTTATCTCATGTTGTTCCAAACCTGTAGCGAAGTCCGATTTATGAACAAATCATTCTTTTGAGTAAATGTTAAACAAATTAGTCTAATGCACAAAACCAGTCTAAATGATTTGTTCACAAATCGGACTGATGCGATTCTTCAGTTCAACTCACTGATTCAATGATTCACTGTTAAAAGTTCATTGCAGGGGAAGATTATTAGTGAATAATTACTTAATTTTCAGTCTGTTCAATTGTATGGATTGCTGTTGTGATACATTTATTGTTATTTTGAAGCTTTGCAGTCCCAGCCCTCATTCACGTTCACAATATGAAAAAGGTGGTTGAGAATTTCTTCTGTTTCAGCCAATAAACGACCAATATTAAAATTCTATACTATTTTGTCAACATAAAAGAAAAAGAAAACACTAAATACTGCTTCAAGTGAATTTAAGCATCACAAGATTATAATGTACAATGTGAATCTGCATATTCATTTAGTGATTTGCTGAAGATTACATTTAACAGTGTTATTAAATAATTAGGGTTTTTAAAGAGCGTTAGATGACAGCAAAAAGTTAATCTAAATGTATAAATAGGAAAGATTTCATATCAACCAATACCAATAAATTAAACATATTGGTTGATGATGACCAATATAGTACCAATTTAACATATATCCCTACTATTTCCTATAGGGAATAACTAGAATCCTGCTGATCTTAGTATATCATTCACTTTAATAAAAACATTTCTCTGTTTGATGTTGTTTACGTGAAAAGTCTCCACTGTGAAATCTACTGTACAATTATCTCTCACCCTTTCTCCATCTCTGCCATCGCATTTCATTAGGAAATGTCCCCACTTCTTGTCACTTGTTTAACAGAGTGTCTCTTTTTATTCAGGGCTGAACTGTCAGCTCACAGCCTGGACCAATTTCTGAACAACGGTCTTGACGTAATCGTGTTGACTTTCAACAAGTGTTAATCTCATCGCTGTATCCTTTTATGTACAAATACTTTGTAATTTACTCTGTTTACAAAGCTATCAGACTCAGCCCTAAATAATTAAACAGAGAATGAAAGAGGATTCAAAATCTAACCACAGCGTATGGACTACTCCCTAGTGCTGCGCAATATACTGTACGCTCCAAGACCATTGATTTAAGAGACTCATGATCAAAGAGCAGAGAGCAGCATAGGCTCTATCTATGTACACATCAATCACATTTGCACTAGTCCTTCGATTTAAGTCCAATTTGAGACCAGCTTCACATGGGAGCGGTTTTAATTAATGTGGATTGCCCTAATTAGCCTCTTTGTGACTGTCTTAATTACCAGGACAAAAACCGGGACACCCCAGTCTGAATTAGCGTCATGCTAGTGGATTCTGAACCTTATTTTTATGCAGCAAGGTCAAATGTTTCCGTTCTGCTCTCCTTGCATTAATGAGACTGAATCTGCATGTGCATCGAATTAGATTTGACAGATTATCGTTCCTCTGCTAATCTCTGCCATTGGTATCCAGTATTTTTTCAAAACGAAACTCGATAAAGACTCCATCAATTAACATATTATAACGGTAAAGTTTCCAGAAGTTTGGAAATGCCACAACTCTGCCAATGCGAAAAAAGTTTTCATATGCTTAGGAGAAAGTATGGAAGCCTGTTATCGCCTCAATTACATTTAAATTGCAACAAAGTCGCAGTTGTGAAATCTAGGGCTTTACACTAGTTAATCCTGGGTCATTCTAAACCCTGATCACAACCCTAAACACATTGATCATAATTTACCCGGGGTTAACAATTAATCCTGGGTACTCATTTGCTGATGTTTGACTGTACATTCCTAAACCCTGGGTTAGCCTTCTTATTTGCATATCTGTGGTGTTTGTCATTGTCATTGATTGGACGAACATAGTATACAACCTGTTTACGTTAAAGCTCTAGCATTGCGCATTCTCGTATTAGCCGTATTGCCAACTGTACTATTAAGTATGGACTTTTTTTAAAGGTAAGAATGAAACAGTATCTTCTTCACTGCAAATGATTCGTTTTCCATCCAATCACCAACACATGTTCTTCATTTAGCCTCTTGTTACCTTTGTGTATTGAAACCCTCAGTCATTGTCTGTTCATTGTCTTGTGCTAACGTTTCGTGTTGTTGTTTCTCTGTATGTTATTAAATGTGAGTTTATCATCCTTTTGCATCATGCATCTTTGTTGTGGATTATCAAGTCAAGCCAGCGCGTGACCGACAGAGCTGATGTACGCAAAGTCGTATGCCGAACAGCCTTTGGTAGCTCAGGAGCCTTAATTAAATGGAGATTGAAGAATGAGAAGCTTCGCCAAAAGGATTGAGCTTCCATGGCAACAAAGTTGAGAAGGTTTAATTTATGTGTGAGGATTTTCTCTCTCTGTCTTTCTCTTTCCCCACATTATGGGGAGTCTCAATAAAGCATCAGTGAATAGCGATGACATTGCCTCTATTGGAAGGCCTTGTCACCCAGGGCTACTCATTGGTCTGAAGACACAGCTCATCAGGCGCTGTGGATTTGGTTATTGGTATGGCCTAAATATAGCACCAGGGCTGCAAACAGATGAGAGCAGACAACTAGTCCCTGGAGTAAGGGAGCCTTTGCAGAGGCATTCAGGCAGTGGACATCTAGCAGACACTTAAGGGCATACTCGCAATAGGTATGGTGTATATGGCAATATTGTTGAGAGAATTTCAAATCCAACAAAATTCCCATCAGTAATTAAATGTAGAAAAGAATTAATCTCAAACAGTGGCGCTCACGCTTATTGGAAATGTGAGCTTAAATGAAGTCAACAAATAATACAATGAGGATCAAAAGTGTAAGATCTCTAGTGAAAATGCTTATATTTCTTTTTTTTCTTTTTTTTCATTATTAATTTACAAATTAGATTATGGCAAATTATGAATTTTATTATCAGTGTAACAATTTCAGTAAAAGTTATATATATATTAAGTTATAAATTGTGCAGAATCTTTTTTATTTTATTTTACCATTTAATGATTCTTCTTTGTTTCAAATTTTCCAAAATTTGTTTTTCAAAAAGAGTTTTGATATAATCTCAGGACTTTTCAGACCTAAGTGTACTTCTGAATCTCTGAACCCCTGTCAAAGATGACATCATAAAGCTGTTTACCTGTTGATCATGCCAGGATTTGTACGTATATAACAATCTTGAAATGCAGATTTGGACTAAACTGAGTATAACACTTGACTAAAAATCCCCATTTCCAAAAATGGCCCCATAACAAGGTATACTGGAGGTTTCCATTTCTGACTCATGTTGACTCACCATGGGAACTGGAGCTGTTGGGGGGGGGGGGGGGGGGGGATAGACATTTTTATTGCTATCCCTCATATAGAGGAATAAACAAGAAACTATTACATGACTATTCATTACATGATGTACTGTTAGACAGTGCTTTCTAGAAGGGCCATCTAAACAGATTCTGTGAATGAACCTCACGCCATATGATCTGGAAGCAGCCCAGTGCACAAGTAGGTTGCCATGGTGAACAGTGGAAAGGTTCTCCCCCATGGTGAATGACTCGAAATGGGAAAAAATCTGTTCCGTTGCTGTTTGAAAAATGTTTAATCAGGGGGACTAATTAATTGACAATAATACTTTGTCTTATGAAAAAGAGAAACTGTACTGTAGTCTACTGCAGGATCAATATGAAAACAAAAAGCGAGTGACTAAATTAATACATTTCCATGTATAATACAGTCAACAACTCTGTCTTAACCTCCTGAGAACCTCCAGAGGTTTTTTTTTGTCATTGCATTTTTTGGAGCATAAGAAACAAATGAAGAATTTTTGTTTCTTTTATGTAGAAACATGATTATATAAAAATGAATGTCCTGCCTGACTAGCAATAGCAAGTAGTAAATCATGGTTCATGGGGTATTGATTAGAAATGCACCGATATTAACATTTTGGAAGATACGATAACCGATAATTCTTTATATTTGAAAGCCGATAACCGATATATTGGCCGATAAATATAAATATAAATTTTCATATACTTTTTGAGAGCCTGATTAAAAAAACAAAAGTCTCATCAGTAAAAGCCATGCACACAATTATAATGTTCTCATTGATATGACAGACTTGCACTGTACATGTTGTACTTAACTGTATTTTCCTTTTTTGAAGTGATTCCAATCATATTTCAAGCAATTTAAAACCATCATGGCGAACAGTGCACATCTGAAGGAAATAATCCATTATTTATCGGCTTTAATATATCGGCCAAATTCTCTCATTGGGCCAATAATGATAACATTACAAGTGAACATATATCGGCCGATACCGATAAGGTGCCGATATCGTGCATCCTTAGTATTGATACTTATGTCTCTAAGTGATCTTGTAGGTGAACATGACCATCTTCATTGAGTTATACTATGTGGTCTAGAATGAAGCAAATGTGAATAATACTACCTCAATAAACATCATGTAGAACAACAATTTTACACTATGCTGTTTACCATCAAATGTGTAAACTTGGAAGACTGATAAACATCCAGTTTCGCATTGCTCTCAACTCTCTAGTGACTCAGTGTCTCTAAATGATGACTGGCTTAAAGTGCATAATCGGCGCGACCACAGAGGAGACGTGTTGTGTCTGTGTAAACAGGGTCCCTGTTATTACATTACTGTCTGTTAAAGTCACAGAGAGAGAGATGAACACGACCAATTGAGTCTAGCAGTGTGGCCTGACAGGGAGTGGAGATCAACAGCGTCGGGGGGGGACGCCTGTTGTTCGGGATCAAACTGACAGAGTCATCAAATAACCCTGATTTCCGGGAACAAGCATTTCACTCATAGGGAGAAGTGTGACTCAACAGTTAAAATGTCACTGGGAGGTGAACGACTGACCTTTACAGCACATTTTGGTTCTAATAAAAAAGCTACTAAAACTAGGCCATCAATATTGGAGAACAGGCACACATCTGGAGGCAGTTTGAGTCTATCAGCTCCTTCCTTCATGAGGCCGAAGAGATTGGTTGGTTTTTTAATTTGTTTAGCGCTTCTCTCATCTCTCTCCTGGTTTTGGATCATCACATTAAAATGCCGGCTATACAAATAAATCTAAAAAGACTTTGTAAAAGACAACATTTGACATTTTTACAATGGAATTACACTGCCTTCAGGATACAAATGACATGCATATTCGCGGTTTTAAATACAAAGTGAATGTGTCTTACCAAATGTTTCTCTGTAAAACATCCATGATCGTCATGACAGATGCAAATTAAGGAATTCAATGCAAATTCCATGTGGATTCACGTATTCCCGAGGCGCTCGATCAACCGGCCGCTGAGCCAAACATCTGGAGATGTTACTGATGGGTGCAGTTAACTCCTGCATCATCAGGCCGCTCCTGATGTGAACAAATAGATGGGGAGAGCTCTTCAAAATTTGCGGATATAGTAACGTGTTGGATTTTTGGCAATGTTACAATTAAGGTATGGGCACTAGCTATGGTTCCATCCACCTATTTATGCGCATTTTGGGATATCAAATAAAAACACTGGATGGAAACACAAAGATGTGCATAAAAACTATAAATGTGGATAAAAAAGGTATGCGCTCAAATAAAGGGGTGGTTGATTATGATTTCACTTTTCTATCTTTAGTTAGAGTGTAATGTTTCTGTTTGAGCATAAACAACATCTGCAAAGTTACAACGCTCAAAGTTTAAAGCAAAAGGAGATATTTGCTTTTAAAGAAATTCCCTTTTAAGGACTACAACAAACGGCTGGTACACAACATTCCTCCCGGGTAAGTGACATCACCAACCCTATCATTTACATAAACCTCGCCCCCAGAACACCATTTATAGATTATCAAGACAGAATATGCTAAACAATGACTAGAAGATAACTACATATAAGCTAAATAAATTCATCAACTAACCATACAGAGATGCCCTGTTGCATTCTACATGTTGCCACTTCTTCTTGAGTCTCTCCATCTTTGTCTGACTCCAGTTTGAACATAAAAGGCTAAAAGTTTTTGAAATTTTCAGTGCATGTCGGTGTGAGGTAAAAGGAGACGAGCTCTTGAAGCTCCGCCCTCTGTGCCGGGAGCAGCAGCTAATTTGCAATTAAAAGGAACGGTGCGTTTTTGCTCACCCTCAAAAAGTGACAATTTTAACATGCTATATAAAATATATATGTGGGGTATTTTGAGCTAAAACTTCACATACATACTCTGGGGATATCAAATACTTATTTTACATTTTATCCGATAAGAAGACATGCGAATAAACTACAATGGAAACACATTTACCAAATAAATCCCTCCATGCGCTACAAAAAAAACTCAACAGTGGATGTGACTGGATAAGTGGACTAAACAGCAGACCAATTTCATTGCACAGTATCTCAAATTTTGGCAGAATCCAAAATCGCACATTTCCCTAGCTATATAGTTTGCGAAAAACAGAATATGACCAAAAAAAGTAAATCTGAATTCACAGTAGGCCTACTCATTAAAGAGCAGGCAAAAGATAACCGTATGACCTTCTTCTGGCGAAATTCTGAAGTGTGCATACGATGGACTAGGCTACTACTATCCCATGAGGAGAGGATTTGTGAATGGTAGTGAAGCGACGTAACTGACGCTGGTAGGTCACGTGATAAGGGCAACATGGCGAATGTAGTACGTCCAGATTGCATTCATACTATAAGCAGCTATAGCTATACCTTAATTTTACCAGGAAATTCCCATAAAAAAAAAAAAAAGAATAATATGTAGGCCTATATTGATATAACATTTTAATTAAATTGTCAAGTTATTGTGTGATTACTAAAATAGCCTAGTGGTGTTCGGCCTTGACATTCAAGTTCAGTGCCGATAGAACCACAACATTGGTTCGGTGGATAGCAACAGGTTCTCTGAAGAGAAAAGGGCAGAGGCAAATATGTTCTCATTATCACATCACACGCATAGCCTTTAATTTCGCTCCAAACTTTTGTTTTTACGCGCGTCAATTTCGCTCTCGACGCGCGAATTGATACAAAGTGGTCAAGCGTATCACTAGACGCGGTAGGCGCGAATTTGACATATGATCCCTATTTGAATTTGACGCGCTATTCGCGTCCGGTGTGAACGCACAGTTAGGCATAGGCAGTAACGAAATGTTTATAAATGGAATGAATAAGGCCTGTTATTATTTTAATTTCCAGTTAGTTTCTTGATCTCGCGTTTCTGAAATGTTTTCCAAATGTGCTGTTAAGTGGACAAACTCAAGCCTAGGTACTTTTTGAGGACTTGTAAAACTAAAACTCTGAAGATTAATAATCCCCTAAAATCGCCAAAGGTTTTGAAATGTTGACTATATTCCAGTGTTCTGTATAGATTTCATACTCCATTGCTATGGAAATAAGCCTGTTGTTCAAATGAACCTGAATATGCCCTCGGGCGCTTGAGTAAATAAATAAATTAAATATGTGGCAGCCGTTGTGTGCAGTAAACTTTCTTTTAACAAGCCTGTTGTAGGCCTACTGATGTGATGACCAGTTATAGTTTTAGAGCTAGTAAGCCTATTTAGAGGTGCAGATTAATTCAGGTAGGACTCTGTGTAGACATATTTTATTATGTGTGGCCTATTATGAGGTGGTCCGCGAAAATTCTTGATTACAAATAGTGGTCCACACACACAAAAAGTTTGAAAACCCCTGCTATATAGAACATAGGCTACTTTTTTAGTAGTCGTGAAGTAATTACTTTTTCAAAATACCTATTAATTTCAGACGAAGCCGTTGGTTAATCATTCGAACTCCCTTCCAGAAGCGTCTCACATGATTGCGTTCCCAAACACCACCCGAACGCAATGACAGCATTTATTTTGTTTTGTCTGTAGGCTACGCAAGTCATTTATGATGTAGGATAAAAGAGCCACGGTGGCTTTCCCGATCGCAGCAACTAACATTTTTTTGTGCCAAGGAAGTGACGATTTTGTTTTCTTGAACACGTAGGATGAAAACAGTGCTTTATTTGCAAATGTTTTATGGATATTCCAATTTTACGCACAAGTTAAATCCGCGACTTTGGATGGAAACTTGGCTAATGTTAAGTAGAATTTTAACTGGATTTTCCAAACATGGTCTACACAGCATCTTTATCTAGACTGAGTGGAAATCACTGCAGAAAGGATGCACACTGGGGACCTAAAAACCCAGAGCAAGCCACCCACCGCTGCCCCGTCCACCCACAGCCTGACCACAAGGTTACGTCAAGGTGTCAGCAATGTATCCGAACCAAGCTTACTTTGCCAATTCAGTTACACTTTACAATAAGCGTGTATATGTTAAACATTAGTTAATGCAGTAGGTGCCATGAACTAATGAAAAATAATTTAGCAGCAGCAGCTTTTCATCTTGGTTATTGTTCATTTATAAATATGCAACTTATTTAAGCTATTATTAGTTGATTTTAGTTATGTAATGCATTAATGTTAACATATAGCCTACAACTTTTAGTGTTAAAGATGTAAAAATTAATTAAACAAAATAGAAAATGTAGGCTACTTTTCATGAATATTTTCATACTGGGGAAAAAAAATAATAATTTGAGTTTCAATTACATACAGTGGGAAGATGATAAATTTTAGCAAATGCCTGCATTTTAGACAAACAAAACAATTATTGTGTTTACTTTTAAAAAAAGTGCAAATTAATTAATAAATATATTATATACTTTTTTTTAAGTTGCATCCAAAACATTGGTATTTTAATATTATTGATATACTATATATAATAATATTATGATTCTGATTATAGCTTTTTTATACTTTCAGTTTTCATTTAAATTTTAGTTTACATTTTAGTAATTTGATTGTGCTTTATTATTAGTTGCTGTTTTTTACACTACTATATAACTTTAATTTATTTTTATTTCAGTTTTAGTAATTTTAGTACTTCAACCTAAACTTATCAGTTTGTTGACAAGGCAACATTTCTAATTTCCTTTGAAGTTAAAAACATTTTTAATATTTTATTTTATTTCAGCTTTATTTTTTTAACATTTTTTTTAAAACAGTTTAAGTTTAGTTAACAAAACACCACTTGAATCCATTTAGCTATAAATGGACATGAAACTTATAACCAAGATAAATAAATTCTTTAAAAATATTGCTTATTATTATTCATGATCCCTACTGAAGTATCAAATATTAACATTAACATATACAACCTTACTGTAAAAAGTTACTTGCTGCCAATTCTCATTATAAAACGGATTCAATTTCCGGAAAGTTCTCTTAGACTTGAAAACTCATGAGTGCATTTATAAAGGTGTTGATTAATAAAAAGAACCCTGTTCTTGTGCGGAGCCCAAGCTAAGTTATGCATGATTGCTCTAGGTGCTACTTGGGCTCCGGTTACTATGGAGACAGCAGTAAGCTGTTTCTAATTTAATAAATACTGTAAAGATTGACCATAGATTGGCCACACCGAGGGAAAACTTCACCCTGTTGCCATGGATACCTCCTGCCAACCACTAAGGCCAGGTTCAACACCAGCGAGACATAGAAATAAATAAATTAACCCATTTAAATTATAATAAAGGATTCAAATTAATCTTGAAGTTATGTAAAACTTTTAAACATTGCAATCATATTTGCATCAGCATGTAACCGAGGTGTCATTGTTAACTAACTACACTAATTCTTCTCTGCCTCCAGACTCGACTCAGTTTCACACTGACGTCTGCGGAAAAAAATAAATCGCTGTTCTTTTTTTAGACACAGGTAGAAGAATGCGTCTAACTGTTGCTTTTAGTCACAACGGAAATCAATGCCCGGCAGTGTATGAGCTTATCGATTTCATCTGCATGCTTGCTTAAGGAGACATTTCAGTAGAGCTGTCGTCGCTAAGGGAGCAGGGCTCTCTACCCATACTTGGCTCCTTCCACCTCCCCATCATCTATTCAGGCCTGTCATACAGAACTGATGGCTCTGGCTGATCAGAGGCATTTTGGTTAAGCTTGATGGATCCGTCAGGACTCATTCTCTTTTAAACTGGGTTGTTGTTCTTGGTCTATGAGTCCAGACATTGATCTGAGGAAGAGATGTCTGTGTTAGAGCACAAAGTGACACAACAAAGGGAGAACTAGGAGACAAAGATGCGCTTAAGTTCATTTGGAATCTTCCTGCAAAAAAAAAAAAAAAAGGTCTAAAACCAGCCTAAGCTTGTTTGTTGGTCTTAGCTTGATTCCCAGCCTGGCTAAGAGTTGATGCTGGTCATCTTTTAAAGGCTTTTGGGCATTTATTTCTCATTTGGTCAGGCTGGGAGTCTAGCTTAAAAGCAGGATAAAGCGATTTGTTCCAGAATTTTTTTTTGTTATGCTGCTTGAAAGTCTCTTCACATCCTGATAGCAATCACTAACTTAAGTGCTGTATGTAGCCTATGTATATATATATGTATATATAGTCTGTGGAAGGCGTAGGACCATAAAATGTTCGTCCAATCACTGCATTCGGTCCGAATGTCCTTCCTGCCTATCAGCATATGTATTTCCATACCTCCTCACGCAGACATCACACGTCATCAGTGAATTTCAAGCTATGAGTTAGACAGATGTCAGTCGCCGAGCACCGCAACCGAAACAGCAGCCACCTTTTACAGTTCCTCCTGAACCTAAACAACAAGCTTATACTGCGTTCACGCCATAACTACTTTAATTTGGAAGAGATGGAAACCTGTGACTCCGAATTCGTGACTCGAATTTATGCTTTTCAATGTCAACACTATCAACGCCCAAATGAATCTGTAGCATGTCTGTGTTTCTCCCATCTAGCAGTGAAATTGTATTATGACTACCAACTGAATATTACTTTCTAGCCCCTCCCATTACGATGGCGTTTTAACAGCTACGGTGGCCGTATTATTTCAAATCAGCCGGCAGTCGCGAGTAATCTCCCCCTCGCATTCGCCACTGAGTGTAAAAACGCAAAAGGCGAGCTTGAATTTCCAGGTATGTCCCTCTTTGGCTAATGTATTTTCAAGGTTGATGCGCAACATGGCTTCCGCCAGTCGAGCGACTCGCTCGTATGTTTTCTAAATGGCAGATTCTACGCTTACGAGAATAATTGATTAATTGGTAGAAGTAATTACACATTAATGAGCACATATAATTTTGAAAGAACAAAGTGTTTTTTGCTGAGAATCAACTTAAAAAAATTACACAGTGTAGCTTTAAAGATTTATCTGTATCTATTAACATTATAAAGAGAATGTTGTGGTTGCAAAAATAAACAATATAATCAGATAGTTATATATTTATTTTAATTAGCTTTAATGTATTTACTTTGTATTGTGTGACTTGGTTATTAGTTAAAGCTTAAAAAGCAGATTCCCAAACACTGCTCCCAAATCTCTGACATAGAGATATCTACCGGAACATGAAAATACCATATTAGCAAGAGGCACCTCTTTTTGTGGACATTTTAAATGTTTATTTTATGTTTATTTGTTCATGTTAATGCAGTCTTAATGGTATCTGTTATATTATGATAACATATGTCCATGTGGAGAAAATCATTAAAAATGGGTCAAAAACGACAGCAAATTCCCTTTAATGCCGGATTCTGTGGTCAATCGTGGCACTGGATTATAATGATGATTAACTCCCCAGGGCCATTCCCCATCCAATCTCCTACATTTTCCCTAATGAATTCCCACAGCTGCTGATAGTGACTAATTATTGTTATTAGTTCAAAGTCTGGCAATTACCTCACTATTACCTCATTGCCACAAAGGCCAATTCATTGGCTACCATCAGACGGGCCATGAGGCTATCGATTTCAGGCAGGATATTAAACATTAGGTGTGTACAGCACCTGCTGCAGCCTATCTGATGAGAAGATGTTTTTCCTGAGGAATATATTTGCTAAAACATTGGTCTGAATACATATAGACACATCAGCAGTGAAGACCGCATGATTAACTGAAGCGAAGCCTTGCTGAGGGAGGGGACGAACTTGTGTTGCGTCAGGCAGATCATACGAGTTCACAGCATTTTTATCCATCTGTCTGCACCAGGTTCAGCTCTCTAACTCATAATAAATCGGTCATAATCTTCCACCCATCATATCACAGCTGGTTCAACCTAATACTACAGGATGTAATGGTGCAAGTAGCACACACACACTGCCAAAAAACATACACAGAACCGCTAACATCTTGTTGTGACTAAAATAAGGCTTTTATCCCTGCATTGTGCATTTTTACAGTCGCTCTAATTAGCCAAGCCTGGCAAATGTCATAACAGAGCAGCTGTCAAAAGTATCTAGAGAGCTCCGTTTTGTTTGGATTGGTGTGCATTGCTGACCTAAGGTTATTCTAAAAAAGCCGGTGCTCATTATTTCAACATAAAATGCTTCTGACACAACAGGCATATCAAAAACCACAAATTTGCCTCGACTCGTTATGTTCCACTAGTCCTTATCAAGCCAGCGCACAATGAGCCAACTTTGCAGGAAGGAAGTAAAAGTGTTATGAATTTATTTTCCTGAGGGCATAAATGGTTTTCCATAAGCAGCCAAACTAGTTTCAACACCACCATCGATCTGCAGGCAGAATTAAATTTCTGTGAGCTTTATTATCACACGTAATCGATTCGAAGCGCCTCTAAAGGCAAAGTATTTATAACATGTATATCCTCATTCGTTTAAATGAAAGAATCAGCGGCAGTTTTACATTTTGTTATTCTTTCATTGGAAAGTTTTGCGCTTGAAATGAAGATGCTATTCAAATGCATCCCCGAGTTGGTTTTCTTAGTCAGCTTCTAATTTAAAAAAATCAAATGCCTATTTTATTGAAAGTCTGTTTAGCAGAAGATTTTCATTTGCTTATTTAAACAGCGTGTGAGTGCATTAATAAAGCGAGCCAGATGGCAGTAGTCCCTCCCCAGCACTTCTCTGAAGTAATAAAATGGAAACGATCTCTGATCAATCACTACACACGGGGTCGGCAACGATGGCCTCATTACCACGATGGCGCCTCAGAGGCCCAGTTGCTTGATAGCCCTCTAGTTTATCTGTGCCTGCAGTTTGGCAAGCCTTCTGGGTAATTGGCACCAGCAGCAACAATCAACAGAGAGATCATTCATTTCTTCTCTTTTTAGTTTCAAAACCTCGCTGAGCTTAACAAGTGCTTGGACACTGATAAATTCTAGGCCTGTTTTTAGACTTTCAGACTGAAAACTCCACCAAATCTTAGACATTACATAAGATGATGCACAAAATTGTTTCTTATTTATAAATGATTTAAGATTTGTTTTGAGATTATGGTAGCATTAATGTTTTGAAGGTCTTCAGCTTTTAGATCTTTTACGGTCATTAAGGATAACATAAAGCACTGCTGCCATCTAGTGAAATGCTGAGGAGGTACATGCCAGGATTACTAAAATATATTCTCAAAATATAAAACAGTTCATTCTTTACACTGAACAAGGCACAGCTGAAGGACTATTATGTAATTAGTCAGCATTTGCAGGAGAAATACGCTGACTTTTTTTTGTGCCACGTTGCACATGGGCACAAAAGTTCTGTGCATGTCCTCATAAAATTCTGCACTCCTCGTAATTTTACCTTTATTCAAGGTAGATTTTTACATTAGGTTCTAAATGCAAAAAAACATTAAATAAAATAATTAGGTCAGAACAGAATGTGCTATTCAGAGAGCAAACTGAGAGCAATATGTTCTCCATCAATAACAGTTACCATTATAGACAGCACAATGAAAGCTGAAATTATATCTGCTTCTCAGAGTTAGCAACCTTAAAAGGTTCATTCAATATTGAAAATGTCTCTGATGATGCTATTTCCTACATGATGATGTCTGTATTCATATCAGCTGATGACATGACATTAAATGTTATTAGGTAATTTTTTCATTATTGTGACTATAGAGTGAACGCTGGGCCTCTTTTGACAATCATTACATCACAATGTAAAAAAAAGTGGCTCAATTTGCCTGAATGTACCTGGATTACAGTACATACACTATCTTTTAAAACTAAACAATAGTTATGGCATTATATACCTTAACAATATTGATATTCTCATATTATCCAGAAAACAACAGCACAGTGCCAGATCTCTGCAAACGAACAGACAGTTATGGAGGAGGCAGCTAATCTGTCACATTTCGTGTAGATTTAACAATGAGAGGTAGATTATTTTAAAGAGGCAGTCTAAACACTGATGTCAACATCATTTGTTCCAATAATGTTTATAGGACAGACGCTGCAAAACATTACTAAACAGCACAGTGACACAATGCACAAGAAACGTGAATAAACCAGTATCATTAGCAGGGAATTATGTCGTACTGTATAATATAATAATCAGATGCCAATTCTGGATAATGATGATAACCTTTATTTGTGTGTTCGATTCCAAACCAAGGATTATGTGTCACAAGAAAGGACAAATCTGGAGAAAAAGAGTGGCAGGTAATGTAGCTCAAGTAAGATATTGCAGTTTTTAGATGTTTTGATTACAAATAAATGGACCTTTTCTTTCTTTGGATGACAGACATATCTGACCTCTTCTTTTCCTTTACATTCCCTTTCACATACAATGATTTTCTGTCAAAAGATATACATACACTAACGTTCAAAAGTTTGGAGCTGGTAAGATTTTTTAAGTCTCTTATGTTCACCAAGGCTGCATTTATTTGATCAAAAATACAGTGAAAACAGTTATATTGTTAAATATTATTGCAATTTCAAATAACTGTTTTCTATTTTAATATATTTTAAAATGCAATTTATTCCTGTGATGGCAAAGCTGAATTTTCAGCATCATTACTCCTGTCTTCAGTGTCACATGATCCTTCAGAAATCATTCTAATTTGCTGTTTTGCTGCTCAAGAAACATTTCTTAATATTATCTATGTTTAAAACACTTATGCTGATTCATATTTTTGTGAAAACCATCATCTATTCTTTGATGAATAGAAAGTAAAAAACTTTAGTTTTAAATTGAAATCTTTAGAAATGTCTTTACCGTCACCTTTGATCAATTTAATGCATCCTTGTTGAATAAAATAATTATTTTCGTAAAAAAAAACGTACCCCAAACTTTTGAACAGTAGTGTATACATTATTGAATCCAGATAAGAAAAACTTTAAAGAAAATATACTTTAACTTTCTATAGATTTCTATATATTTAATTCTCTCAAATGTACAATACTATGGCTTCTTATCAATGTCGAACATTATATTACAGACTAATACTCCATCCATCGTATACGACCACATACATTAGACTACATAAAACAATAGTGTAGTTTGACTCACACAACACCATCTACAGCAATAAACAAGACCACCATCACAGTCAATTGCTGAATTATACAGTGCAGTTCAAAACATACGCTGTGTAAACACTATTTCAGTATATTTTCCCTTAGTCACTTTAGATTTAAGAATAGCAGCACACATTACATTTTAACAGTAAGATAATGTCATTTGTTTTTCGACAAACCGTCGCGGGGAAGTGCATGCTTAGATGAAAATGACCGTGCTTCACAAGAGGCACAATTTCTTTATCATAATGCATAATAATGCATATTTCAAGAGTCATGTACAGAATAACTCCAAAAGAACAGCACTGGGTTGAATCTTTTTGGCTATATATGTTGTGTGTGGCCTTGCATCACATGGAAAAAAGGCCAAGAGAATACTGAGATCTGGATCCATTGAGTGCACAAATGACTTAAAAAAAAAGAATGTCTGCCACTTGAACGTCACGTCCAAAATAAGAACATAATGTACCTCTATATATCATCCCTGTCTTTGTTATTTTGCCGTATTTGTGCTTTTTTTATGAGGGTTTTTCTGTGCAACCCCATAGGGCACATGGGCAGCGATGGCACCCATTTCTGCGGCACCTTCCACGTGGAACATCTGGTCATCGAAGTAGATGTGGGGCCGGATTTTCTCCAGCATGGGGCCTTTTGGTGCGCCGGCCAGGAAAAGAGCCTCGTCTATCTCTAGTCCCCAGGCACGGAGTGTCTTTAAGGCACGGATGCCTGAACTTGCTGCACTGCGGGCCGTCACGAGGTAGGTGCGGATGGGACAGTCCAGACGGTGGCCTTTAGCATAGAATTTCTTCTGAAGCTTCCCAAGCAATTCTAGGAAACCCTTCAGCGGCCCCTGTGAGGTGGACAGATTCATTCATCAGCACAAACTGAAGAACAAGGATGTTCAGTCCTGCTCTTGGAGCTTTATATAACATATTATATCTGCTAATTTAAAGGTCAAGTGTGTCATTTTGTACTGTACTTCACTAGTGGCAGCAAATGCAAAAAGTATCTATATATATATAAATTACGGTAACATTTTGTTTATTCTCACTTTTAACTAGTTGCTTATTAGCATGCATATTACTAGGATATTGGCTGTTTATTAGTACTTATAAAGTACATATTAAAGGGATAGTTCACCCAAAAATGAAAATTCTGTCATCATTTACTCACCCTCAAGTTGTTTCAAACCTGTATGAATAAATTTTTTCTGCTGAACACAAAAGAAGATATTTTGAAAAATGTCTGTAACCAAACAGTTGATGGACCCCATTGACTTCCATAGTATGTTTTTTTCCTACTATGGAAGTCATTGGGGTCCATCAACTGTGTGGTTACAGACATTTCTAACCCTAACCCTAACCCTAACCCATGATCATATTCTACATCCCTTAATACTACCCCATACCTAAATGTAACAACTACCTAATCTAAACTTAACCAACTATTAATGAGCAGTAATTAGGGGTTTATTGAGGGCAAAGTTAGTTAATAGTGAGAATTGGACCCTAATCTAAAGTGTGACCAAAATGACACACATCACCTCTAAACATGTATTTTGCATTTGCTCTGTAGCTTATTTCAGTTCAAATGGGTAACAGTGAAATTGCATACATGATCTAACAATGTGTTTTCATTTTCCCTCTCATGTTCGAAGAACTTGTCCAGGCCGTGGGCTTTGAAAATACGCTCCGACTCATCGGAGAAGAGAACAGCGTCGCCATCAAATGCCACTTTCAGCTGGGTCTCGGATACCTCGATTTGTTTTTCTGACATAAACATGGTGGCTGCTGCAATCCCTGTAAGAAAACGCAAAGACAATAGTAAAGTTTACCAGCCTAGGGGAAAAGCAGTGTAATAAATGGCATTTCAAGCAAATGTTCTTTAGGACCCATTAAGCCTCAGCAAACCAAATAGGTCATTTGATTGTTAACATTCAGTCGATGTATAGAGTCAGTGCTTTCCCCCATTTCAGTTAGTTTTATTTAGAGTGTTTTCTACATATTTATTTATGCAATTATTCATATGATAATGATGTGAATCTGTGATAAACAAAGCAACATATGGTGTTCATTTACTCACACTAGGCGATCTGATTCTGAACCTACTACTTGTGTGTGCGCTACTGCCATCATTACAACAACAAACATCTTCTATTACTACCTGGTTAGTACACTTTTTAATTTCATTTTTTAGATCAGTATATTAAGGTTAAAGGAAACAATCGTGCACGGCCTCTGTACAAGGCAAACGTGCCTAGAGCGAGTTCACCGAAATGATCTTTAAATGGCAAACTGCAAGAGCAATTCCTTTGGAGGCATTTTGACCACAAAGTAATTCGGCACTTTTCATAATTCAGAGTTATTGACAGGTTACCTCTCAAATCACTATCTAAATATACTACAAGTCTAATGTCTGTAAAGCACAGCTGTTCAAGATTTCATATGTTTTTTCTTTGCTGTGCTGTGTCAGTGAGACTAAATATTTGTACTTACACCAATTCTGCTTCACATACTATACTTTTACTCACCATTTGTAAATCCAAATTGATTGAAACCTTTGTAAGCAACTACATTTTGTCATTCTAAATATTATATTAGCATAATATCAATGGTCTCTTGTAAGCATCTGTAAAGGTGAAATGTGTACTGCTTGTTACACATTAATGATATTTCTCTTGATTTACTGAATGTAAAAGACAACAAGATGAAGTACTTGCTGCATGTGTTATCTCATATTTACTAACCTTCAGCAAGGGCTTCCTGAACCTTTTCAGCATTGGCAGACAGGTACAAGTTTGTATGCCAAGCTTTCAGGTACCCAATGGGGCTGCTACCTCCTGTCATGACGAACCGCTCAATGAATAGATCTGGGGACAAGAGAATAATATTAATCAGCAATTAACATTTTCGTGAGAGCCTGTTATTATTACATTGATTGTTATGCATTTGGCAGACGCTTTTATCCAAAGCGACTTACAGTACATTGCATTCAAGCTATTTTATCAGTTATTATCATAGCCAGCACCTTAATGTTTTTTTTTTTTTTTTTTTGACAATTCTTATTTAAACTACTATAGGTATGGATATTGATCAATAAATAGTAAATGTGGCTGATTTGGCACTCTACGATTTATAGTGACTCCTAGTGGTGGTGGGAGTGGGAGTTGGAGTGTGTGGGGGGGGGGGGGGGGCATGTATAAATGGCATGTATAAATGCCATTTATACAATGGCATTTCAGTTATCAATGCCATTGTATAAATGCTCTATTAGCAGTCAGCCATGAGTAATTTATTTGCTAAGATACAGCCTACATCCAAAAATAGCATACTTCTCTACTATATAGTAGGGAAATAACATGTGAAAAAAAGAAGTGTCCGAATTCATTTACATTTTACATTTATGCATTTGGCAGACGCTTTTATCCAAAGCGACTTACATTGTATTATCCTATACATTTATACATAGGTATGTGCAATCCCCTGGGATCGAACCCACAACCTTGCGTTGTTAACGCAATGCTCTTACCACTGAGCTACAGGAAAGAGAATTCACAGTATTCATAAAAGAACAGGCAAAAAGTACCCAGATTACCTACTTCTTCTGGTGAGATTCAGTGTGCATACAATGGACTCTTTACTATCCCATGAGGCCACAAGAGAGGATTTGTGAATGGCAGTGAAGCCAAATAGGTCACATGATAATGACAACATGGCAAATGTAGTACTTTCGGATTACATTCATACTACACACATTCATTCCATATAGAACATACTTTTTAGCAGTCGTGAAGTAATTACTTATTAAAGGACAATTCCGGTATTTAACACTTTGAGTCTATTTTGTAGCTTGTTTTGGATGAACAAGAGTGGTGGACAAATAAATTTTGACAATGGTTCCTGTCTCGACTTTTTTTACTATTTTAGAATTGCCCATGACCGCTTTAGAATGGGAGTCTATGGCCATGCACAAACATGTCCTTAAAACAACCCTTAACGTTCGTTTTCAAAACTGTTCAACTCACCGAGTGGTTAGTGGTGTTCGTTGATGATTAAAAACAAATATATCGGCGCAATGTATGATTTCAATCCGTTTAATTTGCTATAGTGGAACTATTTTTTCAGATACCTCACAACCGCGTATAAACTTCCGCTCTTCGGCAACTTCCGTTGCTCTGCTCACGCTAGCCTTCTGAGAGACAGAGAAAAGACCTAAAAGACTACAACCAAATGTAAACAGCCCCCTTTCCGTTTCCGGTAGCGCAGTAATATCAACGAGCAATGAGTCCTCCAATGGAAATCAATGGATTTTACAAAATGGCAAATAAAACACGACAGAAACTGTATTTCGCTACGCTACTTGTTTTGGAACATCAACGAACACCACTAACCACTCGGTGAGTTGCACAGTTTTGAAAACGAACGTTAAGGGTTGTTTTAAGGGCATGTTTGTGCATGGCCATTGACTCCCATTCTAAAGCGGTCATGGGCAATTCTAAAATAGTCAAAAAGTCGAGACAGGAACCATTGTCAAAATTTCTTTGTCCACCACTCTTGTTCATCCAAAACAAACTACAAACTAGACTCAAAGTGTTAAATACCGGAATTGTCCTTTAAAAATAAGTACCTACTCAAGAGAGTATGAGATTTCAGACGCAGCCAAAGGGAGTATTATTCAGTTGGTCATGTGATCTCAAAATGGCCGCCCCCTGAGGTGACCATTTCCATGTAAAACAGAAAGGCTTTTATATGACTGAGTCTTCCTCTCACATGAGTGTACGTTGAAATACATTTATCTATTAGCTTCATAATCTGTAAGTACTATTTACTGAAAATGTTCTCAAATTATTTAATCAATGTTTTCAATTAGAAGGTTTCACCATTGAGACACCTCAGTTATGAACTGTTTAACAGATGGAAAGCTTGAGACTGGTGAGAAATGTTGGGGTAATGTGCCCCCTTTAGCCTTTGACACATTATGAGTGCCAGCGCAGTAAGACATAAGCAGCAGGTTTCATTTACATGACATGACAAGCCAAGTTTGCCCAGGAGTAAAGTATAACTAAGGTATCATCGTAAAATAAACCCTGACGCACATTGGTGGGATCTTGTATCATCCTGAAGGGGGTTATTTTGCAATAATAATAATAATTTTACAATAACTGTACATTATCAAACTTATATGGCTACTCACTGTGTTATTTTAAGTTAGTTTATCATGTAAAAAGAAACCGCTGAGTGCAATGGAAGACATGAAACCAAATGACAGCACCAAATAGGACCTAATATGTTTAGCCTCATTATACACAAATATGCAACCAGCAAATGCTGTGACTATCTAATCAGAATCAAGTATTCCTGAGAGCCAAGATTAATGCAGACCAGAGATGGCCTAATGAACCTAATTTTTTTTAAAGGCTGAGGATATTTCAATGCCATCCCAAATAGCAAGGTGACATTGATACAATGTTGAGCTTTGATCCAATCCATCATTTTGGTTGAGATTGACATGTTAATGTTTAAAGTATGTTGGATCAGCATTGAAATGTTGATGAAAGCCGACAGCACACATGGGGGCAGTGATATTGAACTAGCATTGATTTGTTGTTGTTGACCACAAGATCATGAAAGTATAGGTGTGTTCAACTTGGAACAAGTTGAATGCGTGTAGGATGAGTGTAATCTGGATGTACTAAATTCGCCATACTGTCATTATCACGTGACCTACCACTGTCAGTTGTGTCGGCGTCACTGCCATTCACAAATCCTCTCCTGTGGCCTCATGGGATAGTACTCCACAGTATGCACTTCTCACCGGAAGAAGTAGGTCATCCGGGTACATTTTGCCTACACTTTTATAAGTACTGTGAATTCAGACATACTTCTTCAGTCACATTCTGTTTTTTGCCTACTATAGGGAAGTATATAATTTCAATTTTTGCAGCCAAACTCAGCTGGAAAGATTGGACACCCCAGCCATAGTGTTTCTATTTGTAAATGTTAATGGTAGAAACCACTGATTTTGATAAAAGAAAAATATATTGGCCCGGCCATTCTTATTTGTTGTATTCTTTTATATCATTTTTGCTTTCTTCCTTGCAGTCATGGGTTTTGGAGCATTAGGCTCACATTTATCTCCTAACAAACATCTAACATTTTTTTTTTGTGGTTCAGAACACATAGTTCTGACTTCAAATGGCTCTCGAAACATCAGTCCATATATCCGCATTTTTGTTGTTTTGTCTGAGGAAAGGCCAAAAGATGGAGAGATGTTTGTTTTTTCTTCAGTTAGCCACCGGAACGATCAAAACCAGTCCAGCTGAGGCGCTACAGGGAGCTGAGCAGGAAGTGGCTGGTTTGTGCTGCAAAGGTTAGAGGTGTCACATGCATCTCTGTGGGAAGATATTATTGGCCAGCTGGAGATTTATCTTCTAAGAAAACATTTGCATTTGCAGTTTTGTGTCTTCGAAATCCTCAAAGTTACTTTCCATCCCATACTTTCAACTTATTTATTGATAATAGTCTATACGTTTTACTGTTTTGTTATTGATTTGATTTTACTGCCTTTTCTAATATGAATAATAATTTTCTGCTTTGTTAATATGAACATAAATATTTTAACAATACCAATCTTCTTAAATCTCTTAATTACCTTTGAATGCTCAGATGTGTGTCTAGACAACACTATAAATACAATATAGCTAGGTCTAAAAATCAGAGGATAGCCTGTATCATAGTTTTATATAGTCATACCACCCAGCCCCTAAACTTTTATGGTATAGCACTAAGGCACTAAGTTATGACATAACTGTATAACCTTCTGTAAAGCTGTTTTGAAATGATTATGCGTATAATTGTGGAAAGCACTTTGCAATTTTTTTTTACTTGATAAATTGAAAACTTGATAATTGAAAGGTTTCAGCTTGTGCAACAGTTAATAACTGACATACATAATCATAGTTGATTTTCCAAGGATGTTTACACAGCAAAAAAAAATCTGTCAATTTTTTTATATATTTTTTTTTACTTTTTAACAATGTTTTTTAAAAAAAAAGATCTGCCAGTGGGGTCAGAAAAATAATCTTGTTTTCCCTTTAAATTAAGTTTATTTTTCTGACCCCATTGGCAGATGTTTTTTTTATTTTATGCATTTTTTCAGAAAAAAAGACCTAATATTTTATGTCATCTTGCTTCTCAAGTAAATGTATCTTGATTTAAAAATGTTTAGATTTGTACTGAAAAACAAGACAAAAATACTGAGAAACAAAATATTTTTTTGCAGTGTACAACAGTGGACCTTTCTGAACATGTACATGTTTATGGATAGTATGAATCCAGGTTATGGGAGGGTTAGTAATACACTTACTGTGGTGGTTGATGGTGTTGATGAGTCTGACGCCTACGTGGGCATGGTTGTAAGTTACCAGCACAATGTCAAAAAGCTCCTCACTTTCTGGGTAGAGCTCCCGCAACCGGTTGTTTACTGTCTCCAGTGCCTGAGAAAACATGCCAAATAAGGTCTCTATCAAATGAAGAGGTGTAGAATCAATCAATATTGCTCTGGCAATGTCGTTTTGTTTAAAATTATAACTTAATAATGCATTATAGTTGTATATCTTTGTGTATTACCTTAACAAACGGGAATGCTGGACCAGGAGCAAAAGGCTCATTCTCATGCTCCATCTGATACCTGAGGTACTCCTCTATTCCTTGCTCCTTAAACACCTTCTCCTCTTTCTCCGTGCGGAACATAACCCGCGATGACACTGCAATGGTGACTGCGTTCTCTGGTTTGGGCTGAATAGGGATGGTGAAAGTGCTGTGAGACATTCATCACAAACACAAGGCAATTTTGAGCATATAACGTGCAAGTACCGGGTACCTTCTTCTGTTGGCAAAAAGCATGTCCATGTTTTTCATAAAAGTGGTCTATATGACTATATGATAGCTTTGTGTGACAAATAGACTGACATTTAAGCCAGTTTTCACTAATATCTTTTCACTGTAATATCTGTTAGTTTTCACTAAAAATCTTCTTCTCCACCATTTCACTTGTGAGTTGAATTTGCACATCTTGCTTTAAATCTTGCATATCGCAAATGGATATCAATGTAGTTATACACTGTTATAGAACGTTTTAATATTTTAAATGAGATTTTATTTTTTAAATGTTTAAAAAAATATATATATATATAATTAAAAAAAATTATCATATCTTGAAATTCCTTTTATTTTTACATTTAAAATATTAATTGTAATTTTAGTTTAAGTTTTAATAATTTTGTTATGTGGTTTTGTCATGTACATTTTTTTATATATTTCTATTTAGCTTTTTTTTTTTTTTTACTAATTTTAATACTTCATTTCTAATTTTAGTTTTTTAAGTTTTTCATCTAATATTTATATTTTATTTTAATTATTTCAGATGTATAAAAAAACAAAAACAACAACACTGTTGGATATAAGAACCAGTGACATTTAGTATCAAAAACCAGGCGAGACATTGTAAAGTGATAGTTCACCCAAAAAGGAAACTTCTGTCATCATTTACTCACCGTCATGTCGTTTTTGGGTGAACTATCCCTTTAATACACCATATTTGAATAATCACATATAAAAGGAAATTTACAGAATAACAATGTCACATAGGTATCGTTTTTTCTTCAGATGACTTACTGTAAAATATAGTTCACAATATAGACCACTGAAGCATTCTGCTAAACATCTTCTTTTGTGTTCCATGGAAGATCATAAATAATACTGATTTGAATCATTATAAGGGTGAGGAAATTATGACAGAATATGACAGAGTGCATAAAGCAATTAAAAGAACAGTATGAAATGCAATAGTCATCTCTCCAAAGCAAGCAACCATGCGTCATTACAGATTATCTTATTAAGTAAGAAGGCAAGAGTAGCGCGATTAATAAAGAGCACATTAGGATCTCCGGTTTCAGAGTAGGTCAGACAGGACTGGAAGAAATGAGATTACCGTGGCCATCACAGCTCTGATCCCCAATTTTGTTATTCAGTCAGTATTTCATGCTGTCACATATATAGACCACTGAGAGTGATCCAGTGATCAAACTAAAATTCACTTCCAAGTAATGTTTTCTATCCCTGTTCTGTAATTCAGTGGGAACTGCTGGTAATGTATCAAATGGTGTAGTTGGTAATTTGATTCCAGCAACAGAGCATAAAACATGTACAGTGTTTATGTATAGTCACATGGCCCACACATCAGCTGAATGCTAGCAGCTCAGTATGTCACGGGAAACCACCAGGAAGAGCAGGGCTAGTTAATTTTGGAAAGGGACTACAGTATGACGCAGCCAGACCGCTGTGCGTGCCGTTCAGCATGCCCTCACCCGAGCGACTATACCCTCCGACCAGACACATGTACTGCCTGGGGGGGGGGGGGTATGGGAAAAGGACAAGCCTGTGTAAATGAATCTGTGATGAGTTAAAAGCCTCTTTCCCCAAAGAACCGGAGACCGACTTGCCATTCCAGATGAGCCATGTTGCCACTCTTGGTCATGCTGGGAGATCCTGAAAGATTTGAGCAGGTCTGGGAAAATCTTTAATAAAAGGGGCTCCAGTGGTTGTGGAAATGACACATTACCGGGAAATGAGAGTGGATAAGTGGCCACTGCATTACAAAGGGAATGGGCTGTATGGGCCAGAATTCAACTATTAGGCACGCTGTTAGATGGAACATTTACTCTAAAAGCCCTTTACAGATCAGGAAAAAGTTAACATTGACCTGCTCTTTAGAATCTGTCGTAATTGTCTGGACTGTAGTGCCCACTTACCAGCTATATGTGCTATTTTACCTATACATTAGTGTTTTCTGAACCAGACAGAAACATAAGGGCAAAAACACCGGGAAGAAAGTTACACTTCTAGAACATGCAAACATTTAAGATGTTTTAGGAACAAAAAATAAATAAATAAAAATAAAACAGTTAACATAGAATTATTAAATTAGAATGTATTTATATGTGGGAAAAAGTCTGAAGTGTCCCAGTGACCGGTGGGACCGGGGCCCACTAGGGGCCTCAGCACATTTTCAAAGGGGCCCAAGAAGACTTAAAACGGGCGGAATCACACAGACCAAAACAAAAACAGACATTCCGACACAGAACGCACATTTCAAAGTAAAATAACTGGCTGTTGCATTGTTTTTCAGAGAAACGAGCATGAACTTATGTTTCCTAAATATCTGCGGCCATTTTTATGCATTAGTACAGTCAAAAAATAACATCCAGCACCTTTAAATACTGTAGTTTTATAATTATAATAAATATGTGATAATTTAATTTGTAATTTTAAAAAATATTAAATTGAACATTATTTTTTAGTTATTTCCACTCAGACTTTAGGACCCCACTAAAGTGTGATATTGTGATGTGTGTGATATTGTGGTAATACTGCTTATTCTGCACTTTCATTCTGCCATTTTTCTGTCTCTCTTGTGTGGTCAATCACAGGAAAGGAAAAAATGTTGAATGAATTGCACATGCACATCAACTTAAAGGCATATTTGCCTTATATATCTCGTGCCTTCAGTTAAACATCACTAGGGGCAAACACTAATATATCTACTAAAAAAGGATTTCAATCCCGTAAAAATTAAATTATCAATAAGTTATGACAACATATGTTTTTACATATACACGATTCAACTCATTTTTTAAAGTCAGTTTAATGTAAGTTGAAATGACCTAATCATCCAAGTTGATTCTACTTAAAAATTTAAAGCATCTTTAATGACTTTTCTTTGTACCCAGTAATGTCACTTAAAAACACTGTCAAATGTATTGAAGCATCATCAAACTGAGCTCTTAAGAATGCATTAACAAATTTGTTTGTGTAAGTCCATATTGTGGGTCAAACGGTCATGCATTTAGTAGAGCCAAGCAGAACAGATTGTTAATGAAATGGCAGAGAGGAAAATCTGCATGACCCTTTGTAAATACTTACAAAAAATATGCCTCCCTCCACCTTCCTGGTCCGTCTCACAGGTCCCTTCATAAAATAACATTTCACATCAACCTCCATGTCACATGTATACAGATTTGTCTGTTATGTAATGCATGTAACAATACATATATGTTCTGGTTGGGAAAGAATTGCCATGATTGGAAATGAATAGGAAAACACAGCTGGGACAAAATTCTAATATCACAGATGAACCTTGTTGAGAATAGAACCGCCTAACCATCCAATCATGATGACCATAAAACCAACAACAATATTGGTATACTTCTGATTCAATAAAAGACACTGTATTTCACTAAGAGTCATGGATAAGTGATATCCGAATTGTGGCGCTTTGGAATGGATGTTCCTAGAGGGTTTTACCATAGAGATGTATACATAGATTCCTCATTAGCAGCCATTTCAATGGGCCTTTATACATAAGCCGTCCGCCATATTGGAGTGGTCAGTGAACATTCAAGAGCAAGTTAAATGATGTTATTACATGGCTTGGTTGAATTCTAATGTAGAATGCAGTCTGTTATTTCTTGATAACAGACCGCTGCTAAGTATAACACACCGTTGCCATGAAAAACAGAGCGTTGCTATGGACGCAGGATTCTAACCGTAGAGACGGAACGGACTATTTTCTTTAGCGGAAGCAATACAATTGTTTTTAAATAAATAAACTCCTTTTTAAATCAATATTTTGTGTCAAATTATTGATTTATTTGGTAGGTAGCCATGTAATAAGCGGTCGGGTCCGCTTCGCGTCAGGGTCCTGATCAGCCTGTTGGGGTTGTATTCGCTATAACAACTGCCTCGCTCTACATTATCCCTTACTTAACGCATGTATGAATATCTATAGACTTCAGCAGATGATTTTGCTACACTTAACACAATAAAACAAGACGGAGTCAGCTGACACGACATTAAAAAGTACCATAGAAAAAGTAAAAACATTAAAAGTACGATAGTAAAAATATGTAATATTGAGTTAATACACAAAAACACAAACCAACACATTCACACCTAAGATTGTCCCATTTCTTCGTGAATTTAGATCTCAGCGTTTTCACAATCAGAAGCTGCGCAATGTTGTGGCATCATTGATTCTTACTGTGAGTGACGACACGCTGACCGTTGCAAGATGGCGGGTGCGCCGACTTGTCTGGAGCGATGGAAAGTGGCATCTACGTATACATATCTATGGTTTTAGCTCTTCTGTAGTGATGTTAAATAAACCATGTGCTTGGAAAAGCTCCTTGAATGCTTGCTCAGTAGTATGTGATGTTATTCATAGTTGGTTCAAACTCTTGATATAGACACACTTTAATTACACTGGCACAGATACAGTTACAGACAGACAGTACGGGTTGTTGATTGAGAGTTACCAGTAGCAGTTCGTCTCAGGAAACAATCTTCCGGTGAATAAACTAAATAAACGCAGTGTTTTCTTTCTCTGTTACCAGGCGGAAACAGAAACTCAACCTCTGATCCTTTGCACTGCATTCATTCTTTAAAAATATAAAGTGAGCAAAGAAAGACACCATCCCTCTTAAATCTCATAAAATAGGAGCACATGGAATTGTCCATTTTGATTTGGGAATTGGGCCTTGAGATTTTACATTAAAGACCAGTTGATGGCAAACCTACCAATCATTTGACAGATTTTTGATGAGAGATTTAGATTTTGGCCCTGGCTATGATATGTACTGTACAGAGGCTTTGCAGTTGTGTTTTGGGTCAGTGCCATGTTGAAAGGTTAAACATTTTCCCAATCTGTGCTTATAGCTAAACAAGCTTTTTAATGCTTTTTAAATGTAATTTATTCCTGTGATGGTAAAGCTAAATTTTCTGCATCATTACTCCAGTCTTTGATGTCACATGATCCTTCAGAAATCATTCTAATATGCTGATTTAGCGCTGAAGAATCATATATTATTATCAATGTGCAGCTCAGTATTTTTGTGAAAACTATGATACATTTTTTTTCAGGATTTCGTGAGCTTAGAATTATAAGGTTCTATCTCCACTTTTGGTCGAAAATTGAGTTTTTGACATAATCTGATCCATTAGGTGTTTATTAATGCCTGTGTGGTGTTATTTTTGTAAAAAAAAATATTTTGTTAGTAGTTATTAATAAAATAAAAAGGTTCCATCTCTCCATTGCCAGCTGGGATGTAAAAACTTTGATGCTCAATATCTCAGAACTACCCTAAACGGAGATAGAACCTTATAATTCTAAGCTCACGATTTGTTGTTGAATAGAAATTTCAAAAAGAAAAGAATTTATTTGAAATAATTTACTGTCGTATTTTTGTATTTACTATCATTTTGATCAGTTTAATACTTCCTTGCTAATTAAAAGTATTAATTTCTTTTTAAAAAAAGAAAAACCTTCCTGACCCCAAACATTTGAAAAGTAGGCTAGTGTCTGTTGTAATTCTGAAACATATATTACTTAATTTCTTTTACAATTTAAATTAATTAATATATTCATGTGGCTGTTTAAGTGCCTGTTCCCATCATGACAACACTATAGTGTACATGCATTAAAATGAATTGTAATTTTGTAATCTTCCTAATCAATAATGCCAGGAAATATTTTAAGGTAAAACTTTAAAACCACACACTGAGATATATTCACTCACTGGAGAAAAAGGTGTGACTAGCCCCGGGCTCCACTACTTGCACATATAAAGTCGGGTTTTTAAATAAAATATTTTTATATTATTTCCGTTACTTGGCTAATATAGGTTCATGCAGGTCAAAGTTGCAAAACTGGGGGTGGTGACTTTCTGTACCCACTGCATAGGTAGACACTGCATGGGAACAAGAACCATGAATCATTTTTGGGTCAGTCTGGGGCAACAAGTGCAAGTGCTGGAAATAGGAGAATACAAGAGGATAACAAAGAGGAGGCATTGCAGGTTATTAATAGGTCTGGAAAAGGCCAGTGCCGCTTATAATAAGCATAGCGCTAAAGGCTACGACGGAGAAGGGAATTATCCACATGGTGTTGACCAGCTGCCTGTTGTACATGCTGAAATAACAGTTTTTATGTGTTAAGGAGACTGTGCCATCCAAAGTGTATTTGATAACACATCTAAAGTTCTCTAATATACAAAAAATAATGCACTAGGCCAGACAAACCCTCCTTTTATAAAGCTCTGCCCTTGCCAGGATTGTCACTAGTTTATTCACCACTACATATGACAGATGGCATTTCAATATCTTGAGGTGTTCGCTGAGTCTAAATGATCTGCACCTGCTGCACCTCAGATGGCATTATCTCCTTACATTAGTACTGTTACCTAATAGTGCGATCACCCCCCCCCCCCCCCCCCTCCCATGAAACCTGTTCTGCTTCTCTTTTATAAACACTGACACCACAACCAGACACAACAACATGAAAGGCTATGATCCTCTTTGCAGTTAAAAGATGTTATTTTATAATTATATTTCAAATAATTATGCTATTCTGACAAACTACAGGTCTCTGTGGAGGGAAAAGTGACTGCAAATGTGGTATAAGACTGGCTTCACAGCGCCATTGAAACACGTGCACTACTCACTGTATGTAAACATTTCGCACACTAAATAGCTGTCAAAAGTGTGACCTCACCAGAAAAAGGTCAGAAGCGATAGGAAAATCACATCACAATGAATGTTAAGAGTTATACTATGCAAATGTCCAAATACAGTGTGAAACACTGATCACAAATGGGACACTTACTGATTTGGGCTTCTTTGTAGAAGCCATATTTTCATGGATATCCTTGCTGTCCTCCCAGGATGCTTTGCTATCACCGTTTGAGGCTGGCGGACAAGTGTTGGGCATGGGGTCTTGCCCCTTCATGACCTGAACATGGTCAAGATTCATTCTCCCCAACGCTTCTCATTAACGAAACACTGATCCAGGGCTGTATCACGCTGTGCTGTTCTCTCTGTTCACATGCACAGCCTCTCTTCCACACACAGTGTGTGTTCCCAGCTTTAGGCAGGACAGTGCTGTTGGTATCCAATGGTATATCTCCTGCTTCAAGGTCTAATGGCAGTGCTGGCTTTGGTTCTGTGCGGCTATATCCTCTCTGCTCTGACGCTCTGCCTGCAATCTGCTGCTGTGACGCGCTATGTGTTGATATCTGGTCCCCTTCTCTCTCTCACCCTCCCTCCTCTCATCCCTCACTCATGCACATACTGTCCCCCTCCCTTTCCCTCTATTACATGCTATCATCTATCGGCATGTGCTCTCTCTCACTCTCTTAGTAAACTAAACTAAATATCATACATTCTAACTGGATCAGCATCTTTCAGCCAATGAATAACGGGCTTCCCTGACAGCTGTCCTTCCTAGTCCTTGCCCATGTCATTGGCAGCCCTGACACACTACAGACAGATAGATAGATACCAACACAAACATGACTGTTCTTTCTCCCCACTGTCCCCCTGATGGCATTGTAGCCCAATAATCAGTTGCTAGGCAGCACTTTGACCTCATGTAGAACCTTGCCAAAGATTGGCTGCTTAGTTGCAGCCCTTTCAACAGCCTTGGGGCAGTGGGTGACAAACTCTCCACACTGTACATATAGTGATAGGCTGCCCTCTTCTGGGTGAAAAGGAACTACATTCTCTTCGCTCAGAGAGGATACCGCACAGGGCCTAAAATTAACACTGAAACACTCGCCAAGAGCCAAATGCAAGTAAAAATCGGCTGTGGCGAGTATATGAAACGGTTTCAGTTGGCTGGTAGCATTTTTATCAATTCTAACAACGCAATGATGTGAGAACATGAACGTGAACAAATTAAAAAGTCGCTCGGAACAGTTGACGACCAGAGCTGCATCGTCACGAAAGTTTAAGCATTGCCAATTTAAATAGTCAAGTGCAGGAAGACTCGAAAGGGTCGAAAGGGAAGACTGTCTTAAAGGTATAGCGGAGGATGTTTTACTTCCTGGTGGGTAACCTATACTATTGGTCCTCCTAATTGTCAATCATTCTGGTGAATCAATCAAACTTTTCAAAAAGTGGAGAGGGCGGGTCTTATCTAAAATTTGGAAAGATCCTCCGCTATACCTTTAAGTGAACGTAAATAGTTGAGAAAGAAAACACATGAGTACAGTATATCCAAACAAACAACTAACAAACAACAAAAGACAAAGAGAAAATCACTTACTGCTCTTCTGAATAACTTTCTTCTTTTTTTTTTTTTTACTTTAATAAGGATAAATCTATGTTTAAATACAGTGAAAACAATGCAGTGATTATTTTACATTTGATTACTTTATTAAAGTTATGTACCTAAAAACTTAGGCTACTGTTAGACCTACCTGAAAAACGTACCTGAAAAGCAAGCTTATTTAATTGTATTCTTTGTTCTGTTGTATTTGTTTGTGCTATTACTGACTGTTTATTGGTCTTTAATAATGTTTTAAATTGAGGCTAGTAGTTTTTTAGCTATGGTATCGAAATTGGAATAGAGATTTGTGAATTTTCACTGGTATCAAAAATTTGGGTGTCATTACTGCCTGTTTTTGCAAAAACAGTTTCAGTTTCAGTAACAGTAAAAAAAATATTTATGGCCGTTAAATTTTCTCATTGGTGTGGCAAAAAATTAGTTTTAGGCCCTGCCCATGATTCCACAACAGCAGTTCAAGACTAGAATGACATGCTGATAATCAGCATTTTGGAACAAGCGTGAATGTGATATTGCTTTTACAACAGTTCAATAACTGTCCTTAAAAATGGTCATTACTCTCAACATACCGATTCTGGTTTGTGAACAAGCAGACTGGCAGAGTAATAAGATTTAAAAAATGACTCATGGAGTGTTGTACTCTGAAACATGGTTCCGCCAAACAGACTAGAGAACAGGAACTAACTAACTGAACACTAAAATCCCCCGGTTTCACAGACAAGGCTTGTTTGAGCTGCATGTTTGAGCTGTTTTAACTGAAAGCAACTTGCACTGACATATCTCAAAATATGTCAGTGCCATTGTTTTGTCTCAAGATGCTCACCTTGAGCCAGAAAACCAGTAATGTTTTTTTTTTTTTTCTAAGGCACGTTTATAAAAGCAACTTAAATGTCCTAATTGAACTAAAGTCTAATCCTGGCTTAATCTAAACCCTGTCTGTGAAACCAGGCCTATATGTTTTAATCTGCATACATCAGCCTTATTTCTCCCCATAGGAACATGTGAGGAGGAAACTCGTGTTTTTATCTCTCAGTGGGGGCTTTAAAATAACATTAAATAGCTAAAAATTACACAAATGAAATAAACTACAACTATAACTCTCACCCCGGTTTCACAGACAAGGTTTAAGACTAGTCCCAGACTAAAATTCATGTTTGAGCTGTTTTAACTGAAAGCAACTTTCAGTGATCATAAAATATGTCAGTGCCATTGTTTTGTCTCAAGATGCACACCAGTAATGTTTTTTCTAAGGCAAGTACTATATAAAACCTCCTTAAATGCCCTAATTAAACTAAATTGAACTATTGTTATTATTTTATAAAGAGTGGATACTTACGGTATTATATTTTATCAAGTTCGCGGGACTTTTACTTTGAAGTGCCGTTTATCATGGAAAATCCCACACGTCATCTCGCTTCACTTCGTCGTTGTTAGCGGCGGCGGTACGGAAAGACAGATAGCAGCAGTGCTTCCTGAAAGTCCAAACAAAACATGCGTTATTGCTGTTTTCTTTAGGTTTTGAACAAACAAACTGTTTGAAATTAGTCGGAAAATACCCATTCATTTCAATAACGAGAATATGGAGCATTCGGTGCCCAAAAAGTAAGTGAAATGGCCAGCTCGGCTAACCAGTTATCAACCAAGCTAATATTTACAGGCCTCATCTCACCAACCAAACTGAAACTTTAGATCATTGAACGAACTAGAATAGATTGTGTGGTTGATATCTTGATGTTTGTTGTTATATCTAAAAAATTAACGCTTAAACGTATTCTGACCTACAGTTGTTATGTTAATTGGTAACGTTATATCTAAGTTTGTGTTAACGTTACATTATAACTGCGAGTGTCTGAACCCATGACGTTTAATGCATTACATAAAGTACGATTGTCTTGTTCATGACAGTAAGCTGAAGAAACTCAGTGAAGACAGTCTTACCAAGCAGCCAGAGGAAGTATTTGATGTCCTTGAAAAACTTGGAGAAGGGTGTGTACCACTCTTATACTTAAGTGATATTGAATACATTTTGTATGAAATATTCACATAATGAATTATTTTTGGTTCAGATCATATGGCAGTGTTTTTAAAGCCATTCACAAGGAATCTGGCCAGGTGGTGGCCATTAAACAGGTTCCTGTCGAATCAGACCTACAGGAAATCATCAAAGAGATCTCCATAATGCAGCAATGTGACAGGTAAAGCAGCTCATGAATTAATAATAATAAAGTATTTTATTAATATATTGTTATTGGGCTTAAGTAATTCCCAATTTCTCTATCATTGTATTTAACAGTCCTTATGTGGTGAAGTACTATGGCAGCTATTTCAAGAACACAGATCTGTGGATTGTGATGGAGTACTGCGGCGCTGGATCGGTGTCTGATATCATCAGACTGCGCAACAAAACGGTAAAATATGAAAATATTATAACTATAAATACACTATACAGATTCATCCCATGCTTAATAACACTGGGGTTTTTTTCTCATGACAAGCTCACCGAGGATGAAATCGCCACTGTCCTCAAATCCACCTTGAAAGGTCTGGAATATCTCCATTTCATGAGGAAAATCCACAGGGACATCAAAGCTGGGAATATTCTTCTCAACACAGAAGGCCATGCCAAACTAGCTGATTTTGGAGTGGCTGGACAACTTACCGTGAGTATTAAACCTATCTGCTTTAATGTAGAAAAATTGCATCAATTATTTGTTAAAGGTTTGGACATTACTGATTATTTATTATTTTTTAGAATAGTAAAGTCATCGAAAATATAGAAGAACCAGCGTTTTTCTTGTTTGTTTGTTTCTGTTTGTACGTTGATGTTATTGTATTTGCTTTATTGGTCCAGTTTCTCTCTAAATTAGTTCCTGTAAAGATTACATACCAAACTATATCTCTACTGTAACGTGGTCCCATATTAGCAGAGAAATTAAGATAAAAAAGATGAACATTAAATGTATTTAATAAAAATGTAATTCAGTTTAAATTCAGATTTAGTAGTTTTAGCTTATTCAAAAAAAGCCAAATCATCCTTAAAAAAAATGACAACTATTTATGTTTGACTAAAAAACTCATTTAAAGCATTTAAGGATAATCATTTATGTTCCTCTAATATATTTTTCGGTCAAGTTTGTCCAAACTGGTGGTGTATCATGTTGCATGAATTAATGTAATCATGTCTATTTATACTGACCACAATAGGACACAATGGCAAAGAGGAACACAGTTATCGGGACACCCTTCTGGATGGCACCAGAGGTGATCCAGGAGATCGGATACAACTGTGTGGCTGATATCTGGTCTCTCGGCATCACGTCTATTGAAATGGCTGAAGGAAAGCCTCCTTATGCAGACATTCATCCAATGAGAGTGAGTGGAACACTGAGAAGTCTTTGACTTGAAATTTTGACAAGAAACTGGATGGTGACTCTTGTTCTTTTGTGTCATCAGGCTATTTTTATGATTCCCACAAACCCTCCACCCACGTTCCGCAAGCCAGAGCTGTGGAGTGACGAATTCACAGATTTTGTGAAGAAATGTCTGGTGAAGAACCCAGAGCAGAGAGCGACGGCCACTCAACTGCTGCAGGTGTGGGAAGAGCCTTTTATTGCCAACTAATAATTCCTGTTTATGATTCTTAAAGTTACTAATTCTTTTTCTATCTGAGTTTTTCTTTATTTATTTTTTTATGAAGTAGTGTTTATAAACATCTAATATACTTTGTATTTTGTCTGTTTGGCAGCATCCCTTTATAACCAATGCTAAACCAGTGCTCCTCCTGCGGGAGCTGATCACAGAGGCCATGGAGATGAAGATCAAGAGACAGCAGGAGCAGCAGAGAGAGCTGGAGGAGGATGATGAGAACTCTGTGAGTTGCATATCAGTTGTTCAGTTTACGATTAGCTCAGCATTTGTGTTTTAGCTGATGTCATATGTGACTGCATTCTACAGGAGGAGGAAGTAGATTCCAACACCATGATGAAGTCGAATTCGGAGAGCGACGGCACCATGCGGGCCACGGGCACCATGAGCGACGGCGTTCAGACCATGATCGCGCACGATGGCACCATGCTGGAGTCTGACCTGGGCACCATGGTCATCAACAGCGATGATGACGAAGAAGAGGAAGATCTCGGCTCGATGAGGAGTGAGCCTTTATGTCTTTATTTTTTAACTATTATTTTTGTGGCTCTTTGAGAAATGTATAATCTGATGTTTTATCCTCTAAATAGGAAATCCTACATCTCAGCAAATTCAGCGTCCATCCTTCATGGACTACTTCGACAAGCAGGACTCAAATAAAGCTCAAGAGGGTTATAACCACAACCAGCAGGACCCGTGTTTAATTTCCAAGACCGCTTTCCCTGATAATTGGAAAGTGCCACAAGATGGAGATTTTGATTTTGTAAGTGCTTTGATGGGTTAGTTTTGTGTTAGAGCTGCATGATTAATTGATAAAGTTTGCGGTCTCAGTTCAGACACCCTTGCAATCTTATTTCTAAATGACAACGATACGGCTATGTCTATTAAACCTTTGACAAGTACGATCGCAGCAGAACATTCAAATCTGCGTTGGCGTTGCCACTGACCCAGAGAGAGCAGTTGTCACGTATAGGTATGAAACTTACAGTAGCGATCAAAATAGAATAAATCACTTTTCGAAATTAACTTGACGCTTTAAATATTGTATCATTACATCATAACACCTGACCTGTAGGTGGTAACAAGTGACTGTTAAAATGAACAATTAAAGGTATAGCGGAGGATGTTTTACTTCCTGGTGGGTAACCTATACTATTGGTCCTCCTAGTTGTCAATCATTCTGGTGAATCAATCAAACTTTTCAAAAAGTGGAGAGGGCGGGTCTTATCTAAAATTTGGAAAGATCCTCCGCTATACCTTTAACATTTTGTCAGAACTTCTAGTAAACGACGTTATTTAGTTTAGTTGTCTCTAGTTTCAACAAAAATGAAAAAAATTGTGATCCTCAATTTATCCAGAATCGTGCAGCTCTATTTGTATGCATGAAGCTGATTGAACTGAATTAGTTTTTCTGTCTGTGTAGCTGAAAAACCTTGATTTTGAGGAGCTCCAGATGCGTCTCACTGCTCTGGACCCCATGATGGAGCGAGAGATTGAAGAACTGCGGCAGCGCTACACGGCTAAAAGGCAACCCATTCTCGACGCCATGGATGCGAAGAAACGCAGACAGCAGAACTTCTAACCGACTTCACAGATGCTGAAGCTTCAAAGCTGGCTGGCCAGATCTTATGTTCCCTCCTGTGTTCAATCTTTTTACTGATGCATCTTATTCTAAACTCCTGCTGTGTCTCCATTTGAAGAAGGTCCCAGTGGATGTATAAAACAAAACATCAAGGTATAATACTCAATCAAGAATTTTAATTTTTTTTGTTCTTTAGAATTCAAAGGTCACATGTTAAAATATTATGAGTTCATCCTAAATAGAGATGATTGAGTCTCACCATCACAATATTATGAAGTTTATGCTTTTTCTCTAATTTCCAAAAACTATTTCAGCCATCTCTACATCTGTGGTTAATACTTTCCTAATACTGTAAATGAAGCCAAGGCAAAAATAACTGTGATAATGTAACGTTTTGTGGCTGAATTTATAAGAAATGCTGGTTGAACTGCTGCAAAGTCATTTTTAGGTGTGAATGGATTATTAAACCAAAGACAATCAAAAGCAGACAATGCCTTAGAGTGCTTGTTAACCCTCTTTTTGAAGTTTGCATCACCAAGCTTTTGGTTAGTATTCTGCTAATATGGGACCATGTTACAGTAGGGATCTTTTCCCTGGAATTAATTTAGAGAGAAACGGGACCATTACTGCAGCTATGCTTCCCATTCCATCAAATTTCCTCTTCAGCACAAAGTAAGGTTTGAAACATCTGTCCACAGCTTTGTAAATATGCATGGCTAATTTATGCTGAATGTCACTTTCTCAGTTTCTGAATGTTTCTGTGTCGTCTTCACTATGTTTTCTTCACTGCCACTGGCTCTTTGATAAAGTGTGGTAAATGTTTGTGTGAGGAAGTGAGAACTACTTTTCCTGTGCCCCATTTTAAAGTTCTTGCTTTATCTCAGGGGTTGCTCGCCTTCGAACTCTGTCTTCTGGTCATTTTCAAAGATTTCAATGCAGTGATTTTGTGTTTCTCACTATGGGAATGGTACCATCATTACTAGGCCTATTGAGTCTCTCCATACCTACCATAAGCAATACGGCAACTCAAGGACAGTAATGTAACAATGCCAGTAATGTGAATGGCCTAAAATGTTGCTGAATCTTTTAAGAGAAGTATGAATAGTTTTTAAATGACTCAAACAATGTTTATTCCCTGATTGTGGACTGACAATGTCTATGAATCTGAGCTGGTTTGAAGTATAGTCAGTTAATACTTTTCTTTCTTTCTTTCTTTCTTTCTTTAAAATATAGTTAGGGATGTTACCAATCCCTTACATTTCCTGCATTTGTGAGTTAAAGCAGTTTGTTTTATACTCTGACATTTACATAGGCACGTCTTTACTGAACACTCTAATTTATTTTGCATTATTCATATTGTATGTTATTTTTTTGCACCCTGCATAGAGTTTTTGAATAAAGGTCTGTTACTTGTCATTAATTCACATATGGACTTCTTTAACAATATATTTTAGCTATTCAAATTACAGAGAAACCTAGACACAAAAGGGAAATTAAAATTGTGATTGTTTCTAGAAAATCAATAAAAAAATGTAGTCAAGTAAATCTATTTGTAATTTTTTCTCAGCTTTAACATATTTGATCAGATTCGGAAATTGTTCTTTTTGAAGCAAATGTCTATGTAGCCTATCTATTAAATGATTACATTTGCTTGTACAGTAGTTCAAAACAACTTAACAGTTTGAAGTAAAAAAAAAAAAAAAAAAGCATTATACTTTGATTTTAACTATGAACACTAAAAATTCCAAGTAATTAAGCGAATTTAATTCGGGCATTAAAACTGTCCACTCCACTGCCTTTCGTGAAGAAGAATTTATCCACTGGTTATACGAATTACCGTAATCACTCTATTACACAGACTCTGATTTAACATGAACTTCTTCCAAGTGCCAACATCTATATTTAGCCCATGCATAAATATCCGAAACAGATTGTTTTAACGTGTATATTCTGTCTTCCAATTATAGAATAGAATAATTATAGTTCCGAAATGTAAGTGAATAGGTATGCATCTAAACTAAAGCCTCTATATGTGGGTTGTTACGGTAGGAATCGCTGACGCCTACTGGAAGTGATTCTCTACAAACCTGCTTGCTTTTACACTCATTCATCAGCTCAACTGGAAGTTAACTTGTGATCTTGTGGTCTCTCAGTGTTCAGATATGTCTGCGGTTATTAGGAAGATCATTCACACTGCAGCAGCTCCTGCCGCGATCGGGCCTTACAGGTGAGCAGTCAGATGGTTATGTTCCTCAATAATAAACGCACACGTGACATGCTCTAGCATATGGATAAGTGTGTTTTACCTGTGTTTTACCCATAGAATGCAAAAAAAGTTTTACCTAAAGCACCGACAGTTATGCATTAACAGTCTGTCTAGAGACTAGTGCAACACAAGGCCTGACATAAGTTGCAGTGCAATATTTGTTCGGGGCGTGTCTTTAGACGGCGCACTCAGCAACTTTGTGCTTTAGATTTTTGTGCGAATTTTCATATGCTGTTTAGACGAGATGTCTTCTGTTCAAAGAAAAATCCCATATACAGCTAAAGCCCCTGTTAGACAGGGCATATACAGGTAAGATTATTGTCAACCAACTTTAATGTTAGAACACATTTAGATTCCAAACTTTTTTAAATTGTATAATTGGGATTGTATTATGCATGCATTATAATATGATTTTGGAAGGGCTCCATACTACAACTGTTTTATCATTTTTAACACGGGGGCTTTAAGCCCCAATATAAAAAAGTTTCTCTGTAGCACAACATTGTTGTAACTTTAATTCAGTATTTGCAAATAAAAAAATGGACAGGTTTTCAGATTTTTTTTATAAAAAATATTTTGCATATAACTTGGGTGTTATTACAACGGGGGTGTTTGCGTTTCGACCAATAGACAGTAAGAGGAGTTGTCATTCATTGACTTGACCAGACCAGAGGTCAACCTGGTATTTTGCTTAAGAGTTTGGGATTTCTGGCACATTTTACAATATATTGTAAATATATATTATAAACGCATGATCACAGAAATCATTCTAATATGCTGATTTGGTGCTAAATTATTAATAATGGTTCTTTTCATTATCAATGTTTAAAACTGCTTAGTAATTTTTTGTTGAAACCATGATAATTTTTTTTTGTATCAGGACTAAAGGGATTCTTTGATGAATAAAAAGTCCAATAGAAGTTCACTGTCACTTGTGTTCAATTTAATCCATCCTTGCTGAGTAAAAGTATTATTATTTTATTATATTTTTTTATTAACCTTAAGCTTTTGAATAGTTTCCACAAAAATATTAAGCAGCACAACTGTTTTCAACATTGGTAATAATAAGAAATCTTTCCTGAGAACCAAATCAGCATATTAAAATGATTTCTGAAGGATCATGTGACACTGAAGACTGGAGTAATGATGCTGAAAATTCAGCACATGAATAAATTCAATTTTAAATTATATTAAAATAGAAATCAGTTATTTTAAAATGTAATAATATTTGTTTTACTGTATTTTTGCTCAAATAAATGCAGCATTGGTGAGCAGAAGAGACTTAAAAAAACATTTAAAAAAATCGTATTTATTCCAAACTTCTGACAATACATTTCACTTTATGATCAGCTGACACATCATTCAAACCAGCATCAATCAAGAGATTTGATGTGTGCGGTGACCAACGATCTTCAGTTTCCTTGCAGTTGTGCAAACCACACTTATGTAAAAAAGAACCAGCATTAACTCTGTTATATAACTTTCTAGTCTTGTATTAGACACACATTAACTTGGACTGTGATCTCAAGTTGAACTTATATGTGATCTTGGTGTTCTACAATACTACAGTGTGATATCTTATCTATCTATATAATATCCAGTATCCAGTTTATAATTAATAATAAATATAAAACTGTTAAAATAAGATCTACCTTAACAAGGCAAGTAAACTTGATTGGTTATTACTGCAGTGTACTGGTTATACCAGCAGAAGGCAGACGAGGACAACATTAATGAGTGTAAACATCCCTTTTCCTTCACTGTTAATTCACATTTTAAATGATGTTGCTTCTATATTCAGCCAGGCTGTTTTGGTGGACCGCACAATGTACATCTCAGGACAACTGGGAATGGACGTAGCATCAGGACAGTTGGTGGCAGGAGGAGTGCAGGCTCAGACCAAACAGGTGACAAAACGCAGCACCCGCAGATCGTTTTTACATTTAGATGAACATAGTTTGGAATAAATTAATCATTTACAATAACACGTATTAGAACTTAAGTAAATAAGAGTCCATTTTGATTTCATGCTGACTTTAATACACAAAGTAACATGTTTTATTACACAAAGTAGTAATTCTAACTAAAATGGGACACATGGTCTTAGTGCATGTTTCTCCTTACAACTTTTTAGGCACTCATTAACATGGGGGAGATTCTGAAAGCTGCTGGATGTGGATATGAAAATGGTACGTCATCGAGCATCACCTACATGTCAGTTCTTTCATGCAAGTTTTCAGGCATTTTAAAGTCTGCTTTTTTCTGTTTTTTGCAGTTGTGAAGGCCACTGTATTGTTGGCAGACATTAATGACTTCAATAACGTCAATGATGTTTACAAGCAGTGTGAGTATGAATGAGAGTCACAATGGCATAATTCACAGAGAGTCCCTAAACATACAACCATAAGTTTCCCTTAGTTTTAGTGGTCTTAGTAATTATAGAAAACCTCTTGGGAATGATATTAATGTATAATGTGTTAATTCTAAAAGTGTAGCAAAAAATGACTATCAATGTGTCCTTAAAAAAAAATTCTTAAATCCCTTAATGTAAAAATACGTGTTTTTGCGGGTCTTAAAAAGTCTTTTACAGAATTGAAGGCCTTAAAAAGGTTTTAAATCAGAGACAAAAGTCTTAAAAGTCTAGGTTTTTCACCAAAAATGAAAATGATCCCATAATTTACTCAGCATCAAGCCATCCCTTGTGTATATGACTTTCTTCTTTCAGCCAAACACAATCAGAGTTATATTAAAACATATCCTGGCTCTTCCAAGCTTTATAATGGGAGTGAATAGAGCCTCTTTTTTAAGCTCCAAAAAGCGCATCTGTCCATCATAAAAGCAATCCATACGGCTCCAGGGGGTTAAAGGTATAGCGGAGGATCTTTCCAAATTTTAGATAAGACCCGCCCTCTCCACTTTTTGAAAAGTTTGATTGATTCACCAGAATGATTGACAATTAGGAGGACCAATAGTTTAGACTACCCACCAGGAAGTAAAACATCCTCCGCTATACCTTTAATAAAGGCCTTCTGAAGCGATTCAATTAAAATAAAAAAGTAATGGTTATCTGTTGTAAGTTGTATTGTCAAACTTCTGAAGTGTTGCTAATACAACTCATTGTGTTTCTCCCTAAACATTTACATTTAGAGAACATATTGACATTGTTTTCCCACTAATTTACTCCTGAAATTGTATTTACTTGGTCTTAAAATAGTCTTAAATTGACCTGATAAAACCTGCAAAAACCCTGAATAAGGCCTTAATCAGCATTAAAATGTCTTAAATCCACTATTGAAAGGTCTGAAATCTGCAACCACCAAACTGACACAGCAGTAAAGACTTCGGTTTCATTATCACTCTTTGTTTTTTGGAATCATAAAGTCAGTCTAATGCATAAAACTTAATTAAAAAAGAAGAATGATACTCCTCATATATTACTATTTGTATCCCCATAAAAATGTATTTGTATTATTATTATTATATATTTTCAGTCCAATATTTATATTACATAATAGATTTTCTTTTGAATTCTTCTTTAAAAAACGTAATGAACAGAAATGTCCATTGTTCATTTGTACTGTATATCTCTTTTGAGAGGGTGATTTTGTTTGTTCGCATTGAAGCCGATGGAAATGATGTGCAGGTCTTAAAATAGTTTTGTAAAGGTCTTGAAAATGGCATTAAAAAGCATTATATTGGAAGTGTTGATACCTGAAACCTGCAGATACTCTGGGTGTCATGTGTTGTGAAATTAAAACCAAGCATGACTTTTGTCAACATACCTTCCCTAAAAAACCTTCACTTCCCATCCTGCTTTCTGGCGGTATGGATTAAGCAAGTTATTGATTATTCAGATGTTACACAATGATGTGTCTGTGCAGCCCTGGGTATTTCCTCTTTAATACAATGCTGATGGGTAATCCTATCCTGTCTGCGTGTAAAGAGATACAGTGCAATTCTGTGAAACGAAAGCCTCCTCTCTACGAGGACAACCCATCATCCCTGCCTCCTACCTCACAGAACTTTCCATGATGTGACATGCAAACCTACAGCGTGAACAAATACTCAGATTCATGTAACTTATGATGCAATTAATAATACATATAAACACAGGGATAAAGGCCTGTTCACACCTAGAATGATAACTATGATTAGCATCCACACCAGCGGACGATATCGTTCTGTTTATTATAAGCGCATGCTCCAGTTTTGTCGTCTGCCACTTTAAATGCGTGAGCTCTTTAAAGCAGGATGGATTCTGATTGGCTGTGAATCTTTTTGCCATTGGTCAGCTGGGGGAAGAAAAAAAAAATCACTGAAAGTGATTCTAGTGTTCTCTTTTTTCTGTGCCATTATTGTTGTAGTTGTGGTGTGAACTCTGCTGTTCTTTTACATTTAGAATTTTACATTTTTCATGTCACAAGAACTGCAGTAGTCAACCATGTAAGATGAAGGTGCTTATAGATAGGATATAGCTTATAGACACAAGGTGTCAAATTTAACCTTACTGGTGGTTTTGTTCACCTTTGTCATCAGTAAAGAACCTAGAGTTTCCCATAGTCTGACTTTCTTTTTTCATTTCTCTTAGTTTTCAAGAGCCATTTCCCAGCTAGAGCTGCCTATCAAGTAGCCGCGCTGCCCAGAGTAAGTATTAAGCGCTGGTTAGTAAGTTCTCCAAACTTTTGAACAGTAGTTGTAAATATTATATTTTGGCATGTAACCCATCCATCACTGTTTGAGCTATGGATATGAATGATACCTCAAATCATATGACTTCTAGAGGAGAGGTCCACTATTCCTTTTTTAAGTGATCAACTTAGGATAAAAAGGGAGAAAATCCCATGAAACTTGCATTGAAGGAGGGACCTGCGACATATATTATGGTAGAAACCAGAATAGCATTAAGACTTAAGGTGAACTCTTTTTACTTGAGCCAGTAAGCAGCCACATAGCAACACCCTGGCAACCACCCTTGCATCGTTTCAGTGACTTTTGCATGGCCACCACTCAAATTTTCTTCTGAAAATGTACAAATCTAGTTGATTATATATGATTGTAATCTATTAAGATAAAAATATTGCAATAAAATATATTATTTGTATTCATATCTCATTTTAATTTCACTTTGTTTTACAGGGGGGGCTTGTTGAGATTGAGGCAGTCGCTGTGTTGGGACCCATCACAGACGCCTCCTGACTATATGACCCCAGCATGCATCACAAATTGTAAATATAGTTTTATGGAGACTGGATCCAAGATTACAAAATACAAAGGAAATCACCAATAAAATCATTCCTTTTCACGGGCAATATCTTCTGTTGCCTTCTTGCTAATATTCTCATGATATTGAAATTTTACTATTACTTTGTGAATTCACTATTGATCTTTCATCATTAAATTCACTTAATCTATAATAGCAACCATTCAAAACCCAGTTCAAGTTAAACTTTATTTTTAAACTCCTACAAATCTGTCATTATCACACCACAAAAACTACATTTCCTCCATTTGCAAAGTTCAGTTCAATCTGTCGTGTTTGTAGCAGGAAAACATTTGCATGTAATAAATAAAACAAATAAAGGCCTATTTTTCAAATATTTTTTTCCATTGTCACTGTAAATGTATATAACATGCATGGATTTTTCTGATCACTGTAACAGTTTAGTTGATTAAAATATTGCATAATATAATTATATCACATTTACTTTCACAATTTTCAGATTTTATTTGGCTTTTTCGCATCTTTATCCAGGGGTAAAGCCACTAAGAAGAGGCACCAATATAAAATATTAATGACATATTGAAATCTCTAACTAACGCCAGCAATTATTATTTACTTTGTGTTCCTATTCTGTGAATATAAAGACAGGCACAGAGTCTTTGAAGACCAGTTGGTCTATTTCTTGGCAACGAACAACCAATAATAATAAATAAACTAATGTTCTATTGTATTCTTAAACCATTCATGTGAAATCCTGATTTTATTGTGGTTGAATCTGGATTCTGTAGTAACTGTGTCAATTGTTGCACACTTAACTATCTTCACCAGAGGCTGAAAGAGATGAAGTGGTAAGGGAAATCAATCAGATGAGACATTTATCCTCAAGAGATACTGACATTTTTAGATCTGTATTGAATTATATTACCCTACTTACCAGGTGCTTCCTCTGGTGGGGAGGAATCTGCCTGGTCCTCAGTTGTGTTTTCTGTGGAAATATAGATTTATCTAATTAATTCATTGATTTAGGCTTAAAAACTCACATGATAAAATAATATAAAAATAAACTGAAATTGTTATACATGTTATAAATTTAGCAGTCTTCTGAGACCATTCGGCGATTGTTTCTTTTCAGGACTTGTCCTGTGTGTTTATCTTCTCTGGTTTCTCATGTTGGACTTACTAAAACTAGTTTTAAACAATTTTGTATTATTTGTTGCTGCATTCTGGTATGTATTCTGTTCTGTGGTTAGTCATTATGAATGATGTCAATGTCAACATTTTTCCACATTGCAGCCAAGATATTTGCATCGGTGGATAAATTATCATTCACATTTGAAATTCAGATAATGAGGCATGTTGTGGCCCTCACCACCATTAGGATTTGGTCAAAATAACAATGGTTAAAGATGAAAAGAATGCATACATTTTTTATTCAATTATTTATTGCACAGGTTTTCAAACCCCTGAGACTTAAAAAATGGGTCGCCAGGATGTATTCATTTTCCTAAATCATCTTGGCGAGCCATTCTTTAAGTCTCAGATTTGAAATCCTGTGCAATATATATATATATATATATTACCCTACTTACCAGGTGCTTCCTTTGGTGGGGAGGAATCTGCCTGGTCCTCAGTTGTGTTTTCTGTGGAAATATAGATTTATCTAATTAATTAATTGATTTAGGCTTAAAAACTCACATGAGGCCTGGTCCCGCCTTTCATTGTCGTCACTCCTTCTTTTATCCTTCCGGAAAGAGATGCGCCTATTGACCGGCCAGGGACCAGAATCAGACGATTTTCCACATGCTCGGCCCAGACCGGTAATCGTCCGGTCAGTCTCATGTCTTTCCGATTCCAAGCCGCTCCGTTTTGTTGCCAGTGGCACAGGCAATAATGTCAGCTGCGCGTTCTCGCTCTCATCTCTCCGACCACTCACTCGTCTCATTCGCTCCGGTTAAATAGTGCTTATATTGCACATCATTTTACTAATTCCCGCAGGTTTCGCACTCACACCAAAAGCGCGCACACCACCGATCTATATAAGTGACGTGCACATAAAGCCGCCTCTCAAACAGTTTGTGAGTCGCAAGTACCAAAATGAGTGGCTTACTGCGCTAAACGGTCAAATACACACAAAATTATGTCATTTTGCATAACATTTTGCATTGAAGAAAAGTAGATTTTTGTTTGTATATGCTGTTAATTATAGTTCTTAGAAAGAAAATCGGAATCGGCAGGTCACTTACACACACAAAAAAAATAATAATCGGAAATCGGAATAGGCAAAGAAAATTTTAATCAGTGCATCTCTACTTCCGGAGCTCCTCCGTGGGACTCGAGACCGGCGTGGGGCGCAGGTGTCGCTAATTAGCATTCGCTTCACCGGCCTCGCTCCGCTCCCGCAGCTCTCGGCCTCACCCTGTTTCACATCACTATATGATTGCGTCCGAAAACTTAGGCAGTGACTTGTTGCCTCGCTGCCCTATCAGGCAATAACTTTACAGGCAGCGTCTGGGCACAAAGGTTCCTCACGAGCAAGGAGCAATGTGTCCCTGAGCAAGACACTTAACCCCTAGTTGCTCCAGAGGCGTGCGACCTCTGACATAATTAGCAATTGTAAGTCGCTTTGGATAAAAAGCGTCAGCTAAATGAATAAATGTAAATGTCACGAAACTGATTTCGGACAGACTTCTGAGGCAGCGTAACGGTTTAATGATCTACAGCAAAATAGAGCAAGCTTTGGTGAAAACTAAGTGAATATTTTAATGACTACAATAGTAATTTCTCACTAATGACATCATAAGTGGAAAACGTTTATCAAAAATGTACATTTACACACAAACTGACCACCAGCCGCAACTTTTAGACACCGTCTTTAATTTTCGCGCTTAACTGACACAGAATGGAAAGCACAGGATTGTGGGTTATCAAAGGCAGCAAAGGATAGATCTATGCTGCCTTCAAAAACCGATCAAATGAAGGTATCTCAGGAGACTGGAAGTGAAACTAACACTGCATTCAGACGTGCCTTGATGCCTTCCGACCTTGCAATGCGTCCTTCGAAGGCAGCATTTATCAGTTTTCAGAACCAGTCTATATATATATATATTTGTAAGGCTTGACTTAATTGCATGTAAATGGTTGTATATATGCTACTATATGGGTCGCGTCAATTTAAAAAAGAAAAAAGGGTTGCTCATAAAAAGTTTGAAACCCACTGATTTATTGCATATTCACATATTCACCAAATTAAACCTGTCAGTCAAACTGAAACCTGGCTTTAGTTGTCAAAATCCTATCTTTTCTTTCTCAAGGTTTAGTTCTCCTATCCTTTATTAGACCAGCAGATGAAATAATATTTGTATAATAGAAACCCTCAGTTCGGTAACCAGGGCTGGAATGTGAAACTAAGCAGGGCAGAGTTGTACTCCTTGATCATGGAACAGTTAGTAGGACACTTGTCAGGTAACTAGAGCTTAACAAACACACTATTACCAATTTAAACCACTGCCATCACCTTTCACTTGAAGTGTAAAGTTAAGTATGAATGTGTAAAATTGTTGCTTTATATTTTTTAAATTGTACAAAGTTATTTCAGGAAGGTCTTCATTACTAAAAGAGAATGTGCAAGGTGTTTTGCATCTAGAGATACGTCCCTAGTAACTAGCAAAACCATTTGCATACACAAGCACAGAACACGAGGTATAATGTATCTTGATCTTGAGAAGAATTAGTTTAAGGACCAGTTTTTTTAGGACACTTCACTCACTGAAAATGGCAGGAAAGTGACTTTAGTCTTATTGTCTAAAAATTTGAAACGTACCACCTGGTGCTGGTTCTTCAGTATTTTCAGCTGTCATGGAGGGGTTGGATTCAGCAGGTTCAGACATCAGCTCAGCAGCAGCTGCTTCTAGTTCACTGTGAGCTACTGCAGCTGTAGAGCTCTGGATTTCCTCTGAGTGAACAGGAGCTGCACTGGATGTCTGTGGAGATTCCTCGGCAAGGGTTAGGTCTGGAATTGTCTCACTGTCTGCTGCAGGACCGCCATTTTCATTACTTGTCCCTTAGAGATCAAGAAAAATATTTTAACCAAGTTTAAAAGCATAATAAAAAATTACTTGAAATAAAATAAACATTAACTGAAGAATAAAATGAAAGACCTTAACTTGTTTTAATTCATCTAGTTGCCCGAGTAGGTTTGGGAATCGAAAATCAATTCCAATTCTGGAATCGGATACTTAAGGTCAGGAATCGGATACTTGTTATTTCGATTCTGCTTATCGAATCCTGTGAGCGCATTTTAATTTTGTTTTAAACCATTCAAGCGCAAGAAGATGCAAAAAGAACAATTTGGTAATTGGTACTCACATGCTGTTTTCTGTGCTGGGAACATCCAGAGCGCACGCACAGAAAGCTGCCTCTCAAATAGTGCACGAATACTGAATTGAGTTCTCTTTTGAGTCGCCTTGCGCTTGAATGGACAAATACACACAATTAAGTCAAAATATCCTCATAAACACAGTCGGTTATGTTTTAAGTGAACATAAACAGTTGAGAAAGAAACCGCATGTGTAACAGTATATTTGATCCATGCATTTGGTCTTAAAGTGACAGCAGCCTAATAGACCTGCTGCTATCAGTGCCATTGTTGATAATCAAAGAGCAAAAGAAAAAGAAAATCACTCACTGATCTTGACTGAATAACTTTTGTAACTTTAATAAGGATTAATCCTAATCATATTTATAAAAAGATTTTTATTTCTGAACTTAGTTGTATTTATTTGTGCTATTTCTAATTTGCTCTTATTGTATTACTGACTGTACACGTGTCCTTATAAATGTTAATTAGTTAGTGTAGTTTATTAGTTAGTTATCTTCAGGCTGCTGATTTTTTTTCATGGTATTCAGCTACAACAGAATGTTTTCCAAAAAGACAGAATAAATATGTTTGATATCTAAATATTTGACTTATTTTTCTTTCTTTTTTTACCATATTCGAATCGAAACTGGGAATCCATAAGATTTGGAATCGATAAGCAGAATTGGAATTGGAATCATTAAAATTCAAACAATACCCAACCCTATTGCCAAGGCAACATTTGTAATTTTCTTTTAGTTTAATTTGAAGTACTCAAATAACTAAAACTAAATAAAACTTACAACTTTATAAAAACTACATAGACATAAAAAACGAAAAATTCCTAAAACTTTAAAGTTAAAATAAAAGCAAAATATAAAACATCTAATTCAAAATATTAACAAAAGCCATAATAGTATACCAACTGATTTTTCATTTGAAAAAATCTAAAATAATATTAATAGTGGTTTTAAAAAATATATAAGTGGTTTAAAAAGAAAAAACAGAAGTGTTTTTTCACTATTATTTCCCTCATATTATCGATCACATACAGTATGTCTAGGCATATTAAATGGGGTAACAACTAGGCCTGCATAGAATCTGTGAGCACAAAATTCCATTGAAAACTCCACAAATGTCCACCGATTCAAACAGCCGTCATTCACGTGTCCATTCACATTCCTTATTTAATTGCATTTTAGTGTCACCGACCAGAATTACAAAAATAATTGTTTTCAGACAGGTTGCCGAAAACCCCCATCACACATCTCAATTTCAATATTTTAAATAAATTACACACCTCAATTTAAATTTATTTTGAAATAATAACTCTTTCATCTTCCAATCTGAGTTCAGTATACTCAGCTGCACATTTTACTATATTTAAATAATTTCCACAGAATTCACATTTCATTAACAGAAATATGAAAAATTATGTGTTATGTAATTTCTCTCATCTCATCCTCTGTGTATCAAGTGTCGATAAGGTACAAGACAACTCTTTATAAGCCTACTTTAAATTCAACAGTTATCCCCAAACTAAAGCTTGGTATAGTCTATTATTGAAGCTGCAACTGTTAATAATTCAATGAAAATGAAAGAAACACATTGACATCCTGGTTAAATAATGAAAACTAATGTAACAACAGGTGCTGAAGAAAATGGATGTATTAAAACAGGCAAACTAGCAAAGGTTTATGACATAAGCCATCTGTGATCTTAAGTACACAACATTTACATGAAACCTTCTTCACAGATCCGGGATGAACCCACTTTGTTTAATCCATTAGCAGGGTGACATGCATCACCACACATGAAGGAGCACCTGAGGTGTGGAGGACCTCCTCTGATCACCACAATGTTTTTCCTCAAATTCCAAGAAATCACCATAGAAACACTGTGATGGTTCAAGAAACAAACACAACAACAAAACAAAATACAAATTTCCCTAATTTGTTTGACAAATTTAATTCAATACCACTAAATTCAAAATTCTATTCAAATGCAGTTGTTATTTGTATAGCATGTTTTTAACACGTATCAGTTGATGAATGCTCATGAGATTGCAATCAATCATCATAATTTTTTTGTTAAAAGGCATGTAAAACATATAAAGGAAAGAGTTTAATGAGTAACCGTAACCGTTTATTTGAAGCATTTCACCATTTATAATCACATTTCTGGTACTGAAGTGTGAAATTTTGTTCCTCTAGCAGCTCAATGCAACAACAAAGTTATGTTTGCGATTAGGTAAAAACACTATAAAAAAAAAAAAAAGTCAGATGCTAAATATAAGATGTAAATGTAGCCTACGGGATCATAAAAATGGAATGCATGATAGTTATAAAATAACTGTACTGTACATCACAGTGTTCCTAATGTAAATAATTTAAAGCCAGTTATCAAATTGCTATTTGAAATTTTCACCTTAACCATAAAAACATAATTTTTCTTGTAACTTTCAGTTAAAGTCTAATGGTTCAGGATCTGGGCATAGCGTTTAACCTTAGGTTCCTCTATGGGGACTTTCAATGTAATGAATACTGTTAGTTTCTCTATGAGAGACGCTGGAGTCAAGTAGATCTAAACTGCATGTCAGCATTTTGGATAGGGATCTTGGGTGCCTTACACAAAGGTTGAGGGTTCAATTTCAAGTTAGGTTGACCCAGGGTCCGAAAAGTAACTAATGCCAAATTTACACTGCAAAGGTGGCGTAGAAGCACTTCTGAAGTGGCATTTCAATTGAAGATTGCAATCTTCCTCTCACTTTATGATCAACAACGCATTTTAGCATGATCAAATAGACTAAATACCAGAAAGTCTTCCTTCTCATCATGAAACACCTTGCAAATCAACAATATTTGACAAAATATAGCTCAAATGTGATTTTTTTGGGCTGTATAATCTTACCTGATGTGCTCCCATCATGTTTGGTGTTGGGTCGTGTTGTGTCTTGAGCTGTGGTCTGAGTGCTGGAAGTGCATCCCATCGTGTCTTCCTCTGGCAGGACAGGAGTGAGTAAAGTCAGGCACTTTGGTGAGTTTTGTCGTGCCCAGCGGCGCGCGTCGACTTCAGGTGGAGGAAGACTGCGCTAATTTAAAGCGCAATCGATAGAGACAGCAGTCATTCCCTAACCAGGTAATTGGGTGAGTGTGTGGGAACGACAGTCATATGCAAACTAGCCCTTATTCTCGGTAACAGGTCACGGTGCTAAAACAGCAGTGAACTCCCGTCTTCTCTGATTAAAATAAGTATTTTTGTTAAGAAATTATATGATACTTTATGTTTTAACCTGAGTTCTAACAACCAAAATAACGATTTAAATCCGATTGCATGCGTTTAATGAGAAAGAAAATGTACTCTAACTTTAAATATGACATCACATAGTCCCTTTGTAATGATTTTAGCGACATCTACAGGTGACTTCTGGAGTAGCACTGGCCAACCTAAACTGAATGTCATAAAAACTGTAACTTGACGCTCTACAATAAATACTCCTACCGTCCATATCTAAATCAAATAATGTCAGTGCAAAGAGAATATCATAATGTCCTTGTAAAACTCACCGCTAGTATTTTTGGTTATATAAAGGTCCTTGGCGATGGTTCTTTTAAGATTGGAAAAGTTCTTGGTTTTAAATGATATACTTAAAGTTCAATTAAGTAAAAAAATTTTTTAAAGGTCAGAATTCATTTTCCCAGGGCCCCATCAACTTTATGAACTCCTAACCCTAACCGTAGGTGGTAGAAGAGACACACAATGAATTAAAATTAATCACATAGCTTTTCCACAATCTGAGGTAAATACAATACAATTCATGCTAGTTTCATACAAAACACCACCATCATAATGTGAAATAAAGTGAAACAAAACCCTAAAGGGTTTTAACATAATTAATGACAAAAACTAACAAGAAACAATTATATAAAATTCCATTGTCACACAATTGTTGCAATTAAAACAGTAAATAAAATAGCAGGATCTAATTGCTTACAGTTATTTTATTCTTTTTATCTTCAGAAATATATTAAATGAAACCGAACAACCACTTCTGAGACGAGAACTGACAAAGGCTGAAACAAAGGGCTGTATAGGCTACACAGGGAACACTAGGGACCGATCGAGATAATTAACAAGACACAGGTGTAACACATGAGGGCAAATCAAACACAATGGTAACAGATGAACAAGAACACAGTGCAAACCCAACTGAGGGTAGGCTACATTTACACAACAGCAATGTGCTAAAACAGTAAACGGTTTTCCTTTGCATTTTTTCGCATACAGACGGCAACGTTGTCAAAACGATCACTATGTGAAGAAAAACTATGCGGTTGTAAACTGAACTTTTTTTGTAGTTTACGCAGAAACGATAACAGGATTGATTTGAAAAACTTGCACTTTTTCAAAAGTTAGCATTTTTAGGCCCCCAAAATGCCATTGTCGTCTAAATGTACGGCCAAAACACATCAAAAGTGTTCCGTTTTACAGTGTCGCTTAAATGGCACCTCAAACTAGTCCAAAAACACAGGCAGAACGTGACAACCATCAAATGTAAAGTCACGCAGGTCATTTTCAATTTCAGTTTATGTCAGTTTATTTTTATTCACTATAAATTAAAAAATTACTTCCCAAATCTGTTCATTTAATAGTATTTTACTGTAAAAATAAGTAAAACATCCTGTTAGATGCATTACCGTTTTCAACAGTAAGATAACTTGCTAACACGTTTTACTGTAGCATTTTTACAGCGTTTTGATGATGAAGATACACTTGTGCAGCCTGCAAGTACACTGAAGTGCTTTGAAATTTTGCCATTTTTTCTAGCGTATTTGTTGCTCTTAAACTTGATCCACTAAAACGTGTGATTTATATTCTTACAGGGTCAGAAACATTTAGAATCTGTTGAGTGTCTGGGAACTGGATATTGACATTTTATTTATTTTTAAACACTATAGAGGATTACTTTGTGATAATGCAAGTGTTTTGCATATTCACATTAATGTGTATGCCAAGCCATAAACTATGTAAGGGTTAGGGTCCACATGCCAGCATCCTATAAATAATTTTCTGCTCTTATTGCTTTAAAATAATGAGGACATTTATATTTGTTGGTTAGAGTTAGGGTTACAACTGAAAACGTGGCATGAGAAGCGTTTAACTATGTTCTGTTTGGTGTCTTGAGACACAACATTTCAATAACCTGACAAACATTCTTAACATTGACTAAATGACGTAGATAATATGCCTTAATCATTCTCTATAAAAAAATGTTTAAGGAACACCTAATATAAAATAGGATAAATGCAATGAATTTAGTTGTGTAGATGTTTGCCATTCATTTGGATTTGTTATATTGTGTTTTTGCAGTATTCTGGTGATACATTTTCCCCAAAATAAGCAAAGGCTCGATCATGCTTAAACTTGCATGCATTTGTATGAAAACAAATCTTTCAATGCAAAAATCAGGTGCAAAACAAACATTTTCTATGCCTTTTTAATACAATATGGAATTTCATCCCTATAGGCCTATATATGTCCTCTATTATGAATTAACTATAATGATGAATGAAAGTTATTTTTTCTCTTCACATACAAACACACATAACACTTATTCAACTATTACAATTATGAAATCACTGAATGAATCTTCTGACATGCAATAAGCCAGCACAAAAATGAATTAAAGAGAAGGAAATTCCAAATGGGAACATTTTCAACAAGGCCTTACATCTTTTTAAGCAGAAGGCCATAAGGGCGGATTGAACTCTCCACTATGTTTTTCTCTTCTTCAACTGATGTGCCTTCAGGGATAGGGACCAACCAAATGTCCTTGGTCTTTATTTCTCTGATCTGGGGGTTGATTCTGTTCTGCATGATGACTTTGTAAGTATTTCCATTCTTTTGCGAAATGAAGTTCTTTATTTTCGCGAACATGTAGGCTACGTTGATGTCTGGAGATGAATAAATCCCTCTTCCGTAAGCCTGACGGTCTCCTGGGATATACTGAGACTGTATGATGCCCGCAGCCCCATGCAAGTTGGTTCCGTGGTAGGAGACTGGCCACTCACCGAGCGCGGAACGGCTCCTCCATCCATCCGTTCCCAGCCAAGCGTTCCCGTCCGGGTATTTGTCCCGCACCTTTAGCGCGAAGCGCATCCACCCGTAGGGCCGCGTGTACGGCTCGTCCCCGCGCATGCAGGCATCATTCGGCTTGGACATGTTTGTAAAGTCAAAGTCAAACTTTGGATCGAAAAAGTCATCTGAAATCACAAATAACTCCTTCCGGAGAGAAGGACTCGCGCTTTCGCTTCTCGGGGTTTCTTGTGATTTTTTCTTATCATCAACAAACATCCGCGACAGAGAAGAAGTCAGACAAGTCACTGGTTCATTTTTAAGAAGGGCAAGACTTGTCAGTTTGGCAATTTGCAGTTTAATGGCTCCATCTAAATCGTTGCAATCTGCCTGCAATTTCACAGTGACTCCCAGAATGGCAGAGAGCGCCTCGGTCAAGATATATTTGTCCACCTCCATCCCGTTAATCGAACTTATCAAGATCTCTGATCTGTTATGAGACAACCGACAACGTGTAACAGGGGTTTTCAGTCTCATTATGGGGAGTGAGGACCCAGATTTTTACACATTTGTATGTTCTTATTTAGCACACCTGATTCTGATCATCAGCTCATCGGCAGAGCTATAGCCTACTACATGAACTGAACAAGTGTGACAGACAAGAAAGACAAACACAATGGGCAGTGGGTCCCCAGGACCGTGACTGGAACCTCTATTTTAAATTAAGGGTGTAGCCTAACATTTAATAAAATAAAATAAAACTACGTAATTAGGAGAAATATATTTGCAACAGGCCATTAAAGGACAACCTGCTAAAAGTAAAAAAAACAACAACAAAAAAACGCTTAAACCATCATTCTCTGGTTATACCTGATCTGTTACTTTAGAGGGGATTTGGGCACTTTTTTGCAGGTTAGGCCTGGAAATACAAACAATTGCTCCTCGTTGCCTTGAGTATTTAGCCTGACGTCGTCATACTCTGAATTGAAAACAGAAAGGCTTAATATCACTACCAGTTTATATTTCTCCACAGTGTTGTTGTTTTTTTTAGAAGCTGTAATTTGATGCATATGACAGGTATTCAGTGGGGTTTTTTTGTGTTGTTTTTCTTTTTTGACTTTGCATTCCCATGCACGCTTCCTGTGCTTTCCACCTGTTAACCTGTTTCCTGGTTACTGATTGTTCCGGACCTGCTTCTCATTATGGGCCTTAACTCCTGAGCATTTAAGGTCTTATGTTCTCCTAAAGGTGGCATTGATATGTGAGCTTTTAATTGTTGTGAATCCTCCATCCACCTCATCTTCCTTTTCCTGAATAAATGTTGTTTCCAGAGCCTGAACTTTTATCTCACAACTGTGAGTGGTGTGGTGTTACAGTGTGTGAAAGGACCTTTAATGACTTTGCAAAGTTTTGCATCTTTTCATGATTGTTTGAAGTAAACCATGAATACCCAATAGCCTGGATGCCAGCCGAACTTAGCCCCGCCCACAACATTTTTAGTTGGGGAATATTCTGACTAGAATCTGAGACTAGGCCTGAGTAGTTTGTGTCAGTGGTTTTGTGTGTTTGTAGTTTGTGTTTTTCAAAAGTCCCAAATTTACAGCCCTGAAATTTGTGCATCTCCAACACTAAACATTTCCAGTGTCCAGTGTGATCATGTTGATTTGGGGAATCTAGGAGGATGATGGATAACAAATAAAAGAACATTGTTCACTCCATATGCATTAGGCTACAAGGTATTCAAAAGTTTAAATTTTTCAAAATGTGTTGCCACAACAATGTGTTGTATAACAAGCAGGCATCATGCCGTGTTTAAGGATCTCTTTTGTTTACTTTTTTTTTTACTAAATAGAATTTATGATAATTCCAATAGCATGAAGGCATAAGTAGAACGCGGAAGTAGTTGTGCAAGTAGTCCATTATCCTGTTTCAGCGGAAAATTTCTTAAATAGGCCGAATGGTCTAAAGCTTTGGTACTTTTGTCTTTAAATGTATTCTGCTATAGACTAAAAAGGTAGTAAGATAAGCAGGCATATTAAAATAGTGTTTGTGTTTTGGGGGAAACAGCCAGTTCTCATAGAGAACTAGAACATTTCTCTATGTTCTAGTTCTATTTCTATTTTAGTTATTAAAATAAAGTGGTAAACTTTTCTTAAAATAGTGTAAACATTTAATTAAATTGACTTTATTGTGTAAGTGTAAAAGGAGTGAAAACAGCTTTTTCCAGCAGGATGAAGAAGCTCAAATAAGATTGTTTAGATTTGTCTGACATTTTTGTCACTGCATAATTCCCATACTTACATTCTTGCTATATTTCATGACAATACAATTTTTCTAAAATGTAAAATAAAATATAATGTATATATATATAATAATAATGAAGAATGAGTATGTTTGACAGGTCTCCAATTCTATAGGCTACAAGTGGTTCTCAAACAGGGGACTAGGGGCATCAACAAACTTTCCCAAGATGACTTAAAATAAGACAAAACAAGCATTAAAAAAGCTAAAACAATAAAAAATCAAGACATTTCTTATCTAAATTCACCTCCTCTTTTTTCTTTTTCTTTTTAAGAACCAGGGTTCCCATTGTCTCGAAAAACCAGGATAAATGAGGTAACCTAATTTTAAAAGTGTGATTTCTGAACATGGGAAAGTTGTGTGAATTCATAAAATCATCCATGAGCATTTTATAATATACTTCTAGGTAGCCCTGTGATTGACTGTGGCCTGTGGCCATAGATGCTGGACGCCCCGCAACCCTGCAGAGGATAAAGCGGTTTGGAGAATGGATGGATGTTTCTAGGTGTGCCAATCTCTAAAATATTTTTGAAGAAAGTCATTTTTAGTAAAAAAATATCATCCTTAATTCTCATCCAGTACATCACAAACAACTTAAGTCATGGGGACTACAAATATTGTTGTGGACAATGAGGAGCCTTTGAGTCAAAAGTTTGAGAACCACTGTCTTGCCTACAACAAAGATTCTTTGACTACACGTCCCAGACTGACTGTTTTGAGATCTGTGATCTCGAGGTTGCGCGGTCTCGCGATGCGGGCGCGTGAGGTTTACGCGCGCGGTGCACGCTGGGAAGCCCTTTCTCTACGAGGCCATCTTGGTGTGATCAGGAGGTGAGCGAGGCTCTGCTGGAAATTATTAAAATACTCCCTTTAAAAGTTTTACGAAGAATACGAGCGCATTATTTTGAAAGTGTAGATCTTGATTTATCGCTTATTTGTGTTCAGGTTGGCCAGATCGGACTAATCAGGAAATATGGTGGCCGCAAAGAAAACGGTGAGTGGAGCGCGATGCTGCGCGTGCTGGGAGAACTTCACGTGGAAGCTCCCTACAGGCCTGATTATAAAAACTAAAATGTTTACATGCACAAATACTGATGTATATGACTATTGTTACGCAGGTGAATTGATATTCGATATTATATTGTGCGAATGTTCATCTCTCATCGCTGGCGAGGTGTTGGATGGGCTTAATATTAGCTATTTTAGGTGCGCTGGGTGTTTCTAGTTAAGGAAATTGCTCAATTTTTTTAAATATCAAGTGTACCCAGAAAACGTGGTGTAGAAAACAGGTCTTTATCAGAGTAACGTTTATTATCGTCTACTAAAAGCGCATTTAATAAATCACACCCTACTGTACATTAAATGTTGTACAGGACCAATACTTATGAAGTGTCAGTGAGATACACTATTGAATTACAGTTGTCTGTGAAACAAACATGATATAAACAGTGTACATGCGACCATAAGTGCACTGACAGAAGTTAACTTCATAGTGTGAATGGTTTTTAAATGCATAAGACATGCAAATGTATGATTAGTGTGATATATAGGCTAGATTACGCAGGATTCACACCTCGGTCAAAGGAATGAATGACAATTGGCATGGTAAACATTTGACATGTAAACTTCTTTATTTCAAAGTCATTTTCTAAGTGAAAAGGGAAAGAAAAGCATTGAAACATCAAACAGAATCACATTCCACAGTTCTTTAAACTTTTTACATCAGATCGAAGAAGTGTATATTGAAAAATTTACTTTAAAGAGAGAGTGAGAGGTGTGTTTGTGAGGGTAGTAGTTTTATATATATATATATATATATATAGGGCACATTGCAGGGCACACATCCACCTTGGTTTTAAATATGTTGTCTCACAATAGTTATTTCAATTTTGAAGCCTTGAACAGAAAAAAGTCAAAGCTTATTTCTTGACATTCTGTGCTGTTGGTGTATTTATTGTTTTGTTCCATATCTTCATATTTACAGAAAAAGTCCCTGGAGTCCATCAACTCTAGACTGCAGCTTGTGATGAAGAGCGGTAAATACGTTCTCGGATACAAGCAGTCTCAGAAAATGATTCGCCAAGGAAAAGCCAAACTGGTGATCCTGGCCAACAACTGTCCTGCTCTGAGGTGTGTGTTTCCCTGCTTGAGTGTTTCTGTCAATCTGCTGTCCACATGAAAATAATCTGTGGCTTCTTGAAGAATAATACAGATTTGTGAGGGTTGAGGATCATTTGAATGATTCATGATGTTTTTCCAGGAAATCTGAAATCGAGTACTACGCTATGTTGGCCAAAACCGGAGTCCATCATTACAGTGGAAACAACATTGAGCTCGGTACAGCCTGTGGCAAATACTACAGGGTGTGCACATTGGCCATCATTGACCCTGGTGTGTATTCACTGTCAGAACTGATACGACTTGATCTAGTAATTTTGTTTGCCTGTAACTTTCCCTGTCATACTGTATTGTAATTTTTTTTGGACTAATAGGTCATTTATATGTCAAAGTCGATGTAGATTTAAAAGGTTGCTGGTATGTTTTGCACTGTTTCAGAAGTAGAAATCTAGATTATCTGAATGAAAACTAATATCCTGTGCATTGTAAAATAAATAAATGCATTGTTCTGTAAGTAATGCCTTTCTCTCGTGTTCGCAGGCGATTCTGACATCATCAGAAGTATGCCAGACCAGCAGCAGGGGGAGAAGTAGAGCCATTCCCACCAGATTATTAATAAGAAGACGTGTTTATTAATAAAATTGGTTGAAATGGTCATTGTGGTTCTTTGGATTATTTTTGTCTCCGCTTTCGTACAGGTTTGATGTGTTTAATGGATAAATTGCATGAGACAGAAAAAAATAAAAATAATTATCTGTTCACCTTTGATAATGTTGAGAAATGGGATATTCATCCTGCTTTTTTTGTTTACTTGCTATGATTCAGTTATTCATGGTTTTGTTAAAGAAGGATCACCTTTTTGAAATCCTGAATATGCTTTTTGGGATAGGTTTATTTTTCTCAATGTCCTAAAGCTTGAACCGAGTCATAGTTTTTTCTTATTAGCTGGAAAAATTATATATACACACGCTCAACTTGTTCCACTGCAAAAGGTGAATTAGTTGTTAAAAGAATATAAAATAAATTTTCTCTCTAGTCGTGCGGTGAATCCGAATCAAATTAGCTATTAAACCTGTAATTTACAGTTTTTCTTTCTTTGGCACATTTTTCGATACTGTCTTGTGTTATTGTCACACAACTGTTTGTTGGAACATCAGAACTGTATTGCATGTCTGCAAAATGTAACTCACCCAAAACATTTAATTTATGCATCAAATCCTAGTTATTGTCAATAAATTGGCCAATGCCACAAAAATAGTGTTTTTGTCATCGTGGTCAAAATGTTAAGATGTTTGTTTTTTTACCATGGAAATATTTGTGACATTTTTTTGTTGACCTTGACTGCTTTCTATACTTACAAGATTGTCAGTTTTGTCTCATTGAATGCTCTTATGAATCACTGAGCTTTTTAGATGCTTTTAACAGTAGGCATAACTACTTGGAAAAGTTGATTCTGTAATACACAAAAAGAGCATTTGTATTTATACAGTACGTTTATTTTTTTTGTAGAAATGTGTTATATGTAAACTGAAAATTCAAGGTAGATTGTTCATTTTTACACTATTATGTTTTGTCACATTTCTAAAAAATGTAACGTACTGTAATACTAATGGACTGCTGCAGCTGCTGAAAAATGGTAGTGATTGTGCCGGGTAATCTCCATAATCCATATATATGATTCCAAACTTGATCGGTAAGAATGTGATTTGTATTTCATTTCAATGGCAGGCCATTTGCCAATTCAGCAGACATTACAAACATTTAATTTCAGATATTTATGGAATATAGGCAACATGTATGTCTGAGAGATTTTGATAAATTAATGGATAATTTTGCATGTGATGACTCCCACGATGAAAGAATGTTTAGAAGTAGTGAAGAATTTGACATTTTCACTGAGAATCAACTCACCAGTTTTATCAATAAGCCATATGTATTTATTTATTGTGCAAATTGAAGACATTTGTACTTATTATTTTGCACCATGCCAAAAAAAAAAACATGCAATTTGATTTGGCATTTTGACCCCACACAAAAACATTGCTGAAATGTACACATAACATGATTTTACCATTAGAGGGCGCAATAACTAATGCATTTTATCCACAGTTCTTCAGTTGAATCGTTTTATCAGAACTCGGGGTGCATTTTACACACTTCTTTAGTGAGCACAATATAAATCTTTGCCTTTGGTTTGAAAATGTAGTCCGAAAGTTGTTGATATTTAATTATGTTTTGCAATCTTAAAATGATACTAAAAGGCATGATAGAGTAGAGTAGACTTATAGCCTAACTGAAAAATAAGTTGTAGGCTACAGTATGGCATTTTAAATCGCTACAAGCAGTTTCCTCATTATGTTTTCCCATAGGATTAGTCTATATTATATAAAATTAGAAGAGGTATTTGTCCTTTAAAGATTTAAAGATAAAAAATATTTGATTTGCTTCATTCCTCATTTTATTATTATGTTATTTACGTTTATTTCAAATTTAGCCTACACTGTTTACATATTCCCCGATGATGAATACAGCTCTTGACATTGAGGCTGAGGCATTAGAAACGTGCTGCTGCAACGACATACTTTTTTCCTAAGGATTTTCAGACCAAAATAAAACTCTGACAGGCCTAAAGCGCTTGAGTAGAGAAAACATCAATAGCTCTCTTCAGTGAAGTGAATGCCCTAGTTTCCTCAGTCACGTGTCGACAGTTTTGAAGTCTAATTCTTAATACCCACACAGATAAATATAACGAGCGTGTTCAGTGAGCTTGCAAAAATGAAAAGGATAAATAGGGAACTGGAGTGATGCTATTTCGGAAAAGATATCATGCAAGCTGTGTTTTTTGTTTTATATTCTAAAGCATCACTGTATAGTATCCTTGGAATCTGAACCATCAAAAAATAGGTCAGTGGATGAAGTGTGTGTATTGTAAATTCTTACGAACACAGTATGTGCTAAACTCCTGACAGTTCTGCTCATCCAAAAAGGAAATGAATCTTTCTCCTCTGATCATGCAAAGGTAAATGTTATCAAACCAATAATACTGCACTAATAATAATGAATCATATAATTAATACTGTATACTTAATAGTAAAAAAATTCATCTTAATCTTTATTTATTCACCTGCGTAATAAAGAGATACACAGCCATAATGACGCATTACTGTAATATTTTATTGTTCATGAATAAGACATAAGCCAGTGTCAACCCAATACAGGATGTGTAACAAGACAAAGACAAACACTCACAGCCATTCTACCTACTGACAAACATTATTCTGGGTTTCTGAGAATTCATTTTTGTGATATTCATTGATAACCGTTTCATTTTCATGAGGAATATCATGACAATAATTAAAATGTACAGGTCACATTTGATACCAAAAGCAAAATTCCAAATACACAGAATACTTTGAAAATTGATTCACGAAAAACATTGCTTGCTTGAAGCTGAATCTGAGATGCTGAATTGAAGATGAAAGTCTATGCTTAGAACAATGAAAGGAAATGTTTATATCTATCGATCTCTAATACGTTCATTAATGCTTCTATACCTATTGTTACCATAATGATTAAATGTAAGTACTTAGTCATTGTCAGCTATGGATACATGTTACAAAATACCCTTGCATAGCCACTGTATATAAAAATGAAAAAATGTTCCCAATAACAGAAGCTTGGAGACGACTGGGGGAGACGCCATGTTACTTAAACTGAGCTAGGTGCTAATCTACTGTCGGCAGTAACGTAATTTACTTTTAATTTGTCACAATTACTGATTAACACCATTCACAGACAATTACATGAATAAATAATATTCAAATGTGCAAAAACATTGCAGTCTGCAGCCACAGATTGTAACCTAGTGAAAATGACAGAAAAGTTATACTACTCTCAACAGGAGTATGTAACTTCAACAAATGACAATAATTCTCATTTATTCATTTGAGCACTGTCCTGGTTCAATGAACGTTTAGATAAAGCGACAACATTTGTGACATATTGTTGATTATCACCAAAATCAAGGCACTTACAATGGAAGTGAATGGGGGGAATTTTTGGATGATTTAAAAGCAGAAATGTGAAGATTCTAATTTTATGAAAGCACTTACATGAATATTGCTGTTAAAACTTGTGTTTTAGTCAATTTAGCATTTTAGGCATTACATGTCATGGCAAAGAAGTAGTAAAATGGGATATAATCAACAACAAAAAAATCATACTAAAATCATATGAACACATTGTTTAGGTCTACTATTGAAATGGCTATTCACTTCCATTCTAAGTGCCTCACTGTAAACATGTGGCCACATTACTGACATTTTTTGAGCAAAAGGTCCATTGACTATTGTCAAATAGTGTAGCGATGCATGAAACAAAGCTCACACAGAAGTCGCTTTGAAACCAAGTAGCTTTCTTTTCATCAATGCGGCAAATTCGCATTACCAAATTAAATCTGTTGCGAAATCTGCAAAGGAAAATCTTCCGCCATCACAATCGTGTGGATTCCTATTGAAACAGTAAATGTGACCGCACCTTAACCCAGATTTTTTTCTGTTTTTCTTTTAGACAGAGCCCCAATGTTTTTGCGTTCTCTCGCAGAAGTTTGGCGTTCCCCCGAGAAACTTTGCGTTCGTTTGCAAAACCTTTGCGGTCCCCTGAGTTTCATCAATTTTAGCAAAGTTTGAGAACGCAAACATTTTGCAAGCGAACGCAAAGTTCCTCGTGAGATTGCAAACATTTTGCAAGCGAACGCATTTTTTTTTTGGGGGGGGGAAATCGCAACCATTTTGCAAAGTTCCTCGTGAGATTGCAAACATTTTGCAAGCGAACGCATTTTTTTTTTTTTTTTTTGGAAATCGCAACCATTTTGCAAAGTTTCTCGGGAGATCGCAAACATTTTGCAAGCGAATGCAAAGTTTTTCGGTGGAACGCAAACATTTTGCAAGCGAACGCAATTTATTTTGAGTCTGCAAAGATTTTGCAAGCGAATGCAAAGTTCCTCGTGAGATCACAAACATTTTGCAAGCGAACACACATTATTTTTAGAGATCGAAGTCGCAAGCGAATGCAAATTAAAGGGATACTCCACTTTTTTTGGAAATAGGCTCATTTTACAACTCCCCCAGTTTCTGGTCTCATTGACTTCCATAGTAGGAAAAAATATATACTATGGAAGTCAATGAGACCAGAAACTATCTGGTTACTGATATTCTTCTAAATATCAGAAACTCGGCTGAATGGATTCGAAAACGGTAAAACTCAACTGTTTAACTCTGGGGGAGTTGTAAAATGAGCCTATTTCCAAAAAAAAGTGGAGTATTCCTTTAAGGGTCTCCGTAGAAGTCAGATCCCCCACGATGCATGAAACACAGTCAACAGAATCATTAAAATGTTTCAAATCTACTTGACTTCTCATCTAAATCAGAGTCTTCACGTATATTAAGTGTATAGAGCTTTGTAACTGTTCAACTGATCTATTGTGACATCTAAGTAATGATTAGCAATAGATTTGTTAAAAATTATTGCATTGTGTATAAAGGAAGACTTCACTTTGTTAGATAAAATTGTGTAGCATTGCTTGTTACATTTTTTTTTTTTACAACTAATTTAGTTATATTCTGAACCAGACTTCAAATTTCTTTCATTTCGTACAGTACAACGAAATTAAAGTGAAAATGCCGGCTTCTTACATTCAGTACATTTCTAGGTAACTCCCATTTGAAAAGTGCTCTTACGTAACTCCCGTGTTCATCATGCACGCTGCATTCGAATCTCAGGTATATCAGTAGACGACAACACTACTGAGAAGTTCACAGTATTAAAAAGGCCAGTGCCACACATAATCGCCGAAAGTGCAAATCAGATTGGAGCTGACACACAGCATTGGGTTGCCAGGACAGCTGGGTAGCCTTGTCGAGGGAAGGGCGTCTCAAAGTCATACTGCTGCCTCCAGAGAGGAGACTTACGTCACACAGCGACAAACAGGAGACCGGGGCGACGGAATGGGCTATTGTGACGAGAGATTGTTTCTTTGGAGAAGGTTTGGGGGCAGCGTAGTAAGAAAGTGGTGCGATTCTCAAGCCGAAACGTACTGGGGAGGGGGATCCTTCGGTGGAATGGCGATCGCCTCTTCGTAGGGTGGAAGTAGTACCTGAAATTAACGCAGTGGCATATTAGTAAATGCTTTCCTTATATAACATGTTTCCCTATTTCTTCTGTATGATGTATTCTAAGGCAAATCATGACACATTAGCAATGTTTGCGATGAACATTAGCTTGCTTCTAACTGAATATAAACTGCTAAAATAGTATGTAAAACAGCACATTATGCTAAATAAAAAGTTTTAAAAAGTAGAAAGCTATACATTTGGCATATAACTATCATATTTCATCTTGAAAATGACATTTTTGGATTAAAACTCAATTTTTGGAATAAAACATCAAATCGACTTGCATAATGAGTCAAGAAAGAGGTTCAAGATCTCATGTCTGATATTACTCCTGGTTTATTTTGTCACATTGGACATGGTATTGGAGAGCATTGCATTGTGGAATACATATTTTTATGCATATTTTGGCATCTGTACAGAGCCCCGCACATAGAATTTATTTTCCACAACTTAATTTGTTCCCATTAAATCATTATTTAACTAAATTAAGGCACCAAAATAATACATTTGTGGCCATGTTAACAAATTCATTCATTTGTAGCCACAATATCTATATTGCATACTGCATGTAGTATACATACTGAAGAAATAGTAAAAGTAGCACAGTAGTATGTATTCTGAAAATAACCATTGTGATATGGTGCTCATGTGGAAAATACAGGTTCGAATCCTGCGTTCCTCATGCCCACAACCCCTTTCAACTTTATCTTCTCATCTCTTTTCTCTCTACTGTCTCCTGTTGCTTTGCTAGTCATTTACTAACCACGGCCGAGTCGCACATAAAACTAAAGCATTTTCAAGCCACTCTGGATAAGAGTGTCTCGTTCACCCTCTTCTGTCACTGCAGAGAAAAGTTCATCCTCCCTATATAGAAAGACCAACCAAAATTCTGAAAGACCACATTCTTTGTTTAAGTACTGTTATGAAAAGATGAGCTAATTAGTAATATGGTCATGAACGCCCCGAGGGGATCGCGTTCGCACCTTGTCAAGATGGCTGGAATGCCTCAACCGAGCGGATTTCAAATGAACCAAACAAGTGTGGACAGTTATGTAACGGCCCGCAGCTGAATAGTGAAAAAGCCCTATGCTTCTCAATGGCCTTTTATTTCTATTCTTTCTGTCTCTTTTTAAAGAATCTGACCACTCATTATGCTGGAAGGTCATCTGTGGAATTCAGCTGAGTGAGCCGGGAAATCCAATTAGTCCGATCATCACCCACCCCAAAAAATACAAATATTTTTATACTCAATTGCATACATAGATACAGATAAAACGTATATCTTGAATGCACTGAAAGTCACTTTAGATAAAAGCATCTGTCAAATGCGTTAAATGTAACTCTTCGTATACGCGAGTTGTCAGTGACTGGAGGGCTGTGAGGGTCAACAGAGCAGCGGGACAGATAGACAGAGGCAGTAAGACAGGATTTCTTCTGGCAGACAGTACTGGATTAGAAGCACAGCACAGTGCCCTCTCTAATGCCCTCCATAAACACTGACTCAACAATACTGAGGGCATGAGGAGCGCGTCATCATTCATGATCCTGCTGGGATGCACATCAGAACATCCCCTATAGCTGTGCAGAGATAAACTCTAGAGGAGGCTACGTGACTGTTTCTTATGACTGAATTATGTGTAGGATCAGGAACTGAGAAATGGATGATTTTATTTATTTGTGTTAATGGTTCATGACTATTTAAATATTTTTTGCTGACTAATATTCAGCATGACTAGTGTAGCATGATTTGTGAACGAATGACTTGAGTGTTGTTTTAGTTTTATTAATATTTTGAATTAGCTTTCATGATAATTTTAGTTTATGTTTTAGTAATTTTGTTATGTGCTTTTGTCCTTCTATTAGTTTGTTTAAAAAAAAATAATGTAGGTATAAAAACATGAATTCGAAACAAATATTATACACATTCAGAAGAGAATTATTTAATTAGACCAAAATAACATTGTTTTTATCATATATTTGGTTTATAAAAATATAAACCTCATATAGTTACATATGGTAATAATAAAGCTGGGATCAATTATTTGGTGCCTCCTCAAATGTACTAAAATAATCATTAATGGAATTAATAAGGAACTGGATTTTTTAAATGGAATCAGAATCTGAAATTGAATAATCAAACTCCTTAGGATTCCCATCCCTAATCACATTACCACTACAAAAGTTTTGGGTCGTAAGATTTTTTTTAGATTTTTGAAAAGTCTCGTATGCTGTATTTATCTGATTAAAAATACAGTAAAAACAGTAAAACTGTGAAATATGATTAAAATTTAAAATAGCTTTTAAAATAAAATAAATTTCCATGTACCTAGTCTTTTATTATTATTAATGTTGAATACAGTTGTGCTGCTTAAAATTTTTGTGGAAACCATGAAACAATTTTATTCTCAGTATTCTTGAATTGAAAGTTCAAAAGAACAACATTTATTTGAAATATAAATCTCAGTAAAAGTATTTACTGCCACTTTTGATCAATCCAATGCATCTTGGCTGAATAAAAGCATCACCAACCCCAAACTTTTGAACGGTAGTTTATGTGTGTTCATTATGGAAACATCTGCAAATGTGAATGTAAAGAAACAAGACCCTTGACTTACTGTAGTGTCATTTGTAGTGACATAAACCAGGACCTCTGTAGTGCTTCTTCCACTGACGTATCTGTAGCAGTTCCAGACACAGGCAATAAGGTAAGCCTAAAGAGAAAGAACAGCCGTTGATGCTAAAGAAAACACCATCATAAATCATGCACATATGGCTTAGCAATAAAAATAATGAGCCACAGATACAGAAAATATAACAAGATCATATGGGACAAATAACATAAACATCACGATTTTGTTCTCTATATTTAATGTGCAAAAACGGGTCACCTTTCTTTCTTTTTTCACTTTTTTCCCCCCATTTTTAATTATAACCTCAGCTATTTGCTGTTATATTGGAGGAATTGCAAAATGAATACAGTGCCTACTAATCTAAAAACCTAAAATATCTGCTTTTAATTTTCAAGAAATTAAACCTTTGGTCAAAATCATAATGCAATAAACAACCTATTAGACTGTCATGCATACAACAGCACGGGGAGGCAAGCTAAGAGGTTAATTTTAGCACACTGTTTATCCCAGAAGAATAATCTGCCTCTCTCTAATGCGCGCAGGCTGTCATAAAGCGATTTGTATCACATCTGAAGTCTTCTGTAAAAGTCAGGCTTCTAGAAGGACAACACAGTGTCTGTCTGAAGCAGTCAGGCTCACTAGTCATCTTGCAGTGCACCACATCTAGTGAACCAAAAATAAACTGGCAGATCACAACGAATGGGAAAGCACAGTTGTTTCGCATTACCTTAAAGGCTAAGATGCATCCAACAAAGAGAAGCACTGCTAATACTAGGCACATGTTGTTTGTGGACATCAAGTCTTCTTTGTATGGAAAGGTCCCAGGCTGTTAAAACATAATGACACATCGAGTCACTAACAGAATGATAATTTGCAATATCAAAAACTCAAAGTCATGAGATCCTTACCAACTGCTGAAGATAGTCCTGTATAGTGTTGGGGTAAACAACAACACTTATTGCTACCAGTGTGTTAAGAGCAAAGTCAAAGATCTGGTAGCAGAAGAAAGGAATGATCCACGCAGCATGTTGCTGAAAAATAGAAAAAAAGAAATCATTTTACTACTCGGCACAAACCAATTTAGCAGAATCAGAATGAGCTTCAAATGATCCTTAAATCTCATTTACTCTCCCTATTGTTTGTATTCAATGCAAGGAAGAAAGTCTAATGGGTTTGGAACAACATAATGGTGAGTAAATGATGGAAGAACTTTAGTAAGTAAATAGTCAAACCTTATATGCACCATAGGTTGCCATTCCACAAATCATAATCATCAGCAATGAGATTGCAGCAGCGATACACATGTCTGTGGAGGAAAGACAAACCACATCAGATCTGCACAATGAATATTGAGTTTAACGGCCAATATGTACCATCTAGGATTGGGTAGTTCAATTTCAATCTGAAATCAGATTGGTGTTTTAATACAAAATAAACATTATTTTGCTGTCCAGCTAATTTCTCCCTTTAGTTGAGTTTCTGCTGAGCTCACTAAAACAAACTTGGTTTACCAAATTATGTTTTGAAAAAATGTTAAAGAAAATGTTACTGAATTTGACTGTTTCGTAGTGTTCATGTTAATCCAACGTAAATATTATAGTAATGCAAAGTTAGAGACTACCTCCTTGTACGGTTCAAAGTATCAGTTCATCTAATATAAGATATATCTAATCAAAAATAAACTCAAAATGATGTATATCTAATCAAAAACTCAAATGTAGATATAGGTAAACCAAATAAAATACAAATCAGACTGAACTAAATGAAGAAGACTTTGCGAATCAGAATCAAATAAACTGTAAATTGAGACTGTTAATCAGATCAGAAAATCTGTGTCAATGCCCAGAGCTATTAACAAACTGGAAATGACATTATGTAAATTATAGTGAATTTTCATAGTGAAATAATATGCATTGAACTTTCAATGAAATGCACTGAAATAGATTTATGTAAATTGTAATTAATGTTACTTATGCATTGAAATTTTTATGAAAAAACATTGAAATACATTTATGAAAATTGTAATGAATTCTATTAATTAAAATGATAATAATTATCCATCATTTCAATAATCTATTGGTAAACCACTCTGACCATGAATTGCTCATGCTGACGTTCTAAATGATTAATTTATGAACAAACTTACTAATTTATCAGAAAAGGCTAGAGCCTGATATATGAGCCAGTCACATCGCCTGCCTGAGTTAAAATTTTAGTAGTTCAGCCTAGTGCTCACAAGACATTACAGGCACTCATGAACTAGTCACCTGACCTACTATCTATAGTACTGAATTAGCCAAAACAACCACCAAACACTCATTCAAGCATATCTCATGTTTTTGAGAAATATAAGTTTTACGGATAATAATACGGCCTAGTAAGCACATAGTGGAGGAAAACAAGTAAACTAACTTCTCTAGTTTCTAGAAGGGAGACACACTGGCAACAGGGAGATTCATGGCCTTTTTTTAGGGAATGTCTTATGTTATCATTGAACATTAAAGAGGACCTATTACACTTTTTTACATTTTCAACTTTCTTTAGTGTGTAATGTTGCTGTTTGAGCATGACAAAGGTGTGCAAAGTTACAATGTCCACTCCAAAGGGAGTTATTCTCTATATCAGTGCGCACTGTTTCTGAACTCCCTAAAACGCCTCCATTGTAGTCTTGAGTTTTCTCCCGGGAACGAACATGTCATAATATTCCTCATTTAAATAATTCCTGCCTAAGGCATACACAAAAGAGGGGTGAGGCCTGGTTGAGTTGCGTTAGTAGTGTGTTGAAACTCGCGGTTATGGTAAGGGACGTGACATTTACGAAACACATTCGAAGTGGTTGACCAATCACAACACAGTCGTTCAGCTGACCAATCAGAGCACATTGCGCCTTTTGGAAGGAGGGGTTTCATAGAGACATGAACTAAACAGAGCGTTACTTCTCAGCCTCAGGCGTGACATCACGCCCACGGATGCATAAGGCACACAAAATGGGAAACACTTCGGAAGTTTCGTAGTTGTCATTTGATTGGTTGAATTCTACAGGATTCTATGAAATATGTGAAAAATAAGGTGTTTTTTGAACATGCAAGCATGAAAAGCTATTCTAGTAGACCCCAAAAACAAAATCAGGACTTTTTAAAAGGGCATAATATGGCCTCGTTAAAAATTCGGTTCAGTCAACGGCTAATATTACAGTTTTTCTAGTCCCTGACACTTCGGAATGTACATTGTAACTATAAAATTAATTTTAGATGCTCGAGCTCTCAGTACTGTAAGTAAATTGAGAGCACTGGTGCTGGTCATTGAAATAGCTCCCTCCACATAATCCCCTCCATATGTTAAAGTACACTCAACCGTACACTGTCTACTTCAGCGCCTATTACAAAACAGGCTTCATATAACAGAGGCCAGATGCAAAGCAGCCCAAACCAATTACAGGGAATCATAGTTTGAATCCTGCTGATGAGAGTCAGTTTTAATCAAAGTCACCAGAGCCAGAATCTATAGCAGTGCTGATACCACCAGGAAATACGATAGCAGTCTTTGAGTTCTTGCTGAACTTAAAAAGTTGATGCTGATCTGTTTGTTCATACTGGAATTGAATAACTATGGGAGATTAAATGTCTCAAACGTACTTGCATCGTCCATGACGTCCAAATCCGTGCCGAGTTCGGAGCTGGTGAGGTGGTAGTGGTACTGGACTGGGTCATTGAGAGCCGACAGCAGGATTAACAAAACCACTGCATTGATCAGCTGAAAAGGACAGAGAATATATATATATATTATATATATTTTTTTACATTAAAGATGTTTAGATCAATTCGTTTTTAGGCAAAAGCAAACAGGATCAGCAGAAAACAGGAATCTTATGTTTTAAAGTGTAAAGTGAGTTTTGGAATAAATTGCTCGGATTAAATACAAGTATTCTGATTAACAAAGTTTATTGTTTAGTTTATTATTAGGCATTTTGATATTTTAATATCCATGTATAATATATATATATACATAAATAATATTATAACATTATAATATAATAAGCTATATACATATATATAAATAATATTATAACATTATAATATAATATAATATATATATTTTTTCATGTTTTAATTAATTAATATAGATAGATAGTGCCGTTTGACTTTGCAGACCAATCAATCATATTATGCTATTAGCTCTACATGAAGGACATTTATATCGAAAATGTAATTAATCTGTGACACACATTTCCTTTATCCTCACTCATTGTCTCTGATAATGTTTTGTCTGTGGAAGCATTTTCCTGTCCGTGTCAATAAACGTCACTGTAGTTTTTAGGTTAATGAATTCTGTTGTTCCTTGCAATGCAGAAGAAACTGGAGGTGACCAGAATATTCCACCGTTTATTAGTATCTCATATATTTAGGTCTTTGGACACAGTTCGATAAGACAACTTTCTTTAGTTAGGCCAACAACAGTTTCAAGCATCAGATCAAGGATTCTTTTTCTATTTCTATTATGCAAAGGAGCTCTTGTTTCTAAAACAAGTCTCAACTAGGAGGAAGCACGACATCATGGGAGCAATTACGCGTTGTTAAACAATCATTTAGTGGTTAAATTATGACATTCTTCTCAGATTTTCTCTTTCATATTTGATTTATTTTTCATATTCTGTCAGCGGTGTTGCTTTATCTATAGCATCCATCTTTATCTATAGCACAATTACATTATGAATCATAAATGTGCGTGCAGAATTTTAAACATCAAGAATTAAGCATGCACAAAAATGCTGTCTAGATAGGTGACACAATATTTGTAACGACCATTTTTAATAATTTTAGAAAAAACTTTAAATTAGAATTCTGCAAATATTTATAATTTACTAACAATATTTAAAAATAGTTTATGCTGGTTATATAAAAAAAAAACGATAAAAATATTATGTTATTTAAAATATAATATTAAATGTTATTTCAAATAAGTCGTCTTGACTCACCATATACCAGATGCCCAGGATAATGGTGCCCGTCCGTACATGACAACACAGGCAGCAGCTGGTCGTGTACCATCTGTCCCACGGCGAAATCATCATCTTTCCGTCCAAAAACTGCACGACTAGTGCATGTGTCTTTAGCTTATATTATAGATTTGTTTTTATATAATTCGATGGATTTTCTTTTTTTACTGCTGCAGCTCACCGTCGCAGTTAAATCCTGTGTTGTTTCCGTTTCCCGTCCCGTCTCGTTTGTTCCCTACCGCTGCATTAATCCAGCTCATCTCCGCACCACGTGACCAGAGGGGGATTTGGTGTGACGTCAGGGGCCCTCTGGCGCAATTCGCTGTTCCAGACCAAGTCACTTGACTGCAGACGTCACGCCGGGAAGTCAAAATTTGGGTTTATTTTTGTGTTTTGTGAGAAAGATTATGTAAAACATTTAGGAAGAAACAGTTAAGCATAATTTGACTTTTTGTGACAAGCAACAATATTGTCATTCTACATGGGGCAAGTTGTCACAGTGGAACCTATTATAGGTATAGCCAAATTTAAACAGTAAAATAAATAATAGACAAACTCATTTATGAAACAGTAAAAATGTAAAAGATTTTGACCAACACAACACATTAATAAGCTGTATTAAATGTATAACATTTCAAACATTAATAATATTTTTTAAAATATTTTTTTATAAATGCCCCCCTTGACCTTTCTATTCATCAATAAATCCTGTGGAAAAAAAATCCACAAAAATACTAAGCAGCACAACTGTTTTCAACATTGATAATTATAATAGTTATAATCAGAATATTAGAATGAATGTATAGGCTAAAATATATTCAAATAGAAAACAATTATTTTAAATTAATAATATTTCATAATATTAGCTATTTTACTATATTATATAGGCCTAACATTTAATCAAATAAAATAAAAAATTGCTCCAACAAGAAGAATATGATATATAATCTCTGACTATGCAGACTTTGGCATGTTGGCAAATCCGAGCACAGTTTGAGATATGTTTATTGAGTTATGTTATAAAACTCCACAGATGACATAACTGGGGTGCTTTTTTAATCACCAAAGTCTCCCTTCCGTCTCCCTTTGCTCTTTGACTAAACGTGGTTGGATAAATGATTGAGATGATTTCACTTCTTTTTTTCATTTGTGATCGACATACACATTTAAACCGTTTATTTATAGTGACACAACCGTCCCTATAGTGACAGGCGATACACATGGATATGAGAAACACAAGTAAAAACTGGAGCAAACATGTCTTCGGATGCAGATTTATTCCCCCTCTTGCTTACAAAAGTGTTGATAATCTCCAGTGAGATTATATGAAGGGATTCAGTGTTGATGAGGACAGGGCTTGCTCTACGTGACAGAGGAGGAGAGCAGATGGCCCATACCAGTGAGACAGTGTGTGTGTGTGTGTGTGTGTGTGTGTGTGTGTGTCCACTAAGCCTCTGTGGGCGGCAGCTTCATCACTGCATCAGGGGATTTACAGCTCTCATCCAAAGAAAGTTTAACAGAAACAAATCAACATGGTGGCTGTACAAAGAGTGTGAGGTTCACTGGTTCACCTGGAATGGGTTCACCTGGAATCTCACTTTGCCATGTACAAATATCTTTTTACAATAAATATATATATATATATACACAGTACACACACATATATATATATAGTATGCGCAAGCATACTTGGCAATAAAGCTCTTTCTGATTCTGATTCTATATATTTATCCCCTGAGTGTTTAATTGTTCTTTAGCCTTTAGGTAAAAATATGACGCTTAGTTTTGTTGTGTGTGTTCATTCATTTGTTTTTGTAAATTTTTTGTAGTTTGTCTATTTTAGTTGTACAAGCCTTTTTTAACTAAAATGATTACACTACCATTGAAAAGTTTGGGGTCAGTTAAAATATTTGTAATGAAAATAATACTTTAATTCAGCAAGGACACTTTAAATTGCTCAAAAGTAATAGTAAAGGCATTTATAATGTTAAAAACATTCCCCCCCCCCAATAAATGCTGTTCTTTTGATCTTCCTATTCATCAAATAATTTTGGAAAAAAAGTATCACGGTTTCCATAAAAATATTAAGATGCATTATGATGTAAAGTGTTTTCAAGATTGATAATAATCAGAAATTCAGAATTTTTTTTGCACCAAATCATCACATTAGAATGATTTTTTGAAGGATCATGTGACACTGAAGACTGCAGTAATGATGCAGAAAATTCAGCTTTGTCATCACTGGAATAAATTACATTTGAAATACAAAACATTTATTCAAATCAAAACCAGTTATTTTAAATTGTAAAAATATTTTATAACAGCCTACTATTTTACTGTATTATTGTATCAAATAAATCAACAAACTGAAGAACAAATCAATGGAAAAAGATTTATGTGCCACAGATCCTAAATGAAATGAGAAATAGGAGAGGTCAGACTCATACACGTGACACGAGACTGCACAATTCAGGATGCAGTCAAATCTAGTGAAAACCATCAAATCTATATTGTAGAGTATTTTTTTCTAGTGCATGCTTTTGTTAGATTCGAAATAAAATATAAAAACAATAAAATAATAATAATAAAAAGGATTGCATTTCTTTAAAGGTCCACTATGTAACCTTTTGACCTCTAACAGTTTAAAAAACAAAACTGCATGCATTTTGCAGAAGAACATTGTTTTGGTTGTGCTTCGGCCCTGTGTGACTGTGTGGATGAATATGGTTCTTTGTCCTATTGCTCATAAAACACTCACTACTGGGCGTAAGAGAAATAACCAGTGTAGATGGAAAGGATCTCAAGCTGACTTGCTGAAGACGTTACTGTAGCTTTACCCATTAATAGACACGGTACTTCCTTGAAAATAAATTACAGCACAAACAGCGCTACAACCATAATGAAATGACCCTTCACAATAGATAATGCTTCATAATTAACTCTGTTAGAGAGCTACTTATGGCGGTTTAATATAAATAGCATATCTGCATCGCTAGTACAACATTTTAAATCCCTCAGTTCCCACCATTTCTGAAAAGCCAAGCCAAAGTTGATTCTGGTTTTATTACGCGCTCTGTCGCGTTCTCTTTGCCAGCAGACTCCCCACCGTTTTTTTAAACAGGTGACTCCACTCCACGGAGGATTTAAAGGGGTGATATAATGCCCCTTTTTACGATATGTAAAATAAGTCTCCGTTGTCCCCCGAGTGTGTATTTGAAGTTTTAGCTCAAAATACCCCACAGATAATTTTTTACAGCATGTTAAAGTTGTCCCTTTTTGAGGGTCATTAAAAATGCGTCGTTTCGTGTGTCCCTTTAAATGCAAATGAGCTGCTGCTCCTGGCACAGAGGGCGGAGTTTCAAGAGCTCCTGTGTGTTAGCAGCTCCAATTACCTCACATAGACAAGCACTTTTCTGCATTTTATGTATAAACTGGAGTCGGACAATAAGAGAATCAAGAAGTGACATGTAGAATGCAACAGGATGTTTCTGAATGGTTAGTTGAAGTATTTATGTTGCTGATGTGGAGTTAACTATCTTCAAGTCTTTGATTAGCATATTCTGTCATGATAATCTATAAATCGCTCGTGTGGGAACTGTTGTAAGATGCCTAAAGAATGACATGCTATTGCATTTGTGTTACATACTGTGTTGCATGTGAAAAGACGAATGCGACAGCTTTAGCAGACTCACAACTCTTCTCAACATGGACTGCATGTTCCCGGGGGCGGGGTTTATGTACGTTTTAGGGTTAGTGATGTCACTAACCCGGGAGGAATGTCGTGTAGTCCCTACCAGCCGTCTGTTGTAGTCCTTAAAAAACTATTTCTTTAAATGCAAATATCTTCCTTTGAACTTTGCAGATGTTGTTTATGCTCAAACAGCAACATTACACACTAAAGTTAGAAAAGTGAAATCATAATCAACCACCCCTTTAAGATTTCTCGCTGACTTATGGACGTATTTTTCCGCGAAAACCATTCCTTCAGGTCTAAAATATAAACATTTATAATATTACCATAGTGAATCAGGGTAAGACAACACGTTTTGGAATAAAATTGATGTATTGACTCGTTTGAACAATTTTGTCCAAAAAGAGTTAGAGTGTAGGCTACCTTTAAATACCAGTGCTTGCAAAATAGTGTAAAATTGAGTTAGAAATGTTGTCAACCCAAATATTGATGGATAAATGAAGACACAATGTGCTGTGTTTGCAGTCTAAAGATGGATTTAGAACGACTGATAACTGACTGATATTCTGCATAAAAATATTATGACTTTGCTGTGGGGTTTTTAGGCAGATTTGATACTTTTAAACTATAACATTAAATTTCTTAAATATAACAAAATAAATACACTTTAGGGTTTAAGACTACAAGATGAGCCCAAACGGCATTTTCTTTTATTTAACAAATCAGCAGCTCAATAAGCAATCTTCTTTTATTTAACAAATCAACATAGAAATATTGCATTGACTTAAGTAAACATGATCATTCTTAAATCCATAAATTTGTAGAAATACATAGTTTGAGTAACCTCTAGAATGATAAACTAAGGCAGGCATCCGATGCTAGACCAGAGTCCCTCAGAGACACATAATCTACTGAAATTTACAAAACAACCATGGGCAAAACACCACTAAGTCAACCCAAATATGAATAAGCATTTTATCCCCCCCCTCCCACATCCATTCATCATCATCATCATTCATTAAAGCCTATTTACAGTGAGTGGTACTTGCACAAGTGGACAGAGAATCGGGACGTTGTTCATCACTATATAAATGGTTAAGTTCATGCAAGTGCAACACTGACATCAATCAAATCTGAAAGGAAAGGTAATGCTAAAAAGACTTGAAAATGAGGAAGAGAACAGAAAGCATACACTATTAAGTATAGATTAAGGCAACAGATTCCTGATACTGATACTGTTTTAGTGTCATGGAATTAAAGCTGCGCTAATCATCATCAACTTTCCCAATCAAAATCACATAAACCTACTAACTTACTCAGTCAAAACAAACATGAACAAAAATGTAATGTTCACATTGTGCAAGAAACAAAAAAAAAGTAAATACACTTGGTATTTTACAACCTTCAGCACAGTGCAATTACAAAGAGTTTTACCATATAAAAAAAGCCCTTATAGTTCTATACATATGGCGTGGCTTTTTCTACTTTAGTTTGCAGGAAATAAAGCATTAGAGTCAACTAGTAGTTGATTAAAAAGGAAAGAGTTGTAACTCTAAAAATCTCCAAGATCCACATACCCAGTTACATGGGTAAAATACATATACTCAGGACGGAAGAAAGGCTCTAAGAAAATAGGTTTAGCATTAAAAAAGGTTCTCTGTAATATAACTGTTCTCTGGTTTTCCACCACAGCGATCTAGAGGATTACAGTAATTCACCTCACAGAAGAACTGCTGGAGGAGACGCGGGCTCACAGCGCCTGTCTGTGGCTTCTAACAGCAACTGCAACACTTCAGAAACTGCTGGACGGCAAAGTGCAATTCAGCACGACTAAAGTGCCACAGGAACAGTAATAGATGGAAAGAAAGTCGATTTCCCAAATGATATCAACCCTCCAAGTTCAAAATCAATTAAGCATCTGGTGGAAAATAATGATCATGAATGTTTTGCTCCACTGAAAGCATGTCTGATATTAACAAACCTCAGTGTGGCGTAATAGTGCACATAAGTAGTGTTCCAGCCCACGGACTGCTCACCTTTACTCTATAGTTTTCATTCTTTCATTTCTTTTTTTTTTGCTGAGTTCTTCCAACTCAGTTTTGTTTCTATTTTGGATTTTATTTTAAAAGCACAGTCTTTTTCAGTATAAAATTCTGTACTGTGGAATTATTGCATAAACAATCTATTTGCATAAGCTTTCCTGGATTTTATTCACAGTTCATGTTTCTCTCCTGGCCTTTTTCTTCTGAACTTGCTTCGGTGGTTCCCAATTCTGATCAGATTTCTCTGTGGGAGCAAAAAATAAATAAAAATCAGCAAGATTATCATATGTTATTAATGTAATTATATAGCATCCAAAAGCCAAATCTGAAAATCTAGGACTTAAAGTTTTATTTATGTATTTTTTTTGTGGGGAGAAAAGTGTGGATAAATGACATACAAACAATATTCTGAAATTTGTGTGTATAAAAAAAGCATCAATACTGGTGTCAGGCTTTTGGACCTGTATGTGGTAAAATGCATTTACCTCACACATTATATTGATGGTAAAGAGGACTAATTACGCCCTTTTACAAAGTATTAATTTGTTTTTGGGGTCTAATAGAATGTTTTTATGCTTGAATGTAAAAAAAAACTCTTTTGACATATTTCACATTGTTGTAGGACCTCTCTTTTCAATCTGTCAGTAATGCTCTGTTTAGTTCCTGTCTCTATGAAGCCCCTCCTGCCGAAAAGGGCAATGTGCTCTGATTGGTCAGCTGGACCAGTGTGTTATGATTGGTCAATGCTTTGAACAACTCAACTAGGTCTCACCCCTTTTTTTCCAATATGCTTTGGAGAGAAATTATTTAAATGAGGAATATTATGTCGTAAATGTTCCCGAAAGAAAACAAGGTTTTTCCGGGTGTGTTTACTGATATAGAGAATTCCCCCCCAATAGAGTGGACTTTGTGCTTTGTAAACAGGGACATCACATACTAAAAAAGCCTAATATGCCCTCTTTAAACAATCTCGCTAGATTCACCAATTCATTTGTGATTTACTCACTTGAAGAAGACTGTGGAGGGATGTTTTGCTTGGATCCCTCATCCTTTGGAACATGAGGAGGATGAGGCTTGACAGTCACGCTCTTCTCTGCAGGAGCAGAACCTTCTTGAGTCACCTTGAAGAGGAACATACAATTTGGTCAGTCATGCAGAATTCACAAAGCATTGACGTTTAAGTGTTCATGTGTCGATTCTCGTTTTTTTTTAAACATTATTTTTACCTCAGCAGTTGAACCTTCTTCCTCTGGTCTCTTCTTTTTCTTTCGTCTCTTAGATTTTCCACCTCCTGCAGGATCTGCCTCGTCCTTGTCATCATTTGATTCCTGCAACCAGAACAAACATTTAGAAAAATATGTTTTGTTTTACTAAAAGTACATTTATAAAATTATAACGAATGTGCCCATTTTCTACTACTTTGTTTCATGTTTTAAACCTTGTATGATAATGATAGGCAGGCTATTATTTCTCTGTAAGATGGCAAGCATTCATGTATTCTTTTCCGATTTGCATTTGTATGCATAGTAAAAGTAGTTTTTGTGATTTTTAACCACTGAATATTTTCGTTCAATTTCCATGTTCTCTAATCAGCAATTTTATATAGAGTCCGACTCGTACATAAAGTTAAAGTGCGTAAAAACAACTTTTCTTTATTTAACATTCAGTATTATATTTAGAAGATATTTTATTATTTATTTATCGAGATCAGAATTAGATTTTAAACTGTCCTCCCAGTTAATTTTAGCTTCTGGTTAAATCCCCACCTACTTCCGGTTTTATCTAAATACAGATTGAAATAATTTAGAGATTTTTACAGATACATATCCAAACATTGGCTCCACTGCACACTCCAAATTATAACTGTTTTTTTTATACCACAAGTGGGTTGGAAACTGGAATCTCTTTCAAAGCAGGAGCATCAACTTTGGGCTCATAATTCCCCCATATCTCAGCTGGAGCGTTCCAGTCCGAGCTCGGGTCCACAGCGGAAAGACCATCTGAAATCATACGGAGACACAGGAAATGTTAATAGTCCTTTATGATATACACTATCATTTAGAAGTTTGGGGTCAATATGATTTTCTTTTTTTCAGCAAGGACACAGTGAATTCATCAAGCGTCAGTAAAGACTTTTTAAAATAAGATTTCTAATGCTGTTCTTTTGAACTTTCCATTAATCAAAGTATCTTGAAAAAATGTATCACAGCTTCCAGACAAATATTAGGCAGCACAACTGTTTTTAACAAACAATAATCATAAATATTTCTTGAGCACCAAATCGGCATATTAGAATGATTTCTGAAGGATCATGTGACACTGAAGATGTATTTTGGATCAAATAAATGCAGCCTTGGTGATTTTTCTACAAAATGTTACTGACCACAAACCAATCTTTTGTATTAAAATGTAATCTAGAAAAGACTGTCTCTCATTTCTGAGTCTAAAGTTTTGATCTTACTGGAGCTGGACCATTCATTGTCAGGGGTGGGTGGATTGTCCCATTTCCCAATTTCAATGTTTGATTTAGTCCGAGTCTCTCCACCTGTAAAACACATGGGAAAAGATTATTAATACTTGTAGTGTTTAATAGCATACAAGGACAAAATGATGTGCTCCTTACAAGAATGTCCTCTTAGTGAAAATAAAAGGTTACACATACCTGATGGGTTCAGTCTAAGCATTGTTAAGTTCACTGGGTTTGGTTCTGCCTTAATTTTTCCATCAAAACTAGTCCATGCACCTGACAAATAATAAGACAGCATGTTTATCCACAGCGGCTGTAAGATTGAAAAATATTACTTGATAAACCAAATTTTAGTCAACTGCTCATTTGCAAAATATAAAGTACTGTGATAAAGGTGTTGTTACTATGCTAAACATCTTAATATAAAATTAAGTAAAGTGTAATAACCCAAAGGTTTGAATTCATTGGAACTACCATCTAATCATTTACTACACATAAGAACAAACTCCAAGCTCTGTCACAATTATCTGAAAGCTAAAAACCCTCAAATGCAGCCGTAATTGTTATAAACTCAAGGCAGGGTCATAAACAACTGTGACCTTCTGGCTCTAGTTTCCAGGTGGCGTTATCACGGTTCTTTTGCCCAAGGGTCTTTCTCCCAGTAGACCACTTCTCATTGTTTAAAGCGCTTGGTTGCGTTGACTTCACAGGCTCCTCCATCAATCCTCCACCGTTAACAGAGTTCACATCATTACAGTTAGACGTCACTAAAGAAAAAGGTGATATTTGTAAGGTATATTCTGAGTGACACCGTTCAAAGTTTAGGGTTGCTAAAATGTTTTTGAAAAAAAAGTCTCGTGTTGACAAATTATGCATTTGTTTGATCAAAAATACAGTAACAACCGTAATGTTTTGAAATATTACTACTTAAATGAAATGAATAATTGAATCGTTTTCTTTTTTAATATATTTGGAAATGTAATGTATTCCTGAGATGGCAAAGCTGAATTTGAAGTTTTCAGTGTCACATGATCCTTTAGATATCATTATGAAGATGATCTGGTACTCAAAACATTATGATTATCAATGTTGAAAACTGCTCATTTTTTGTGGAGACCATTATACTATTTTTTCCCCATAATTCTTTGATGCCTAAAGTTCAAAACAAACAGCATTTATTTGAAATAAAAATCTTTAGCAACATTAACGTTGTTAATGATATTTTTATCATTGGATAATTTCTGAATAAAATTGTACATGGAATCTATGCCTTTTCAAAGTGTATAAAAATACATAACAGCAATTCTGGAAATTCTTTTAGCTGACAATAAAAGTCTATTATATTATCTTTAAATATTTTACCACATTTAAATCCATTTTTTCACTAAACTTAACACAGAAAAAGAGGAATGATCACAGATTTTATATTCTGTAAATTAAACTTTTTTTTTTTACCTGGGGCTGTGATGACATCACCCTTCCCGGCCTTGGCACGTGATGACTCTACAATAAGTCAAAGAAAAATCATTCTAATGACTAAAAATACTTTGCTTCTTAAAGGAAACTCCTGTGTATTAACATTTTCTTCAATGCCATCCGCACATAAATGTGCCCAGTAAAATCTAAAAAAGGATTCAAAGAAAAGGCGTACCTTTGTTCTTCTTGGTGCCAGCTGTGGCTGTAACCACAGGTTGCTCCACTTTCTGGCTGGCATGATCTCCAGCTTCAGGGCTCCCAGAGCTGTCGCCAGGGCCCTTCTCCTTTTTGCGCTGCTGACGTTTCTCTCGATTACTGACCTTGGTTTCCCAAGCACCTGCTAAACACAGTCATACTGAAAAAGGACCTTCTCAAAGCAGCTCATTTGAATTTATTTAAGCAAGATATTTTGCATTTCAACTTCTAAGTCTGATTACCAACAAACAATTTTCATACTGAAAAAGTGAAGTTGCCACTACAGTTTGGTTACCTAGTTTCATACCTTCATCAGGTTCCTTGCCATCGGTGGAGGAAACAGCTTTGGTTGGCTTCACCTCTGGTTTTGGTTTCTTTTTGTTTTTCTTGGTCTACATAGGAACCAAAAAACACCCATTTACAACTTCCTGACAAGTCAGAAAGCAAGAATCTTCTTATTCTCACACTTACTACAGATACAAAGTGCCATTTCAGACATATTAAGATATCTTAAAAAGCTTATTTGGTCTTGTAAAACCTATGCCTAAAGTTTGAGGCCTTGGGACAAAGTACATAGTTTCCCCTCTCGATGTACCCTACATTTGCTGTATCTGCATTATCAAATTACAGCCTGATGATACTGACACCCGACCTCTCTCAATCAGTGTTTACAGACTGAACCAAGGCTGATGCAAATGTTCAGAGCCCTCCTGAGCAAAAGAGCCAAACTTACTTTCAGAAATGGTCTATATAATTAGCTTTAATGTGCCCTTGAAGTGGAGTTAGAAATAACATTTACAAGTTCTGTGCACAAGAATGAACAAGCAAAGTCATATTTACAAGCGTTGGAAGGGGTGCACATTTGAAACACTGTGGAAGGAGTGAACTAATATAGATAATATCCAGGGCTTATAGGGATACTATCAGCTAGTAGTTTTCCAAATTTACTAGCCACTCAGTATTTTCACATCGATACCATAGGGAAAAACTAGATATTTTTAATATTATCTCATAACTTGGAAGCAGGTATATATAGTGACTGCGTTACACGCCACAACTGAAATCCACCCGCATTTTGCAGGTTGGCGGCGGGTGTTAATGTCAAGCATATATATATAACATTATATCTATAATGTTTTGTATACATAGAGATCAGTGAGCAGAATGCAAGTCTGTAGTGCAGGGAATGGGATTATATGAAATATTCACTTGATGTACCCCACAAGATTTTGAGGTTAATATTTCAATGACATTCGCACGTTCACAAATTTCTTATGTCAGTTAATAATCAAATTAAATGTAGGTAAATAAAGTTTTTCATCTCAAAGTTCTGCATAAACATTCGCAAAAGAAAAATCATTGCATAATTATGCTTAATGATGTTGGAAAAAATGTTTTTCAAACTGTTTTGCTATTTCAGAGCAAACCACCCTTTTCTAAAGTAGCTGCCAAATAAATGCCTTGAATTCTACTACAGTTATTGTTACTACAAACATATAAACAACCGAATAGACTTCCTCTATGAAACCAGAATGAATACTAGGTGGAACAACCTTTGTATCAGCAGGTGTCTGTGCTGGAGCTGGTGCTGGTGCTGGTGAAGGAGGGGGTTTCTTCTTCTTCTCCTCGGTGACTTTGATTTCCTGCTGAGGTTCAGCCACCGTCTGTCCATTCGCCTGGGCCTTCTGCTGCGGGCACATGACAGTTACAAACCAACAAACTCCACATTTCCTTCCTCTATGAACTGACAGTTCTTGAAAACTTCCCTTAGGGCATGAATACTGTCACAATGTGCGTAAGCCTTACAAAAGGTGGTGTTTAGCAAAACCGAAAGTTATGAAAGCGCGAGTTAACCGGTCAGCTCTACAGTGCTACGTGGCTCTTACATCGCCTTCGTGTCTCTTGTAGCACGACACTCGTAATATAATAACAACGCCTGATTTCTTCATTTAATCTTAAAGGGGACGATAAACAGTTTAGAATGAAATCATTTAGATAGGGAAAAGATTTCTACATCAACAGCGGTTTCTAACAGGTTTTGACAGGTTAGCACGTTAGCAGCTACTCGTGCTAATCTCTAACAAGTTGCATATGATTTATAGGACTGCATCTCACAACCTTAACAAGCAGCCAATCTATCTTAAATTCGGGTGTCACATATGTGTCCAAAAGAGGTGTCTAGGAAGGCAGTTGTCTTTGTTTTGAAATAACAGCCATTACTAGGAAATCACGATCACAGGCCGCTTAACGTTACCTTATCGGATGCTTTCTTTTTGTTCTTCTTCTTCGGTTCGCTCGGCTCGGTCTTCACAGTCTTCGGTGGCAGGGCGGTCTTGACCGGGATCTCGGCGACGGTGCTGGGACTCACAGTAACAGGGACCGCTCGGCGCTTCCTCCGTCCACAGGCCGCGAGCACCACCAGCACAATCAGCCCGATAAGAGCCGTGCTCAGAATCAGCCACGACGGATACTTCTCCGGCTTTATCCCCAGATCAACCCCCAGCTCGGCTCGGAGGAAATCCAGGCCGGAGGACAGCAGCCCGCGGATACGGTCGGACACGTATTCGGCTCGCTGTGTGGCTAAAGTTCGCCAGTCCTGGTCCATTTTAAGCAAGCGGACAAGAACCGCACGAAGAGACGAATAATGAGCTCCTGCTGCTGGCAGCGGGAGAGAGTCAGTGAACGGCAGGAGGGAGTGGCTTTAGAATTGCTTGCTTTCTTACATGATAGTTGTGTCTCAATACCTATCGATCTGGCTACCTAGACAACACTTTTGGGCGTCATATGAGGGCGCTGCGTTGTTGGACTGGAAATCATAGAGAAGGGAATCGAACGGAATGTAAATATTCTAGTTCCGATTCTGGTTTATCTGAACGAGTTATGTCATAGCTCAACTACTACTTTTGCGAAAAAAAGTATTAAAAAAAGTATATTTATTGCCAAATTATGAGATCATTTCCGATTTCAGCAGAAAAGATAACACAAAAATAAATACATAAAAGTGAAATAAATCTAATTCATAGATTCATAAATGGTTATGATTCATTAAAAAGTCAAACGAGTGAGTCATTCATTCAGGAATCCGACTAAACAATCTCAAGAGTATATTCTGCGGAATCACTTTCAAGATACATTTACGGATCCGAAAGTCTTACAATTGTACAAATATCTTTGACTTACATGTCATTTTGTACAGTGTAATCGATTAATCAATTGCGAAATATTTAACCGGTTCTGAATAAGATCAGGTTCTCGGTTCTCTTAACCCTGAACACAAGTGCGTTCAAAGTCCACTCAAGTTAAAGATCACCCAATTTTTGGGGTAATTTCCTCATCCTCAAGTTGTTCCAAACCTGTATGAATTTCTTTATTCTGCTGGCCACAAAAGAAGATATTTTGAAGAATGTCAGTAACCAAAAAGTTGATGACTGCCATAGTATTTTTTTCTTCTTCTTCCATACTATGGAAGTCAATGGGGTCCATCAACTGTTTGGTCAAAATATCTTCTTTTGGGTTCAGCAGAATAATTAAATTCCAAAAGGGTTGGAACAACATGGGGGTGGGTGTAAATGATGACAACATTTTCTTTTTTGGGTGAACTATCCCTTTAAGATGTCCAAAATGCTGTCTATGTAGGCAACTAGCTACAAAAAAAATCATGGTTTTAGTTCAATCAATTTGAACGCTCACTGTTGGGTTGAGAGAAATCTTGATATTAAAAATTCAAAATACCAACCTATCTACAAAAGTGTCTCTCTTTAATATTTTTTTACAGTTTTTTATTTTTCTTAGCTGTATACAGTTTCTATTCGCACCCAGACAAATTTCTTGCAGCCGACATCTTATAAGCTAATTTGACAAACTTTTATTGTAATATAAACCTCAGAGTTTCAAGCTTTTCTCTGAAATGGAATATAATGGATGTTCACACTTGACATTATCAACCCAAGGTCATTTTCAGCCCTTGTTAATGTAATTGTTCATTTGAATGCCCTTGTGTCATGGGGTTATCATCTTCCATGTTACACAAGAATCAATATGTTTTAATCTAAAACATCTTTGAAATTCTAAAAGATTTACAAAATATTTGTTTTTGTTTCTGCTTATGAGAACCCATAATTTGTTTTCTGCCTGTCTGTGTACCATGGAGTCCATCATTTTCATAAAAATAAAAACCTAAATAAAACAAAACTTGAAAAGTCAACTGTTCATTTTTCATTTTCAGCTTGGACTTTTTTTTCTGTAGAAAGTAATAAAACACTGTCCAATAAATAAATACAATTTCTTCTAGTTCATCGTTAGAAATCTGCATCAAGAGTGAATTCACAGTCCATCATGTTTGACATCACCCCAAGTCGCTGGTATTCGCCAACTCGCTTCTCGAAGAAATTTGTTTTTCCCTCCAATGAGATTGACTCCATGAAGTCGAAGGGGTTTTCTGAACGGTAAACCTTTTGAGACATAAATTATAAAGCACAGTTATATAAATATAAAGATGATCAGACAAAAATCATAAGACAATCTCGATAAAATACTGACTTTGGGCAATCCTAAGTCTGTTAGCAATCGATCAGCCACAAACTCAATGTACTGCTTCATGAGAGAGCAGTTCATCCCGATCAAATTGACGGGTAGGGCTTCTGTGAGAAACTCCTTCAGGAAAGACAAGTAAAATTACATTCATGCCTGAAATAATGCATTCCACGTTACTAGAGCACAGCAATGTGAACTTACCTGTTCAATGCTCACAGCTTTTTTGATGATGTCATTCACTCTGTCAGCAGAAGGTTTTTTCACCAAGTAGCTGTACATTAGACAGGCGAAGTTACAGTGCAGGCCCTGTGAAGGTTCAGAATAAACAACAATAGCCTTGATTAGTTTTTCTCCGTTATCTCCACTATATTTGTATCATTGACCCAGATAACATACTTTGATCAAACCATGATCTAATTATCTTAAAGCCTCTACTGATAACATTATCATATTTTTTGTTTTAACCTCATCTCTGCTGATGAGTTCATTGGAGTAGGTGAGTCCGGGCATCAGGCCTCTTTTCTTCAACCAGTAGATGGCAGCAAATGATCCAGAGAAGAAGATGCCTTCCACCGCAGCAAAAGCTACTAATCGCTCTCCTAAGAATAAATGAATAAACAAAAGCTGCCGTTGATCAAGTCTAATAATAATAATACATTTTGTACTCTTATTTTAGGAAAAATGAAATTTTCCTACGCACCAAAAGTTGAGTTTGTGTCAGAGATCCACTTTAAGGCCCAGTCTGCTTTCCGCCTTACAAGAGGCATGGTCTGAATTGCATTAAACAAATAGTCCCTTTAAGAAGAAGAGATTTGGATTTAGAGAGGATCCTTACATTGTATTAAAATAGCATTTTGTACTGATTTGGGGGGGGGGGGGGGAGGGAGCCTAATATTACTTAATTTGATGATGCTGAGTTAAACTTTCAGCTGAAGTCTTTTCAGCTTTAATGCACTAATATCATAATAACAAAAGCAGTCAAATGTCAAAAGTTTCATATAATTCAGCCTATTATTCAACTTACAATATGAAAAGGACTGGAAAAATATGCTCAAATACTCTTTTTAGCTTTTTTCACGAAATCTGTAATTTTCTATATTTCTGGCTCATGTTTGCATCTTCTTCAGTCATTGGCCATAATTCTAAGCTTGAAATCAGGATTAGGCATAAAATACATGTGAAAATTATCTGAGAATTCAGAGGAAGGTAGGAATCATGCTGCTGAACACAAAAAAAAATGATATTTTGAAGAATGTTGGTTAATCAAACACCATTGACTTCCATAATGTTTTGTTTTTCTACTATTGAAGTCAATGGGGTACATCAACTGTTTCGTTACCGACATTTTTCAAAATATCTTCTTTTGTGTTCAGCAGAAAAAAGAAATTCATACAGGTTTGAAACAACTTGAGGGTGAGGAAATGATTTTCAGAATTTTAATCTTTCCTTTAAGGGATAATACAAGACTTCAACTTGCAAATGGTTGTCGAAAGCAAAAAATGCTACGAAATGCATATCATGTTTTATGAGAAAGTGTGGAATTTTTGGAATCAGGACCCCAAAATGAATGAGAAAAAAGTATTGGATTTCATTCAGAAAATATTATGAAAGGCGGTGCAATTTATGTTGTCATGTTTAAAGTCACTGGTATGTATGAACGTTTATAACACAAGTTGTTTTTAAGACTATTATAATCTTGATCATGATGTTCATAAAAAACACAAGTAGAACAATCAATACCTTCATATCTCTTACGTGTTTAAAGGGATAGTTCACCCAAAAATGAAAATTCTGTCATCATTTACTCACCCTCAAGTTGTTTCAAACCTGTATGAATTTCTTTTTTCTGCTGAACACAAAAGAAGATATTTTGAAAAATGTCGGTAACGAAACAGTTGATGTACCCCAATGACTTCCATAGTAGGAAAAAAAAATATACTATGGAATTCATTGGGGTACATCAACTGTTTGGTTACAGGCATTTTTCAAAATATCTTCTTTTGTGTTCAGCAGAAAAAAGAAATTCATACAGGTTTGAAACAACTTGAGGGTGAGTAAATGATGACAGAATTTTCATTTTTGGGTGAACTATCCCTTTAAGACGTGTTTTTGAGGCTTATAAACCACATAAGGAATATTTCCGCAAAAACTGCTTAACTGAATCTTGCACCTGTCACCTGTGCGAATGCACATTAAAAGCAGTAACTGACATTGTTAAAAGCAGAAAAGTACACTTCATTTTCATCTCACCTCTCTTTCAGATCCCTTATGTAAGTGTTGATGAGCATGCTGTACATTTCGGAGTGCACATTCTCGATGAGGATCTGAAACCCGTAGAACGATCGAGCCTCCGGGAGCTGCACCTCTTGACTGAACCTCTGCACCTGTGAGAAATAAAGACATTATGTTTATTGGAAACATCTTGTTCGACTGATCTATTTCATTACATTTTATATTGGTTTCCGTCATCTTAATGCGGGTTAGAAGGAGATGCACTTGCCAGGTTCTCGTTGACTATCCCATCACTTGCTGCAAAGAAAGCCAGTATATGGGATATGAAGTGTTTCTCTTCAGGCTTCAGGCTGTCCCAGTGAACCAAGTCCTTTGATAAATCCACCTATACAAACCCATTCAAACATTTAGTGGTTTCACATTCAGCAGTGACAAGTGAAAATACTCATTTTAATTAAAAGAACAGATCACCAAAACTAATAATTCATTATAATGTAAATTCTTACATTAATGCACAGGTTTGAAAAAAAAAGTTTTATTATTAAATAAAGAGTTAATTCCTCTGTGTCGTTATTGTTTAAGTTGTGGTGCGGACTTTCCTATTCTTAAAGAATAAGAAGGATTATTAAAATTGTATAGTTATTACGGTGTCATGACAAATCGGGTTTATTATGACATTAAGCACAAACAAACGATATTAATTTAGCTTACTATACAGTGCATAATAAAACAAATTGAACATAACATCACTTGATAAACTGTTATTTATTAATTATAACCTAATATTAATAGCCTATGAAGTGAATAATTGAACATCATTACATTCTTTTTATAACTGAAATACTTAACACTTAAATTAACAGTAATTTCATTAAAGATGATTGTGAATAAAATGTAGGGTATTGCGTGTATAAACTTAACTATCTGGCTAATCGGATATCTGTATGCTATGCTAGTACATAAGCTAAATAATACAGACATTAATTGTCATTATAATGTAGTTCAACTTCAAACAGCATTTATCATAACATGGTTTTGTATTGTAAAAAGGAATTGTGATCAGGCGCTAAATATAGTTATTAAAAGTAATTTGAGCAAATGGGAATGCTTGGGGTCCTAACAGAGACCTGATTTGTCACGACAACGGTCCATTAGCGAACATGCACTGCAGTTATGTCTTTTGCTGTTTTAAATGCTCAAGCTCTTAAAATTTGGGTGGATTCTTATTGGCTGTTGATGTTTTTATTGTTCATCAGCTGTAAGAATATTCCGTTAACCGGATGTTATCATTATAGTTGTGATGTGGACTTCCATATTCTCACAGAATTTGAACAATTATTAAAAATGTATAGTTATCATAGAATAGGCCTTAAAATTAAATAATTGAGTATTTTTATTTTTGGGTGTACTATACCTTTAATAACACCAGGTGCTTTGGTGATCGCACATTCTTGGATTTATATCACAAGCCAAAATTATAATCTTAATATTAAATTGATCATTCAAAAATAACATTCACCTCCTCAACTGTCCAGAATGAAGCTTGAGCTTGTTTGTACATTTTCCAGATGTCTGGATATTGAATGGGGAAAATGACAAATCGTTTGGGGTTCTCTCTGAGGAGGGGCTCGTCTTCAATACTGCTTGGGTCAACATCCTTGTGACCATTCTGCAAGAGAAACATGACTGTTAAAAGCGGATTTAACTTATTCACTGCACTGCAGTCTTATTTCATCGGCTATTCGTTATTAAAGCGCAAAGAGAACAGATAAACAGAGCTGTCACTGACTGAGTAATGTGGGGCGGACTGATGACGAATCTGCTTAGGTAAAATTTAAATGGACATTTTCATTCACGTGTGATTTAAATCATTAATAATAACATTACAATTCTCAACTATATTTACATTTTAACATATCAAAATAAATATTCAAATAATCTCTATATAATTCACTTTATTCATAACTTAAAGTTACCACTTTTTCAAATCGCTTACGCGATTCGCAACATAACACCCTTTTTACTGAATCTGTCATTATGTCACACACTACTTTCGAAATTGTATTACTATTAACGCTTATTTATTTATTATTATTAAATATCGCTTTATTTAGCGCTAAGGTCACCTTTTCCGTTGCACGAGGCTCTTTGTTATGAAACAGACTGTAAAAGGTTATGAAAGCCTACAGCCGCACACATATTCAGGCAGGCAGATTCAACATTTATTCAAAGGCCGTAAAATCGTCCTTAAATGCTGCATAATAATTGTATTATTACCTGATATTCCGTAATGTCCGCCGGAGTGTTGCTTTTACTGGAGTTCATGATTATAATCGTCTTTGGTCAGCAGCGATGAAGCTGCGATCTCTCTACGTCGACTGTCATTGAAAACGACTAGCTGAAGCAAGAACAACACGCTTATCGCTCCTCCTCCTCCAATCCACAGTTCCCCTGTATAGAAATTAACCCTTTCGATTCTTCAGTAAAGGTAAAATTACTGTAAAATAAAACCACCCGTCAGCTAGTTCAATGAAAAAATTATAATAATATTGGTGCCTTGTGTAATGCAGTTTAATTAATTCACACAGGATTTTAAAATTGAGACAAAAATTACTCGATAGTATTTGCTCAGAAATGTATTAAATTAATATTTTAATCACTTTTACAAGCACAATTTTACAGTCAAAAACAGGCAATGGTCCATTAGTGCCTTAGACAAAAGTATATTTCATTACTAAGGGGTGTGATTTTATAAAACCATGAGCTGTTATAATCAAACTTGGACACCATGCTAGACACACAAGGTATAACATGAATTTAAAATATACACCATTTGACTTTTCAATTTTAGACTGAGAACTAGTGCCTTGCAGTATTTAATCTGATTGTGGTGAAACTTGTATTTTAGCTGTAACTTGAGGTAAATGTCATCTCCAAGCAGGTTATCAGCAGAGTAATAACGGCACGCCGTTTTTCTAGTTTTAAAAAATATACAATAGGGAAAACATGAGACCAATTTACATCTGCCTTCTACTAACAACCTGGCAGAAGGTTCAAAATCTTTTGAAGGGACACTGCAAATGATAGCACACTCTACCATAGAGCACTATGTAATATATATAACAACCTTTGGAAATACTGTCACGTGACGCACCACATGTAATTAGGAAATCATAATTTGGCATGAGGAGCGAAGAGAAGTTCCCTACTTCTATAAAACCATGGAAAACAAAAGAGAGAGAACAAGGACAGATGAACACTTGTTCACACACTGAGGGTCATGGCCTATTTGTGCAGAATCTAAAATCTATCATGATTTGAAACAAATGCATCTTGTACAGACAACTCATTTACAAGACTGTCAGTAGATCATCTATATCAATATATGTATACATAATAAAAATTAAATTAGTTGAACACTTATGTAAACGGTGTTTAAGAAACCCAGGATTTGGGTGCCATCTCCACAGTCATCCATTTTGTTGCATATGTTATCTTATATGGGTTTTCTGTCATTTTTGAGCAAAAGGGAAAGTGAGCCTGTTGTAATTGTGAGAAACTGAGGTAACAATGTCAATCAATTAGTTTTTGACCAATAACATCAAGTCGAATAGAATTTTTCCACCCATGGAATGTTGACTTTGCAAGCATGCCCAGAGGTTAGTGGACAGAGTTTGGCTCCGTTACAAGCCATACTGGACCAAAGAGAGGTTTTTCATGGTGTCATCAAGAGAAATTCCAGCCTCTTGCATCTCAAACCTGGAGGAAAGAGGAAAAAACTGCATTATATTCACTTTAAAATCACTCCTTAGAATGGGTGAAATGAAAAAGGGATGACAAAAACAGTCTGCAAAAAGCACAAAAGGTCAAATGAAATGTGATCATAATCACCAGTCATCTGTGGAGATGGTGTAATACACAGGTGGCTGGTCCGTGTCACTGAGGGTTGCTGGGCCCTCCTGACCGCTTGTCCCCATGTTGCTGAAAATGAGCCAGTCCCCAACAGCGAGCTCAGGGAGCAGGCAATGCTCCACCACCTGGTCCAGTGGGTCACACGATGGACCCCACAGGCTGCTGGAGAACACAGGCTCATCAAGGGTGAGCGACATCTGAAATACACAAAACATCCGGTTTAAAAACCGCAGGTAACTGGTACAAATATTGTTCATGTGTTCTGGTGCATGCATGTTTTTTACCTTGTGGACAGAGGGTGTGGCGATTATATTTCCAAACAACTTGCCAACAAAAGTTCCATAAACACCATCATTCATGTAATACACAAATTCTGGTTCGTCGTTTGGGGTCAGCTCATCTGAAAGGGCAAAAGACACTGAGCATTAGGGCTGCACAATTAATCGAATTTCTAATCGCGATTACGATTATGGATGCCACGATTACATAATCGTTCAAAGCCGCGATTACAAAAAAAAGAAAAAAAAGCCGCTTACATTATTCTGCATGGTGTGTTTAGAGCATGTTACGCTGTGAGAGGCGAATCACGACTACTTCAGACAACCCGGCACAATAGGAACTACCAGAGACGTAAGTGTACACTGAAATAAAAAGTCTCTCACCTCAGAAAAACTGACTTTCCTATCTTCTCAGCCGCTATACTGCAGTAGCGCGCACTCTTCAATTGCACGCGCAAATGCGGCGGAGCGCGCTCGCCGCGCTGTATATCGCTTCACTAAAAAAAGCGCAAAATAAACAAACATGCAACGTTGTTACGTTTTAAATTAGAAAAAACAAACACGTTGTCCAGATTCAGTATCTGCGGTCAGATGAGATGTTGTCAGGCTATATGTCAGTGTCATTATTCTATTGTTATTTTCATAACTTGTTACTAAAAAAAACTCACTTCAGAAAAACGAAATTTCATGTCCTGTCATCGTTATACATCGTTGCACTCTTTAATTGCACGCGCAAATGCCCCGGTGCGCACTGTATCACAAGCGCAAAAGAAATACGAGCATGCAACGTAGTAAATTAGTAGGCTAAGTAACGAAATAAAACTAAATTACCAATAAATCACGTTATTGGTACGTCATGTGTTTTGCATGCAGGTATGATGTTCATTCTATTTATCAGGAGAAGCTTCCATGTTTCTTTAACAGTTCTTGTAATTGTGTATCACCATGGTAGCCTAACTGTTGTTTCCATAACCCCAAAATGCCACTTATTGGTTATTTTGTATATTTTTATATGACTGTGGTGGCTCACACCAAGATTGTATTAACAAAAACTAGTTTGGGACTGCTAATAGCTTAACCTCGTAGGCCTACTGTTTATTTATCAGTATATTCTTACAATTTATTTGTATGTTAAGTAAAGGGGGACAGTACTTGTGTGTGTCAACAATTTTTAAGACAATTTGTAAACAAATGTATTATAATAGGCCTATATAATTCCTAAAAAGGTGGGTCGCAGCTTGATGACCATGGGGAAATGTGGGTCCCATGGCCAAACTATTCAAAACATCATTCAATGTAAATTGTGATAATCGTAATTAATAATCGCAATTTCAATTTCAAGGGAATAATCGACAATTAAGATTTTTGTCATAATCGTGCAGCCCTACTGAGCATATAAGATAAGCCAGATGTATATTGTGGCATACGCATCAAATATGATGAGGCTCACCATGTGTGCTGCTAAGGAGATCCCGGCATGCCGCTTTTTTGCCAATAACATTGACAGCCAGGGTGAAGGAAGAAAACACAAAGAAATTCCCTGGTTCAGCAATGACGCTCACTCCAGACGCTGATGGGAAATAGGCTTCCAGCAGGGGTCTGACAACAGAATGTACCTAATCAAACAGACATAAATGAAGAGCTTAGAGTAACATCTACGCTGGATGAAATTAAAAAAAATTTAACTATGAGATGCATGCTGTACCTGTTGCAACTGAAACTCAGAACCACTGAATCCTCCACCAATATCTAGGATGTTCATGTCAAAGCCTAATTCCTTCTGTAGAATCAAGGAAGACTCAGCACTCCAATAGATACATGAAATGAACTAATAAATCAAAATTTAAGTCTCTTAAAACTGACCCCCATGTCAAAGATGCAGCGGGCGTCTGACAGTGCATGGGTGTATGCTTGGGGATCTCTGCATGATGCTAGTACCTGGAACCTGCAAAAAATATCCCATTTTATAAAAACTCTTAAAAAGCAAGTCATAGCAGATTCATGGTGATCAAATCCTTTCACTTACTTGACTCCAATCACATTTACACTCAACTCCTTGGCCATTTCTAGAAGGTGTCTACAGCCCTTCAGGGAGCAACCAATGGTCACACTCGCCTCTTCCACCTGTGCTTCAGTAGACACTTGAAGCAAAAGCCTGTTAAGACAAGAACGGTGCCACAGGAGAATTTCGTAAATATAAAAAAATATTACATAAAAAATAAAATTAGGGATAACATGACAGCATTTATTGTTGTCAATCGAGTCGTTCACACAGAATGCATTTTCTGCCCAGCTGTTCTATTGTTTTCTATGCAGACATGCACTAGACTAGACGGACATCTTTGACCGCTGCACTCTCGTCTTGCATGAGAGACGCTCGTTTAAAAAGCCATGATAAGTTTTAAAAAATGTTTTTTTTTAAACAAAAAGTGTGTGATCAACGCTGCGGTTCTTTATATCAAACAAAGCTAAATGCATAACTACAAGATGCTGTTCTGTTCATAATTGTTTATGCAATTTACAAAGTTATATTTGATTTATAAACATTAGTTTAAACTATGTTTTTTTGTGTTTTTTTACAGACAGTCATGTTATTTCATTGCTTTGAATAAACAATTTAATGAGATGCATTAATATTTTGCTCCTTTCACCCTCTTGTGGCCTCAGGAGACAAGCCAAAAGCTTTTTTTTTCCTAACTGAAATAATGCCTTTTATATTCGAATACAATTCTAACAATTCTATATAGTATTATTTTCAGCCATTTTGACAGCCCTAGTCTTCAGTGTCACATGACCCTTCAGAAATCATTATAATATGCTAATTTGGTGATCAAGAAACTTTTCTTATTATTATCAATGTTGAAATCAGTTGTCCTGGTTCATATTTTTGGAAATCACGATACATTTTTTTCAGGATTCTTCGATGAATAGAAAATTTAAAAGAACAGCATTTATTTAAAATATAAATCTTTTGTAACATTATAAATGTCTTTACAGTCACTTTTGATCAATGTAAGTATCCTTGCTGAATAAAGCATTATTTAAAAAAATTTTTACTGAGCCCAAACTTTTCAACTGTAGTGTACGTGTATAGGTTTTAAAGGACTTACTTGGCCTCAGGATGGGCACGGGCAATTTTGCGAAGGTCTGCCTCATTTTCACACACCAGATAGTTAATGCCGGTCTTGGCAGCGTGTTTAATGAGTGAGAGCTGCTTGCAAACTCCAGAGAGGATGATGTTTTCAGGAGGGACATCATGATCCATCACCAATATGGTTTCAGCCTGAAAGCAATCAATACATTTCTATTAGATAATGTGCCTCAAAAATCCAATGAGATGTTTCAAAATATATGTTTTGAGCTCTTTCTAATATCTTCATGTAAGATAAAATGTAAATGTTACCTTATTTGCACAGACAAAACCAACACCAAGTGCAGACAGGACTTCAATGACTACAGGGCTGCTGTTACAACAGACCGGGTAGAAGGGTCGAACTAGGGGCATAGTGGTCTTCCACAGGACATGCTGTCGCATTAGGGCCCCAAGGTCGGCCACAACAAATGCATTTTTTTCAGCCTGAGGAACAAAATCGGATCAAACAATGAAAAAACACCAGTGTTTTATTTCTTAACTTAAACAGACATTCATCATGCAACTTGACAACCAATTTTCTGAACTCACCAGATTTTGTTCATAGACGTGGTTGTCGATAACATCTTCAAGGGTCGTTCCTCCCTCAAGTAGTTCTATAAAGTAGTTTGGTGCATCAACGAATCCTTTCATCTCAACCGTATTCCGCAAATCCGACAATCATAGAGAGTTTAATGAGCCGCTGGGGTATTCTGGGTATGCAACAAACTGTTTAAGGGAAAGCAAACAGTATTATAACAAAAACTTGCATAACATTCAAATAACCTTGCGCTTTCAGACTAAACTTGACGTCAAGGCGTACAATTACAACACCTACCCACATATTTCCAAACACAGTGTTTTATGAGCAAACTTTGAACAGGAAGTTGAAGTTCTTCATTAATCTAAATTTGGTTTCTACAACAGCAACAAGGCTAATAAGTACAACAAGCACGGATAACTAATCACATAGCTAGAGAAGGTATCACATGAGTCCATCTTTAGAGATGACGACAACACATAGGCTTTAAGAATGTGACCTACAGGCTACTTTTTTTATTCAGACCCAATCAAAATAAATCCCTGTGGCTTTGAAGCACAATGAAGTATTTGATGGTATTACCAATGGATTTGTGCAGTATGAATGGGGGGCAAAGGTGTTAAATATAATCTACCAATAGTGTTATGTAAAACCAAAAACAATCCACTACAGTTGAGTGCGTAAAGACACAGATTTTTATGTGCAATTAAATAAATAATGTTATTATATAATGGTCTATAACCAGTACTTCAGGAGCAGGGTGTAATATTTAGGTACTCACATGGACAAGGTGGGAGATGGTCCTCTCCCGCTATCAACTAGGATCCCAAGGCGGCTCAGCGTTGAAGTCGAACAGCTCGCGGTAGAGGGCCTCCCCTAGGCCTTCTGGGTAGCGCTTATACACTCGCAGAGAGAGTGGGGAGCCCTGTGGAGTCACAAAAACAGGTGTATAAATATTTGATTTACAAGAGCAGCTGATGGATAATATAAACTGTTATATATTAGAACCAAAAAAAAGTAGCTGGACAGGTTAGAACATTTCTGAAATAATTCTTCACAGATAAGCAACCAGTTTTCTAACACAGGTGTATTATAGATTTTCAGCATCACTTCATTTGTAGGCTATAACGCTTTTGTCAAGTCACTGCTTATTTACTGTTGTACTTTGTACTTGACCTGGGTGATGTTACTCTGTGTTCTCATTTTTAAGCATTAAACAACACTGTCTTATCTTCATCTTCCCACATGGGATCAATAAATGAAGTAACTTGTGGAACATTTATCCGAGGTCATGGTGTTTGTTTCTTCATGTGGACACCGCCTTAACCTATAAAACCTACTGTATCATATTTAATACATTACTTTCTAGGGCCATGATCAAAACTTTGCTGAAAAATCTGTTGTTTAATTGTTTCATATGGCCTTATTAATTGGTTAAGAAATAGGTTTTAACTTGTTCAACTTTAAGTATAATAAATACTAATCCACTAAGGCGTAGAAAGTTGTGGTAATATAGTGTTATTATGGTATAATAAACATTGTGTATTCTGGGCATGAGGTAATGTTATACCAATACAAGAGTTTCTGGAGGAAAACAAAATGTTAACTCACATAAATTATGCAAGTATAATATATGTTGTGACCATATGTATGAATGTCATATCTGAAATTATTTAGAACAAGGTAAACTAATCTATATTTTAATGTCTAACACTCTCGTCATTCAATAACCTGACATGACATGTCGTAAGCACCTGGGTTTGGTCCACTGAACAGCTCACTAACTATTTACCCAAATACACCCGACCTCCTCCGACAACTAATTATTTATACCAATAAACGCGTGTAATCCTTATAAAATGTGAGATTTAAATCCATGTCTCGTTGTCCTTCATGGAGCACTGCCATTGCCCGTATAACAAGCACAACTACAGCCAACCGCCATGTTGTGTCACGGCTCCTCATAGCAAACGGCGAATTTTTTTCCGGGACGAAGCCTAAAACAACAACAAACGCTGTACTTACGTGAGATAACGGCCTGAAAGATTTGGAAAATCGTCTTCTCTTTTTCGGCGGAATTTTTAAAGAGTGGTGGGGACACAAATAGAAGAAAGAAAAGAGGCTTTATGTGCCATATGCCTGGGTAAGAGGGCTCGGTCGAACACGAGAGCGCTGCTGTCTATCTCAGGCAGATTCAGAAATGGTTGGTGGAAGAAGGCGGGCGACGTTTGTTAGCGAACACGGGGCGGAGCCTAAGACCATGTCCTACTACAGCGAAGGCTTGGCTTATGAATATTAATTAGGTTACGTAACTGGCTCGTGACTGGTTGTTCTGGAGAGGATTTCCTAGAAAGTCCAGCCCACTTTGTTTAATATTCATAAGCTCAGCCTTTCGCTTAGTGGGATTCCAATTTCGAAGGCAGAGCGGTGGGCGTGGACATCTGTACTCACGAAATAATTATGATTTATTGGCAAATTCCTTTTGGAGAAATGCGCTCCTTTAGACATGTATGGGCCAACGTGGGTTCTGTTTATGTAGCTTAATACACTTCTTATGCTTTCTGATTCATCCTTCTCTTTTTATTTAGTTATGTCATTATATAGGCACGGAAGTCATTGTTGTTATTTTTAGATAACTAGCATATTGTATGTTGTTATACTGTATAAAACCGGTTCAAAATGTTGTGTTCTCTTTAATATGTTCTCTGTCAACACAGACTGCATTCATCAGTTGTATTTCATCTGATAATGTAACAATAATGACTAGGTTTACAGCTGGCAAAGCTGTCATAACATACCCGTACACAATGATACATAAACACACAAAGCACAAGGTGCAATTGTTTTCATAGCCTTTTGAAGGGTGAAAGGTCATATTTTAAGGTTTTGGGTTGAATTTGTTTGCCAATTTTTTTTTTGATAATTCCCCAAACAGACTAAAAAGCTTAATTTTCAGACAAATAACTTGTTAGAGTGCACATGCCTACACTAAAGGTCTTGTTTTGTTTCAGTAAATCGTTGCAAAATATGTTGGTCACTTTATATTCAACCACATACACTGTCTGCAAATCATGTTATTTACAGTAAATTGTATATTTTTAATTGACTTGAACTGAATTTGCACATTATCCTGTATCAACTGAGTAGTAAAATAAAGGTGGATCATCTGGATACCGTGTAGGCTTACTGTGCATATATAACATTATATTGTATATATATTGTGATAAACATTTAATACATTTATTTTGTGCAGCCTGAATTCTTGAAGAAAGTTTTGTATTATTTGCACAGTCACGTTAAATGGTAATTGAAAGAGGTCATTTCTCATATTGTAAAGTTTAGTAACCGAGTAAAGTTTAGTAGGCCAACATTTTGTCAAAAATAATCTATTTTTTTCTACAATTGTATTATTGTTAAATGCTTTTAGGATAGAATATTTAGTTGCAAAGAATGCAACCTGCTTTTGATCAAATTTTTCATTTTGGTGTTTTTATGCAAAACAAAGAAGTTGCAGGGTTTTTTTTTTGTAACAATATTTAGATTGTAGTTAAGTTTTATTTACACAAATTTAAATTTTTTATTTCAATCCTTAAAACAGCTGAAAAAAAAGCTATATTATTTGAAATACATAGCCTATTGCTTAACTCCCTTTAAGTTTAATTTAATTTGTTATAATTTAATATAATATATTATCTCGCTATAATTGCTGTTTGGGTTTATTTTGTTTGTTAGCCCATTTAAAGAGGTTTAACAAAGGTGGGAAATAAAGTTTAGTAACCGTGCAAAAATCCACTTTGCGCATCCTGAACGCATTGTCAACTGAACGAAACACAGCCTAGCTCAGATCAGCTGACTGGAAGTGTGATGCGGTCTGAAGGGTTTTCAACACAGCGACTCAATTAACTGTGTATTCAAAAATGCTTTATTAAAACAATTTACAGTTTTATCAGATTGTTTTGTTGTATACTAAAGGGACTACATCATCGGTAAGTATCGCCGAAAATGAGTTCAATTTCATAGTCGTGACTGACAGCCGTAAACGCTGCTCATACAATATTTACAGGCTTTAAAAAAATAGAAGCGTCTAAGTCACGTATACGTATATACCATGTTAATGTACACATTCAAGATTTAAAACAAATATATATGTATTCAAATTTTAAACAGCTACACGAGCAGGACACATTTAGCCTATCTGATGATGGAGCTATGCGTTGTATTATTGCGGAATGACTCGTGACTGGTCATTTTTATGGGATGAAATGGAGAAGTGTGAATTTGCTCATACGGTCAATCTGGAAAAGAGCTGTTTATTTTATTTGACAGTTATTTTTGTGTCTCTGATACCATAATTTATGGTGTCTTCATGTGCTATCGTAAATACTAGTTTCCTAGTTAAAACAAAATTGGACATGAACGCCCTCTCATGCGACGAGCTCGTAATCACGACTACAGAAGAAGTGGGAAGTAGGAAATATCCGATAGCACGTGAAGGCAGCATTAATCTACATGTTTTTATGAGCCTTTCCGTTATCATTTAAGAAGTCATGATGACAGAGTTTTGGTTGATCTCTGCTCCTGGAGAGAAGACCTGCCAGCAGACATGGGACAAGATGAACATGGCCACAACCCAGACCAGCAACCTGTCCACTAACCACAAGTTCAACATGCCTGAACTGAAGGTAAATTACTCCTCATTTTCTATTTCAGTTAAAATATTAACAGATTTGACATCCTCTATCTCATGAGTTTTGGTGTTTCTAAACAGGTGGGGACTTTGGATGTCCTTGTAGGACTGTCAGATGATCTGGCCAAGCTGGACTCTTTCGTAGAAAGGTTTCATGTCTACATTTGTCTTATTAAGATTAATTTGATTATTTTTCTTTAATATTTTGTTCAGTATCACTGACACGGCTTTGGTACAAACTCATAGTTCCCTTCAAGTTCACGTCATGCATTTTAAAGCTTCTGTCACATTATAGTTCTCTAAATATAGTTATGTAGCCTATATTTACCCTGTGGCTTTGATTTTTTTGTGTGTAATTTTCCAGTGTAGTGAAGAAAGTGGCCCAGTACATGGCTGATGTGTTAGAAGACAGTCGAGATAAAGTTCAGGAGAATCTTTTGGCCAATGGAGGCAAGTGAACTCAATCCTCAATACACACTAACCACAATATTGATGTTAAACCACTACTACCAACATTACATACAGATATTTAATAGGTAGTAATATTAAACTAACATTTATATAAAATATTGTTTAAGAAAAATGATGTAATCGCTCATAGTCTAGTCAGTCATATTTGAAAGTTCTTATAAACCTTATTTTATATGATTATAAATATTTATAATCGATAATTATTTCCATACAGTTGATCTGGTGACATATGTTACACGGTTCCAGTGGGATATGGCCAAGTATCCCATCAAACAGTCCCTTAAGAACATCTCAGAGATCATGTCCAAGGTGAAGCATGTTAAAATCATTTATAATTTTTTATAATGCACAAAGAGATTGATCTTTCATTAAACATAATGTTTTGGTTCTCTGTTCGTAGCAAGTGAGTCAGATTGACAATGATCTTAAAGCCAGAGCTTCGGCTTATAATAGCTTAAAGGGGAACCTACAGAGTCTGGAGAGGAAGAATGTGTAAGTGGGAGGACTTTTATATACTCAATTTACATTCTGTGTGACATTATTCCATAGACTGTAAAAAAGATGGACGACGTGTCTCCACTTCCTTCCACTGTTGAAGGATGAAGCCAAAATATCTGTTCCATAAGTTGTATTATGTTATGACAATGACGATAATTGTTGTTAATGTTTTTTTTTTTCGTTTTTTTCTTCAAGCATTTAATTTAAAAAAAAAAAATTTTTTTAAGTGACGTCAAATAATAACATGTCTTGTCCATTAGGGGGAGTCTTTTGACCAGGAGTTTGGCTGATATAGTCAAGAAGGATGATTTTATACTAGACTCTGAATACCTTACTACTCTACTTGTAGTCGTTCCAAAGTAAGTCAAGCTTGGGTATTTGTGCTCCTTTGTAAATACTTTTTAAATGTTTCTTCATTGCATTAAAGGCATGGTTTATCCACCCAAAATCTGAAAATTTGAAAATCTGAGAATATATTTTGAAAAATTTTGTGAAAGGGATACTTCACAAAAAAAACAAAAAAACATTTGTCATTATTTACTCACTATCAAGTTGTTCCAAACCCGTAGGAGTTTCTTTCTTCTGTTGAACTAAAAATAAGATATTTTGAAGAATGTTGGTAACCAGACAGTTGATGGTAGCCATTGACTTCCATAGTATTTTTTTTCTATACTATGGAAGTCAATGAGGCCCATCAACTGTTTGGTTACCGATATTTTTTAAAAATATCTTCTTTGTGTTCAGCAGAAGAAAGAAACACCTATGGGTTTGGAACAACTTGTGGGTGAGTAAATGATGACAACATTTTCATTTTTGGGTGAACTATCCCTTTAAGAAAAGCGTTTTGGTTCCCATTGACTTCCATAGTGTGGACGAAAATGCTATGGAAGTCAATGGGAACTGAACATTTTAAAAATGATCTTCCACAGAATAAATAAAGTAATTGAGGTTGGGAACGACATAAGGGGGAATAAATGATGACAGAATTTTCATTTTTGGGTGAACTATCCCTTTAAGTCAGAATGTGCAAACTTTCGTTCATTATATCTATCGTTATCACTACAAAAAAACATTTTTAAAACCTTATTTTTGTCCATTTTATGGCCTAAAAAGGACAAGTTATCCTGACTGGCAGAAGGCATATGAAACTCTTTCTGAAATGGTTGTTCCAAGATCTACAAAGTGAGTAAAATCAAAGTCCCTTTAAGGCAAGTCTTTTCACTTGACGGCAGCTATAGACCTTACTCAGTGCAGTGCCATGACAGATATAAAAGCGAGGCTGTGTGAGGGATAGACTTACCGTGTTATCATGGTATCCTATGTAAAAAGACGTATAAAGCTCCTAGATCACTTGTCATTTTACACAGCTTGTGTTGTCTGGAGTTTTTTGTCAACTCAAATTTCTTAGAAAGATATTTTTCGTTAGCAGAACAATCCAAAAACACATTAAATAACAGTACAACCCACTAAAGAGATGTATGTCTATCCCTCGCAGCCTCGCTGTCATTCCCGTTAAAAATCAAAGATGGCTCTGCTGTTAATAAGGTCTATTTCAGTCATTCAAGTACAGCTCCTATCTTTTTGAATGGGGAAACATCAAGTTCTCACAAACCTGTTCACTGATTGGCTTTTTTTATTTAGTAGGCGGGACTTATTCCGCCATATTGCTCGTTGCACTTTCTCCCATTCATAGGGGTGCCAACTGCCAAGTGCACCATCTTTGTATGTCTTAAAATTCTATTGCCTAAGCATAGAATTATGTACTTTCTGTAACCTATATTTATTACTTGTCTAAAGCCTCACACCAATACTCCTTTACGTGCACAATTAATCGCATCTGAAGTAATCAACTCTAAAAGAAATCAAAATGTAGACCAAAGACCAAAATGTGGCTTTATAGACCTCTTGTTGTAATGAGATTACTGCTTTTAATGTTCAACCTTCATATGTGTTTTATATGTCCTTAGCAGTTTATTGTTGCCTCCCGTTGAATCAGGGAAAGCGCTGCTCTGTGATAGATCCTAAATCAGAGTTTTCATCTTCTGTTAGGCTTTTATTTGAAGACCACGACAGTGGGTTGTTTAGCGTCACACTCTTCAGGAAGGCGATTGATGACTTCAAACAAAAAGCACGAGAAAACAAGTGAGTGTCTGAACTCTCTGAATTATATATATATATATATATATATATATATATATATATATATATATATATATATATATATATATATACACTGTATAATTGCAGTTAAGATTCTTAAATGTTTTTGAAATAAGTATCTTATGCTCACCAAGGCTGCATTTAGTTGGTCAAAAACTGTATTACAATTTTAAAAAACGGTTTTCTATTTTAATATATTTTAAAATGTAATTTATTTCTGCGATGGCAAAGCTGAATTTTTAGCATCATTACTCAAGTCACATGATCCTTTAGAAATCATTCTAATATCCTTATTTGCTGCTCAAGAAACATTTCTTTTTGTTATCAATGTTGAAAACAGTTGTGCTGCTCAATATTTTTTTGGGAAATCATGATTTTTCAGGATTCTTTGATGAATAGGAAGTTCAAAAGAGTTTATTTAACATTAGAATTGTCTTTACTGTTACTTTTGATCAAATTAATACGTCCTTGTTAAATAAAAGTATTCAATTCTATAAAACATTTTTTACTGACTTTTAAACGGCAGTGTGTACTTATAATCAAAATGATATATATTAAAATCCTGAATCATGCTTTTGAACACAAACTTTCATTTTTTCAGTTCTGTTGTCAGTTTTGTCACATTTCAAGAATCAATGTAAATATATCCCCAGATTATGTATGAAATATCGTTATCAGTGCCTGTCAGTTTTTGATGCTCATTGAATCAGAGGGAAGCTGACCTGACACTACAGAATTTTTTTCAGGTTTGTGGTGCGTGACTTTCAGTACAATGAAGAGGAGATGAAAGCAGACAAAGAGGAGCTGACTCGCCTCTCCACTGACAAGAAAAAGCAGTTTGTATGCGTGCAGCTGTCTACATATTATTCACTATTGAACATTATAAAATCCTTCACAATAATGTTGATGAGGAACCTCAAAATCACAGCCAGCTTGAGAGGGCCAGAGCTTTGATTACTCTTCATTTGAAGTAACAGGAAAGTAAAAAGATAAATAATGATAACAACAGTCAATCTGCTTCTGCACCTCAGGGTCCTTTGGTACGTTGGCTTAAAGTAAACTTCAGTGAGGCTTTCATCGCTTGGATACACATCAAGGCACTTCGGGTTTTTACAGAGTCTGTCTTGAGGTACAATGTGGGGTATAAAACTGTTTCATATGGAGATGTAGATTGTCAGATTTATGACCTCCATGTTTGTATTTGACAGGTATGGGCTGCCAGTCAATTTCCAGGCCATGTTGCTGCAGCCCGGCAAGAAGAATGTAAAGAAACTCAGAGAAGTTCTGCAGGACCTTTACAAACACTTGGACAGCAGTGCTACTGTTATTGATGTGAGTTTCACTACCAGTCAAAAGTTTGGAATAATTACACATTTTTAGGTTTTTTAAAGAAGTCTCTTATTCTCCCCAAGGCTGCATTTATTTGATAAAAAATACAGTCAAAACAGTAATATTGAGTACTATTATTACAGTTTAACCTAACTTTTTTCTGTTTTAATATATTTTAAAATATCATTTTATTATGAAAAAAGCTGAATTTTCAGCATCATTACTCAAGTCTTCAGTGTCACATGATCCTTCAGAAATCATTCTAATATGCTGATTTGGTGCTCAAGAAACCTTTATTATTATTATCAATGTTGAAAACTGTTTTTCTGATACACTACCATTAAAAAAAAAATGGAGTAAGAAAGATTATTTTTTTTTAAGAAGAAGAAGAAAGTAATACTTTTATTCAGCGAGGATTAAGCACTAATAATAATTGATAAAATTAAGAACCAAATCAGCATATTAGAATGAGTTCTGAAGGACTGGATTTATGGCTGCTGAAAATTCAGCTTTGACATCACAAGAATAAATTACATTATTACTCACAATAATATCTCACAATATTATTGTTTTACTGCATTTTGATCAAATAAATGCTGCTCTGGCATTAATTATTGCAAACTTTTGAAAGCTAGTGTACTTTATACATTATCCACAGACCTAATTGAATATATCTCTAAATCACAGCTGATTTGTTCTTTTTTGTTGTGTTATAGGCAACTATGGACATCCCGGGTTTGAATCTCAGCCAGCAAGATTATTATCCATATGTTTATTACAAGATCGACTGCAACCTCTTTGACTTCAAATAGAGTTCCTTTTTCGTTCCTGCCTGCAGATCACTATTTTGAATAAGCAGTCACAAAGTTTTACCATCTGTGTTATTGGTTTAATGTGTTTACAAATGAAGGATTTTCAGGGGTTTTAAAATCTGTCCTTAGAGGGCATGTGCGGTCCAACATTGAACACTCCTCATTTACTGAGCCTATAATGGTTGTGCACTCAGTTTTTTTCTGTCTGTGCTTACTCTGTGCCATTTGCAGGTAATGCAGTGATTATGTTTAATTGTGTTGTTGAGAACCACTATGTTTGTTTTTGTCTGTGTTTGTGCTTCTACTGTGAGATTAAATGTATTTATATTTTTGTTGGAAAAGGTGAAATACATGATCACATGCTGAATGTCAAGACCAATCAAAGTCAATAAAATTATAGCACATCATTATGCTTTTATTTTATGGTCAGAGTAGAATCTATATTCAAATTATTATATGCACCCACTGTTACATTTTATTATATATCCACATATCATACACGCACGCACACACACTATTTGATTTTGATTTTTTATGGGGATATTCCATAGATATAATGATTTTTATAGTGTACAAATATTCCATCCCCTAACCTGACCCCTAAACCTACCCATCACAGAAAACATTCTGCATTTTTACATTTTCAAAATACCACTAAGTATCATTTATAAGCTGTTTTCCTCATGGGAAGCAAAAAATGTCCCCACAAGGACAAGGAATTCAGATATTGCCATCTTTGTGGGGACATTTTGTCCGTAGGGTTTACCTGAACCACGCACGCGCACGCGCACACACACTGAATTAAGTATTGACACAGTCTCAAAAATTGTATTACACCACACTGACTTTGATTTGTAATTTGTAAAAAAAAAATTATTAAATTATATAGAAAATTTAAAACACTTCTGCTAGTGGTCTCAGACTTCTGGAACTCACTCACTCACTTTTATTATGAATATGTTATAGCCTTACTGTTATTTATAAGCTAGAGTGCTCCAAAACAATGACAAAATTCACATTTATAAGACCAAACCCAACGTTGAATCTCCAAAATGTCACTACATTTGAAAGACAAATATAGTACTTTTTACTTCATTTCTGTCAAGGTCCTTGAGTAGAAAATAGTAACGTCAGTCAGGTGATGATTTTGGTTGCATTGTGGTTGGAAATGAAAGTCGGGTTGACGTCAGACGTCAGTCTACTCAAGGACCTGACCTTATCCTTGACAGAAACGTAGTGGAGTAAAAAGTACGATATTTGTCTTTCAAATGTAGTATAGTTAAAGTAAAAAGTTTCCAGAAAAAAGAATACTCAAGTAAAGTAGGCTACAGATACTCAAAAAGTGTAGCCTACTTAGTGTAGCCTAGGCCTACAGTAGCCTATTCAAGTAGGCTATGTACTTTGTTACATGTCCATGTTACATGCAGAGGTGGGTAGAGTATCCAAAAACTGTACTCAAGTAAAAGTACAAGTACTTATAGAAATATTTACTCAAAGTAAAAGTAAAAGTAATAATCTTAATACAGTAGTTACTTGAGTAAGAGTAAAAAAGTATCTAATGAAAAAAACTACTCAAGTAGCTAGTTACTTCGGATCATATAGGCCTATATATATATATATATATATATATATACACTCACCTAAAGGATTATTAGGAACACCATACTAATACTGTGTTTGACCCCCTTTCGCCTTCAGAACTGCCTTAATTCTACGTGGCATTGATTCAACAAGGTGCTGAAAGCATTCTTTAGAAATGTTGGCCCATATTGATAGGATAGCATCTTGCAGTTGATGGAGATTTGTGGGATGCACATCCAGGGCACGAAGCTCCCGTTCCACCACATCCCAAAGATGCTCTATTGGGTTGAGATCTGGTCACTGTGGGGGCCATTTTAGTCCAGTGAACTCATTGTCATGTTCAAGAAACCAATTTGAAATGATTCGAGCTTTTTGACATGGTGCATTATCCTGCTGGAAGTAGCCATCAGAGGATGGGTACATGGTGGTCATAAAGGGATGGACATGGTCAGAAACAATGCTCAGGTAGGCCGTGGCATTTAAACGATGCCCAATTGGCACTAAGGGGCCTAAAGTGTGCCCAGAAAACATCCCCCACACCATTACACCACCACCACCAGCCTGCACAGTGGTAACAAGGCATGATGGATCCATGTTCTCATTCTGTTTACGTCAAATTCTGACTCTACCATCTAAATGTCTCAACAGAAATCGAGACTCATCAGACCAGGCAACATTTTTCCAGTCTTCAACTGTCCAATTTTGGTGAGCTTGTGCAAATTGTAGCCTCTTTTTCCTATTTGTAGTGGAGATGAGTGGTACCCGGTGGGGTCTTCTGCTGTTGTAGCCCATCCGCCTCAAGGTTGTGCGTGTTGTGGCTTCACAAATGCTTTGCTGCATACCTCGGTTGTAACGAGTGGTTATTTCAGTCAAAGTTGCTCTTCTATCAGCTTGAATCAGTCGGCCCATTCTCATCTGACCTCTAGCATCAACAAGGCATTTTCGCCCACAGGACTGCAGCATACTGGATGTTTTTCCCTTTTCACACCATTCTTTGTAAACCCTAGAAATGGTTGTGCGTGAAAATCCCAGTAACTGAGCAGATTGTGAAATACTCAGACCGGCCCGTCTGGCACCAACAACCATGCCACGCTCCAAATTGCTTAAATCACCTTTCTTTCCCATTCTGACATTCAGTTTGGAGTTCAGGAGATTGTCTTGACCAGGACCACACCCCTAAATGCATTAAAGCAACTGCCATGTGATTGGTTGATTAGATAATTGCATTAATGAGAAATTGAACAGGTGTTCCTAATAATCCTTTAGGTGAGTGTATATATATGTATGAAGACTTCATGATGCAAAAGCCTCTGAGTGCCATCTGAAATTTTCTTCTAAAACAAGCATTTTTATCAAGCTCGTATATTTAAGTTCAGTAATTTCACTTTAATGACAATAAATAGGTACTTTTCATTGCCATTTAAGTGAAATAACTGAACATAACCATACAAGCTTGATAAAAATGCTCTTTTAGAAGATATCTTTTATTTAAATGACTATTATTATCATAAGTATAGATAGGCTATCTTTGCAACAAAAACAGAAGAGACAAGCATTATTTCTGCCATCTGTAGCCCGAAAATAATTGCCTGTCCTTTCATTTGTATAATAGTAGGCTAACTTATACAACTATGTAAAACTTAAATGTAAAATTTTTCCCAAAAAAATACTCAAGTAAATGTAACGAAGTAAATGTAGGCTACTTCGTTACTACCCACCTCTGGTTACATGTTACATGATTGATTTGTGAATTTGTTTTTAATGACACTACACGTTCATTTATAGTAGCCTATACATTTTATACCAGAAAAATATTGAGAAAATATTTTATATTGTTTAAATATTCTAAATATGAGCGAAGAACCAAACCCTAAACTTGGTTAGGGTATTCATCTGACATTTATTTGGCAAAAAAAAAAAAAAGGTAAACTACAGCTACAGGTACAAAAAAATTGAATAGAAACTCACAGGAAAAATCATACATTGATAGGCTACAACATAATCAGTTATTAATATCTCGTTGGTTCTCTCTTGTTTTTGCATGTGTTCAATATTTTCTTTGTAGCCTATGACAGCCTAGCACAAAAATATATCCTCACAATTTTGGCGTGTTTCATTGCGTTATCACAACTAAAACAATTGACTCCAAGCACAACTACGCAAATTGCTTACAAAATCTTTAACACATTTTTAATATTTGAACATTACTTTTGGCCACTAGGCTACTGTAGCTATATCTGTTTGGTAGTCAGTTTGTTTTCGTACAAATCGCCACTACACTGTCTCACAATAAACTGTAGCCGGCCCTCGATGACGTAGGAGATCTCAAGTTAGACAACTACAACACGAGGGCACAGCTGCGCGTGGGACCACAGCACACACTCGCGCGCTCTTCTGCATCATCACAATTATCAGCGCATGCATCGCTCCATCTTATCTCAAATTTTCAATGGGCTGCGGTGGGAGTCGAGCAGACGCTATTGAACCGCGATATCATGAGAGCTGGACAAGAGAAACCGAATCGACGTGGCTTACCAACACAGATGCTGAAATCCCCATCGCCGTGACTTATAAGAACCGCGTCGTTCGTGGAGAATGTAGCCAGCTTATTAAAGACAATGCAAAACTATCAGGTAGCCTATACTGTTTTGTTGTTGTTGGTGAAAAGTAATATATAGGCTAGCCTATATATATACACGCATGAGTAGCCTATATTCATATATATCTGATTTAACTGCAAAACTCTGTAGCTTTAAGATACTAGGTTTTATAGTGCAGCATGCTTTGAAATCAAATCAAAGTTTGATTGGCTTATTATTCTCTTTTGAAATATGATTTAGTCTTTAAATAACCAAGTATGTTATCAAGCAAAATCCAAGCTTCCAGAAGTTTTTGTGAAATATGATTTCCACAGGTAGAGGTACGGAGGCCAGGTCTTGCGGAGACAGAGGCAGACGGATGGTTAATACAGGAACTCAATGTGGGAAGCAGGGTTTGACTTCCAGCACCTGCACAAACCATCAAAGAACATCCTGTGGCCATGAGGTTTGAGTCCCTGCTTCAAAAAAATAGCAGCTATTAATGAAACATTATGGTCTCGGATGTGTAATTCTTCAAACTTTAGGGTTTTGCCAATGTAGCCTACAGACAGATGTGTCAGTGTTTGAGGAACATTAAGTCTGTTTCCCAATCGATATGGTGACAGCTTGTTTGTGTTTTTACAGCAGATAAGTGACTCAAACCCAAAAACATGGAAGGAGGGGACTTCTCATTCTGAGGGGGTTTCATCTGATGCTGCGTCTCACCCCGGGGAGCCAAAGGGAAAAAAAATCATCTTCGCCTGACAGGGAGGATACGCTCTGAAACCCAGAGGAGTTCAGCCATGTGGATGACAGGCTGTATAAGAAATCATAAGCTGTCGAGAGAAATAGAGTTTTGTTGCTAAAATGGGTCAACAAGGTGCATTTGATCAGCATGTTAAATATAGATATTTGTCAGCTGGCACCCTGATATCCTTGATATGAGTTACTGAGCAAAGCATATGTTCATTTTGTTGCATATAGGAATTATTGCTAACAATCAGTTTTAATGCTAATGACACTGATTTTTAAAAGAACAGGCTATTAAATATGTCATGCTTAAATAATTGTAAAAAAAATATATCAGTTGGTTAATATTATTATTGGGTTATTCTGTTTTTGTAAATGTGCATTTACTGGAAATGATACAGTATTTATTTATTTTATATTTACTAGTGATTCAGTATCATAGTAGTTTATTTTTTTATTTAGAAATAAAGTTGCTTTCTTTGGAGGGTAACAACCTATTTTCTTTACGGTCTATGGTAACAACAGATCGATCAACCTTAGTTACAGGCATTGTGTACGACCAGCTATAAGTGCTGTAAAATAACCACTAGATGGAGCAGCTTATCTTATATGAACAGACTATTGCTGTCTTGGACATTTATTATAATATAAAATGAAATATGTAATATAGTATATGTAAAAAAGCTTTTTAAAAATGCGAGGCATACATGGTTTTGCCAGATCCTAATGCTGCATCACCAAACTGATGATAAACATTGATAATAGACAATCTAAAATAAGGAAGATCAGGGAGTTGTTTAAAAATTGTTAAGTTATAGCCTACCTAAACTATGTAGGTTAATGTCAAGTACAAAGAGCACTGTTGTTACATCTACCCCACTAATGGGCTGAGTTGTAATGGTTTTGTGAATGAACAGGTGAATTTAATTTCCATATTAAATTCTAAATAATCATTATAACATCACCTTCATTTCACTTTAAACAATTGAAGTTCAACAGTTAACATATAGGAAACCTTTTTAAAATTCAAAACAATTAAAATAACAAATAGAGGAATGCATGAAACATAATATACTCGGAAACATCTAACACACCCTCACTCTCCAGGCTGAAAACTGTACAGAATTCTGCTGCATGCAATTTGAAGTAATGCTATTCTGTATTGCCCTTGTTCAAAACAAACAAACAAATAAATAAAACTTTTGTTGAACATTTAAGTCTATACTGATTTTGTGGAATTTGTTGCTCCAGTAGAATTACGTTTGGAAGTGCTACAACCACACTTTTCGGGTTAGACATGATGTGTCTAGTTTTTTGACATGTTGATGAAAAGCTTGTATGGATGTTGTCAAATTAAACAAGAGAACCTCCTGTTTCAGATAGTTATTTAATACCATCAATTAGCATGAGTGCAAATCATACTATAAATAAGACATGACATTTGACTTTCTTTCCCCTAACATTTTTAGCCGTTACCATTTTTTAGAATTTCAGTTATGACAGTGATTTCACCTGTAGCTCACTTTTAATTGGTTAAACCGATGGTGTTACAGCACTCCCTGGGTCTCACACTGATTACACAGTTTAGTGCAATTTTGAGTTGTCACCTTTTTATAAAGAAAGGCGTGCAGTAATTATTTGTGAATCAGGCTTAATTGGGCAATCTAAATTCTAATCTTAGCACATTGGTTTATTCCTCAGTTATTTGGCTGGCACTGCCCACAGCCAACAGTTTTAGAATTTGAATGAAGGGTTAACATAGCCTATCACAGTTTTATTTAATGTAAAATATTTATCCAAATGTAGGTTAAGATTTAATTTAACTTTAACTATAACTTTCAGATGTTTGTTCTTAAAGTCACCATACGATTTATGGGTGGACATCTTTGTTTTGTTTTTAAATAATGTGCCCTTATAAACTAGCATCAAAATAACTTCCTCTCCTTGCAATGGGGTCTTTTCTCTGATGACGTGTTTACTGGCGTGAGGGCGAGCTTGGCGGCTCTGCACAGACCGATCGGATTGTGACATCAAAGTACCGCGAGAGCAATTCAAACCCATAAGGAGCCGTCTACTCTCTATTCGCTCTCGCGGTACTTTGATGTCATTCACCGATCGGTCTGTGCCGCGCCGGTTCAAGTCGAACAAGCATAATTTATCCATCGAACCAAAAATTCCCATTGGACACAATAAAGTCATTCCCTACATTTTTTCTTGTTCGAGAAGCCGTTTCATTTGGATCTCTATGTTTAAAGACTAACACAACTTCTATTTTATGAAGACTTTAATCAAAATAACTTTTTCCAGCTCTTGCAGAGTTCTCTGATGATGACGTGTTTATTGGCGCGAAGGCGGGACACCAGTTTAGGCATGATGTCACTCACATGAGATCGCAGCAATCGCAAAGACAAGGATCCAATAAATTCCTGATGGACAAAATCAGTCCAGTTCTAAAAAATTTCATGTTCGTGAAGCTGTTTCACTCAGGCCATACGTCGCAAAAGGAAGAAAAGACTATCGCGACTTCCGTTTCATGCCGACTTTAACAACAGACATTGTAAACAAACCATTTTCTAAAGGGTTAGGCCTGTTTAATTCTTATAATATTATTATATAATGTGGAAAAATGGCTATTTAAGATGAAGCAATCTTCTCTAATAGTTTGTATTGTCAATGAAGTGACTGAGGACATGACTGACTCTGAGACCATGCGGAAAAGTCATATGAGCGCCTCTCAGAGTCGAACAGCAGCAGCGACTCGAGCTCAGAAGTATCGACACAGGCTTCAGAGGAGGACACGCGCGGTCCTTCTAGATGACAGACCTAACGTAAACATACCTTTTCTGTCTCTTTATCATCTCAACACACAGTCATTTCGTCTCCCTGGAAGCCTGGAGGAGAAGAATGACTGACGAAGGAATGTTAATCTCACCGTCGGCTCTCCAGGATCCCGGAGATGGAGCGAAAACTGAAGACATCAGTATGGATTGTACGGACGGGGAAGATGAATTGTGTTTGGAGGAGATTTTAACACTGTACAGTCAACCGATCAATGAGGAGCAAGCCTGGGCCGTGTGTTATCAGTGCTGCAGGTGGTTAACTCAAAAACAGAGACGGAAAGAGAAAGGTGTGAGTCCACCTGGACGGATTGCGGGTCCTGGAGATGTGAGGATCCGGAAGGACGGGACTGTTAAATTGTATCAACAGAGCAGTCCAGGTAAATCATAATGTTTACATGAGAAGTCAAAGTAAATGCGCAGTAAATGGCGCAGCGTGAAGCCAAATGAACAGCAATAACACTGAGATGCGTTATTATTCACAATGGCATTGCTTTGACACAGCTAAATATAAGCGATATTATGATTAATGGAAGCCATTTTAATTTTTTTAGACAGATTTGGGGATACTAGGCTAACACCTCAATTCTAACTGTACACCTATTATTTTACCTGTTTTATTTGAGACTTTAAATATAGGCCGATATTTACATATATAAATATGACATGCTTTGATTTGATTTGATTTTTTATCTCATTCATTGCAATACAAACCATTTAGTCTATAATACCGGTTATATCGTATTGACCATCTAGTCTATAATACCGGTTATATCGTATTGACCATCGAGCCATTGTAAACAATGGGACCATGTGATGGATTCATCCATAAGCACCTTTAGGCATGGGACAACAAAAGGGACCTGATCTTTGGCCTAGTACTCCTGTGATATGCATACTTACCATATTGATTCAACATTTAGGCGTATTTATGTATTGTTCAGGATGCACAATTACAACATTTAATTTGTTAAATGTATAGGCCTACATCTGATTTTATACTCCCACTCATATTTAGCACATTGAATGTTCTAGGCTAAAAATATGAATCAATTGTAAATAAAAAATATACAGTCAGATTAACTGCAATATATTATAAATCAATATATTTGAGGAAAAAATAGTATAGCCTAGTGCTTTAAATAATAACTGTTTTCTATTAACCAAAAATTTATCAAATTTGAGAGAGGGATTTCTCAGACAGAAGTAGTGTAATTAAATTCTCAGCCATTATCTCATTTGGGTTCTTTCGCCTGAGGCTTTTGGATTTGGCTTCTGCTTCCATCTCTGTTTCTCCTTTGGGAGTTAATCTGACTGCTGTTCATAAGTATAATTATTGGGATGAATGTCTCAATCCTTCCATCTCCCTAACAAGGATTTAGACATGGGGTTCAGCAGTTGTTTGAGTGTTTTTGATGTTTTAAATGGCTGGTACCATAATCTAAAGCACCGTACAGTATAGTCCATGACCATGTATATACAACCTTTTTTATGATTGTTAAGACAAAACATAAGTCTTCTGCCTTAAGTATAGAAGTGTATAGTGCCAAATGACAAGCAAGTAACTAGATCAGATGGTCCTTACCAGGCAGGAAAATCAATGCTTATGTAACATGACAGTCTGCTGAATTCTGCTCTCCTGGGGAAGTTTGCTGTCCTGGCAAATGTGGGTATGTTCAAATTACGCTGACTGACCAATGATATCAGACTGTGAACCTGCCAGTTTCAGTCATGATCTATCCCTTATGAATAGATCTGTCTCTCAAATTGAATAAAACAGCTTTAGAGCCGAGATGTGATTTGTAAAAAAAAAAAAATTCTATCTTCTATCTCCAGACAATGCCTCATTGATGTTTAATGTCTCCTTTTTCTGTTTTCTCTGCTTGCTATATAGTGATTCATAGTTGTTACAGCCCTGGAAACAGCATGTATCCCAACTAAAAATGAAATATGGAAGTGTAGATCTGAAGCTCCTGAGAAGCCTTACTCAGAGATATAGGTTAATCTGAGATAGATAAAGCTTTCACTCTCTGTCCTTACAAGGTGTTGGGATTGCATCAAATGCATCAGAATATTGTGCAAATTTGTCACAGATGTTGTTAGTATTGTCTATTGAAAAATAAAAATATACAAACATTACCATATGTAGTAATATAGGCCTACTTGGTGTTTTATTTTTTTTAAATGAACTGCCCTACTCATCTCCTGAAAAATAAATGAATATATTTATTTAAATAAATAGTCATTTAAATAAATAGTCTTAGTCATAGCTGGATGGGTTTACACCCAATTTTAGTTTGTTACTGTCCTCCTGAGTCAAACATCCTTGTGAATTGATGTCCATGTTAACCAGGTCACAATGAAAGGATGAATAATTTCTCCTTTCATCTTTATAGAAAGATAATATTACAGTACTCGTCTGTTTCATACAACAATGTAAATGGCATCCTATTGCACTAAATACAAAAGAACCTCTTGAAAAATAAATGCCTTCTTCCTGTCAGGATGGTGTAGCCTATGTTAGACTATATGAGGGTTTAAATTCAGACTTCTTTGGAAATTGATTTTTCAGTTATATTTGATTTTCAGTTGTTGAAAGTGGCCGTTGCAATGACACTGGGTTCATTCATTAGTGGCAGCAGTGAACTCTGGGTCTCGGCCAATCCCAGAGGAGGCTCTTTCTTTTAACACTGTAACATTATACCTCCAGTGCCACTAAAGGAAGGGCTAAAACAGACATTATGATTCTAAGCCCTTTGTAGTGTATCTCAGGTTCAACTGGCACAAATTGCGTCTCTGTCTGACTCCTATAGATTTGTGTTAAATGTTTAATGTGAATGTTGTCTGAGGTGAAAAACCCCATGGTCCCTCTCTGTAATATAGAAATGGGGGAGGGGGCTTTTCATGGTCAATTTCACTTCTATTAAATGTATTCATGGTTGCAACCCATACACCAATTCTCTAGAAAGATGCTGGCCTTAGGTAAGCATCATTAATAAACAGCATCTTTATTATTATTCCTTTAACTGCAAGTATTAAACTATCTCGGTCTGCATCATTTGTGCTTTGGAAATGAATTGTGCTAATTACTTTTTTCATTTTTGGCTGGTGTATGAAAAACGAGCAACAAAAACAAAACCAATAGACCCGCATTGAATGAAGGACCCAAATCATATTATATTAGAGTCTTGAGGGTGGGCTCTTTTGACCAATAAGAAACCATCCATATCAACCTATTAACCATCTAGCAATTTATTAGCAACCTCTGTGAACACCTCGGCAATACAATATGTGTAACAGTCGCCGATTCTGGAAGTAAAAATCCTGTTTTCTTCATAGGGAGCTGATTTTGAATGATAACCTATAAACCTTTAAAAACAGACCTACTGTAAGCTATGAGGTTTTTAATAGATTACATGTGCTTTTGTTAAAGCCATCAGCCTGCATTATTTCAGCGTATTTAAAAAAAAAAAATTGTTACAACAGTAAAATACCTGGTGAAAAACTACATTACCCATGATTCCTCTGAGAATCTCCACCTATCAGAGAATCAAAACAAACAATTTGCGCCAAAATAACTCTTTAGTGCCCGCCCACTTCCATGAGGCACTGCGAACAACATAATCTCCCCATGCTCTCAAACCACTTAAATATTTGTTTAGATATGCATATTTTGCAACCAATGTAAAACGAATTGTTTCTAAGTATACTTAGTCACCTAACTGCTTTATGCATTGGCAAGAACCCAGAAATGAAAAAAATCTAGTTCTAGATTATATCCTATTGTCAAATTCAGTATCAGAGAATTGTAATTGTAATTTTGAGTTATGTGATTTAAAAAAAAATGGATTAGTCAGATATTATATATTTGATTTGTTTCTCTTTCTTTTTTCTTTCCCCATTACAGATAAACACATTGAACCTCCCAGTTCATCAATAGAGGTGAGTCATCTTATTTACTTTTGTTGAGGAGCCAGACTGGTTTTTTACTTTTTAGAAAAATGAGTCATTCTGTTGCTATATTTGGTACAGGGCATCAGCTTTACAAACCATCTGGAGAAAAAAGCAAGTATTCGTCTTTGTATGTTTGGTGTCTGAAGGTTTCTGGGTGCAGTGTTTTTTGCTGACTCTGGTGGTCACTCTGTCCGTGGTGTGGTCGTGTGGATGTTTGCCAGCTAGATTTAGGTGCGAGGGGTTTTCAGGAGTATTTGTTTCTGTGGGAACCTCATTGTCTTGATGGTATTCATTAGCTGTTAGTTCTTTGTTGGCGTGACAACTATGTGGATCTCGGCCTGCCTCAAAGTTTCCCTAAAGCTCCCTGCCACTCTGGGAAGTAGCCAAAGCTTTGCTGTAATACACTTGGAAATAGTTTTCCCAAGCTTTTCAGCACCAAGAGATCTCCTGCTGCCCGACTCGGAACAGGACAAGACATTTGTACGGCCTTCCTTTTTGGTAAAGAAGACAGTGCTGTGCAAATAGGACTGTGTGTTATGCAAAACATTTTGAAGTAAGGTTTGTTGGCTAAATGTGATCGATTTTAAAATGCCCTCAGAGTTAACAGATGGGTCCACAGAGGGGATGCGAACATGCAAGCCTGCGCCCACACAGCCACACACGCACAGACTTCCAAACAAAAAGAACACATGCGGCCATCTCTGAACGAGATTATCAACAGAGCACTAGACGGTAAACTCGTGACCGTGAATGGGAGGATATTCAAAGGGCAGAACAGCAGGGCCATGCCTCCTCTGCACACAAACACTATCTTTTTTTCCCGATAGAGTTGATACACATCAAAGATAAGACATTTTGTAAACATAAAACATTCATAGACCGTGTGACTGGGGCTGGCCGATATAGCCAAAAGAATTATCGTGATCAAATATTATAACTGTTTTAGGACTCTACATTTATTACAATTACGATAAAATTAACCACCATCCATAGTATCATACATTTAGATCATGATAACCATTGGTAAAACCACCCATATAGCAAATCACTACTAAGGTAAAATGTAACTATAGTTTAGGGTAAACGTACCTATTAAGCTCAAGTACCCATTAAGCACACTACCATCTTGGAGCTCAGATTATAAAAAGAAACAGCAATGTATTATCCTATTTGATGTATTAACCAATTGATGTGTTTGTTACTACATACCTCCTGAAATTTTAAACCAATCAGACCATTGCACACTGAGATATGTGTATCCATGTGTTCACACTGTCTGGTGGTCATTTTGAAAGCTGTCTGAAAACTTTCACCAGAAGAGGAGCCCCTCAAATGTGCATTTTTTATATGTTTAAGCCTTTATTTTGGCTAAGTACATCTACTTATTGCAAAATTACGAGATTAATGTTTAGACTTTTGCATATTATAACCTGGAACCTGGATGTGGGAAATAATTACAGTTAGATCTAAAAGATAGTTTTAGCAACATAGCCCAGATGCTACGAACATAGCCAGCTTACTAGCTGTATAAGATTGTGTGCTACACTAATATATTACTTCACAGGCATTAATGGCTTGTACTTTTAAATCCATAATATTATCATTTTACATTTTATTGATAGTCTGTGGTTTTAAACTGTTGTAATTTTTAAAGAATTCATATTAATGTTAGGTGAGCTTAAAGGGTGCACTACTGACAATCACACAGCTTCAGTGTGACATCAATTTAAAAAAGCATTTCATAGATATTGTCAATAATAGTTGTTCATATTAAAATTTGTATAAACTTAATACATTACCTAGAATATTAATTTAGCTAAATATTTTCCTTTAAATTTCCTTTAATATTTATTAATTAAAAATTGTTTTTGCTCCAATTAAGCACAGTGTGCTCCCTTTAAGCTCATCCACATTGAACGTCTATGTAAATACTTCATAATCAGACTTTAAATATTAACTGATGGTTGTCACTATGTTAATCTTCAAAAAAATTATTAATAAACTTATTTTCACAGTCTTAAGATGACAAAAGCTAGACGAAATGTTGCAATGAGTTTGAATGACACGTCACTATGAATAGGATAGGCTACCTGATCAAACTGAATGCCTTGTTGCTTGATTTTAGTCTTGTGATTGACTCTGTACCTTCAAATAATACTTTTTTCAATTATTCCTTAAAAAAGTTGTTTAAAATAAACAAGAATTTTTAATAAAACTTGTTGTGAGCTTATTGGGAACAGGGGTGTGCTTAAAGGGTACAAAACGTACCCATTAAGCACAGCCAGACTTAATTGTACATCTTAATTGAAATACTTTTGTCATTTAAAATAAATTGAAATATTATAGTGTGAGAGATTAATATTTTATTTTAAAATAACTTATTGTACTAAAACCAATATCTTATGCACTAAAAATGTCTCAATGTAGATTTTGGTGAGCTTAATAGGTACGTTTACCCTGTAGAGGCAAAAACAAGTAACTAACAAAACAGCATCAGGCATAAGAGACATCAGGATCAAATTGTTCTTAAAAGATATTTATTTCTTGCAAGAAATGTTCCCAGTCCACCCGCAGACCAGCTGCAGACGGAGTGAGACCCAGAGCAGAGGTGGGCCCGAATTTTTATAGTGTTATCTCTTTCAAAAGCTATCTCTTACAGCCCCCACTAAACAAAAGACACAGAGGAACCCCTGTGGCTCCCCTTACCCCCCAATCTTCTCACCTCTGAGTCACACACACACCCTGCAGCTGTATTAACATCATAAAATAAACTCAAAATACAGACAAATGAATGTATGGCATTCATTTGTTAAATCATTGAAAATAAAAACAAAGAAAAGATTAATTTTTCCCACAACAATTCCTCCTCTTTATCATTCTCTGATAAACTATATATAAAAATTCAGCCTTGTTTTCTAATTTTAATTAAACCCATTACGCTATTAAATCTTCAGAATAGAATCAATTCAAGTCTTTACATAAGACTAGAATTAATTCAAGTTTCTTACATCACAGTTATGCCCTTCATGTCTTATTCTCGTATACCTGATCACTCTACTTGAACTTTGAAAAAGTAAAAAGCTTGTATCAAATAAATAAGCATTTTGTCTGAAACCGGGCTAAAAATGAACAAACATTGTTATCGCATTTTCCTGGTTGAGAACCAGACCCTCAGTCATCCCAGACATAGCTCAAAGCATATAGTAAGAAAAACGTAAATGACTATAATTGCAACTTCCGTCACTCGTACCATCTGCATATTTTGTTCATCCCTAGGATAGACTGTACCCATTAATAACAAAATTATCAGAATAACACATACAATCATAACACTATGTATTTGTATATGTAGCTTTTTCAATTAATCACAACATTTTGTCAGGAAATGGTTTTACTTCTAAAGCTGTATTTAATTAAAATCTATTTAATAAAATCTAACCCGAAAAGTTTTATAATTTGATCATTCGTTGTTCGAAATTATCCCTGACTTTTCCATTACATACCGTCTTTTTTCTTATCACCATACTTCACATTAATTAATAGATCTTCTACCTGAAAACACATTTTTCTTTGCACAAGTCAAATGATTAGATTTATATCAATACTAAGCCCTAATTTGATTCAATCAAATAAAAATCACAAAACTTTTCTTCAACCATTAATTGGTTAACATTTTCTCCAGATATGTTGATCATCTCGTTGCCTCATGGACGTTCCATCTTCACCAATATGACACTTTGCATGCCGTAGAGAGGATTTTTCCAACGTTGGCGGGGTAGATAGTTTCTAGCACATATCATTGATCCCCCACTTTATTCTTTGCGTTGGTGTTTTGGGTTGCTGACGTTGGTTGGTGTGGTTAAGGTCAGATGCTTCGACCCAGGTCTAACACTCTTCAATCATTTTCAAATCCTTACAAGATTTTCCCTTAGATCACGATCGCACCCCCACTGGAATGAGTCATTTACTGTCTGCTGTCACCTGCTAAATGGAGACCTTAAGTGATTTTGTTAGTGACCGCTTGTCTTGTCGTCCCTTTGGTGTGACCTGTGAAATTTTCAACCTGAAACATATCACCAGATAATTTCTTGCTCATTGAATAGCACTCAGGGTCCTTGTTCCCCTAAAAAAAAACATTCAACCCATGTTGCTCATGTTAACAAAACAATACAGAATCAGTTCTGTTTGGTTCAATCCGTTCTGACATCCTGCAAAATGAAAAAATGTTAAGTTATGCGCTGCGCAAGGTATGGCACCTTTCTGCCACTTTGCTCATGCCATGCGCAAAGTCTGCATCTTCTGTAAAGAAAAACAAATGTTGAGGTTATTGTCACATAGTTTTTTTTTTTTTTTCTGCTGTGCTGCCACATCTGCTCCGGCGTTTCCTGTCGAAACAATTCTTGTTATTAGCACACTTAAAATACAAACAATGCACACAATTAAACCCAATGTCCTCCCAACATTTATCTTCCCACCTGTGCGATGGCTTTCAGCAAATGTGAACCCCTTAGTAAACCAGATCTGGCTGGTTAAGACAAATAAAGTTCTTCTAACCTCTCCTGGACTTTCCTGAATGCAAATGGTCCTTCTGATCCCCTGAAGAGTTGAAAGGCTCTTATCTGACCACCAGTGGGTTCCCCCTGGACTTTTACTGTCCTTACATACCGATGAGGTCAAAGCTAGATAACCTCTCAGCCTGCTGTGAAGACAGTGGGTTTAGCCCCCCCTGTGAGGCCGAAATGTCTTTGTTTGTGGCCTGAATACAAATGATCCATACTAAAAAGTTCAAAGACTCATCTGACCACTTGTTTTACTGTGCGTTCTCTTGTTCCCGCCACGAGCATATTCATCCTCCTCTTTATGCACGACACTCATCTCGTGCATAAATTTAACGTAATAAAATTCTCTTACTTTTATCAGACGTCCATAGTGACTTCCATTTCAAGGTACACATTTACATTCTTATCAGTTCTTGCTTTCCCTCGGAAATTGAACCCATGACCTTGGCGTTACAGGTGTCACACTCTAATGTTTTTTATTTATGGCCTCTTTACCAGTTTCAAGGCATGTCTGTTCATTATTCATTTGATTTTAGAAAAGTCAGCTGGATTGTTTTTGGTTCATTATCTGACTGATAACAGAAAGACAGACAGAGTATCAAGCAGTCTCTCAGCAGTCCACTCAAACAGTCTCTTTCTCTCTCACTATAAGCAAATCATCTTTTCAACAGCCTCCTAGGACTGTAACTAAAATAATCATAGTCATAGTCAATCCTTAATAGTTCACAAATGTCAAAATACAAATATTTGACTCAAATTAGAACCATTACAATAATCTAAAATACATTATGCTATGATCTTTTCTAAGGTTATCTTTAGTTTAAATACTCAATTCACCTAACCTTCGTTTTTTTTCAGAAATTTCTCTTGACTCATCACAAGCTGTTCTCATCTTTAGCCACCACCATGTCTAACGACCTTCAGAAGTTCAAAAATTTTCTTTGCCCATAAGGCAACCAACATCATGTTCCTTATATAAATTAATACGTCTTGTTACGGTCTCCACAACAAATAATGACAATCACCTCACGGTCTCAGTTGGCTCTTGAAAGCCTATTTCCATTAGCTCTTAAGCAATAATTTTCTTTTCTTCAGGGTGTTGTCTCCCTGGCATAGATGCAGACACGTCACAATGGAGGACAAGCCATACAATCAACGCGGTTTCTTGTGAGTGGTATAGGGGCTCACATTTTCTGGGGCAGACTGAACTTCTTACAGCTCATCTCGCCTCTCAATGATCTGCTGAAGCTGATCGCCACTCAGTCAATCAGCGCCACTCTCATATCCATCTCACATAAAAACACCTCCATCAGGAAATGCCCAGTGTTTTTGCGTGATCCTTCTGTCTTAGGTTGTCCTTTTGGCCTTAAGATCTTACCCGTCTTTGAAGTAATCACTCGTACACACTGGTAACCGCTTTTCCCCATTACAGAATCTGTGACCGTTTTCTTCAACATAATCTGTTGTTTTCTGGAGCTTAGGAAAAGGCGCATTCAAGAGTCATCAGAGCCATTCGGACTGCCTACTAGTGTTAAACATAGGGAGACGGATTAATAACAGCAGTATTTAATCACTTAAATTCATTAATCATTTTAAAGGCAGCAACCTAGCTGCTTAGATTATACTCAGTGAATTTAGATCACAATCGTACATTCAGTGTACTGTTACTTCTGTAGCCGGAGCCATCAGCCCTGTTTTATGGTGGAGGCTAAAATGAGACAGTCACTGGTCCTAAAATAAACAAGTTCAAAACAGTATTATTTTAAAGACTTCTTTAAAGTCTTTCAGTTTTACTTTTAAAACGTTTTAAGTACAAATTGCCCTTTGAATGGCAATGATTTCCTTTAACATCTCTGTGTCTATGATTTTCAACTGAAACACTGTGCTTTACACAGGCTTAGACAACAGCTTTCAGCTGACATTGAATGAGAGAGAGACTCTTGAGGCACTCAGGACTGATACACTGCATTTTCATAAACTTTTAACTTCAGACTTTATCTACCATCTTAAGGCATCTTTTCCATAAATTACATGTATTGTAATTTAGACATTACAAATTTCCACTCAGAATGAGTCTCTGTTGCACTGAAACTGTGGCAGTTTCAGTCACAGCACATACCAAATTCAGATAAGCAAACCTGTTTTGGCCAATTCACAATCTTATCTTTTGAACCCAAAACATCGGCTGTTAGCTCTTTTCATAGTCAACAACAAGCTTTTGTTTAATCAAATGCCTTCTTACACATTTTACATTTAGCAACTGTTAATCCTGTAACACTGCTTCTGCTTATTTTATCTTAAAGAAATAAGAATTATTCTAGTTCTTAATAACGTTTAAAATTTCATTTCAATTTTAGTTGTCAGGTTTTCAATCACCATAATTTAATACCTGACTTCAGTGTTTTCTCTAGGAGTTTATCAACCTGCTTCTATGATTCATACTAACTTTTGAGGCTGCGCTCTCTGCTTTGTCATACATTTTATGATTATCACTATAAATCATTCGTTAGATTTGTCTCTCTATATCATCGCATTTTACAGTCACTGAATGACTCCGCTGACCGCAATAAAACACTCTTTGTTATTCTACCTACAGTCTTATCCCTGTGGTCTTTCTAACATCTCCAGCTTACTTCACACCCCTGAAGCAGAGTGTTCTTATTCAGGAAATGCAAACAGAGCCCCTATTAAGTTCTCTGCATTTTCCCCCACTGTCCGCTGCAAATTCAATTACAATAGCCGAATCACAATCTTCATCATATTAACACTGATCTACTTTCTAACCCATATTAACACAGACTTTTCTTTAAATTTGTGTTAGTTTGGCACTTTCTTTGTTTGGAGCCAGTCAAAGTTGATCTTTCCAATCAGAATCAAACTTTTACAAAAACATAATCTGCAATTCTCTTTAAACTGAGAGCTTCAGAGCAGAGCTGCTTACAGCATTTGCTCTCTTTTGTATCAGGACTATTCAGTTATTCTTCATACAGTATAAAGAAATTTAGCATGTCATTAATTTCATTAACACTGGTTTGATAGCTTATTCAAATGGTTAGTATGCAGATTCAACTTAATATTATCATTATTCAGTCCCACTCATCTCTACTGTTCCACAGAAATCACAAGATTCCTCAAATCTTGTTCTCAGTCTCTAAATTACACAGACAGCTATCCTAACCGCTTGCACCTTCAACTCTTGTTATAAAAATATGGCAATCTACTCTTAAATAACCTTGTTTTCATAACATTAATACAATAAAGCACATCCACATCATTATTATTGGCAGAACATTAATTTTCATAAGCGACATGGAAAATCAAAATATTCTAAGCGGGTTTCACAAAGTTTCTGATTAACTTTTAGTCATACGTGTCTAGGGAAATTATTTCCAACCCATAATTTCCTTTATAAAACAGACAATGTCCTTGTCTTTCAATGACTTAATTTCAACAAAATATCTGACTTTGTACATTATTGATTTCCCAAATCTTCAGACATAGCTGTCTTTACATCTATCTAATTGTGTTATCATCAACAACACTGATTACAAATCACGTACATATTAACATCCAGAAGCTGGGTTGAACAAGCAAGCGCTGTTGCTATACTCCCAGCATAGCTGGACCCTTTAGGTTCAAAAGACAATGGTTGTCAAAATAAACATCATTTCAATAATTATTTTATCTCTAAAATATAGAATTTTTCCCGTTCTGCTTAATGAAACATTCCTTATCTTTATATCATGTTAATCCCTGTTAATCATACTCAATGCCTTATTTTTATCTAAAACTCACTTTTCATATCATTTCAACTTAATTTGACTTAATCAGGCGTTCATAAATATGAATTTTATCTTCCCCTACATGCCAGTTTCCTCTGTATCTGTTCAATCCAACAATTCACTGTTTGTATTTTCCATCAGAAAAAACATTCTCTCTTCCCTACATGTCAGTTCCTTCTCCTATCGACTCTGTTCTCTTTTATCTGCTTCTTTTCCATCCAACAATTCACTGTTTGTTCACATTTTTACACTCATGAACAAACTAACGTTACAACAACTCTTTGACTAGTAACGGATAAATTGGCACTTCAGAAAAACCCTGTACTTTTGCCCAATCTCATACGCTCATCATTTACAACACTGCTCAAATCATCAGTCATAGCTTTGCTCAAAGTTTCATCAGACACACAAAAAGATTTGCAAGCAGTTTCTTCATTGCAGATAGCAGAAAGAAAATCAGTGTATGTGTTTGTGTGTGCGTCGTGTGTGCGTTTGTTAGTACAAATATTTTCACTTCCCCTTTGCTTAATAATCATCCATTTCCCAATTTCTTGCATGCATTTCTGGCCGTAATTTTTTCCATTTTACAGAAAACCGGTGTGTAAAAATGGTCTACTTTACTGTTAGATGACTCCATTTTGGCTGAATCTCCCTTCTGGATTTCACAACTTCGACACGTGTCTTACAATATCTGTCAAACGTCTTCGACAGATCCGATCTTTTTTCGTCACCCAAAATCGGTCGGGTTTCTGTAATTACGTTCCACTCAAAATCTTCCCATAGGCCTAAGCACTTTCTAGCGCTCTATTAATTCTGATTTGATGTGGCTCTTCCGTCCACTTGTAAAAAAAATTTTCTCAGGTTACAGAGATTTTGAGTAAAACTAACTAATCAGCAATTGTGATTATCTGAATCACCTGTGGCACTCCCGTCCACCAACGAGCTAAGTGTGGAAAAAACCGATCCGAAGCTACTTCAATTTCTTCCCCAAACAATTGTGATTATCTGAATCACCTCTTCGCTCGTACCAAAGCAAAACTCAGCCAAAATGGTTCACGTTCACTCACAGTCATATCAGATTACACCACACAAAATAAAATAATTTTAACTGTCTCTTACCCGAGATGCTTTTACTGCCTCCGAGTTCTTTCTGAATCCAGTGGGTTCCTCCCGGCCCTGATAGCAGTTTTGGCTCTTCTCTCTCAATTCGGCGAGGTAAGACTAAAGCCTTTTGTGCTTTAGGGTGATCAGTCCGTCAATCCGCTTTCTCAGGGCCAGAAGAAACCTCATGGATCCCACGTTTCTGACACCAACTTGTAGAGGCAAAAACAAGTAACTAACAAAACAGCATCAGGCATAAGAGACATCAGGATCAAATTGTTCTTAAAAGATATTTATTTCTTGCAAGAAATGTTCCCAGTCCACCCGCAGACCAGCTGCAGACGGAGTGAGACCCAGAGCAGAGGTGGGCCCGAATTTTTATAGTGTTATCTCTTTCAAAAGCTATCTCTTACAGCCCCCACTAAACAAAAGACACAGAGGAACCCCTGTGGCTCCCCTTACCCCCCAATCTTCTCACCTCTGAGTCACACACACACCCTGCAGCTGTATTAACATCATAAAATAAACTCAAAATACAGACAAATGAATGTATGGCATTCATTTGTTAAATCATTGAAAATAAAAACAAAGAAAAGATTAATTTTTCCCACAACACCCTATATGCTATTTGTTATGAAAAACATTAGCCTAAATACATTTCTAGTATAAACACAAATGCATTAATAACAATTAAAAACGGTATCTATTAAAAATACCGTAATTACGTTCCATTACTTCTTTAATACATGTCTACATTAATAATATAATAGCATAATTTTATATGAATTTACCACATTTTTGTCATAATACCATGGTGCAGTTCAGGGGTGGACTGGCTATGGAGCTGCTGTACAATGTGGGACAGCCAGTTAGTGTTACTATACTGTAAATCCATGGTAAATGATGATGATTTGTAGATTGAAAAGCCTTCTGACTGGATTGTTCATGGCTGTTGAGAATGTCAGCGCTGTATCACCTGGTTTAAACTAGTTAAACAGAGTTGTACACGTTCTTTGCTGAATTCAAGCACTTGTCACTGGATCTCATAGATGTGATCGAGACCGATCAGTGAGCAAGCGATTCAGATCAGCCTTGCATAATGAAAATTAAGCCATCATTTATTCACCCTCATGTTGCTTAAAATTGTGTGACTTTCTTTCATGTGGATCACAAAAGGAGAAATTTTTAATAACGCACTGTACTCTCTTTCCCACTCAATTACCATCAGGGGAGATTTTTTTTTTCTCAGAATTGTATGAGTTCAACTTAGCCTAAACTTGCAATTACGAGAAAGAAAGTCCAAGTCTAAGAAAAAAGTCAGCTCGCAATTCTTGTGATATATAAACTCCCTATTGCAAATTATAAAGTCAGAATTGCGAGGAAAAAGCCAGAATTGCAAGTTTATATCTCACAATTTTGACTTTCTTTCTCGCAATTGCAAATTTATATCCCACAATTATAACTTTTTTTTTTTTCTCAGAATCGAGAAAAACGTGCAATTGCGAGAGTCAAATTCTGAGAAAAAAAATGTCACCTCGCAATTCGGATATTTTCTCGAAATTGCGAGTTTATATCACAATTCTGACTTTATAACTCATAATTGCAAGTTTATATCTTGCAGTTCTGAGGGAAAAAAAAGTCTCTTACCTTTTTTTATTTTTATTTAGTGGCGGAAACAACCTTCCATACTTTTGTTTAATTTGTATGGCTTCAGAAGGCTTTTATAGTGGTACTTACTTTTTGAATCTTAAAAACCTTTTGTTTTCCACAGAAAAAAGAAAGTCATACAGGTTTGGAACGACATGAGGGTGAGTAAATTATGACAGGATCTTCGTTTGTACATAATGTTTCATGTGTACACTCGGTGAGATCAGAGCTTTGGGCGAAGGCGCCCTCCTCTTCATAAAGCCTACCCTGTCTTAGGGCAGTAATGAGAGGGTGTGTGTGTGTGTGTGTGTGTGTGTGTGTGTGTGTGCGCTCTGTTCTGCATGACTGCACCTCTCTCTCAGCGATCATGTGATGTTGCAGTATGCATGTTTAAGACCTCGCCCTCACGGCCAAGTTAAGCGCTGCCTCGACACTGACTGAACAAAGTATTCTGCTGCTTGCCACAGACACACCACATCCACATCCACAGCCCCGTCTGGCTGTGTGTGTCTCAAACTAACTGCCCTGTCCGTCAGCGACTGAACAGTAGTGTTTTTGCATGAACATATCTCCTAAGGAATCTGGTTTCAGACAGGCCACCTTAGGCATCATGTCACCCCTAACGGTCTACAAGAGATTTAAGTGAACTTTACAGGTGAAAAAGTGACATTTTTATTGCTGTGCTTGTTTCTTAGTAAAAGAGTGCATGACAAATGTGAACATCCAAGATACTAGGAAAAATCTAGTTTAAAACACGTCAAGTTCTTAGAAATTTACTTTTTTTTTTCATGTACATGGTTTTGTATTTGTTTGGCATTTTCAAGAAAAATTGAATGACTTTAATATTATGTGGTCGAACACACATCTTAATCATTATGTAATCAAGTTTTGAAATATACCTATTTTTTTTCTTTTACAATTATCATCAATTATTAATTCATAAATATCACAACACATGACATTGTGAACAAACTCGGCCATGAAAAGGTTAAATTATTTGACATTTTAAGAGAATTGTTGACTCTTAGACACAGTCTTGAGTGTCTGCTGTGATATTATTAGAAATTACAATAAAATATGATTATTTCCAAACTATCAAACTACTCAGTGAGGTTTTCTTTATGTAATTCCTTTGTCTTCATTAGGACTGTCATCACCCTGATATTTTTTACTTTGTCTCAAAAAATATAAAAATTAATTTTAAATTTAAAAATGTAAAAACATCATAAAATAGGTGTATTTAAGTCATCTTATGCAAATGCATTTTAATTTTTGAAATAATGGATTGGACAAAAAAGAAGCCCTGTGCGGTGTAGTATTATTTATTTACTATCATAGTATTTATTCATATTTTGAATTAACTCTGTTTATATTTTCAATTTTAATTCAAGTTTTAGTCAGTTTATGTTCTTTTGTCATTTTTATGTTCTTTTTTTAACGCTATTTAGCTTTAATTTATTTTTATTTCAGTTTTAGTAGTAAGTCAAGTTTTTCTTTGATGTTTATATTTTATATTATTTCAGCTTTATTTCAATTAACGAATGAACTAGTTTTTAATAATTTTTTGGTTTTAGTTAACAACAACACTGGCCTTGTGTCATTCACCCAGATACCATAGGAAGTGAAGGTCATATCTGTTCTGCCTTTAAAAAACTATCAGATGGAGGCATCTTAGATGTTATGCAACATTTTTCAGCTCTCAGACAGCCATAATCTGTCTCTCAAAGATATTTGTCATTTTTTTACCTTATCAATAAAGTTGTCAATAGCGAATCATATCGATCCATGCCCAAAATGGTTTTAGATTTTAGGAAGTGCTCTCGGTTGGGCTTCATCCGGCCCACTCTGGCCTTTGGCAGTTCTCTGGACAGATAGAGGCGAGCTGACCCAGTTTTTCCCCATTAACTCAGTACTATTGGCAGGACTCAATTCCTTTATAAATAGGAGAATAGTAATCACATTTAGATGCATTGGCTTCTCACCAGAGTCCTTCAGCTAAAAACAAACCCACTCCATCAAAATCAGACTGGATTTCCAAGTGCTTCCATTATTCACTGATGTGCATCTGCCAGCTGATCATTAAAGCTTTTTTTGATCTACATGATCTGAAGGGTGAAAGACACAGTCCATTTTGACCAATAGGCATCTTGGCAGCTTAATAAAAACTTGTAAAGATCACTGTGTTTCATCCGCCAAGGTGCACAGACAAAGAGGATTAGACCCAAGATCTAGTTCGGTGGCTAAAGTGGGATTATCAGACCTCTTAATGAGAGTTTCTTCAAGCTGCAGGTCATACCTGTCAGTGGATCTGGTCTCGAGAGAGAGGCTGCTGTTAGACAGGCTTTTGTCGAGGAAGAATGTTGATGGTCTGTAAAACACCTGTTGAGACTCAAGTAAATTCCCATTACAACTTCCCCTTCAGAGTTTTTTTTTAAACAATTCACCTCTGAAATACCCCTCATCTCACTTTTGCTTTCTCTTTTTTTTTAGTTGTTGTGTGGTTTTGGGGAACTTTTTTTGTTAGCTGTGAGCTTGATGCTCTCGTGGTTTATTCTCCGGAGGTTTTCTTATTCTTTGCACAAAGCCTGTTTCTTTCACCTCGCTGCATAACTTCCCTTCCTCAGCTGACTGTGTGAGTGTGTTTTTGTGTAAGGATGAGGTAGAATGTGTGAGTACTTTGGCCCGGTCACACACAGCCTTGACGCACAACGTTATTTTTAATTTTCACATTCGCATTTGGAGCCAATTTACGCACAACCATCACTTTTCAGCCACGTAATAAGCATCAAAAAACAAGTTGTTCTCTTATTCAACATATTGTCTTGTGCCTTCTGGAAGATTATCGGTAATACTTTATTCCAGTAGTCCACTTTAGACATCCTACTGACTAGAAGTATCTTTGCAGTAACTTCTGAGAGTTACTACAATTAAACAAACACTTAAATATCCCTATCTGGAATGCTTTGATATAATCCGTTTAGTTTCAATAAGTAGGTTTGCGTAACCCTAACCTGTGGCTTCTGTGGATTCTGTCACTGAGTGGTGGACTAAACTGCTGAATGGCTTTGTCTGATGAGATTTATACTGGTTTGTCCATGAGTCAACCTTATAAAGATTTTCCATTCATTTTTCCATTCATTTTTTGCTTGATTGAGGTCAGAGAGAGTTGAGGCAGTAGGAACAATTTTTCCTACATTGGAACAGTAGCACAAGTCGTCCTCCTGTCAGTCTGTGTATGGCACAGGGAGTCACAGTGCTCGTCGGAGGGAAACAAATGTCCACCTTGCTGTAGGGTTCTGGATGTGCCCAGATCATTATGTAACTGTTCGCTTTCTCTTTCATTCACTTTCTCATAGTGTTTTTTTGTAGTCCATTCTTTTGCTTTCAGCGGTTCATCTCTGTGCCAGTCTAGTGCTGAGTGGATGTCTTTCTGTACTTTAGGTTCCAAATGTTCCTGGGAAACAGTCCTTAAATGCCCCTTAAATACTGTTTGTGTTCTTATACAGCTTGTGAAATGTACTTTTTTTTTTTTTTTTTTTTTACCAAAGGGTGGCTGGTAGGGGTGGGGGAGAAAACCTATACAGCACAGTGGTGCACGTTTAAATCAAATGTATAGACTTATTTTGGATTTTTTTTAACAAGAACGAATGAGGTGGATATGACATACGGGATTTGGTTGGAGTGTCATGTGAAAATAATAAAACTCACCTCACACGCCACCATCCAGAGATAGCGTTAGCGTTAACCAAGGATGGCAAAGCTGATGTTAAATCAGGTCTTTTGTGGGCATTTAATGCAGGCAATATATACAAATATATGTTATCGCAATTCTCAGCATATTGCAAAATGTTTAACCCTATAAACCCTAAGGCTTCTAAATTGTCAATATTAGGGATGCATGATACTACGCTCGTGTACTCGTAGTTATTAAAATGCTCCGATACCAAAAACCCGATAGCATCTCTTTTTTACAGACATCATTGTAAAGTTTGCAGTTTGGTTAAAATTAACTTTTTAAATATTAAAACAATTTGAATATTTAAAGGGATACTTCACCGTTTTTTCATATTAAACTATGTTATTCCCTTAACTAAGACGAGTTGATACATACCTCTATCGTCTCAGTGCGTGCACTAAATCCCTCTGTCTTGCGGCGAAACTTTGTTAGCCCAGTTCATTTAATATGGGCCAAGCAGAGAAGATACCAAACACCTCCACGTTTTCCCTATTTAAATACAGTTACTCGCGAAGTGTAACTCGACCTAGGACGGTGACACAAAACAAAACGTTGCGCTTTTCTAAGCGTGTAAAATGGATAACTATTTTGTATGGCGGAATACCATAGCAAGTGCTTGTAAGCACTTCGACTTGGCGCAGTAATATCTTCACTAGAGGGAGCGGGGGCCGGTGAGAGGATTTTTCACGAGTGAAGATATTACTGCGCCAAGTCGAGGTGCTTACAAGCACTTGCTATGGTATTCCGCCATACAATATAGTTATCCATTTTACACGCTTAGAAAAGCGAAACGTTTTGTTTTGTGTCACCGTCCTAGGTCGAGTTACACTTCGCGAGTAACTGTATTTAAATAGGGAAAACGTGGAGGTGTTTGGTATCTTCTCTGCTTGGCCCATATTAAATGAACTGGGCTAACAAAGTTTCGCCGCAAGACAGAGGGATTTAGTGCACGCACTGAGACGATAGAGGTATGTATCAACTCGTCTTAGTTAAGGGAATAACATAGTTTAATATGAAAAAACGGTGAAGTATCCCTTTAAGCGCAAGAAGACACGAAAGAGAACTCAATTCAATACATGCGTGCTTTGTGAGAGGTTTCCTCTTCGCGTCGTCTTATGCTTGAACGGACAAATTCATTCATAATTGTCGAATAAATCTTGGCGATTTATTCCAGTAAGCATAGTCGTTTGTAATTTAGTGTAATAATAAAAAACTATTAATATAGTGTTTTTAATGTTAATCAAACAACAATAGACAAGTAAATCACTCCTCTGTTCTAGACTGATTAACTTTTGTAACTTTAATTAAGGATTAATCTGTATTTACAGTAAAGAGTGTGATTTTACATTTGATTACTTTATTACATTTCAGCTGAAACTACTGTAAGACCTACCTGAATAGCACTGTGTATTTTATTTGTATCTTTGTTGCTATTAAATGAAAGATAAAATACGATAGACCAATACAATGAACATTGAAAGTCACAGAAGCTTGTACAAAACATTTTAACATGCATAATTAACTGTGAAAATTACTGAAGTAAGTATCTTTGCTAAATGAATTAAGCCAACTAATATGATATGATGAATTGTTTTGGTTTCTCTATATTTAAAAAAATTCCAAATGCAATGAATACAGGCATCTGCACTTGGTATCGACAAGTACCTAAAATGAAAGTATCGGTATCGGACTCATTCTGCAAAAAGTGTTATCAGTGCAATATGATCAAAACTTTCCTGAGGAACCTGTTGTGCACAATCTACTACATGCCTTCTGCCCTCTGATTGATGGCTCATACTTTTTTTTTTTTTTTTTTTTTTGTAAGGAAAAAGCCTTTTAGTATAATTATAAAAACATCCTCTTTCAGGTTGTGTATTTTATACTAAAACTTTATATTTCAAGATCAACACTTACTGGACTGAAGCAACTCAAGGTTTATTTGATTATCTATTATTTTTAGAAAAATCACGTTAAAATGTTCTCAATTATCATTTATTCTCTCTCAATTATCATTGCATTATGTTTTGCTTCCCAAAATGAAATCTACAGAGCTTTGATCATAAAATTAAGCATTTAAAGGAATGTAACGGAATGTGGCACAATAATCGCTTTATCTCGATTATCAGTTGATGATCCTCAGTTTGGGAATCTGAGTAAAATTGAGATGTTTTTACTTCCTTGAGTATCTTTTTTTCCTTCTCAAGTCTCCATATTCTCATTTTATCTTACTATATGAGGCATAAAAGCCTGATGTATTAAATATGATACTCAACAAAAAACACATGCAAACTAAAAAAAAATATTAATTGACTTCTCATTGTTTCATATGTGATACGATAATATCACATATTACCACTAGTGACTGGTGAATGCCCAATTTTACCAGCAACTAAATATAACAGTATATGGGCAAAATAATTTTGACACCCTGTTAGACTTGCTGTGGTAGTCCGTGTTACTGGTGTTGTATGATCTTTGGCCATACACCGATTACAGTACTTGCCTACCGCAGCACCGCCCCTACTTTTTATAGAAATAAAAACCATTTAGTTAAGTTGGACAACGGACACTACAATTATAAAGCAACTGCTCTGTTATCTAGCCACTAAATGAAAACATTTGGTTGGCGGTGGATGTTCATTTCACACCCTGTTCATATACAGTATTATCCAGGGTTGGAAAAAGGACCATGGGACCCTGGAGCACAACCGCCATTCCCCCCAACTTGTTTCATTCATATGTGACCGTGAAGCAACCATGTAAGTTTATCAAGGTGTGGTTGAGGCCCCTGGGCGTCTGCGGTCTTGGAGAATGTGCTCCTAATGCGTGGTCAGAAATCCTGCCCTGAGTTTATCTTCAAAGGTTCGACATGAGGCGGTTGAGTAAATTCGAGAAGAATGGCATTGTTCTGCTCCTCTTGAGTGGCTCATCTCCATATGATGCTGGTGAAATGGTGAAAAAAACTTTGCCTTGGAGCAGTGATGTCATGTGAGAAGGACTCCGACAACAGTAGCCTGTGTCTTCATTGTTTTTTGTCACGTGAGAGACGGATAGAGCTCAGGAGAAAGGAAAACAACTGCATCTTACTGTGAATTTGTATGTCCTGAGTTGGATGAAATATCACTCCAAAGTTGTTTTAGTTGAGGTGGGATGTCAAACCAGGCATATTGTTCATATTCTTTTTCATAGAGCTGCAATGTATATGCGTGGAAGAAGTGGCAGGACGTTTTTGTTCTCTCCTGTCAGCTCAGTTCACATGGGTGGCCTTTTCCCCTCCACCATCACTGATCTCACGGAGAAAGTCAAACCGACACAGACAGTTCAGATTTAACTGTTCACATGGGAATGTTTGCTTAGTTCATCTTGGATGAGCAGAGATTTAGTGTTTATTTAGTTTGTCCTTAGTACTGCTGGAAACCCACCTGGTGAATGAATAACTATTAATGGAATGTTGCTAAGGAAACGCTTTTAAGTGGTTTGGAAAGTCTTTTGAAAAGTTTATGAATACAGAATCCAGTTTTTGAATAAGCTGTCCAGTTTAGCTTATATAGGTCATGAAAGGTATAGTTAGATGGGAAGTGAAACTCTGACTGCCATGTTGTCATGATTCTGGAATTTCTAACCTTGATACAATACCTGGAAAAATATTGGAATTGGATACCATTTTCAATACCACAGGGACAAATTGCCACAACATTAAGGACCAGTATCCAAGTTCATTTACTCGTGACCATAGCCAAGTCAAAGTATTTTCTCATTAACTGTAACTCTGCTGTCTGAGATTCCTCACGCTCCGAGAGGGATTATATAATAATAATAATATTAACATTTTAAGTCAGAAGTATATTACTACCGTAATACAACTGTACTGTAAATAAATATTTCATAAGTATATTAATTGTTTTAGTTTACAGTAGTAAACAATACTACAATACAGTACAATGTCTTAATTTCTTCACTTCCAAGAGTTAAACCCTTGAACTTCTATTTTGGCAGAAACCTGCAGGGAGACCTTAAGTTGCTGATAGCAGGATTACAAATTCTTCTCATTATATTTTTTGAGAAATGCTGTAATCATCATGGAAAGTATGAGCTGCATCGATATTGCAGAAAATGAGTATTGAAACCATTTCAAATATTCAGAATCTATAGCCTCATAAAATCTATATTTATCTAAAGCCCTATTCGCACTGGATTAGTATTATCTGGGGACCTCGTGTGATTTACAAATTACCCACCCACATCTGAATTTCGTGTGGCGCATTCGCACGGGATAAACGAAGCCTGTGATTTTACTCGAAATTACTGACATATCTCCCGGATATGATGTCAACTGGCTATTGCTTGGAAATATCTTGTCGTTATTATAGGTCTGTATGATATAACATAAACAGAAGAATGTTCCTTACCGCATGCTGCTATACATGTCTGTAAGGAACATGGAACAATGTGCCGCTGCTCACCGCTCACAGCCAACATTCACTGGCAATCCTATAGCTTCGATCTGCTTATTTGGGACTATTTCGGCTACAAAAAGAGGTACTTTAACTGTAGTGTTATAAAGTTGTGGATGGTTGTCTTTTTTTAAAAGTATTTTGTCTTTTATTTTTCGTGTTCGCATTTATGAGGAAAACGTGACCGTTCTTCATAACGGACGCGACCGCTCTGAACGCAGCACTAAAAGACTGCTTTAAAACTTTCACAGATACCTAAAACAGAAAGCACAAAGCCTTTCTTTAAAACGAATTTTGTTTTGTATTAATTGTATCTTAATTTTAATCAGTGTTTTATTATCCAATTTCCTGGATTTAATAAGTAAGAAGTAGCCTAAATATAGATATTCAAGACACGGAGGGCGCCAGCGCCTCAACTGAACAGCGCTATCATCCATGAACCGAAACTCAGCGTATAAGGTAGCCAACTCTCCTCACACACGTAAAAAAAAAAAATATATATATATATATATATATATATATATATATATAAATATATCTATTATCTACAGAAATCTCATTACAAAACCATTCAAAACAAAATAAAATTAAATGTGCATAATTTCTCTCCAGTGCGTTCACTAGGATACTGCGAAGATCGTGAGTCAGTAGCCTATCGTCATCTTTGCAGCCGACCCAGAAAACACTTGTTTTCCAGATTTACCAAATTCTTACAGAAATATGTTCTAAATATTGCAATGTTTTTTTTTCCAATATCGTGCAGCCCTAGTGTAGGCTAGCCATGACCCGACCCGCACCCAAATACTATCAAAACACTCCAAAGCAATCTCCATTCTTCGCGAAAGATGGATAAAAAAGCGGACCAAAAAAACAAAACATTGACAAAATTAGAAATGACTCGCCAAATCACAGAGATGCCGATTCGCACGGGACTAATATTATCACAGGACCTCGTTGTTCGGCGAAACATGGTAGGTCATTTGCGGGGGAATTTTTACTTTACAAATTACAGACATGGCCGATTCGCACGGGATTAAGATCACAGACAATCTCCGCGATTATTACAAATTACTAGAGGTCACCAGGTAATACTTATCCCGTGCGAATAGGGCTTATGACACTAAAGTAATCAGATTTTTTTATTTTTTTTGCACATGGATATAGTTTCCCTGCTGCTTAAACGGGTTAGGTCACCCAAAAATGAAAATTCTATTGTTACTATTGATGACAGGGCCCCATTGACTTCCATTTTCTTCCCCATACTGTGGAAGTCAATGGGGCCCATCAACTACCATATTGTGTTAAGCCGAAGACAGAAATTCATACAGGTTTTAGAAGAACTTGAGGGTGAGTAAATGATGACACAATTTTTGGGTGAGCTAATCCCTTTAATGTCTTAATCAATAGCATGAGTCTGAGGCTGAAACTAATGAATGGTTTCCACTTTGTCTTTATAAGAAATTCATCTTATGTTTTGATGTTAATCCCTTCCCATTGTGCACTGATGATCAACACAATAACCCCCTAGTGAATAGACACAATAACTGGTGTGAATGAACAGTGATGAAGAACCTGTCTCATCTTGTCTCACTCTCATCTGCGCTGTAGTTTAGATGGTCCATCTTAACAGGGTCAGCCGTCTATAAATAAATAACCTGGAAACCTCCCCTCCCTTTTGCATAATGTGATTTGACTCAGTACAAGCTGTTCTATTGATTATGTGCCATTGAGGTCTGCTGTGGACGATTTGGCAGACCATCCTCTTAATATTGTTTCTGGAATGATTCAGATAAAGTCTAGAAATATTCAGAATTTGAATGCTGTTTGTTTGTGGCACATTGTTAAGAGGTTACAGAAACACATGGCCTCTTATGTATGCGGCTGTGCACACATTGGTTCACGCATCATGTGCTTGTGTGTGTGCTGAGCCACATGCCGATGTTTCAGCAGACAGCTGACTGCTGCCCACATCTGTGTAAAGGCACTGGCATGCTAACTCAATAAGGGGAGGAGAGCGGCTCCCAACTGCGTCTGATAGCCCTTGTTACTGTAAGAATGCTGTTTGCTAGTTGTGTAAGGATTCACGATACATCGGCCACCTTATCGGTATCTGCCGATATGTATTTATTTTTAATTAATGTTATCTTTATCGGCCTGATAAGAAGATTTGGCTGATATCTTAAGGGCTGTTTACAGGACACTGTTTTCAACTAAAAACGCGAATCTCTTAAGACGTTGACGTCATGCGTATTACGTGTTCAGTCTATAGTGTTTCATCGCCATCTAACAGCCTGGCAGCAGAATACACCGTTTTTTTGTGTCCTTTTCACGGATCCGTGTGAATGGAGATCGTTTTGACAATGGTGTCGTCTGTAAAACTCAAACTTTTCAGTTTTAAGCATATCGTTGTTGTGTAAATGTACTCTTAAAGCTGATAAATAATCAATGGATTATTTCCTTCAGCTGAGACACTTCAGATGCACACTGTTCGCCATGATGGTTTTGAATTGCTTGGAATATAAATATCATTTTTTATTATAATTTTTTTTTTGGGTTAGGAAAGTTAGCCATAGGAGTGTACAATTAATTGTAAAACTTACTCTGGTTCAAACAAAGCTACTGTACTTTTTTTCTTTTTCTTTTTTTTTTTTTGTACAAGTGCTTGGGACATGGCTTTTAATGGTGAGACTTATGTTTTTGCTGCTTTAGTCAGGTTCACTTATAGTTCTGGTATACAAATACCATAGGAAAAGAATATAGTAAAGAAAAAAGAAAAATATTTTTAATTAGATTAGTAGATTATATAATAATAACAATAATTATTATTGTTATTATATAAGAATAACAGTAATTATTATTGTTATTATATAATAATAATAATAGCCTACATATTATTATGAATTATTATATACAACAATTATTATATACAATGCATAAAAATGTATTTTTTATAAAAAGTCATTTTGATGTAAATGCAATCAAGTCACCTTTTTATTATTACTGCAATTACTAAATTATTAAAATGTGTATTTTTAAATTAAACTAATCATAATTATTGGGCAGAGGCAATTTACAAAACTAGCTAATTAAAATAAATTGTCTTATTTATGCATGCACAAAACATATTTAAAAAATCAAGAGCAACTAACAAACTGTTAGGGTTATGAATATTGTTCATCCTTAAATCAGGCCTTGAGAACAGGCTTAACAAACTCAGGATTTGCCTCGGAGCAGTGATGTCATGTGAACTGGGCTGAGTGAACAGTAGCCTGTGTCTTCATTTTTTTGCGTAGCGTGAGACAGAGAGAGAGAGAGCTCACAAGAGAGGAAGGCAACTGCATCATTATTGTGAACTTAAACCGAGGGAGATGAAATATCACTCCAAAGTGGGTTTGTTGGGAGTTGAGGGTTAGTTTTTACATCTGATATGCATGGCATGACCAATAAAACTAATGGTCTCCACTATCAGAAAATAAACAATGATTTGGCATAAAAATTCTCTCATGCATGTCTAGTTCAAGTCTTGTGCTTCTGACTGGATTTAGCCCTGTATGTGTTAGTGTGTCAGGATGTTTGCTGTCTCCACCATCACTGCTCTCTCTCAAACTCATTTTTTTCCTCATTCCTTCCGAGTCACAAGCCTAGAGAGAATAGTCCTGTGTTCCTCCACTGTTTCAGGACGTCTGCAGGAACTCGATGTTCTCACAGTCACACCCTCCACTGCTTGTGAATTACATGCACGCAAGCATAAGGATACTATACCTTTAACTAGCACTACTGCAGGAAAAAGCAGCGTGTGTGTGTGTGTGTGTGTATGTATGTATATATGTGTGTGTGTGTGTATATATGAAGAGTTCAGATGCAAAAGCCTCTAAATGCCATCTGAAATTTTCTTATAGAATGATAATTTTTTATCAAGCTCGTATATTTAAATTCAATAATTTCACTTAAATGGCAATGAAGATTACCTATTAATTATCATTTAAGTGAAATTACTGAACTTAAATATACAAGCTTGATAAAAATGATCATTCTATAAGAAAATTTCAAATGGCATTTAGAGGCTTTTGCATCTGAACTCTTCATATATATATATATATATATGTATATGTATATGTATATGTGTATATATATATGTGTATGTATGTGTATGTGTGTGTAAAAAAAAATAGGCCTGTCATATGTGGATCTGTTGTCTGGGTGAAACAATTAGCAAAACTGTTACATTCAGCTTTAGGGCTGTTAGTTACTGACATGTGCCAAACAATCTCTCTATTATTTAATAAATGATGAGCCACTCGATAAGCTGTCTCTGCATGTTGCATCATCATACAACATCCTCCTCCTCCTGACTTTCCGTTTTCGGTGACCTTATGTTATGTAAAAGCTCTGCCTCTCCCAGATGTGTAACTGAGGTGGATGTCTGATGCTTTGTTGATGTTGACCACACCTGAAAATTATGGAATAAAAGGACATCGACGGAAGAATGTTCATAACAGAGTTTTTATACTGAGGGCAGGACTTATGTTATGTGAGAGTGACAAGAATCATGGCACAAGGCTGGAAAACTGAACAGGACATGGTTTAAACATGTCGATTTGATATATGTGTTTAGAAGTTGATCTGTATTGGTTGACTTTGACTATACTGATCTATACTGAATTTTATTTAGTTATAAATATTAAATAATATTATTTAAAATTAATTTTGCATGCTCGTTTCCTCTATTTTTACATTACTTTCTCAGTCATTGAATGAAGTCTAACTTTGCCAATTTTCAACCCGCTTTGTATTGTTACAATGTCGGTAGTATATGTAAATGAAGTTAATGAACAATGTTTACTCATTCTCCATGTTACCTAGGCCAAGAAATTTACATGTATTAAAACTTTTGGCTTTCGTGAAAACTACAAATTTTGCATTTTTGTACCCCGCACACGGACAGCCGGATCGACAGAGGGTTATTAACAGAACAGTTATTGTAAGGGTAGGTTGATCACTGAAAATTATATTTGGCTATGTATATTCTTCAAACAGCGTTATGGTAAAAATGTAATACTATAGTCAAGTCAAGTTTATTTGTATAGTGCTTTTCACAATACAGATTGCATCAAAGCAGCTTCACAGTATTAAATTAAAATAATACAACAAAGTTTGTTTCAAGAGGAATTTATTGATTGATAAAATTAAATTAAATATCCCCAAAATATCCCCAACTGAGCAAGCCAAAGGCAACAGTGGCAAGGAACCGAAAAACTCCATCAAGTGACCTAATGGTGTCCTAAAACTCCATCAGGTTACCTAATGGAGAAAAAAAACCTTGGGAGAACCCAGGCTCAGTCGGGGGCCAGTTCTCCTCTGGCATTTATGAGCTAGAGGCCGGATTGTAGTTTGAACTGTAGGATTATATGAATGCCTGGCTGAGGAGATGCGACTTTAATCTAGTTTTAAACTGGGAGAGCGAGTCTGAGCAACGAACAGTATCAGGAAGACTATTCCAGATTTTTGGAGCCAAATGTGAAAATGCTCTCCCTCCTTTGGTGGTTCTGGATATCCTAGGTATGACCAAAAGCCTTGAATTTAGTGATCTTAAAGAGCGCGATGGATTATAGGGTGATAGAAGATCCGTTAAATAGACTGGAGCTAAGCCGTTTAGGGCTTTAGCAACAGCAACAGTGCCCAGTGCATTATGGGTGGTGAAGTTTTCCTGCCTATTTTGCGAAAGGGAAGACAACAGCCTTTTTTCCCCCTGTTTTCTCCTGTCAGGTAGCTCCGAATTAGTTTTTCTTCGCTTTTCTAGTTTCTACTTTGTAGGAAACCAAGTTTTATTGAAAGTGGTAAAGTACCGCTTTAATCTTTCAAAACAGTAATAATTTTATAACACTGTTAAATGTAATCTGGCAAATCTCAAACTGAATAGTATTAAATACAAAATAGTGTAACATTTTTATATTGACCATTTAATGGTAATAACTATCATCTGTATTAGCCAGAATTGTAATATACTGTAGATTGATCCCTATTTATAACATTATGAGATATGAGAATTCTCACTCGCATTGAAGTGTTATTAAACAACTAAAAACAAGTCATGAATCCTTGACTGTTACACACTGTTTAGGGTCCATCTGTGTTTGCAATCCTATGCTGGCTAGACTTGAATCATGTATCTGAGCTCTTGTGTAGTGTATTACATACACGATTAGATTACATAAGAGCAGGACACTTATAATATTTGTTTTCCTCATGACAAGGATTAACGTCTGGAACACAGCATGTTTAAGCGGGTATGAACTAGGAAATCCACGCCTGGAAAATGTCAATATTGATATAGAGATGAGCAGCTCTGATGAGTCTTGGTTTGTACATCAGCGCTGGAAGTGGTGAAATGTTTAGGAGACATGATGGCGAAACCTCATCTGTTTGAGCAGTCTCTTACATAATAATTATGTTGGTTTTGATCTCTTTTCGCTGATAAGGCGTTTCGTATAGCTCTCTTTATAAACAATTAATTCTCTATTGCATGTTAGAGTTTTGTTTAAGTTTATTGACAAAGGGTTGAGAGTAAATCTTTATCTAGATTGTCTTGATTCTTCCTTATTTGAACTTCTTTATCAGACCGTCTTGTTGTTCTGAGATGTTTGCCAAACTTTTGCATTGGCAAAATAGTTGGTTTTACCACTCTTTCAGTAATTGCATAATATAATTTGCCCTGCATGAGCTGTTCTTGCAGCTCAATTGTATTAGTAAGGTTTAATCGATTGCTTGTTGGGTCATGACAGTCTCCCGATGTGAACCCAGCTTCAGTGATTCCCAGGCTGAATTTTAGTTGACTCACGAGTACATCCGCTTCTGTTACATGAACCTTATATTGAGCTTTTACAAAACACTAGGCCAGTCAATCAACTCCTTGATGGCTCATGTGATAACAGAGGGCCTTTGTGTCCACAGAAACAGTCAGGCACACGGTGGGACACAGCATGGGTTCAGATTTATCTGGAAATTTGATTCACTGAAAGGTGTTAATTTTCTCTGACCATGAGGCTCAAATTAAATTTTTTTTTTGCTATATTTAGAAACGTTGTATATAATTTGTCAGAATATGGTTTAATATGAATGAAAGAGTAAATAATTAAATGTCCTTAACACTAATAATATTAACAGTATCATATATTTTTATATAATGTCAGAGTATCTTTAAATGAATAATGAAATAAATATCAAATACATTGTTTAATATCGTAACAGTTATTCTAATTTGTATATGTATGACTAATTTACAACAAAAAATTAATTGTAAAGCATAAATAACTGATAAGGGATAATAAATATTGTTGCTATATAATTTTTTTTATAAAGCGTCAAGATGAACACATTCTTATTGTTTTAAATACAATTAATTTATTAATAATAATTAATCAATTGACATTCATTAGCATAAATAATTATATATAAAATAATTTGCAAAAATAAAAATTGTTGCTTTTTTTTTTACTATTTTTTTAAATTATTGTATTTAAATACAATTCATTTATTTATAGTAATTCATCAATTGACATTCATTAGCATAAATCCTATAATGTATCTTGACAAGACAGGTTTACAACAGATAACATAAATGCAGCACTATTGTCAAGCCCAAGTATCCAGCGTTTGTCACATCCGAACATCTGAATTCCCCCTCCATTAAACCATGCCGGCCTTTGAGAGTCATAAGACTGCAATGAGGCTTATCCAAGAGGCTCTTTCTCTTGAGCTAGCTTCTGATGCCTTTTATCAGTGGTCATGATATGGGTTGTAAACTAAAGTTTTGCTTCTGACTTTATGGTTATTTATTCAGTAATGCTTGACGAATGTGACTTTGTGTGTTACAGATCATAGAGTCTCTGGGTATAATGATCTACAAGGCTTTGGATTACGGGCTGAAGGAGCATGAGGAGCGAGAACTCAGCCCTCCTCTGGAGCAGCTCATCGACCTCATGACCAACATGGCAGACACGGAAACGGACTGTCCTGATGAGGGATACGAGGCGACGGAAGAGGAGGATGAGGGAGAGGAAGAACCTGCAGAAGTCTCCAACATTCGTGGCTACCGTGACATCATTTCTGTAAGTATTGATAGATCATTATACATCAGGTTATACAGGTTATAATTTGGTTACATTTTATTTTACGATGTCATTGTTACAGTGTAATTATATATTTAAGTACTGAGTAATATTCATTAAGTGCACTTACTATAGAGTTAGGGTAGGATTAGGGTTTGGTTGAGGGTTAGTTGCATGTAATTATGCATAATTAACTGTTAATACTATTGTAAGTACATGTAACATACGTAACAAGTGTTACCATCAATTTGATCATAATTTAATTAAATGTTATCGTATCATAATTTTATTAACTCTTTCCCTCCCATTGACGGAATTTTCCGTAACTTATGACACAACACTTGGAATTTTGGACACTCTGGAGATTATCACGTGAAACAAAACAATATCCAATCAGAAAGCGAGCTGTAACATGTAAGGTCCATGTTCACACCGTCTCCACGATTTAATCTAAACATTTTCCTTTCAATTTTCTGTAAAAAGCAGTCCATGCACTATAAGCACCATTTCTTCTTGCCGGTCGTCCGCCATGTTTGTTTACTTTAAAGTCACGTTTGATGCGACAGATTTTGCGAGATTTCCTGTGTTCAGAGGCGGGATTCTGGTTGTTTGTGAATGGAATCTGTAAGTGTGTGTTGTGCTTTCCTGGTCACATTGATGCTCTCCACACACTAGAGGAACAAAATGGTTAAATCTATGATTTCTTATCGTCATGTTTGTGGTCTCTCACATTTGAAAAGTCTTTTAGTGCGGCCCCAGCTTAAGCAGCATATAAATCAAAACTGCCTAATGTTACCGAATAAAATGACAAACCCATGAAAAGTGAAGCTGTGAAGCATTGGAGGTGTTGATGGACTCGATCTTCCCCATCTATGTGTCGATCATCATTTTGAATCTGAATCCGATCTGGGCGAAACATGCAAAAATGCAATTTTCTCAGCTTTTTGTTCAAAATGTTTTTTATGAAACTCACCCACATTCAAGTGTTGATAAAAAAGAATACATGAAGCTAGAGAATTATTTTATTTTTTTGTCTTTGTTTAGAAGCAGAGGCTCTGTTCTTTGTTTTGATATATTGTATGTTCATATATTCATACAACAAAATAATATGCTGGGGGGATCAAAAATTCAAGCGCTGACTGACAACATAAAAAATAAAAAAAACTGGCGGGGAAAGAGTTAAAATCTTATTGAAATATGTATTTTTATGCATATGAATAATGTATTTTTACATAAATAAAAAAGTCCAGTTTTCCCCCTTTGTGGGTCTTGGGAAGCAAGATCTTGGATTAATCTATTCTCTCTTAAGATCTGTGAATGTTATTTACTGAGAGATACTTTCTCAGCTGGTATTCATTATGCTGCTCCCTCAGGCCCACTCCAGTAACACATTACCCAGAGACTCCATAAAGGCCTTTAGTTTAGACACTTAGCAGCAGTTATTTTAAATTACAGTCATATTTATCAATATGCTAATGGAGGAAATCTTTACGAGCTGTGGAAAGAAAGAATATGTCCAGACTGTGTGCACACAGATACAAGCTTTAGCATGAGTCAACATCGTAATAAGCAGTACCTTTAACTTGTTGTTCGCAATAAAAATACCCATGCATCAAACAACAACATGCATCTGGTAATGGTCAGTGTGGGTCACAGTACGTTCTGCATTATTCTGCAGGGCCTTTTCAGGACAAGTTAGATCATCTCTGTCCTTTCATTCCTTCCTTTCTGTCTTTGACTTTAGTGTTGAGGTCGAGCACAGAAACGAACCATGACATTAGATTTCTTCAAGCTGACTGACTGTATTTATACTCTGCCTGGTGAAACCTTTTAAATTCTTTAATTAGACAAAGAAAGGTTTACAAAAAGATAAAGATAGTGTACTACCGTTGAGACGTGCCTCTTTTATTATATCGGCCCATTCGCTTGGAATGGGAAAGTAAAAGGACTTTGTGGAGCATTCTTTTAACATCCTCCGCCACATTCTCCTTAAACGCTGATCCATTTTTTTCACTTCTTATCTTCCTCCTGTCAAGTCTAGCAGGTTTCCTCCCCTAAGTTTTATTCACTTTCCCTTGGCGTAGTCAGTATTCTCGTCTGGCGTGATTCCTCAGCAAAACACGTCATGGAGATAGTGAATCTACGCTGTGTAAGACATTCCTGAAGAGGGCAGAGCTCAAGGAAGGTGTGGGGAAAATGTCATTAAGCCGGTTGGAGGTGTCTTTGGTCGGAGTAATTGTATATTTAAAATGCGTGTCATGCTCAAACTATTATACCTGGGACACTGAACTTTAAATGGGCCTGTGTTTTTGAGCTGTTAGGCATGCAAGCTTTGGGTTTGGCTCTCAGCTATGTGCCAAATCATAATGTGTAATGCAAGAATTAACTTAGACTGATTCAGAAGATGATTTTCTTAAAGTCTGTAAAAGATGCAAGGATTAACTTATCAGACAGAGATGGAGGAGATATGCATTGACCTTAAAATGCACTTCTCTCCACTAAAACCATGTGAACTATTTTAGGAAAGAGACTTCTTGACAAACAGAGCAATTAGTAAAGATTTGTAGTCGTAATGTAACCAATTTGCTTGTGAATGGGGCAAACAGTGGAATGTTTGGGAGCATTTTTGTGTATAGTATATTTATAGCAACATTCAAATGGGAAATAATTAAAATTTTAAAATTACATTTCCCCTGTCATTGCTTGTTTGGTCTCAGTCTAAGGGACAATAACGTCTCAACATCTGGTCATGTGATGGTTGCCCAAACAAATCAATGGTACTCTAGTGCAGGGTTTCAGAAACCCCAACTGCACGGGGTTTGAGAGTAGATGAAAAACTAATAATTAATTAAATCCTAAAAATTTTAAATTTAAATAAATAGATACTTTTAAAATAATAGTGGTAATAATAATAACAGCTAAATAAAAAAATTGAAATATTGCCAATAAAATAATAATAAAAAATGGAAATAACTTAAAAAGGTTCGGTTTGGGAATTCCTGGTCTCATGCTGTGATTTTAGTCTCACTGTTTTCTCCTCTCCAGCTCTGCACGTCTCACCTCCCCAGCCCAACGGATGCTCCCAACCACTACCAGGCCGTATGTCGAGCCCTGTACGCAGAGACCAAGGAGCTACGCACCTTCTTGGAGAAGATCAAGTGTGCCAAAGAGGTAATGACCCTCATATGACACTCATGTCTACACAGATATTTATGGCACAACTGCCAATAGTGGGTTAATAAAAAAAAAATATATAAACAAACACACCCACACACCCACCCACACACACACACCCACACCCACACACACACATATATATTATCAGGGTTCTGTTCTCAGTTCTGTGTCATTTATGCCAAAAAAACAAAACAAAGAAACGGTCAGCGTCTTACAACAATATTGGTATGATTGGGTGAAAATCAAAACCGCTGTATATTTACATTGCTGAAAGCCTCATGAGGCTGTTTGTGTTTATCAGATAGAATAGAGTGAGTGGGCTGACCGCATAAGTGACTCATAAACAGGCCGTGGACTGTGAAGGTGGTTTGAAACCAACAATGCTTTAGTGCGTTATTACCTAACGCATTGCCATACGCTTGTTTAATCAGGTTTTAATACTGTAAATCTTGTACCAATGTTTTCCTACAGGGCTTTCAGTATTCTCAGACATTTACATATACATTATCTACACAGATCTGGTATTTCTGTTCAATATTTAATGAAATTCTTCTATAATCCACTACAATAAATAATTAGCTAAAGTATGGATATGTAATTATTTTGGTATTTACTGAATTTTTTTTTTAACCATATATTGATTATTATAAATATGTTCTTATATACCTTTTACCTTAACATATTTGACTTTACGTGCCTCATTATTATTATTATATTATTTTCAGAGCCATTTTTAAAAATAAAGCAAGACTTTAGTTTGGCAAGCTCTTAACTTTGTAAGTTAAGCCAATTATTATTGATATAACTGTCAAAAAAGTTTTCCAGTGATTTATTAACAAACATTATAATGAAGTGTTATACTTCTATGACATGGTTTTATTTGGATGCTATTAACTCTTAAAAACAATATTTGCATATAACATGGCCCTCATACCATTCATTGGCTAAATGGAAGAGGTATGGCAAGCCGTTTTAACATTTAATCATTTTAACTGACTAGGCTCTATTTTCATGCTACTAGTACTTATTTTTTAGATACTAGTATCTATTCCATTAAGTACTAGTACTTATTCATTAGCTACTAGTGCTTATTCTTTAGGAACTAGTGCCTATTATTTAGATACTAGTGCCTATTCTTTAGATACTAGTACTTATTCATTAGATACTAGTACTTATTCATTAGCTACTAGTGCTTATTCTTTAGGTACTAGTACCTTTTTAAAGATACGAGTACTTATTCATTAGATACTAGTTCTTATTTATTAGGTACTAGTATTTATTCATTAGATACTAGTTCTTATTTATTAGATACTAGTACTTATTCATTAGTTACTAGTACTTATTATTAGATACTAGTACTTATTCATTAGGTACTAGTACCTATTAAATAGATACTAGTACTTATGCATTAGATACTAGTACTTATTACAATAGTGACTAGTAATTATTCTTTTGTTACTAGTAACAAATAATTTTTTTTGCCATTGACTTCTATGGGGATCTGTCATTCAGATATCAACTATTCATTTCTGACTAGTATGTATTCCAATTGTGACTAGTACATATATATTAGATACTAGTAGTTATTCATTAGGTACTAGTACTTATTTTTTAGATACTAGTACCTATTACTAGATACTAGTATGTATTCCATAAATACTAGTACTAAGTGATTAGATACTAGTACCTATTAAATAGATACTAGTACCTATTAAATAGATACTAGTACATTTACATTTACATTTATTCATTTAGCTGACGCTTTTATACAAAGCGACTTACAATTGCTATATATGTCAGAGGTCGCACGCCTCTGGAGCAACTAGGGGTTAAGTGTCTTGCTCAGGGACACATTGGTGTCTCACAGTGGATTCGAACCCGGGTCTCTCACACCAAAGGCATGTGTCTTATCCACTGCGCCACTACCACCCCTAGTACTTATTCAATAGATACTAGTACGTATTAATTAGCTACTAGTACTTATTCAATAGATACTAGTACCTATTTATTAGATACTAGTATTTATTCCAAATGTTACTAGTAAGATTTTTAATTTAACTCTCCAGTGGCCGTTCTGACTAGTCAAAACATAAGACTAGTAAAATAGCAGTTGTGACTAGTAAAATAAAAAATCGTACTAGTAACATTCGGGAAAAAAAATACTAGTATCTAATAAATAGGTACTAGTATCTATTGAATAAGTACTAGTAGCTAATTTATAAGTACTAGTATCTAATTAATAGGTACTAGTATCTAATGAATAAGTACTAGTATCTAAAGAATAAGTACTAGTATCTATTTAATAGGTACTAGTATCTAATGACTTAGTACTAGTGTTTATTGAATACATACTAGTACCTAATAAATAACTACTAGTATCTAATATATATGTACTAGTCACAATTGGAATACATACTAGTCAGAACTGAATAGTTGATATCTGAATGACAGATCCCCATAGAAGTCAATGGCAAAAAAATAATAATTGTTACTAGTAACAAAAGAATAATTACTAGTCACTATTGGAATAAGTACTGGTATCTAATGAATAAGTACTAGTATCTATTTAATAGGTACTAGTATCTAATGAATAAGTACTAGTATCTAATAATAAGTTCTAGTAACTAATGAATAAGTACTAGTATCTAATGAATAAGTACTAGTATCTAATAATAAGTTCTAGTAACTAATGAATAAGTACTAGTATCTAATGAATAAGTACTAGTATCTATTTAATAGGTACTAGCATCTAATGAATAAGTACTAGTATCTAATGAATAAGTACTAGTATCTAAAGAATAGGCACTAGTACCTAAAGAATAAGCACTAGTAGCTAATGAATAAGTACTAGTACTTAATGGAATAGATACTAGTATCTAAAAAATAAGTACTAGTAGCATGAAAATAGAGACTAGTCGTTTTAAATGATTAAATGTTAAAATGGCTTGCCATAGAAGAGGGACTAAATGTTACATTCAAGTCATGCAGAAACTTTTTTGAAGAGATTCGCTATTATCTTTTCATGGATATCAGTTATGAACATCTTTACCTGTCAGTACTTGACATTTCATTAATAAACAACATGCACTGCACTATTATGACTGCACTATGTCATCCATCCGTCCGTCCGTCCGTCCGTCCTCATGCAATATGGACAAAAGTATTGGGACACCTGACCATTACACCAATAGGGACTGTGATAAAATCGCATTCTAAATGCATAGACATTATTATGGAGTTGGTCCTCCCGTTGCAGCTATAACAGCTACCACTCTTCTGGGAAGGCTACCCAGTTGGAGTGCTTCTGTGGAAAATTTTGCCCATTCATTCAGTAGAGCATTTGTGAGATCAGGCTTGGATGAGAAGGACTGACCCGTAACCTCCATTCCAGTTCATCCCAAATGCGGTGGCACATCTACACATATCTCACAGCCTGTGCTGCTGTCTGTCCCTATATTATCTTTATTTGTTCTACTTCAGTCATGGCTGTAAAGTTCTTTATTAAGTTTATGAATTTTCTTTTTTATGTGGAGGTCTCTTATTGATTTAAATCTGTGACAGTGAAGGAGGAAGTGCATCTCTGTCTCAATCTCTCCTGTCCTACAGTGAGCACACACTCTTTGCTCTCTGGATAACCAGCTCTTTCTGAGTCTCCCAGTCTGACTAGACTGTGCTCACTGAAGCCTGTACATGGTCAGGATCAGTCTCTGCTTTGTCTCTGACACTCTGAGATATTCTTTCAATTCCTAATTTGATTTTAGAGTTCAATTGAATTGTAATTGTGTTTTAGCTTCCTGATCCCAGTGTTCTATATATATATATATACACACACTACCCATTACTACACACATACATATATAATGGTGTGCATTTAATTTTATTACTAAAGCTCGTAAGAAGCAGTTTTAAGGGGATAGCTGTTTGATCTCCCTAGTCAGACAGGCATGTTTAGCCCATTTTTGTGTAATGTGTTGTTTGTTTAAACTGTCACATGTAATCAGATGTCATGTGAACATGTAACATGAGCCTTATCCCACTGAATGTGTTCTTTCTCTCAAAGGCATTAGTTTGCATTAACCTGCTTGCTATAGCTCCTAATCCTCCAGCACCAAGTGGCACTGGGTGGAGGTCACATGTTGGCGGGTCGTGGCCTCGTGGGTGAAACAGGAGCACTTATCATGGGTCTAGAGCAGGGCTGCTCTATCCTAAACCCGAATTTAGTCCCATCTCTAGTCAAACACATCTTAAACAGCTAATCCAGGACCAATTTCGCATGCTATCTGTCCTAAATAGTATGCAAGATTACAATGAGTGCATCATTGAACATTTAATTTAGTGTGGTTCCTGGATGGTTTATTGTTTCTAGTGGATTTTCAAAGCGACTCCCATTTTCCACAACCTTTGCAGGAGGAGTTTGTGGTGATTTTCTGTCTTTTTTTCCCCCTGTTGTCAAAAATGTCAGTTTTTCAATGTATGAACCTTAAAGTAAAGTAGTAATGAATTAAGCTAAATGTTATAGAGGTTAACACTCACACTCAACAAATTTGGTGTGGAAACAATTTTCATTTGGAAGTTGCAAGTCAATTTCACAAACAATTACAAAGAAAAGAACAAGTAACACATTGAATAAAACACGAAATTTTAAAGTAGAAAGAATGAAACCGTATTTTCTTATAAAATGTACTCCTGTAATCTTTATTTATTAACTACAAAAAACAAGCCAATTTATAGTGTGCAACAGCTTATCAAAATAAATTTTTTATGACATGGTCGTCTTTTTGCATGTTTAACATTGCTAGTGAAAAGTTCATGCACACACCTACTCAATCTTAATAGTTCTGATTTTCACATGTTAAATAATAGTGAAGTCTTCAAAAGTGTGAAATAACATTGACAAATTGCACACTGGTTGTGAGTAATAGAAGTATGAGAATTTCTTTGCAGCCCAAATCAATTGCTCAGTTGAATATTACTGGGAGGTGTGTTAGTTAGATGAAGTTTTGAACTGAATGCTACACCATTTTTAGATTTTTAGAAGCTGGATTGAATGTTTTAGAGGAGAAGAGGAGTGAAGAGAGCGAGTGGAAAGGGGCAGAATCTGCTGTGTGGTTCTTTTGATCTTAGCTAGATTGACAGAAATAGTCTCGCTCTGATGATTCAGAGCTTTTTTTCTCTGTGTCTGTTTCTTTTTCTTTCTTATGCATCCTCCTTTTAGATTGTTTTGTGATGCAGCACAGTTGTGTTTGATTTAAGAGATCTGACTCATTCTGCTCAGACATTAGCTCTGTCTTTTATGTTTCTGTTCATTCATGCTAAATCCGCGTCAGGGCTGGGTAAAGCCCAGAGGGGGACGCACACTTCTACTTTGAGGAGGGGGAAAGACTGCAAAATCACCAAAGGAATTTAATAAGCAATCCAGGCGGCAGCAAAAGAATGATTTATTGTTCTGACCATAAGCCTGGCTTATATAATTTGAAGGCTATGCCAGAACACATCCTAATTTAATCGTACACATTTTCATTTGTCCTGTGATGGTAAATCTCATTTATTTTGTTGTGAATGTCAAACCACTTAAACTCAAAACAAACAGGATGAGAGCATACTCTGAGCTGAAGTCTACTAAACACGTTTTTATAGTTTGTTGATTGGTTGCAGGTGATAGCCATTACCACCATCATGGATGCTGTTGTCCCAACTTCAACCCTGTGTGGAAATGACCTTTTGCCAGTGTAGTGTAGTTAAAGTAGTTAAAGACTGGATTAGCTGCGTATTGATCATGCTACAATATTGATGGATTAATATTGTCCTCCTTACTGGGACTGTCTGTCACATGAGAACAAATCGATTTACAAACAAGCCAGACCCACAATGGTTAAAGCGACATTGACTTTTTCTTATTTTAACACCAGACTGAGGACAATCTAGGCCGTCTGTTACAGTAATTCAGACTACATTTTATTGAATATTTCCAGTACATTGTACTCACTTTTGTTTCCAGCTATTTTGTCAAAGGACAGTAAATATATACTGCTATACAAGCAGCACATTGACTACTCTAAAATATATCCAAGTTTCATTTCTATAGTATTGTCCCTTGAGAAGATGTACTAAAATGTTTGCTGAAATGTGAGGGGTGTACTTACTTTTGTGAGATACTGTATATATAATACATTTATTTTTATTTAGACATTTTAAAATATGTTTTAAGAAATGTTTTTATAAGTTTTGGGAATTGAATTTTTTTTTGAAAAAAATAAAATAATTCTACATAGATAAAATTTTATATATTTTTTTCAGTTTTGAGAATTATATACAGTATATGTCTATGGACCCCTTGCAGGATCTTCACAGCCGTCTTCTGAAACCTTAGGAATATGTCTTAAGATCTTTTTCTGTCTTTTTTTTTCCTCTCAGAATTTGCGAAAGATGGAAGGAGAAACACAGGAGCCCGTCAAAGACCTGAATGAGTTGCAAAATGCTGACTGGGTAAGAGCAATCCCACAAGCCAAAATAATGGTGCTGAATGCATTCAGACTGGGCTCTGTTAAGAGTGCACTTTGGTTCAGGACGTGTTTTTCCACAGGCACGGTTTTGGGTGCAGGTAATGAGGGACCTAAGACATGGTGTGAAGCTGAAGAAGGTCCAGGAGCGTCTATATAACCCTCTACCCTTCGAGTACCAGCTCACGCCTTATGAGATGCTCATGGACGACATCCGCTCGCAACGCTACAAACTTCGCAAAGTCATGGTAAGTGTGTGGACATGTATAGATAAATATGTGAATTGATGAATCCTGAATTAGGTTGCATGACTGATTTCAGAGCATATCTTGTGATTTCAGCATCTTTTTGAACTTTATTTCTCCATGAACAAACAAGCATGAGTCACTTTTTCTTTTGTACCAACATTACAGTCACACAGTTCAATTCATTTTTATTGGTGTTTGTTACAGGGATCATAAACCACAACAATGTTTACTTTGCTTATCAGAATTCAAGCAGGCTTATTTCTGAAGCTGCAGGGTAAAAAAATTTTTTATAGGGTTGAACTGGATCAAGTTAATGACACTGAAAACAATATATCAAGATGGCTGGAGGTTATTGTGTAGAAATAGACATATATGGTTGCAAACCTTTCAGAGAGCTGCCACGTCAGAGTCAACGCCTTGCATGATAGGCCAATTTGAACCTAGTGTGGTAATGGGTAAAAATTTTATTCAACAAGCCTCCAGTTATTAATGCAGAGACAAAAGCACATAGCTGTCACTAATAATATTTTAATGCATTCTTCAGACAGGACACTTGTGTCCAGTGCATTCTTTTCTGACTCTGATTGCAAATGACACAGACTTTGGGTTTTAGTTTACTCAGGGTTCGTACGGTCATGAAAAACCTGGAAAAGTCATGGATTTTTAAAATGGCAATTTCCAGGCCTGGAAAAGTTTTGGAAAATGAATAAACTCATAAAGTTTTGGAAAAGTCATGGAAATTTGTTTTTCAAAATATCTGTGTACTTGAATTTGTTTAATTAATAAAATTGGGGAAACAAATTGCAATACTTTTTTCGTTTTACTGTGCGTTCACACCGGACGCGAATAGCGCGTCAAATTCGCGCCTGACGTGTCTAGAAATTTACGCGCGTCAGAGGCGAAATGACGCGTTTCCATTAACTAAAAGCGCTGAAACGGACATGAAAGGGGACCCATTTCTTTTGGCCCATCTAGTTTTAGTCGCTGTCCTCAGTGCCGCAGAAAAGCGCTGAAACGGACATGAAGGGGAACTCATTCAGCGCTTTTGTGTGGCTCTTGTGTTGCTGTCATCAGCTCAGTGCTTCAAATTTAAATAAGCTGCTTTGCATTTTCATATAGCTTCGTATGTGCCTTTCCATTACAGATTTGAGCAAAACTTTTTTTTTCTTCTAAATATCGATAAATAACTATTGCAAAAGGATGGCGTTTCCATTAACCGACTAAAACTTTTTTTTTTTTTTTTGCGATCAGTCATTCCAAAAATCATGGCAACGGAGGACGTTAGTAGGTTTATATCTCACCCACCGCCCTACAAATTATTATTATTAATGTCTTATCCAAGTATTAATGTCAGGGAAAGACCCTTATGCGAACGGCACATAGGCTATATGCTAAGTTTCTTCATGTTTCTCCCTTGATTGTGGAATTTCTTTGAGAGTAGGCTATCCCTGTATTGTTTCTTTTATGAATTTAATAAGGAACCCTGGCTTTCATGTATTCTTTCTGTCCAAAAGGTCCGTGTTCTTTTGTGTTCACTCGTTTTTCCTTTAACCCCCAAATGAAAAACGAAAAATGAAGGGTTGTTGTAAGTAGGCTATTTTTAAAACGCAAAGTTGAACGCCAACATTTAAATTTGAACTGTAGGCTACACCAAATGCTGTGCGAAAAAGAAAAAAATATCGACAAATTTTCTGATTTTTGTTTATGACTTTTTGCCTCTTTGTTAAACATTTAAAATATATATGATTTTTTTCTTTTAAAAAATGTATTTGGTCTTTTATTTTCCGTGTTCACATTTATGAGGAAAAAACAATGTTACGTGACCGTTGAGTCCTCTGAGAGCGGCACTAAAAGACTTTAAAACTTACACAGAGACCTCAAACAGAAAGCACAAAGCCTTCCTAAACGAATTTCGTTTTGTATTAATTGTATCTTGATTTTAAAATGTTTCATTAACCAATTGCTTAATAGCCTAAATAAAAAGTAAATAGCAGAAAATAGATAATCACGACACAGAGGCGCCGGAGTGAACTGGATCATCCATGAACCGAAACTCAGCGTAAAAGGTAGCCTACTCGCCTCACAGACCTAAACAAAACTGAAATAGGCCTATATCTATTATCTACAGAAATATCTACTTTTAAACAGAACAATTCAAAACAAAATAAAACGATGTAGCCTAATCCGTATGAAATGTGCATTTCTCTCCGGCGTGTTCACTACTAAGAAGATCGCGAGTCAGTCAACTTCGTCTTTGCAGTCCACACAGAAAATACTTGTTTATTAATAAACAATTAAAATTGAGAGAGAGAGAGAATATAAGATTAGTTTGACTAATTTTGAGGACTTCTAATGATCTGTTAACAATCTCGTTTTTTTATTTTTTATTTTTTTTTATGGCGTTTATCGCATTTTGGAAAAGAGCTCTTCAAGCACATTTAGATTTTTCATCCGCTACTAACGTTACCCGCCCACAAGGAGTTAATTAACATGTATACACAGATGTTTTATGGAAAACTATGTCATGAATATTTACCTTTAAGTCATGGAAAAGTCTTGGAAAAGTCATGGAAATTTAATGGTAAAAATGTGTACGAACCCTGATAACGTGCTTATTGTAAAGAGCCTGTCTGACCTTTGATCCCTGCTGTGCCTTCTTTTTACTGTAGGTCAATGGTGACATTCCTCCGAGGTTAAAGAAGAGTGCCCATGAGGTCATACTGGAGTTCATTCGATCCAGGCCTCCACTGAATCCTGTGAGCATTAAAGCATACAAAAATACTTTTGGTCATTTGTGAGCTGGGCTGGAGTATCTTTAAAATTATATGAATCTATTCATACAAATTATACACCTATTAACAAAAACCTTTCAACCATTGTTCCTTTGTGTGTTTGGATGTGCTTTAAGGCTTCTGCTCGTAAACTTAAGCCTCATCCTCAAATACCTCCAAGTCTTCATGAACGTATCCTGGAAGAGATCAAGTCGGAGAGAAAGCTGAGGCCTGTCTCACCTGACATGCTCCGTAGAAGTCGACTCGGTAAGTGCACTTTCACACACTTCTTCACATCATTTAAGCATATGACTAAAAAAATAAGCTTGACTACATATACTAATAAAACATTTTTTATTTTTTATTCTGCCATTATATACACTACCAGTCAAAAATCTGGGGACATCTACTCTTTCTTTATTTCTTTTATTATTTTCCAATTTTTCAGATTTTACAATAATAATAAAGTTATCAGAACTATGAAATAACACAAATGGAAGTATGGAATTTATAAAGTGACCACAAATGTTGCTTTTCCTTCACTAACTAGTCCAACTTGTCCATAAAAAAGAAAACATTACACATAATTATGTTATAAACAACTGTTAATAATAATCAATAGATGATGATAATTTTTTTATATATATATATATATATATATATACTTTTTTTAATAAAGATATTCAAATGTAGGCACAGTTTCTAAAGATTTAAGTATAATCAAAAGGTTTTTAAGATCATGGGGAATATTTTAAACAAGTGTGTCCACATTTTTGACTGCTAGTGTTCATCATTTATCAGTGCACCATTTCTCCATGTTTATCATTCTGTGCACAAATATTTTTCCAAATACATTCTATTCATATTCTATACACATTATTTATTTTACGTAGCATAGTATTTACATTAAAACCTTGCTTCATGCTGTTAACCTAAATATCAAGTATATCAGTCATGTGGAGGGAGGTGAGTACTGTATGTGTCGATGTGATAGAGATTGACCTCAGGTCATGACAGACAGCAATACAGATGTGTGAAAGTGTGTCATTTTCATGCATGGCTGCTTGTGTTAAACTGAACCATTGCAGTTTTTAATTGCCTCTAACAGTGTCTAAAACCCTGTGTCTCTAACTCTGTGCTGCCCATTTAATTTACAGCTGTAAATCTTTAATATTTCTCACCTTGGATTGATACTGTAGGTTTTTTAAATGTATTTATTCACCTTGTTACACAACATTAGATTCATGTAACATACTGTACATCAGCTCCATTGATGTTTACAAGTTTATAGAGAGGGTATGTAATCCTAATAATGTATTTGCCCTGAGATTTGCTCTGTAGAATTCAATAGTTAAAGATTGTAAGGTTTTAAGTTGAATGTGTGCATATACATAAAGGCCTTTAGGCTCTTTGTGTGGATGATTGTACAGTTACACAAGCACAAATCTGCTGATAATTATATCAGACTGATCCATATTGGATAAATGTCTCAAGATTTAAGTCGCTTGCAGCAGAATTAATAAAGCTTAAAGTTTGCGTGGACGTATTTTCAGTTTGTGTGGTGAAAAGAGTATTGTTTTCTCCATTTGCCTCAAGAGTTACAAAGTTCAGTGTCTACAGTCTATAAACCTTTAAAATTTAAAGGAGATTATCATAATAATATCTACTGTATGTTTTGTGAATAGTTGGACTGAACTTCAGTATTTTCTCACATTTTAACTTTAAGGTTAAATAGTGGTTGCCCGTTGCAAGATTGTGAGAATAATTGATTTTTTCTTCGTTCTTGATCTTAAAATATTTTTAAAAAGTTGATTGTATGCCACTGGTTGTGTGAATGTGCTATCCATTATATGTTGTCTGAAAGCTTCACCAGTCCTCAGTTTCGTAATGTGAATCATAGCTTTGTCAGTTTTACTTGTATAGCGGTTGTCTGGTATAAAATTGTAAAAAATAACATGGATTCTTTCTTGATCCTAAAAGAAATTACATGTTATTTGGCTGCTCAGTTGTAGAATTGTGTTCCTGCTTATTAACAGATTTACAGAACAGCATCCTTTATATCTGACATTGAATGCATTTACATTTAATACCTTGTTTTAACCCATGGCTTTATTTATCTTTTCCTCCCTCTCTTTTCATCCATAACCTCTGCCTCTCTCTCACAGTAATGCGCCCACTTAGCATGTCTGTCAGTTTTGATTCATCAGGTAAAGACTTCACTGTGGCTTTACCGCTGTTAGCTCACTGACCCTGCTTCTGTGGTTGTGCCTGACCTCCTCGGTCGCCCCTACCCTCATGTCACGCTCCTCTGCTGGTGGGGTCGTGGCATTGATCCTGATAGTCCTCAGAGGAGGAAGAGGACAAGGCAGTGCCTCCAGTCTAAAGAAAATTGTTTAGACCAGGATCGCATTCTGGAAAGGCTGGAATACACTACACAGCTTTTGCCCCTTTTTGCAGTCTGAACAAGTTGATAGTTGTTGACAAATTTCAGTCTGCAGATTTTGGTCAGTTGGAGTTTTCAGGAAATAACGTAGTGTAGGATGAATATAGACTACTTTTTTTTAATGATTTGAGACTATTTTAGAACACATTGTTTTCATTTGTCATGCATTTTCTAGCAATAAGGCACGTTTCTGTGCAAGTTTGTTGTGTTCGGAATGACTTGAAAGTCTGGTGGTGTGTGTGATCATCAGTCATTTACACTGTGACATGACATTTACACTGTGACGCGACAAAGCGACCATTGCTAATCCATTTGGTTTTCTTGTCAGAAGTAGCGTTAGCGTTTGAAGTACTGGAGAAATTGGGGCATCAGTTTACTGTCGGTAATTTGTCGTGTCGCGCCACATTCCAGTGTAGACAGCATCACTGATTATAATGGGTTCTATGTGCTTTTGTCACGCTGTGGCATGGTTCTTGTAAGTGTGAATTAACTTAATGTAATGCAAGACAAATTTCCGACTTTGTCTGACAATAAAAGTTATATATCATATAATATATCTGGTGTAGACACAGTGTTAGTGTATGATGCACAGAGTTTCTTTAACCATTCACTGAGTTGTCAAGTGTATGATGCCTCGTGTTTTAAAATCTGTTCAGATTTGAAAAAGTCATGTAGTGTATTCCAGTTTCAGGAATATCAGATATTACAATTTTAGCTGTGTTATTCTGAAACTTCAGGCTGACCAAGTAAGACACATTCAAACAAATAAAACCCAGATATAGAGAATAAATCTAGGTTTTTATAAGCTTTTCTGTGAGCAATGACTTACAGTATTTGCTTATCAATCAAATCTATTAAATTATGGACTCTCTTCCATGTTTGTAGCAATCTTTAATACATTTGGTTATGGTTGTTAAGATTGACTTGGATATCCATTGCTGTGGCCTGTGAATAGAGAGTAACTCTCATGTCCTGGTTCTTATTGTAATTCTTAATAACCAGATGATATTCTTATCTATGAATAGACTTTGGTTATATAAATATAAACCATATTTAATTTGACGCCAATGAAAATGAGGCATACATGGGTATATATATCTCATTTAATTAATAATTTATGGTGGTATCATGTTTTTTTCCATCCACAAGTGTTATGAACAAGGAAATTCTCCCTAGAAAGTAACAACCAAATACATGTTTAGTTATTGCCGTTAAAACTACGGAATAAAATGATTTGTTAAATAGATTTAAACAATTACTTTTTTAATTGATAGCTCGATGAAAGTATATTCATTTTGACAGCCCTAAAAATACATGATGTCCACTTCCCCCCTGGGAGTTTCCAGACACCGTTTTTAAAAACCTTGAAGCCATATTCTAAAATTTGCATTTAAATATGTGGATGGAAACATAGCTACAGACAGCATTTTGCAGAAGCATATTTCATTTCCAATGAGAGTTGGCAATTTCTGGCAACATTAGCGACCGCAAGCTCAGCTTTTACGCAAATGGAAGCAATGCGGAGTTAATCATTGTCTGTGTTTAATGAATAAAGCCCACTGTATTTCCTCCTCTTGCAGCCTTGTTTTCATTTGCGTTATATTAAACAAACCATATACACTAAGGCCAATAGTTTTTAATCTAAAACCGTTTTTCCCAGCCTCCAATATGGCTGTTTGCACTGGACTTTCCTCTATAATTCCTCCCTCTGCTATAGCGCACACTTCTTTCCACCTCCATATCCCACTAATCCTCTGTCATGTATGGCTGCTGCTTCTCTGTGGATGCTCTGTGTTTGTGCTTTATTGTGCTGATGTCACAGTCACAAGTTAGCCTCAAAGCTGCTGATTGGTTAACCTAAGTGTGGTTTACACTGATAATATTACCTTACTGTGTGAAAGTCAGGTACAGAAAGACCTGTTTTGTGCTGTTGGGATCATATTGAAAAATATGTTCCTTTTTAGGCGCAGGCAAAAGTATGAGCACCCCACAGGACTTGTTCCGAAGCTCAGGTAAAGTATTCCTGATGCAAGCATGACTGTCACATCACCTCTGAGCCCAGTGTGAGAAATGCCTGGGTTCTGAGAGCTTGTGTATGAATCAAACACAGATCTCACAGAATTAATTTCTGAATGAGGATTAGTCTAGTTTAAGAGGGGTTATGTAACTCTGAGTCCGCAGGCATCAATATTTAATATGCTGCAGTTTATTTTTATACTCTGTCCATATAAAAAAAAAAATCGCTGTTCTAGAAATATCTAGAGGAACATTGACAGATGGATGTTTTTTTTTTTTACATTGTATATTTGTTTTCTAAATATAGAAATGATCAGCATCTCAGCTGTAGTATACTGGTCTTTATTATATTAAATAATCTGATTGAATGCTTTTTGTTGTGTGAGAGTCCCATACATTGTATGTAATGAGACCATTGTCTCATTACATTACATTACATGAGAATTGTCTGTATGAGACCATCTAATGTTTGGTGTCAGAGAATTTTTTTAAATTATTATTATTATTATTTTTAGAAGAAATTAATACTTATATCCCGCAAGGATGCTTTAAATTGATCAAAAGGGACAGTTAAGGGCATTTGTAATGTTACGAAATATTTGTATTTCAAATATATGCTGGTTTTTTTAAATTATTTTTTTACTTTCTATTCATTAAAGAATTCTGGGAAATAATTTTTTAATCAAAATTTCCAGAAAAATATTAAGCAGCACAACTTTTTTTTCAATAAAAACAAATATTCGATAAAAATATAAACTGTTTAATGAGCACAAAATCAGTAATGTAATGATGCTGAAAATCCAGCTTTACCATCAAAGGAATACATTACATTTTAATATACTATATATATATATATATATATATATATATATATATATATTGAAATAGAAAAGTCATTTTTAAATTGTAATAATATTTCACAATATCACTGCTTTACTGTATCAAATAAATGCGAACTTTGTGAGCATAGGCGACTTCTTTTAAAAACATTATCAAAATCTCAACGACCCCAAACTATTAAACCATATTGTTTTTAAAAATCATCAATCCATAGCCATAATGTCAATTGTGAATTTTTGTTTCAGTCACACTGTGACTTAATTGTCTTCTATTGACTTGATTTTGTGAATTACACTATTTTAATTTGCTATGGACATCAGTGCTATGCAATTTCATCACTATATTCTACTGTGCATAACATTTCACCCTGATACCACCTAGGCCATTTGGTGCTGAGTGCAAAAAAATATATTTTTTAATAATTCAAAGTACATTAGATAAATGATTTGAAATCCAAATAAAATTAAAACATTTTACCTCCAAAAATTTCATATTGGATTTCAAGTGTTTTGTAGCCATTCAAGACATGTATTGTATTACTAGCTGTGTCTGAATGCAATAATTTTCCCTTTATAGTGAAATTGTAGTAAAAGAGTGAACAAGTGAGTGAACCGCTTCTTTCACAGTATATCCATGAACGTGTAAATACAGTAACTCATGCGCCTTACACAGCGAGATGCCTTGATGGACAACATTTCAAGTTTTCCTTCCTTACTTCCCACTTACTGTTTGGAAACTTCCCAGTTTCTTAGCATCAGGCTGATGCTTAAGACATGGCTACCAGGCAGATGCAATTTCAGTGCGAACAATCTGAATGTGAACAATTTCAGTGTGAACTGTTAGTGCTCAAAATCAGATAAACTATTTGTAGTTGGGTGCAGTGTAAACAAAGTCTACTTTTTCCTAATGTGCAAGCCATTGCTGTTCTGATTGGTGCCTGATTATGTCCATAATGTCCATCCACACACAGACATCCCTGACGGACCCCGAAAATTGGCCATCAGCACACTGTCCCTGGCCAATGGCACGACGCCGGCTCGGAGCCCTGTAAACGGTGTGGCCGGAGGTCAGCCGCTGTCCCAGAGGAAGAGGTTGCTCAAAGCACCTACGCTGGCCGAGCTCGACAGCTCAGACTCTGACGTGAGTGTGTTTTATATTTTCTATATTGCAATAACCCTGCCAAAATGTTGAACCAGACTTCTAGGTGAAGCCCGTGGGAGTCAATTGCATTAGCCTCTTTTTCTTACTCCAGGAGGACCAAAACACTCGAAAATCCGACAGCAGCTCCAGCATATCCACCTCACTGGTTGAGGACACATCTCCAGAGTCCGTCATGGGCAAAAAGAGTAAGAACCATCATGAAATATACAGATTTGCAGTCCAACAAAAACATGTCATTGACTCTCTGGTTCGTCTTCAACTGAATTTCTGCACTCCATTTTGTCTTTTCCCAGTTCCCCCAAAGTTCCTGCCCATATCTTCCACTCCTCAACCCGACAAACGCTTCGCTCCGCAGAGGAGGCACTCCATAGAGAAGGAAGCTCCCACCAGCGTACAGTCTTTCCTGCCTCCATCTCGCCAGAACTCCAAATCTCTGGTAACTGCAACAAAACCTTTCTTTAGCTCCATGTTTTTGACATGTTCCTGCCTGCAAAGTTGTTTTCCTCGTTGAGTGGATCCCAGGACAGTAAATGAGAATAACTTGGTGTAGATCAGTCTGTTGGCTGCAGGCTGTGGTCACACTTAACTGTCCTGAGTCTTGTGAAAGTATAATTAGATTCTCAGGAGTCTGTCCATTGCCGCAGCATTGCAGGCCCTGAGTGTGGAGAGAGAGAGAGTTAAAGGAGAACTTGTGCTTTCATTTTCAATTCAGAAGACCAATTAAAGGCTACTCTATGCCATACAGCTGCTTAGGGGGCTTGGACGTATTGTTAGGGGAACGGTCTGGGACTGCTCTAGTTTCTCGTCTCATTCTCATTCACACATTAAAAGCAGTTACGCTGACGATACACATCCCAAAAGGGAAAGATTTTCAGTGAATAATGTCTTGCACTTCCATTCAAAAGTTTGGGGGCTTTTTTTTATTGTATTTTTGATCAAATATCTTCTTTCAAAAAGAAAAAAAGAAAAAAAAGTACTCTAAACATCATATAATCTATCCACCTTGATAGATTTACTACATGAAGCTTAATTTATGAAAAATGGACTGGTTCAGATTTAGCCATGCAACTGATCAGTGCTGATTGCGAAACCTCTGAGGTCTTTGAACGGTTGTAAATATGACAATCACAGACCTTTTACATGAAAATGATTATTAAACCATTCTAGATAGTGAGTGATACTGTAGTTTTATTGCAGTACACTAGATAGAGAGCTGTAACTGCTCTACTTTCCTTCCCTGCCTTACACTGAAGCTGTCTTCGGACAACAAGGTAAAGCACACATCTTCCTCATTCTCATGCCCACAGATTATGTTGCATTATGTTGGAGGAGTCATTTCATCACTATTTCATCTGCAGTGAGATCGCTTTATAGTCTTTCAGCTGGGCTGTTGCTTCATGCGTGCTTGTTGCACAATGTTGCATGGCCAGTAGGGAAAACTGCAAAAGGAAGTGGGCCGACACTAAAATCTCTTCAGTTACCCGTCATCAAGATGATTTTATGATCATAGTGGAAGACAACATTGCTCAACGAACTTCCTCCTTTTGAATAATGCCTAGGTTATGTGCATCATTCAAAGAGTGTTAGATTTTGATGTTATAATTAAGATTTAAATAAAAAGGTGAAGTAAGGGATAATATAGAGATAGCCAGCCATATTTGCAAAGTAATAATTATTATATTATATTGATAATATAAAATAATATAATATAATATAATATAACATAATATAATATAATATAATAATTATATTTAGTGCTCTCAAATCGATTTATATTTTATATTTATATATACGTATGTCTCTATGTGTGTGTGTCTTTAGTGTATATACACTCACACATATATTTATACATGCATATGAGTGTTTATGTATATATATACACACACACACACACACACACACACACACACGCGCATATACAGTGTACATATATATATATATATATATATATATATATACATACATACATACATACATACATACATACATACATACATACATTATATAAACAGACTTTTATGTTAGATGCAATATTAATCACAATTAATCGATTTGACAGCACTTATTATATTATATTATATTATATTATATTATATTATATTATATTATATTATATTATATTATATTATATTATATTATATTATATTATATTATATTATATACCAGTGGATAGATATGCCTCATTTTCTTTTTTCCCGATAACTTATAATTTAACAACAATTTAACAGTGTGCTTTTAAAATAGGTTTGTCTTTGCTTTCTTTCTTACAGTGGCTTAGTGTTTCTTAGACTTTCTGCCCATTTAAAATATACTTTAATTCACTTTAATTTAACATTTACTTGTTTTATAACATTTAGGGAGTATCAGTGACACTTTTTGTTTTTGTAGTCAGTTTTCAACAAATATCAAATAATAGCCATGTTGTTTTCTTTGGTCAGGCTCACGCATTAGGCAGCGGTCGTGTGGTACGTCCAATTAAACTACATATTGATGATACTACACTAACACTGGGTGACAAGGGGCATAAAAGCCAATATGAGTCTATTTTGTAGTGATGATTTGTCTTGTCGAGTGGTAGTTAAGGTGATTGAATGTGAGTATTAGAGATGTCTATTGGCTTTTATGCGTGCTTAAAACAGTGTTCCTTATTAAACTGGGTAAGGACTAGTCTTGGGGTGCCTTGCATTTTTGTTTAGCACAGAGCATGAAGATTCCCACTCATCTTCATATGCAAATTTTTCATACAAGGCTTGACCTATAGAGGTGAATCTTGCATAGCAACATGAACCGAGTGTTTAACATTCCTTTAAAGGGTTAGTTCACCCAAAAATGAAAATTCTGCCAGTAATTACTCACCCTCATGTTGATCCAACCCCGTAAGACTTTCGTTCATCTTCGGAACACAAAGTAAGATATTTTTTATTAAATCTGAGAGCTGTCTCACTCCTCCATAGGCTTCTATGTAATTGAAACTTGCCGGCCCAGAAAGTTAGTAAAGACAATGTTTAAAATAGTCCAAGTGACCACAGTGGCTCAACCACTGAGACGAGCGACCAAAAATACTTTTTCACACTTTTTCACCAGCATCACACACATGACCAGCGTCGGCCAATAGTGAGCTTACATTTTGACATACAACACAGAAGGAGGGGGAGTGCACTTTTTGTGCACAAAAAGTATTCTCGTCGCTTGATAAACTTATGGTTGAGCCACTGTAGCCACTTGGACTATTTTAAACGTTGTCTTTACTAACTTTCTGGGCCAGCAAGTTTCAATTACATAGAAGCCTATGGAGGAGTGAGACAGCTCTCAGATTTAATCAAAAATATCTTAATTTGTGTTCCGAAGATGAACGAAAGTCTTACAGGGTTGGAACAACATGAGGGTGAGTAATTACTGACAGAATTTTCATTTTTGGGTGAACTAACCCTTTAACATTGCTCTGCCGCCATCTCCATTGTGTTGTTGGTTTTGTTTCGTGTTGTGTTTGGCAGAGGGTGAAACCCTGCGGAGTCGTGGTCTAGCATGTAAAACTTGGGTGTGAGAGCATGGCATGTTTAAATATGCACCGTATCCTTCGGCATGTTTGTTAAAGTGATGTGTTTGTTTCAGGAGGAGTTCTGCTACCCTGTCGAGTGCCTGACTTTGACCGTCGAGGAGGTGATGCATATCAGACAGGTTCTTGTTAAAGCAGAGCTGGAGAAGTTCCAACAGTATAAAGAGGTTTATAATGCGCTGAAGAAAGGAAAGGTACATTTTCTCTACTCTTGTACATTCACTGCCCACTGTAAATGTACAGCCCAAGCTTTATTGAAATACTCTTCTATTTTTGGAGCACACCTACCTACTGTATGATGCTTAAAATACTGGCAGCTCACTACAGTAAGTGTTTAATTGTGCAATCTATTCCGTCAGCTTTGCTTCTCGTGTCGGACGAAGAAGTTCTCGTTCTTCACCTGGTCCTACACCTGCCAGTTCTGTAAGAGGTGGGTGGAGCATTTCATTCAGAAATTTAAATAATGAAAACAAAGTAGCGATGTGCAGTGGAATCATATTTCTTCTCCTTTTACTCTCACAGGCCTGTTTGTTCACAGTGTTGTAAGAAGGTAAATGTAACACATTTAACTCATTGCTACTTTTGCATTAATATTTATTCATTTATTTATTTAAAGAGGACCTATTATGGTTTTTGCACATTTTCAACTATCTTTAGTGTGTAATGTTGCTGTTTGAGCATGAAAAATGTCTGCAAAGTTACAATGTACACTCCAAAGGGAGTTGTTCTCCATATCAGTGTGCACTGTTTCTGAACTCCCTGAAACGCCTCCATTGTACTCATTTAAAATATTCATGTCCAAGCCAAAAAAAGGGGGCAAGACCTGGTTTATTTGTGCTAGTAGTGTGTCAAAACTCGCTGATAGGAACGTGCTGAAGCGGTTGACCAATCACAACACACTGACCAATCAGAGAACAGTGTGCTTATTGGAAGGAGGAGCTTCATAGAGACAGGAACTAAACAGAGCATTACTGAGAAGAGAGTTGCTGCAACAATGTAAAATATATGAAAAATGATGTGTATTTTGAACAGTCAAGCATGGAAATTCTAGTTGACCCCAAAAACTAAATCAAGCCTTTGTAAAAAGGGCATAATAGGTCATCTTTAATGTTTTTAAAAGAAGTCTCTTTTGTTCAAAAAGGCTGCATTTATTTGATCAAAATACAGTAAAAACAGTAATATTGTGCAGTATTCACTGTTTTCTATATTAATATATTTTAAAATGCAATTTATTCCTGTGATGGCAAAGCTGAATATTCAGCAGCCATTACTCTAGTTTTCTATGTCACATGATCCTTTGGAAATAAATCAATCATTAATATGCTAATTTGGTGCTTAAGAAATCTTATTATTATCAGTGTTGAAAACAGTTACTTGAAAACTGTGATCATTTTTTTTCATGTTCTTTGATAAATAGAAAAATCAAAAGAACAGCATTTATTGTAAATATAAATATTTTGTAACATTATCAATGTTTTACTGTCACTTTTGGTCAATTTGTTGCATCCTTGCTGAATAAAGGTATGAAAGGTATTAATCTGACTGACCTCAAACATTTGAACGGTTGTGTGCTTTTTTCAATTTGCTAATGACCTCATATCCTCTCATCTCAGATGAAGTTGCCCTCAAAGCCCCATGCCAGCCTGCCCATCTCCTCTCTGGGCCCCAGCATTCTGCCCAAAAAGGAGTCTGGAGCATCAGCCCCGGCAGAGAAGACCTCCTCCGCATCCAGCCACAAGCGCAACAGCTTTCAGCGATCCTTGTCCAGGTGAGCTTCAGAAATCATGAGTATCATCTGTGCCACAGTAAGAGCTTCCAGTAAGAGTATTTCTTGTCACGATCCCTCTCAGATCATCAAAGCACGGTGAGCGCTCGTCCTCCAAAGACGAGCTGGAGCTTCCCGAGCAGTTCACGGAGGACTGGAGCACCATGGAGGTCTGCGTGGACTGCAAGAAGTTCATCAACGACATCATCAGCAACAGCAGGCGTAACCTGACCACCAAACGTGCCCGTCTGCACCGCAGGACCCATTCAGTCTACATGTCCAACACCAGTTCTTCCCAGTTCAAGCCTTCTGAACGGACTATCAAAGAGGTTTAGGATCCCAAGTGCTTGGAACTTTCACGGTGTGGTCCTTCCTATTAAAGCGTTCCTGTTTCTACTGTTCTCACCTGTTGTGAACGTGCCAGACAGAAATAAGCTTGCTATGTAAAAGGTGTTTTGTTACTTATGACAGTACGGCCAATTTGATTAGCTTTGTAACGTACCTTTAATACCTCTTCTTTTCCATTTAAAAAGTGCCAGAGGTGAAGGAATGAAGCCGTCCCTCTTCCAGCATGAGTCCTTAAGCACCAGCCTTCTCAGGAAATGGTTTGATTCTGTAATTGGAGCTTTGGAATGTAGTTTAACACACTTTAAACTTATTTTGACCAGCTTTTCTCAAAAACAGATGAATCTGAATTAACACGGATGGAAATGAAAATGACAGTGTGAAAAAGAAAACGCAAGACTGCTTTGATTACTGAAAGAACCAAGGCCTGAATGTAAATTTTTCAATATAGTAAAGAAAAGTGGTTCAATTGTATGTAAATAGTAGCTGAATGATCAGCCTAAATGATATAGATGTAAATATGCATCCAAACGGACTAATTTTCCCCTTTTAGGAAGAACTAGTCGACCAAGAGACTGTTGATGAACAATTCAAGATCAAGTCTTACCAAATGTTTTTCTTATTGTTCGTTAAAATCGCTGCTGTAATAGTGACACGGTCCAAATGAATGGCGTTTTAGATAATTACAGAGAGTACTTACAGATATATATTTTTCCTCTGTCTGATGGCAGTGTTTTAGTCAAAGACGAGGGTAAAGATGTGTTTTTTTTTTAAGAGCGGATGCTAAAAGCTGTAGTGATTCATAAAGGAGTGATCGGCTGTGCCAAACAAATCTCCACAATCTGAGCAATATGTGTCTTGGACCTGATGTACATAGTCAATAACACTTACCGGAGATAGTGACGGCCCGAAGGGGGAAACCAACTCTCTCTTTCAAATAGGAAGTGACTTTTGTAGGATATGATGTTTATGTACATGCTGTAAATCTGAATCTCATCTGATCCACTGATCTTTTAAAATAGGCTCTATTGTTATAAAGTTCTATGATTTATATTATTAATAATGATTTTTATTTTTAAGTGTCAAATTTTGCTTTTCTCTTCACGTTCATTTTGAACCTTCTCTCAACTTCTAAATATATTTTGTAATATTTCAACAATGTTCATTTTGATGTCTTAAAACTTTGTAAATTATGTTATATTATATTATTAATTACCCATTTTGTGCAATGAAAGACCCTAGGAGTCGAACATCTCGTAATATGAAGGTACTTAAGTCATGTCAGGGTTTTTGGAAAGATTTGTTCAGTTTTTCCTTACTTAAAACACGTGCACACTTATAAATACGCATGCACTGCGATGGTATACAGGCCTGTTGACTTGTTCTTCTGTTTTGTGCAAAACTGACTGTACTGCCTTCCTCTAAGCTAAAGAATGATTGGTGTGCATGATGAAATCTATGATTTTTATTTTATTTTAAGAATAAGAAACAGAATTGCCAATAAATAAAGCATTTGAAATTTCAACATTTGAAATTGCATTTGATATTATAACATTCATCATCAGACTGGATATGTCAAGGAATAGTCTCATATGAGAGATAACATCACCAGGATACATTAAAACCGTAATCTCTATGGAACCCTAATAAAGAAAAATAATATAATCAGTGAGGATGTATTTAATGATGCTGGCAGTTTAAACGAGATCCATTATATGAAATGTACTCAAGATAATGCAAACTTTTCCACATATGAACCTGAATATTGATTGTCTTTTTAAGCTATTTAAAAAATTTTTAACTAGTGACAAACTTATGGATAAACTGTAGGGTTTCTAGAGTCATTTAGGATGTTTTCTCCTTATGATTTTGACATTTGACTATCCAAATAGCTGTGGATGCATGACATAAACTAGTAGGGGAGAGACAGAATTGAAATTGTCCACTAGAGGGCAGAAAAACATCACTTTCAACAGCTGACTTCAGCCATATTTGACATTTCTTAAAGGGATAGTTCACCCCAAAATGTTGTCATCACTTACTCATCCTCAAGTTGTTCCAAACCTGTGTGAGTTTCTGTCTTCTGTTGAATACAAAAGTAGATATTTGAAAGAATGTTGGCAATCAAACAGTTGACGTATCCATTGACTTCAATAGTAGGAAAAAAAAACTATGGAAGTCCATGGCTAACGTCAACTGTTTACCGTCAACATTCTTCAACATATATCTTCTTTTGTGTTCAACAGAAGAAAGAAACTCATAACGTTACAGGTTTGGAACAACTTGAGGGTGAGTAAATTACAGAATTACATTTTTTGGGGGTGAACTAACTTTACCCTTCAAAGCAGCTTGGGAGCAGTTATGCAGAATGAGCAGAAAAATATGGTGGTTGTTAGGGAAAATGTGAATCAAAAATAAATAATAAAATCTTATTTGAGAAACACAATTGACTATATGCCTCAATGTAGTTATTTTTTGTCATTTGAGTAACAGTATGGTAAAAACTAGCTGTCTCATTATATTTTTGGGCTCATTTGTAGCTATACACAGTCAACTTCTTAAGACTTATGTTTCATTAGGCCTGAATAGTTAATGCCGACTCATTGACAAACAAACAGATTCCCACTGAGGTTCAGCTGAAAGAGAGTGGACATTAAACTGATATGACAGTGGCAAAACAAGCTGTCCGGCGGTCTGATTGGTTGTTACCAAGACAACAGTTGTCAAGGGCTATGTACGCTTGAGGTGTGTGTATACTTTCTTTGCGCGAGACCAGCTGTGCTTCCGGTTACGCTGACCCTCCCGCGGTCAGACCTCTTTGTTATGCTCAGTGTGTAGTTGTGTATCATAAATGACAAAGTGCAGTGAAAACTAAGCTGAATCGATCGGTTTGTATGAATGAATAGACTAGAAATCCTTCAACATTTCTTTCATTCACTTGTCCAGTTCAAACACATATTTCTTGCCTAATTTCATCAAAGGTAAGGTCAAAAGACCGCTTCCAAGCAGCATTACATCTCGATTGAATCTCTATCCATTGGTCCTTTGTGTCTTCAAAGATGTCAGGGCTCTTCAAGCCCACATCTTTTATTTGATAATCGAGTTTGCATACAAGTGAACTTCTTCCAACTGTTGGCAAGGCACAGGGCTTTGAGAGCAAACACAAATCATTACTAACAAGCACTTCCTGTTCTTTCAAAAGTCATATTTTCATTTCTTAAAATCAAAGCTATTTTGACACAAAGGGGAAATAAACTACATGGCCAAAAGAATGTGTAAACCTGAACACCACACACACGTTGTGTTTTCATGTTTAATGGGGACTTTCCCATAATGACACATAATGATTTTTTATACTGTACAAACTGTATATTCTATCCCCTTGTGTATATAACCCTAACCCATAAAAAAATGGACAAGGATTTTGGATATTACCATCTGTGTAGGGACATTTTGTCCCCATAATGTAGGGTTTACCAGGCCACACACACATATATAATCTATAATCTAGTGCTGCGTGTATTATCCCTTCTTCAAATTTTGTACATGTAGACTTTTTTGTCATCAGAAGAAAATGTAATTAGGCCTAAAACGAGAAACACAATATTTTAAAGTCTTATTTTAAAAGATTTATCATTCATATTAAATTAATTTACTATGTTAATTCATGATGCACGCAGTTGGATCGCATGGCCTACCGTAATGCCACATCTGCATTTCCACAATAATTGACATATAAATCTTGTTCGTTTTTTTATATTTTCAATTTAAAATAAAAGTTTCTCTAAAGTTGGAAAGTTGTTGAAATGCAGTGGTTACTCGGGAGTCTTAAAATTATTTATATTTAGTTACATCAACTTAATCTTTATTTAAATGTAAAAAATATATATATATAACAAGATGTACAACATTAAACTGACATATTTTTTTAATTTAGTTGATTACAACTGTTAAGGAGTGTTTTCAAATATTGTCTCGGATAAAGGGGGGCATTGGAGTCAAAAAGTTGATTGTTTTGCTGTTGGAGCAAATGTGAATGCAAAATATATATTTATATTGAAGTTTACCCTATTATTAACTTCCGAGTTACAATCAGAAAGTGGTCCATTGTCCTGCTGGAACAGAAAAGGGTCCCATACTATAAATGTTTGCTGGGTCATACCCTGATCAAACACACCTGAGCTAAACTGTGCAGGACAGTGGCCCTCCAGGACCGAGTTTGAGAAACCCTGGATTACAGGATGGCAAAAATGTCTTTAGAAAGATGGCAGCGTCATTATTTTATTTTTACACTGAGATTGCTAGGTCTTTCAGTAAAATCTGTTGACTTTAGCAATCTTTGATGCATTATATGCCAACGGTGACAGTTCAAAATGGGAAAAAGCACTTGTGTTTTTTGCCCGAATTTTTTATGCGGATTCCATCATAAATATTCATCCATAACATTTCATATTTTGGCTTTCATCTCTATTTATGTTTGTCTTCCTTCAGAAAATATATAAACAAAATCAAATATCTGAGCCGGGGAAGTTTCTGAAATTCGGTTGATTTGAAATGCATGACATGATTTTATGCATCTGTTAGTAATGTGTGTAGCAGAAATAGTAAACTCTGTTCATTAGAAGCAGGTGTCCACATACTTTTAGCGTACATGGTACATCAAGCATTTCATGATCCATTAGGTTTGTTTTGAGCCTTTATTAATTACACAGAACCGACCACACACCATATCTCCGAGGGAATGTTCTCTTCACCTCATCAATTACTCCATCACATACTCATGTCCTTATGTTTGCAGATTTTACACTGGCTAAAAAGATTGTCACATCTCCTTGATTCTAATTAAATTCAGGCTAACAAGGCACTATTGACTAAAAATGTGGCTGCTCGAGCTGTTCTGATGAGAAACATCTGTCTAAAGATTTTTGGGTCGCAGTTCTTCAGGGACAGCTGTGCATTGCGTAAGTCTGCCATTTTGCTCTGAGGTCCTGGGCTCACTCCCTGAGGTCCACTGTGACACTTGCAATTGCCAGCTCAAATCTCTTTTGATTAAGACAGCACAGATGCTGGCGAGCACCAGCAGCATACCATCAAAGCCACAGCTGAGATACACTCAACGCACAAACCAATGCAACCTTCCTCAGATGGTTTCCAGTCTCAGCTGTGGCCCCCATATTTTTCATTTCCCTTAATGAGCAGGGGAGCGAACGGGACGCCCAAGCAGAGATGTTGCACCCCCTGAGCAATCATGGTGGGTTGGGGCGGTTGGAGACGCAGATCAGCGATAGTGAACCGTGATCAAACAGTTTGTACGGCAGAGATCCTTTAGAAGTCCACACGTCTGTTTTAGGGTCATAGCACTCAAAGCAGTCGGAGTCTTCGATGACATCATGAGCGTTGAGGAAGCGTCCTCCGGTCACGTAGAGTTTGTTATTGATGACTGTGGCCGCATGGTGCATCCTCCTCTCTTTCATGTTTGCACACTTCACAAATTTATTAGCTTTCGTGTCGTAGGCAATCACTCTACTTGTGTATCCTAAAAAGATTGGCAAAACACAGCAGTTTGCATCAACTCAACAGATGTTTCATGGTTGGTAATGATCCAATAGGAAGGGGCAAGAATTTTCCTCTTGACTGATTTAATTTCAACATTTATTGAATGTTGCTCTATTCATTGAATTATGCTCTGATTAATCATGACATGAGTAAATATATTCCCATTGAGTTAATATGAGCAGGAGTGGAGCTCTGTACAAGCCTAGAGTGGCTTCGTTCCCTCCTTGCATAGTTTTGTACTTGTACTAAACATGTGCTAAACAAATAAACCTAAACCTAAACCATGAGTTTAGCTTTGAGGCAAAATTATAAAAATTTTGACATTGTATAATACTGACCTGTGAATGTATTAAGTTCTATATTTAAATGTTAATGTTGACTATTTGTTAATGCCATTTAGATTTGTACGGTAAAAATGTCTTTATTTTGACAAAATTGTTCTATTGTTTTAATACTATTAAGACAATTATAGTGTAATTCAGATGTATCTCTATATGATTCTGTTGTACATTGTTCAATTATTCAACTAAATCAGTGGTTCTAGGGGGCCTCAAGATCATTGAAAATGATTTAAAAGACAAAACAACCAAAAAAAAAAAAAAAAAAAATCAAGATATTTCTTTTTTTAATTCACCCCCTCAACATCAGTTTTTCTTCGAAGAACCAGGATTCCCAGTGAATATAGAAAATATAGATATATGAGGTCGCCTAATTTAAAAAGTGTGTTCTATACCTGGAAATGTCATGTAAATTATTAAAATATTACAACTCCATGGGCATTTTTCTTTTTCTACTTATGCTCAGCTCTGAAATATTACATTGGGAAGAAATTGTGAGTAAAACATTTTTATTTTATTTTTTATCTCTAATTCTTATTAATCTTATCCCTAATTCTTAATCAGTATAGCATGAACGGATGGAAGATTAATATAAATAAATTGTTTAAAAAGAGTGGGAACACAGAAGAACATCCTTTAAACTTATGGGATTCAGAAATGTAATTATTTAAATTTTAAATCTAATTATTTTATTCACTTTTTTTTATAACTATTTTTAAATAAGTTTTGGAAAACAAAATTATGGCTAGGGGGCCTTTAAATATTGTTGTGAGTAATGGGAGGCATAAAAGTAAAAAATGTGTCAACTTAAAACTAAAATATCAGTAATTAATGCACAAATTTATAACATTTATTAAGTGTTTTACATTATGACTTGTTTTTTTAAATAAATAAATGACTAAAATTGGAATGTATGTTGCATATTTTTCTTAAAATATTTACTCACCTCCAACAATAAAAATCTTGTCTTCTATCACTGCAGCAGGTGCGCAGACGTTCTTCACTGTCCTGGTTTCCAGTCTAGACCACAAGTTGCGGGAGATGTGATAAACCTTGGAAAGATGAGAGGTATTTGTGGGATCACACCTTGAGCGAAGCACAGATTATCTTTTCCGAATGACTTTTGTTACCTGTATTAGTCTCACTGGGTTCTGCAAGGCATCCTCGCCTCCAAACACATAAATCCTCTGGTCGTTGGCCGCCACTGCAGGGTGTAGGACAGCTGTGGGCATCGGCGCCATGGCCTCCCATTGATTGAACATGCTGTTGTAGCGCTCTACCGCATTTGAGATTTGCTTATTCGGCCCTATTCCACCAAGAGCGAAGATAAAGTGAAGGTAGGAGACGCATTGGTGGGCGTACCTTGGCACCAGCATGGGTTCGGCAGTCCTCCATTGGTTCGTCTTCAACGAGAGTGTGTACACTGTGGCACTAACCGCACTGTCTCCAGATATCAGACTAAGACTGAGGCCACCCACCACGTACAGAATGCTGTGAATACAGACATAAGCCGCCTTATAGAGTCGCAAAGGTAGTTTAGCGAGCCACTGCCAACGTTGAGTCCTTTCGTCGTAGAGAAGTGCCTCCCGAGACGTCTGTTCATTGTTTTTGCGGCCTCCGACCACCACCAGAGTCTCTCGGCAAGTGTAGCGACGCGGTGTGGTCCAGAGAGGCTTCAGCTCTCGAGTGCATTTGGCGCTTACGGAAAACATCAGACGTCGCACAGACTCGATGATCTCAGTGCACAGTGTAGACGACTGGACGAGCGGATCGTTGGCGATGAACTGGAAGAGGTACGTCGGATGGATGTACCGCAACCGGACCTTCTTGAAGAGGTCGTGAATGGCTCCTCGACGGGAGAAGGGGTCGTGGTGGATCCATGCAAGTAACGTCTCAAAAACCTGCTCCTCCTCGGCGCACAGTCGGTCGTCCTCCAGGTAGCACATTAGCTCGGGAAGGGAAAGTTCACAGAAGTCCTCGGAAGCAGCTACGTCCGAGAAACACCGGACGGCCATCTCTTTGGCTCTCTCCTTGAGGCTTTCACAGTGAAGGATCTCCGAGAGCCGGATCATGCTCAGGCAGTTTTCCGGATTGAGCTGTTCCTGTAGGAAGTTGGAGCAGGCCTCAAAGAGCCTCCCGTACTGCAGCATGGAGGCCGCCTGCATCAATGGCAGCACAAGCTCCATGGTGATGGTGATGGTACCAGTATAGATGTAATCCACGACACCTTCAATGACTTCCGATGCGATCCCTTTCAGGTCCACTCTAGTCTGGTTGCTCTCCCGAAAGTTGCTGCAGAACATGGCTCGGAAGTATGGGCTGCTGGAAACCAAGACGTTCCTGTGGCACGGGATCTCCCTGTCTTCGATGCACAAGATCACATCGGTAAAGATCTGCTCCTGTCTCAATATGTTCAACTGAAACAGGAGGTGAGCAGGGAGCTCTTGGTCCTTGAACGGAAAGATCTCTGTTGATGTACTAGCCATGCTGCAAAGGGTAAGGATTGAGAGTTTAATGGCAAATAAACATTCCCGTTCAGTCACGATGAGTAAGAAGTTACCATTTGCTTTTGTCATGGCCACTACACAGCCTATCCTCCCTCCCTTTAAGCTCTCTTTCTCTGTTACTTTATCACCCCGGATGTTCTATTCCAGTGTCCCTTAAATCATTTTAATGCATTCACGTGCAACCCTTGGCTACATTTCCCAATCAAAGCTAAGTTTATCAACGCCGTTGTATCACTTGCCAGCTGTTTCTGATCCCCTCGGTAGGTTTGCCCTTGACAGCCTAACCATTTAGACCAGGACATTTCATGGGCCTATTATCAACACTAAGTCGTCTAATCACCCCAGAGACAGCTACTGATTTTATTTCACTCCAAGTCACATGGGCCGGTCTGACGTCTATTTTGGGATGCTAATTGTTTTTTCTTATTATTAATCACCATTCTGAGACACCACAACAAGGCTGAAAGTATTCCCCAGAGAAAAAAGATACCATATCACATTTCAGTGGCACTCGAGTCATTTTAAAAAAGACAGCTTCAAAATAGACAACAAACTATCAGTTGTGAAAATGGCTGAGTAACAATAATTACCGTAAGAGAACCTCAATAAATAAGGATTTTAATATAATTCTCTAGTTCATCAAACATGTAACATAAAATAACTAGATTTGAACTACATATAAACTAGCAGGAAACTACAGTTCAGGAAAAGCATATGCCCTATATCAGAATTTGCAATTTGTACATTAATTCAATCCTGTTTATATTTTTAAAGAAGCTCTTGAACTCACCTGTTTGTTCTTAAGTTCCAATGTGAATCAGACACAGTTCAGCAGGATAAAAGCAAATACATTTCTCCCGAATTTCTTTCTCAAAGACGACACAGTTAAAAGTGGCATGGAGAAAGACATGAGGTCTCAAGTTTGGAGTCTGCCATGAGGTCGCTGTATACATTCCAGTTACCTAGAATAGTCTGGAGGGCTGCTGTCCTACGGGTCTCACATGTGACCCTCCCCTTGTTTGTTCCCTCAGCGGTAGGCCGTGCACCATTCTTTTTGTGTGTTTACTATGGCAGTGACAAGAGAACTAGGCTTATCCGGAGGACAGAGGAAGGGGTCGAGGGCTTGTGCACACCCCTTGGCAGGCTTGTGTAACCCAGGAAGCTGGTAAATATAGTGCAGTGCTGATGGCTAGGATGAATGTGGTGAACAGCTGAACCGTTAGGCCCGGTTACCTTGGTTTGCCTCTTGTTTGAGAAGAAAAGGAGAAGACCACAACAGGCTGCTGTTTACCTGCCTATTAAGATTGACATTCATCTATGCCTTTTGTTCTTTAGCTTGTTTTTATGTCATGTATTATGTTCATGTCTTTTATTTTGATATGAAAATTTTGTTTTATTTTTAAGTATCTTGGGGGTTCTTATTATTTAGTCTGGTTTCATCATTGGTTCTTATTTATTAGTCTTGTTAAATGGTTAAGTTCATCAGTGTATTTAAACCCCTCATGTTTGCTGTATATCGGATGTATGTTCATGTCAAGTCATGGTTTTTGGTTTCTTGAATATAAAGTTTTATTGCTTGTTACTTATTATTTGGGTTATCAATTTATCTAGTCTCACAGGCTTTATGTAACAGCCATAGAGACTTACAAAAACATCAAAATAAAATGTTCAGTAAGAATTGCAAATCTCAACCTGTCTTTTTCTGTAAGTTGCATACATCTAACTGGAAGTCATACTGACAGATTAACAAAGAATTACTTTTATAAAATTATTCTAACGTTTACAAACAATATAAAGCAAACAATAAAGATGGCAAAGAAATAAAATGGAAAATAAAACCCATCTCAGATGAACTGAACACTATATACTGGAGCAGTCTGTATACATATCATCAGCTGTATGTTGGGAGAAGATGAATTACTGTCATGTTTAGATTGCTGGAGAGGGAAAGAAAAACAAACATGCATCTAGGCAGATTATATGACAGTCCTTGAATGCCATGGAGTCTGGAATGTCAGCAAGGGAGCATCATCTTTAGCAATGCCACCTCTTCCCTGGGATGACAACAGCTGTGTTTGCTTTGCCTACTGCATGCTTTATACCTGGCATTACCAGGCTCATGTGGTTAATTCGTTTATCTAAACACAAACAGTCCCACTAAGGATATTTCTCATTTTAGGGAGCGTTTTGAAAGCTTTAAATGCGAATAATATGCCATTTGCAGTCCTTACAACCAATAAAAGACAAAGTTGGAGTCAGTGAAAATAAATCGTAAAGATTTAATATAAGATTTAAAATAATGTATTTCATTTGAACCTATCGGAGTTTATTTTGGTTACTACATTTGTATGCAATGCGTATTAATGTTTATTTTGCAGCTTTGGCTGATTCGTGGCCGAATTGTTCATTTGAGTCGGATCTTTTCCATTAATCAGTTGAACCCAGTAAAAAAAACAGTGTCGAACAATTCTTTCACGAATCGGATTAAATCGGTCCGAGCAGTCCGAATTTATAACCTATTTAGGTTCTAAAAGGATACAAACCGAAACAGGATACATGAAATTACAGTAAAACCCTGATTAATAAAACATAACAGGGACACCCATAAAAAAAACAGCGATATGTGCTCGCCTGTATGTCAGAAAGAACCGCAAGAACCGCCAAGTCAGTTTTTCGAGCCCGTTCACTGAAATGAACCGTTTGAAAGAGAGATACGCAAAAATGAGTCGGACTTCCCATCACGATTGATCCTGTCGTCATGCGCTGAGCGGAAGTGACGTACATAGCCAGAAGCGTGACGAAGGCTCGCTTAGAAATACAACAAGGAAGTAGACGTTCACTGTCAAGGCTAAAATAACATTTATAAAGGAGACATTTAATAGTCCAACGGTGACCTATAATTGAATAAGTTCCGGGAGGGTATAGTCATCTCGGACTTACCCGAAAGCCCGTAAGTATCTGTTTGAATAACCGTGGAGCTCGATTCCAGCAATGAACACGGACGTTGAATTTCACATCAGGCAGAATTACCCGTGGAACAAACTGCCAGCAAATGTCAAACAGGTACAGTAACACACAGCACACATGTCTTTATCACACACATACATTTGTCATCACTGCTGTTCTACCTGCGTAATAATTCACAGCATCAGCACGGATATTCTGCCATTCATCTCATTCATTCATCTGTAAATACACACACACACACACACACACACACACACACACACACACACACACACACACACACACACACACACACACACACACACACACACACACACACACACACACACACACACACACACACACACACACTTCATCATCATCATCGTCGTCATCATCGTCGTCGTCGTGACTGCCATCAGATTCCTCTGCATGACACTAGTCCATGTGTAAGATCAAGAGATGTTGGAAGGCTAATTATAGAAAGTTGAATTAAGGTTTTTTGTGTTAAAGACAGTTGAAATTGCCATTTTGTTCCAATAATTAATTTTACATTGCCAGTAAATGAATTATTGCATAAGATGTGTGCATGTCAACTTTGTATCATATGTTTCTTTAAAATTCCTTCGGAGACAGTGATGCATGAGTTATTTTGAAACGATCCATGTTAAAGTTCACAATATATGAATAAAATAATGTTTATTTAAAAAAATATATATATATACAAAATGTATTTATGTATTATGATCCATAATTCTAATTTATATTGTAGTGGACATAATATATATACATTTTATAATATTTGTTTATTTATTTTTTGTTTGTTTATTTATTAGTATTTATTGAATTATTTATTGAGTAGTTCATTAATTTATCGATTGATTGATTGATTGATTTATCAAAATGATATATTTTGAGAGTCATCCACTGTCCACTGCAATATAAACTAATACAGAATAATTATGGGTATGGAAATTGGAAACCTTGCATCAGAGGGTTGAAAAGGAAACAAAATGAGACATTTGTTGACATACAGTAGGAATATTGGGTTATACAGTAAATGTTTATAATGTTTGTAAATGTGGCTTTTGAAATACTTGGTAAAATGTTGAAATTGATTTTTCATGTGGCAATTGATTTTTCTTTCACATTCAATTCATATTCACACAGTCAAATTCACATTCTCATAAATAGTGTTAAACATTGTGTTTACAGACCATGCACTGTGTTACTGAATCTGTTGGGATTAAATGTTTTCGCACTTTCTCTCATACCTGCTTTGCCTTTTAATTGTGATCTTGCTTAATTCATAGAGTCTTGGAAACTCGCAGCGTGAATATGACAAGCAGGTTCTTCTGTACAGTATCCGAAACCAGCTACGCTTCCGCAATAACCTAGGTAAGTGTTAGATCAACTATTGCTTTTCTCTTCCATAACTCCTTAACTGGACAGGATTCCATAACTCCATTATTACATTGAAATAATGACCTGAAGGAGTGACCGAATCATTGCCCTGATTTAGTGTCCCACAACACTTGTCAAAAACCTCTTCTTTTTTACAGTCAGGCATGTGAAGAAGGATGAACGCAAGTATTACGAAGAGCTGTTGAAGTACAGCCGAGAGCATCTGATGCTTTACCCCTACCACCTGTCTGACATCATGGTCAAGGGTCTGCGGGTCACCCCCTTCTCCTACTACATCAGCATTATGGAGGTTTGCTCTTAAACTCTTAAAGTCTTGAACTGTTTTGAAAGCGCTTATTTATTTAAAAAAAAGTGTAAATTTTTTTTTTGTAATTGTTTGTAAAGAGAGTATAAACAATAATGGGGAGAATAAGGGAGAAACTGCAAATGATGCTTAACTCAGACCTGCACTGCCCACCTAAGCACCACAGCTCAATGTGTGTAGGCCACATCTAAGAATTAATTTAATTTTCTCAAACAGCCCTTCCAAATTATTTGGTCTACAGTTACCACTGATGCTGTGAAAACTGTTGCGACATATGTTAGACATGGGCTGTCATCCAAGCGTTGTGTTCTACTGATCTAGTATGCAATTGTTTTTCTTCCTCTAATGATAGAGAAGTATTAACTGTTTACCATTTTATTGTTGCTCTTGTTAATGATCATTACAGTATAAGTTCTGCATTCTGACAATGCTCCAGAGTCCAGACATGTAATTTGGTTAGACGGGTAGTTTTTTTGTCTGAGCTTATAAAGATTACTGTAGATGACTCATGCAGTGTGTCAGCTTACCATATTTAATTGTATAAAACAACAGTGTCTGCTTTCTATCTCTTGTGACTTAATCAAATTCATTTACCATCAGTAAGTTTTAGCCCTAGTTCGTTTTTAAATATATGCTCTGATGTTCTGAGAGCATCAAGGGAAAGTTCACTCTCATTATTTACTCACTTTCACGTCATTTCAAACCTGTATGACATTCTTTCTTCTGTGAAACGCAAAAGGAAAGGTTTTAATGCTGCCCTTTTCCATGCAATAAAAGCGTCAGGGTTATGTTTGGTTTGTCTGTGTTTGAGGGGCCATATACACGACACCATTTTCAACTAAAAATGTACAACTTTTAATGCGCTTTGGCCATTTATTTACACGACAACAGCGTTTTGGCGGCCTGAAAACACGTTTTCAAAATCTTCACATTTCGAAATTACTAAATTTCGAAAACGATACCGTTATCATCTCCATGTAAACTACAAAATCACGAGATTGTGAAAACGATGGCGTCATGTGCATGCATATCATGTGTTCAGTCTATGTGCGTGCAATGTTTCTTTACAAAGTGACATCGCCAACTTCTGGCCCAGTATGCATATTACAGTGTTTTTAGTCGGTTTTGTGGATCTGTGTGAACAAGAATCGTTCTGACAATATTGTCGTCTGTACACGGAAAACACAAAGGAAAAACCTTTCTGTTTTTAGTACATCATTGTCATGTAAACTTACCCTTAGTTTTGGTATTTGCTTGCATGCCTTTCGGATTTCCTTGTTAGTTGCCTTGGTTACTGATTTTAGTTACGCACCTGTTTGTAGTTGAGTTCTACATATTTACTCCTCTGTATCCTCTTGTCATTATAAAGAGGTTGTTCTGTTTGAATCAAGTGTTTAAATTTACCTGATTATTTTGTTATTTTTGTATTTTTTCATTAAACACCTTACTGCTGCTATTAGATCCTTTATTTTTCATTCTCTGCGTCAACCCAGTGTGACAGAAAGTGGATGTTAACCAGGCTGTATTTTAAATCATCTGAAGCTCTAAGATAGCTTTGTGTGACGAAAATTATCCATAGTCATCATTCATCATTCAAAAGAGCAGCTTAGACATTCTGCTGTAATCACTTCCTTTTGATTTCCATGGAAGAAAGAAGGTCATATGGGTTTTGAAAGGCATAAGGAAGAGTATGACGACAGAATCATAACTCTTGATTTGAAACTTCATTTCAGTTGAATAATACACCCCAATCTCTTTCCTCTTCATTCAGGACATCATGAACTGTGAGAAGAGTTATGATTCCCTGCCCAACTTCACTGCTGCTGACTGTAAGTTGTTTTCTCTCTGTCTGAACTGGGAATCATTATTTGTTACTGTTGCTGACTGTTCATGCACAATAACGAGGCCACAAACCACTAGAGACGACTGAACATTGCCCACTCAGAATGAAGTGGCACTTCAAAATGAGTTATTCTGACTAAAATGAAAGTACAGTAAATATTTTAATCAGTATGTTTTGCTATTGCTTTGAAAGTAATTAATTTAGCAATGCCGTCTTTACGCTACAAAGTTGCCATATATATACTACAAAGGTTACAGGTACGTTTGCTGTTTGTAAAACATCTTGTGAAAACATCAGATTCTAATAAATGAAATAAAATTATGCAGTTGAATCAGTTCAAGCTAAAAATAAAAAAATAAAAAAAAACGAGTCCGGAAATTGATTCAGTCAGCAATCAATGTAATTTCTGAAGGTATTTGTTTTTTTTATTATTATTATAAATATCATATATCACGGAAGACCCATTAAATTGAACGTTAAATGTAGTTTAGAAGCACAGTATGCCTAGTATTCAACAAGCACTGAATTTATAGCACTGAAATCAATAGTTTTGCAGGTTCAAGTGTAAAATACTGTGTAAATAGACATAGACATAAAATGTGACTTTGAGGAAAGACTTTGGACTGGTATTTTCTATAGCTTGCTGGATTATGCATTTATGAATATGAGTTTTGAAATCGCCACGAAGGAGCAATATAATAGTCTACAAGCACCCGACAATAATACAAACCATCACATACTACATTATTTTGTGGAAAAAGAAGGCATGGAATTTTTTTAGTATTTTACGAAACTCTTACATTTAGCCATATGTCTTCTCATTATTCACATGAAAGACACATGCTGGCGTATCCTATGGGAATTGAAGTCATCCCTTTTATGTGAATTGCAGAAACAGATTAAAGTGAATTGTGTAGAAGGCATTACAGTGTAACCACTCATACATACTGTACATATGCACTCCAAAGCATCTGGGTACAACATCAATGGCATAATAGCACGACATTAAACCATGTTATGAAACAAACAATTGTATTTGAAACAATAATTGTCCACCATAGCTGGTTAGGCTGTGCATGCTCAGAGATCTCAGAGAACATGGTCTTTAGGTTGGGTAGACAGAAGGCAGCCAGAAGGCTATCCATGGGTCTCTCGCTCTAATCTCTTAGTCTGAAGTGATGCTGCTCTCCTGCCCTTCACAGCTCACTCCACAGCCTTTGGCATCACGCCTGGCATGTCTCGGTCAGGCCTGGCCTTCTCTAATGATACACAGTATTTGAAAATTAGCATCCAGTAGCATATTAATTGATCTAACTGTTGTCCTTTCAGGTCTGAGGCTACTTGGGATTGGCAGGAACCAGTACATTGACCTAATGAACCAATGCAGGTCTTCCAAAGTAAGTCGTTATTGGTTTTACACTGTAGATCAATTAGGATCTTTTGGTTAATTTCCAAGCTCTTCTGGGATTTCAACATGATGTTCATTAGATGATTCTCAAATCTGGATGGTTTCATGGGTCCCTTTGAAGATGAAAGACATAAATCCATAGAGAGCAGTGCTTTGTACACACAGTGATAACCTCACACTGTTGCCTAAGCAGCATCTGTCTGTGGCTAGAAATTCTTCCGGAGGAAAACGGCTCGGGATCTCCTGCCAGCAAAACCTGTGGAGATCACAGTAGAGCCCTGGTGGGTGGTACAGACCGGATACATCACAGAGGATGACATGAGGGTAAGACGGATTAATTCAACGATGTTTCTTCAGTCTTATTAGGCTATTTAGGATATTAGGCTTTTGGAAGTGGAAAAAAGAAAGAATATTAAGAAATGGAATGGCTGAGTGAAATACCTGTGGCCTTTTGTGCTGGATGATTCCAGATCTGCTCTGTGGCGGAGAAGTCTGCCATTGATAAGCTGATAGATTCTGGACCACAGCTGGCTGGATCAATGGAGTACAACGTGGTTCTGAGTGAGTGTCACTGAGAGAGTTTCAGTCTTCTAGGAGGCCAGCTTAAATGAAAAACCACTTATAATAATATACTGATTAAGCCAGGATATGATCTATGTGTGAATTCAAGTCACTGTACTGATTAATCTAGATGTTTTACCATTAATGGTATAATGCAATCAATGTAGTGATGATGACTTTGATTGTCATCCTTTTTCAGTACTGCAGATGTTGAAACTTGCTGAATAGGTAGCACTGGTGACAGAGCCATAAAAAAATAAAAAAATAAAAATTAATTGCAAATAATAGTTGTGACCAATAAATGCAATCACCATGTATTTTGACCCATAAAATCACATATTTGGCTGTAAAGCATTGATAAAGTTGGGACACAGATAAAAAGGTAAAAATTTGAACAACTCTTAATATATAGTTTTTATATAGGCCTAATTTTTATACACTTCAAACATTTTGACAGTGAATTTATGAAATGAGACTATATAACGGCCAGATAAAAAATGAAAAGTAAATGATATTATGCCACTCTATTATTTGAATAAGATAATAATAAAAATAGTAACAACAACAACAACATCATAATATTTACTGAATATTTAACATTTGAGCAAAATGACCATAGTTACTACATTAACGTCTGGTCTGTACTGGACTGTGCCGAGGATTGGTTTCCATGCCAGCAGATAATGGCAGCACACAAACAAAACAGGAGGGACGTAACAGTACGACCTCTAACAAAAATGTAGTCGCACATGCAGAAAAAGTGGTTTCAAAATGCCACAGTTTAGTCACAGCTCTTATAAATGGTGCATTCAGTACAAGAAAATTCCTACCTATTCATTTTCTTATTTTTTCAGGTTTGTACAACCGGGGATATATATATCTTGATGTGCCCATATCAGACGACAGCTGTATTTCAGGTATGCACTGCAGTTTATCAAATAGGCTTTATTTAGAAGCTATCTGGTGAGTTTGTATGAAACCCAAAGTCTGTTTGTTTTGTATGACCCTTTTGAAAGTATTTTGCTTACCCATGCCGAGTTTCGCTTAGATTATACGCAATAGAGGATGGGAGAATCATTGATTAAAAAATGGATGATGGCTCACCCACACAACCTTGGTTCTCATTTTCAGTGCCTCCGCTTGAGGGGTTTGTCATGAACAGAGTCCAGGGAGATTATTTCGAAACGCTTCTCTACAAAATCTTCGTTTCCATCGACGAGCAGACTAACGTGTCTGAGGTACATATTCAGTTTTCACTTTGCAGTGCTCTTGAAATGCTGTCTCTTTTCTTCAGTGATTCTGATTGTCTTTGAGCCCCTCATACCACTTTTCTATTTGTCATTTCAGCTGGCTAATGTACTGGAGATTGACTTGGGCCTGGTGAAGGTACGTGTCTTGCAGGGATGAAAATGGAAAGGCCATTTACATGGAGTGTTTGATATGAAATTATGCTTTTATAGCTGACTGGGAGGGCGGTGAATCCAGGATGCACCAGTGCTGGAATTACCGCCACTGCAAAAAAAATGAAAGTTTTTTTTATTTTTTTATCCTTTGCCCTTTTGATGGGTTATGAAATGATTCCTTCTTTGAATGTATGATGCAGACTGAGGAGAATGAAGATTGGACCATTGTGTTCACACATTTCCTTTGTAGCTGTTTAGCCCCATTTCAGTATCTGGCAGAGTGGAAAACAAGCTTATTCATAAGATCCGTCATGAAAAACCATCACTCTTTATTAGAAAAACCAACACTGACGTGACTCAAAGGACACGATCTTTACCAATGAATTTATTTTTACGCAGGATAGGTAGTATTCATTTTCATTATCTCGTTGACATTTTGCCAAAGATAAATAGAATGAAACGTTTCCTGCAGTCATCCTATTAGAGAAAACCTATTCATTTAGTAAATGATGATGAAATAGAGCATGTTTGAATAGACCCATTGCCGTCAGTGTTTACGTGGCAGACATGGTCCCTTTTGATAGGGATGTGCCTGAAGACAAATACCTAAGTTGGCAAAGCTTGACTATTGGACCTCATCTATGAAACATGAGCAAATTATTTTTTGGTGTAAACCTAAAACCAGTCAATGCAACAATTTATGTAAGAATGATTTAATGGACATTATTAATTAATGATTTACACACAGTTTCATTCCTTTCATGATTTGTGAAGAAAATAAAATATTCAAAAATATCAGTGTAGAGTGAGAATTCTAATCAATTCAGCTAAAAATAGAGTGCAGTGATATTCAAATTATCATCATAATCTATAGCACAATGAAGGCATATAATATCAGGCTGTATGGAGCCCAAATCCTGACCTACTTTCTCCAGCACCATTCAATCTTTCTCAGAGCCAACAGTGTTATCTTCATATGTGACAGTACCGCAATTTTCTTTTCTGTTCCACTTCACCTGGAACCATTCTGAGTTGTGCTTATGGCCATGTAGAGAATAACCTTTGGAAAAATAAGGGAATATGTATTCATAACCTTAGCTCGGTTGGCCTAGCTGCAAAATGAGTTGGATGCAACAGATTTTTATGTTTCTTGTTGTCCGGTGAAAAGGGCAGATGGAAATTGTGTTTTTGGCAGAATGCTGCTGTGATAATGTTTATTATTATAAAGCTGTTTCCGATGTTGCTATGGATTATTCATGAAGATGTGTGGATGCTGTCCAAACATAATTCAGAGACTGGACGACTTGCCCATAAAGTTATGGTGTTAACATGCAAATATAGTTGCCAATAATCATCATTGGTTTGTGTATGAATGCTTAGTGAATATTGGACTTTTCTCTGTTGTCTTCCAGAATGCAGTGTCCATGTATTGTCGCCTGGGGTTTGCCATCAAAAAGGGTCAGGTGATCAGCCCGGACCAGCTGCACCTCTCATGGAAGAGTGCCCCTTCGGTCAATAAACTCAAGTATGAGAAGACATTCCTGACACTGATGAATAGGCTATTAGTGCTGGCTCATGTCTGAGAAAAAAAAGAAAAAAAACTGTTGTGGGAACCTCAAGCTCAGCCAGATAGACCATTCAGACATGCAGAGACTCTATCTGAATGGTTGGTGTTAGTGCCATTGCTGGTGGGCCATTATGATTGGTGGGCTACACAGCTGGCCATTTCTTTTGATAAAAAAGGGCAATAGTGCTGGGTAAATATCCATTTTCTGATTTAGTCCTTCCAATGAATAAAAATGAGTGAAATAAATAGATTCTTAGAATCTATTTATTATAGAATCCGAAGATTGGTCTTTTAAAATATGCATTTTTAGAGTTGATGCATGAACATTTCTGCCTAAAATAATTTGTCCAGATTTCGCTGGGTTGCTGGCTGAACTACTTGACACAGACGCATACTCTACCCTCTATTCATCATTTTATTTATGTATTTATAATATAATTTATTTATTTATTCATTCGTCTATTTTTATTTATTCATAATCAGATTCTATTCGTAATGCTATTTTTTTTCTAGTGATGTTGATCTAATTTGTTTAATAATAAATACAAATAATTTAATATAAAAAAAAAATCTATGAAAATATAATGTTATATAATACCTTTAATAATTATTTTAGTTGATAATGCAATAATATGAAAAAGTATGAAATACTTAACAATAATGCAGTTATTGTGTTATATGTACAATACAATAATGCTGTTATATATATCAATAAGACATTGTAATTTAAATATTTCCAAAATTTACACATAACAAATTGAAATCAGAATTGAATTGAGAGCTTGTGATTCAGAGTCAAATCGAATCGGGAATTTTTTTTGTTGGCTGCAATTGCTGTATGTGTGAATGTCCTGTAAAAGGCTTATTGTGTTTTAACATGAGATTGTTTGTCTGAACTTGACAGGGGCACTATGGACCCTCAGAAGATGCTGCTGTCATGGGAGGGTGGCAGTCCAGTGATGGAGGCAGGTTCCTCAGCCACTGACACAGACACCACCAGCCTAGAGGACCAGGGTGAGAGCACAACTGCATTCATTAAATCATAAACAGCTTTCCACTCATCCGTTAAACACTAACTCACTCTACTGCAGTTTACTGTTAAACATTAGTCTGGCTCCAATCAGTACATAAATCATTATAATGTGGATGAAATGACTGATTTTCCCAACCCTCTAGACACAGCAAGTGTGAGCAGTCTAAGTATTCCAGCGGCCCCGACTAAGAGGATCGCCTTCCTGTTTGACTCCACCCTCACCGCCTTCCTCATGATGGGCAATCTCTCCCCTGTTAGTGTCTCACTCACAGATTTTTGTATTTCTGTTTTACAGTTGACAGATTTATTGTGTATTTTTAAGGTGCTTGATATCATTTATTGCAGATTGCATGCCTGGTTTCATAATTAAATGCAACTGACAAGGTTTGTACCAATGCTAAAATTATGACCGATATAGTTAGCCATAATTAGGTTTTGTATGATAACCGCTAAATGGATGATATAATTTTTTGCAAATTAGGAATAAAACAATCAATTGTTTTAAATGATTCAAGTAAATGTAGGCATCACAACATTATAATGCACAGTGTGTAAAATGGATAAAGTTTACATTTAACAGTGTTAATGATTAACTTTAAGTGAACGTTAGGTTACAGCAAAGGTCATCAAAATGTAAAAATATGGGAAAGGAGGCAATATCGACTATCGAATGTCAAATTTAAAAAAAACTCTAATATCGGCTGTTATCTGATCTTGTACTGATCATATAATTGTTTTCTATGGTATTTTGACACAGATTCATCTGTCACTTGATAAAAGCAGCCAAATTAGGCAGATGCCAGTATGAATTGTGTCATGCCTTTTATTCTTTAAAAAAACATAAACAAAACTACTCAAGTTAAAGAAAAACAACCAGAATACGTTAAATATGAGTTCACTTGCAACAAGGACAAAACACGATTTGTGCCCTCCACAATGTGTTTAGTGTGGTGAATTATTGCCTGCCGAGAGCATGAAACCATCGAAATTCAATTTTACACTAAACAATTTTAGTACAGTGTTATGTCACCGCTTGAACTCAGTGTAAAAGCTGGACCCTGAAGCTAAACCAGTTGAGAACCACTGATTTAGTTAACTTAGAGGAGGATTCATACTCAAAGATTTTCCAAAATTGTCTAAATTTAACTATTATCAAAGATGTTTTGTATATCATCTATAAATACCGGGATGTCATGTGGTTCTTTTCATCTCAGAACTTGAAGAGCCACGCCGTGACGATGTTTGAGGTGGGGAAATTGTCCGATGAGACCTTGGACAGTTTTCTCATGGAATTGGAGAAGGTAATACCCTTATTATAGGACACAAAATAGGCTGAGGGACTCACAGTGGACAGACAATCTCCGTCTCTGTGCTTGTATTGAAATAGAAAGGGGCCACCGCCAGGAGCTGATTATACAACACACAGACTCGCATTTTTCACTTTGGCACTGCTCTCACATCTCTTGCACACACAAAAGCATAAAGGCTATTGCATTTCTCCCTTTAAATCTCTTTTCTTGTTTGCACACGTTCTCACACTCACACACATATAATGACTGTCTTTGTGTTGCTGAGGTTGATAAGGATGCTTTCATGTTATAAGGTGGAGAGCACCGCTGAAGGAGAGGCTCAGAGATATTTTGACCATGCGCTGACCCTCAGGAACACAATACTTTTTCTGCGCTACAACAAAGATCTCACGCCTGATCAGGGCCCTGATTTACCAAATATAGGTATGTGTCAGTATCTGAGGGCTTGAATGTGCAAAACCTGGGTGATAAATCAAATATTTATGCATTAAATCGTCACTTGACAAAAATGTATTCATTTTCACAAATCAGGCCTACATTGTTCAAGAATTCATTCATCTTTACTGATGCATTTTTAAGAATACAATGAATGATTGAATGAATGAATGAATAAAAAATTATACAACATATATATACAGCACAAAAATATTGGTATGCATAAAAATATATTGTTTAATTATTACAGATAAATAAAAATTATTAAACATTATTCTTCCTTTTGTTTATTTAGTTCAAATCAATGTGTGAAATATACCTTAATTCTGCATTTTGCTCCTTTTTTAAGTTCTTGCATTAACATTTAAATCATTTTTAAGTATTTTCAGGGCAAATGCAAATATCTGTATATCAAATATAGTATACATATTGAGTACGCCAAATGTAATGTTTAAATGACAAAAATATATGTATATTTCTAAACCTTGGTCTGTACGTTTTTTCAAACATTAGCAAATATTTTATTAAAATTCTAATGAGACATTGTATTAATTGCATGTTGTTTTATTCCCTTTGGTAATCATTATCAATGTCCTTATTTAAACTGTATCACTGTTTGATCTTTATTGAATAAAATTTTCTTTTAATTATGGAATGGTACAAGTCCATGCATGTTCACACGTTCCGGTTGGCACTAATACATGTTTGTGTTTCTCATCAGGCCTGCCTCTGGACCTCCTCCGCTGTGAAAGCCTGCTGGGATTGGACCCTGCCACCTGCAGCCGTGTTTTGAACAAGAACTACAAACTACTAGTTTCCATGGCGCCACTCAGCAACGAGATCCGGCCAATCAGCAGCTGCACGCCTCAGGTAGTCCCGACTCACCCAGGAGACTGTAGTCAGACCCGTAGAGAGGGATGTGCGATCACTGGGACTCACAAGTCTTTGTGTGTGCTCAGTGAGCAGTCAGATCCCTGTCCTCTTGAGAGTATGATTCAAGCTAAATAGGTCTTTCTTTGCCTCTGGGTTTCTTTACAAAAGTTGCACATTGTATAAAACTACCCACTGACTACATCTCTGTATTTCCATAATGTTCTTTGCTGTTTAGATGTCTTTCATTTTGAACAGCACAAATAAGGTCAGCATTTGGCCTGGGGATAAGTTTCAGTGTGCGGTTTAGAATAACTTCACTTCGCATTACATGTTTTGTCACTAGGTGCTGTTGGTTTTAAGTTAGGCTTGTATGTTAGAGTATCTTTATATTGTCTGGTCCGTTTCTTTCAGCACATCGGTCCAGCCATTCCTGAGGTCAGCTCCATCTGGTTCAAGCTGTATCTGTATTCTGTCACTGGTCAAGGCCCTCCTTCACTGCTGCTGTCCAAGGGCTCCAGGCTCCGGAAGCTGCCAGATATCTTCCAGGTCAGTCTCAGCATTAAAAATTTTCTTTTACTTGATTGTGCTTTCCAGTTTAACACAATTCTTATTGCATCAGTATTCCTTTTAAATATTTAAATGCATTTATTTTAATATTTTAATGCATTTGAAATAAATCTCTTTATTTAATCTCTTATGCACACCAAGACTTCATTTATTTGATGCATTTCATTGCATAAAAAATCACGTACATCTTTTAAAGTGAAATAACGCTTACATTTTAATTTGGCATGTTACTCAGGCCTACGATCGACTGCTTATTACATCATGGGGTCATGACCCCGGGGTAGTCCCATCATCCAACGTGCTAACAATGTTGAATGACGCCCTGACCCACTCTGCTGTGCTCATTCAGGTAATACAGGGAGACCCTAAACAACTAAGAGTTACATATTCATATACCTGCTATATAAATATTCTCGTATTCAAGTTATACCAAAATGTATCACTCTGTTCAGGGACATGGAATGCACGGACATGGTGAGACTGTCTATGTCCCCTTCCCATTTGATGAGGAAGACCTTAAAGCAGGTAAAATCTCTGTTATCTATACATACAGTGGCCCGAAATAGTATTTGGACATAAAAATGTCTGAATGTCATTAGTTAAACCTAAAAAAAGTGATTATATTTTGTGTTAAATTTTTTTTGGGTAACTAAAAATTTGTCTTTGTGCCTCATTTTAGCACTCTGAATAGCCGAGCCATGTTTTTGTGTTGCCTCTGATTGTGTTGGCCGCTCTGATTTGTGTTGCCTCTCCCAGAGTTCTCGTATTCCAATATGTGTGCGCACAAAGCCCTTAAGATCTTGCGGGACAAAGTGGATCTGGAGCACCAGTGTGGCTACATCACCATGCTCAACCACAACAACAGACATCGCAGACGACCCAGTGACGCCGACGGTGGGGCTAAGAGCTTCTTCTGAATCCACACTGTCCATTTAACCAATCTGTGAAAGGCCTGATAAGGACAGCACCCTACGCTGATCATTAGCCACTCCAGGCTGTATCGATAACTGCTGCAATTAGAGTAGAATGAGAACAACAACCAGTTCAAGCTTTCACCAGTGTGTTTTATTAGAGCAGGTCTCTAATTCAATGAATGTTTTAATTGCAGTCCACATGTTTGATTGCATCACTAATCAGAGTGAAACTTGAACGCTACGCCTTCAGGGTCTCAAAGAAACATGAGATTCACTCTCTTTACTTTCCTCACAGGAGACCCTGATCTTAGCGGAGTGCTTGAAACCAACGGGAGCAATGAATCTTTCGAGCTGGTTACAGAGGAGAATAACGGAGATGGCAGCAAGAAACAGGCAACAGAAGGTAGGTGTTCTTTGACTGATAGTCAGAACCGCAGATTTATATATATTTTTTGAGAAAACATGCGGAATGGATTTGAACATGCCAGAATGTGTTAAACTGAGCTGAGAGTACTAGTGTGGAATGTTAATCAATACGAGGCGCTCAGAAAATCATGTTTGCTCTCTCTCCCAGGGACGTCCAGTGAGGATGAATGGGTTCCTCTGGAGCTTTGCTTTGGGATGCCTCTTTTTAGCTCTGAGCTAAACCGCAAAGTGTGTCAGAGGATCGTCTCCCACAAACTCTGCAGCAAAGACAGGTGACAACCTGAACAAATGTCGTTTTTTTACTGTGCATAAAGGTTTTAAAAATACTGTGGTTGCATGTCTACAAATATTTTTGGCTAAGCACATATGAATCCAGCCCATTTACTTTCCCTTTAACCATTTTCTTTTGTCTGTACACTATCCATATCGGTAAAAGTAGCACTATACTATATACAGGGTTCGTACGGTCATGAAAAACCTGGAAAAGTCATGGAATTTTAAAATGGCAATTTCCAGGCCTGGAAAAGTTTTGGAAAATGAATAAACTCAGAAAGTTTTGGAAAAGTCATGGAAATTTGTTTTTCAAAATATCCGTGTACTTGAATTTGTTTAATTAATAATATTGGTGAAACAAATTGCAATACTTTTTTCGTTAGGGTGATCAGTCGAATCACGTGACTCACTTGCGGCGGAGTTTGATTGTAGGCCTCCAGAAAACTAGATGGGCCAAAAGAAATGGGTTCCCCTTCATGTCCGTTTCAGCGCTTTTCTGCGGCACTGAGGACAGCGACTAGTAGCCATACCTGTGTGGCTCTTGTGTCGCTGTCCTCAGCTCAGTGCTTCAAATGAAAATAAGCTGCTTTGCGTTTTCATATTAGCTATAGGCTAGCTACCGTCTGTATGCGCCTTTCCATTACAGATTTGAGCAAAACTTTTTTTTTCTTCTAAATATCGATAAATAACTATTGCAAAAGGACGGCGTTTCCATTAACCGATGTTAAGCAACTAAAACTTTTTTTTTTTTTTTTGCGATCAGTCATTCCAAAAATCATGGCAACGGAGGACGTTAGTAGGTTTATATCTCAGCCACCGCCCTACAAATTATTATTATTAATGGAAGGAGACGTGTCTTATCCAAGCATTAATGTCAGGGAAAGACCCTTATGCGAACGGCACATATATAGGCTAAGTTTCTTCATGTTTCTCCCTTGATTGTGGCATTTCTTTGAGAGTAGGCTATCCCTGTAATTATTGTTTCTTTTATGAATTTAATAAAGAACCCTGGCTGTCATGTATTCTTTCTGTCCAAAAGGTCCGTGTTCTTTTGTGTCCACTCGTTTTTCCTTTAACCCCCAAATGAAAAACGATAAATTAAGGGTTGTTGTAAATAGGCTTTTTTTAAAACGCAAAGTTGAACACCAACATTTGAATTTGAACTGTAGGCGACACCAAATGCTGCGCGAAAAAGAAAAAATATTGACGAATTTTCAGATTTTTGTTTATGACTTTTTGCCTCTTTGTTAAACATTTAAAATATATACAAATTAATATGGATGATTTTTTCTTTAAAAGTTTGCATTTATGAGGAAAAAACAATGTTACGTGACCGTTCTCCATTACGGTAATGAGTGCTCTGAAAGCGGCACTAAAAGACTTTCAAACTCACACAGAGACCTCAAACAGAAAGCACAAAGCCTTCTTCAAAAAAAATTCGTTTTGTATTAATTGTATCTTGATTTTAAAATATGTTTCATTAACCAATTGCTTAATAAATAAAAAGTAAATAGCAGAAAATAGATAATAACGACACAGTGGCGCCGGAGTGAACAGGAGCTTAAGCTATCATCCATGAACCGAAACTCAGCGTAAAAGGTAGCCTACTCGCCTCATAGACCTAAACAAAAACTGAAATAGGCCTATATCTATTATCTACAGAAATCTCTACTTTTAAACAGAACCATTCAAAACAAAATAAAACGATGTAGCCTAATCCGTATGAAATGTGCATTTCTCTCCGGCGTGTTCACTACTAAGATCACGAGTCAGTCAACTTCGTCTTTGCAGTCGACACAGAAAACACTTGTTTATTAATAAACAATTAAAATTGAGAGAGAGAGAGAATATATGATTAGTTTGACTCATTTTGAGGACTTATAATGATCTGTTAAGATAGAACGTTCACCGAATCCTGATTAGTCGAGAGGATTTATCCGTTTAGGCTAAAATTAGGGTCGGCGCTTCTCGGTTTGGAAAGAAACTGCATCTTGCAGTGGCCTACATTTTAAACAAGGAAATATAGCGATTTGGCATGAAACGTTGATGGAGCAGTGAATAGGGACAATCTCGTTTTTTTTCCGTTTTTTTTAATGGCGTTTATCGCGTTTTGGAAAAGAGCTCTTCAAGCACATTTTTATGGAAGCTTATTTCCGCCACAGAATAAAACATTTTAAAAGATAATTGCGACTTTTTATCTCACAATTGCGAGTTTACATCTCGCAATTCTGACTTTATTTCTCAGAATTGCGAGATATAAAGTCAGAATTGTATCTTATAAAGTCAGAATTGTGAGATATAAAGTCAGAATTGCGTGTTATAAAGTCAGAATTGCGAGATATAAAGTCAGATTTGCGTGAAATAAAGTCGCAATTGCGTGTTATAAAGTCAGAATTGCGTCTTATAAAGTCAGAATTCTGACTTTTTTTCTCGCAATTGCGACTTTATATCACGCAATTCTGACTTTATATCTCGCAATTCTGACTTTATATCACGCAATTCTGACTTTATAACACGCAATTCTGACTTTATATCTCGCAATTCTGACTTTATATCTCGCAATTCTGACTTTATAACACGCAATTCTGACTTTATATCTCGCAATTCTGACTTTATAACACGCAATTCTGACTTTATATCTCGCAATTCTGACTTTATAACACGCAATTCTGATTTTATATCTCGCAATTCTGACTTTATAACACGCAATTGGGAGATATAAAGTCGCAATTGCGTGTTTTAAATTCAGAATTGTGAGATATAAACTATTCTGAGGTAAAAAAATAAATTAAAAAACCCGTCTTTTTCCCCCTTTAGAATTGAGTTTATATCTCACAATTCTGAGAAAAGATGTCAGAATTGCGAGATATAAACTCGCAATTATGTGTTATAAAGTCAGAATTGCGTGATATAAAGTCGCAATTGCGAGAAAAAAGTCAGAATTCTGACTATATCTCGCAATTCTGACTTTATAACACACAATTCTGACTTTATAACACGCAATTGCGACTTTATTTCACGCAATTCTGACTTTATATCTCGCAATTCTGACTTTCTTTTCTCAGATGTAAACTCACAATTGTGAGATAAAAAGTCGCAATTATCTTTTAAAATGTTTTGTTCTGTGGCGGAAACAAGCTTCCATACATTTTTCATCAGCTACTAACGTTACCCACCTATGGAAGCTTGTTTCCGCCACTGAATAATAAATAAATAATAATAATTGCGACTTTTTATCTCACAATTCGGACTTTTTTCTCAGAATTGCGAGATATGAAGTCAGAATTGTGAGAAATAAAGTCGCAATTCTGAGAAATAAAGTCGCAATTGCGAGATATAAAGTCGCAATTCTGAGAAATAAAGTCGCAATTGCGAGATATAAAGTCACAATTGCGAGATATAAAGTCACAATTGCGAGATATAAAGTCGCAATTGCGGGATATAAAGTCACAATTCTGAGAAATAAAGTCGTAATTGCGAGATATAAAGTCGCAATTCTGAGAAATAAAGTCGCAATTGGGAGATATAAAGTCAGAATTGCATGATATAAAGTCGCAATTGCGTGTTATAAAGTCAGAATTGTGAGATATAAACTATTCTGTGGTAAAAAAAAAAAAGGGTTAGGGTTTTTTCCCTTAGAATTGGACTTTATATCTCACAATTGTGAGTTTATATCTCGCAATTCTGAGAAATAAAGTCGCAATTATTATTATTTATTTATTATTCAGTGGCGGAAACAAGCTTCCATACCCGCCCGCAAGGAGTTCATTATCCTATGGATTTACGTTAATAAATGTCTAAGGAGTTGTCAGGGTTTGACATTATTTGTGTTACTGTGCCAGCATATTTGAATAAATATTTATTTTGTATTAAAACATTGCTTGTTCATTTATTTTATTCAAGATATGGGGTGGTAAATTTGAACATGGATTTTTATTCTTATTTTACATGTATACACAGACATTTTATGGAACATTATGTCATGAATATTTACCTTTAAGTCATGGAAAAGTCATGGAAAAGTCATGGAAAAGTCATGGAAATTTAATGGTAAAAATGTGTACGAACCCTGTATATATATATTAACATTAAGCTGATTCAGACTGCACTTGAACGCACAACAACACACACAATTATGCCAAAATGCCAGTTTTGCCGAGTATCCTATCCTAGTTAAATGAAGTCTTAAATGTATGCAAAGAGTTGTGAGAAAATAGGATGTGCGTCTAAACCGCTTCATATGCGTCAGGTAACAGCATCCTATTAAACCTGCTGCTGTGATGTCTGTCATTAATGTTAATCAAAGAACAAAAGACAGAGAAAATCACTCAGTGCTTGACAGGGCAAGCTTGAAATTGAGCCCTGATATATTGAAGGGCAGGTAAATGGGGCATTTATTATAATGGGTTATGTAAAGATTGTTTTAAGTTCACTTAAATGTAAAAGTTGTTACATTTATAGCTTTCAATTATACGGTTGAGAAAAAAATCTATTTCATAGAGACATCCGTAGCGGTATTGGTGGTTGGTGATGCCTTCTTTCATGAAAAGTTTCAAATATTTAAAATATAAGCTACTGTCTACTGTTGTTTCTACCTTAATTTGGAGATTAAATGTGAAATTATTACAATATAAAAATATATCAAAAACTTTAATATTAGGTTGCATTAATTGCAAATTAATTACAGAAAGACGTATTCCGTAAAATTATTACGGCATTGACAGCACTAAAATATGTTATATTTTTGTACAGTGATCTAATTGATCTGTTATTATTAAATAATAATTAAGTAATTACCTTCTCATTCATGTTTGTACAAATGAATGTTTGTTGGGCTTTGATTATAATTAAAGATGCAAAGTCTGAAATGTTATAAATAAACTTGGTATTTTGGAATGCCAATTCAATAAAAAAAAAATCACCTATGCCATGTTTCATTATCACTGCTACCATTTTTCGATTATCGTCCCAACTACACTGACAGGTAACACTAAAAATAGGTGGTGTGAGAAATCACACCTGTTCTCTGTGACAGCCTGCGACTGACCTGTGCTTTTTAATCAGAAACAGTGTCTGCTTGCATTATGACATATTGAATAAATGCATTAACAATGTTAAGAAAAATTAAGCTTATTTAAGCAGTGTTAAGCATATTTAATCATGTTAGTTTTGACAGCTTTAATTGCAACCGATATGGTCAAATTGGACTAAAGAATAATGAACATACTCTGTTTCTTTTGCAGTCTTCAAGAGTTACTACATTCCAGTCGAAAACTGGCATTAAAGGTTCTCAGTTTTGTTCATTCATTCCAGGTAAATATTCACTGATTTATTTTATTTTATTGTTCCTAATATAATGTGGATGTAGTTCATAGTAGCAGTGCTAATGTCTTATTTCAAAGATTTCATTCAGCTGTATTACGCTGTCATGGAAAACCTGGAAGTATCATGGAGTTTAATGAAATCAGGAACTTCAAAAGTAATGGAAATTTCTATGCATATAATTTTTTCTAGTTAGCCTGTGAAAAATCCAGCATGTTTTGTATGCTGGGATCAGCATGCTACACCAGCTCTGTTTTGCTTGTCCACCAGCACCATACCAGCACTAACCGGCATAAACCAGCCTGGACCAACATGAAATTCATGATGCTTTATGCTGGATTTTTTTAGCAGGGTATGCTCTGCTGTAAAGTATTTCATCAGCTAGAAATTGCTCTTTGGGAGTGCAATCTCTATAAAAATGGGAAAGAAGTGTGAGACTCCAGGTGTTTTTTCACAGTCAGATGTTTTTTGTATGTGGTGAGTTGACCATTTTTCACCGTCCCTCACAGGATGGAAAACAGCCTGCGGACCCTGACAGTGGGGTCTCGGGTCCCCTGTGTCAGCCCCCGGCAGAGTCTGGTGTCCCCCTCCCTGCGATCAACCTGTTCTTCAAGGACGGCGAGCTGAGGGAATGGAGCGGCCGAGCGCCTCCCTCCCTACACCTCTCTGCCCCACAGAGAGATCAGCCCACATAAAATACCACTCTCAAAATAACCCTGATCAGATCCACACCATACTCCACTCACTTATGTCATGAGTTACCATGTTACCTGTGGCACTCAATCACACACAGCCATCAAGTGCTGCCGCCACCCGTCACATCTGGATGCGAGCGTCCAGAGTAACTCAAAAATCCCAACGGTTTCAATCAAACATCCCATTCACCCAACGATTACAAAATAGAAAAGCTATTTACAAATGATCCTATATTGACCTTTTAATGTGTATATAGACTTTGCTTGGAAAACGTAGGACCAATCCTGGGGTTGGATAAAGTCACCCTACTCGTATTGTCATGTTTTGTGACCTGATGCATGATATCACTGCACAAAATCTCAAAAACTACTTGACTGAGGGTTTGAAAACATGAAGTTGAGGTTTACTTTTTGCACAAAGCCTGTGGATGACATTCAGGTATAATCGATTTGGTTTTTATTTTCTTTGTAATTCAAGACCTTTGTTGGTACTTGATGACAGTCTATTTGGTTGTTGAGTCGTATTCCAGCTGGAAAACCTGTCTCTCAATTCTGCTTAGCAGAGGAGCATTTCTGCTTCACTGAGACCAAAGACCAACTTGTTTTATGTTGATTTTTACCATTATTTTACTTTCTTGCTGCCTTATTTGCGTTGTACAGACTGCTTTATCACCAAATTCATTTTTTTTTCCCCACTTGGCCAGTTTGAACACGTTCAATTTGTTTTAGTCTAGCTCAGGCACACAAAACTGCAATTAGTGACAACAAGGTTATCGAATATCAAATCAGTACCTAGATGTGTTGAATATCAGTATAGGTTTAGAGTTTGTTGTGCGAATAATATGCAGTAATACAGCATTGAAATCCCCCTCAGTGGCCTGACCTTTTCCCTCATGCCTTTACTTAGGGTGCTGCCAGTGTTTCCCCAAACAAACCTTATAGTGGTGTATGATGAAGACCGATAAAGAGATCTTGATGCTGCATGATGAGTGTGTAGAGTCGTTGTGTGTATTGTGCGCCGTTCTCTCCTCATCTCTTTATTTCCCCTGTCCATTCCTTCCTGCATCTATGAGATCCAAAACAACACCGGCCCCGTGCCTGACCCTGTCACAGTGTTAGGGAAAAGAATAACCAATAGTTTTATAAAGTCCATAAAAAGCATTTTAGGAACTCTCTGTTGTAGTGTACTTGATGGGACTGTGTACATGCTCTTGTAATTAAATGGGTACAGAAGTTACATTTCCCCTCTCACGTCATCCCATTCTCCAAAATATATGTCATAACAAATGAATATGTAAAAAGTATATGAAAGTACTAATAAATATGTTACAAAAACACCAATTACAAGTGTTAGCATGCGGTTTTTCAATTCGAAAGCTGTTTTCTTCAGGTTGTTGATGGCTCAGCTACAGGCAGGCCGGCTCCCCGGTGACTGTAATTACTATAGCAACACAAATTCGGGGTGTCACCAGGGGGCAGTGAGGCCCTGAATTGGGGCATGTCATCATAGGAATAGCACAGGGAGGGAAAAGCATCTGATGATGCCTGTCAACAATTTGTGTTGAGCTGTTCTGTATTTTCCAGTGGTTTTACTTTTTGTCATTAATTTTTATAATTAATCTTCTTGTAGCTTAATAATTGAAATTGGTTTTATCTGGAGACTTGCTCTTTAAAACTAGGTCAGTAACTGAAGTCAGAAACTTTCAATAAGAAATGTGTGTATGGGAGGAAATTTGACACAGCGGGCGGTTACTCCATTTTTATTGTAGATGTTCTTGCAACCTATTAAACTTTTACACAGAGAAATACAGACTTGTATAAAAGGAATATAACCATAATCTTCAGCCTTTCTTTCTTTTTTTCTTTCTTTTATACCCCTTCATATTTTTAAGCAGTGCTTTAAAAAACAAAACTGGCACTATCCACATTAATAACTATGTCGATGTAATTTGTCACTTATTTGGATACATTTATTTACAGTTTAAAAGACTTGTGAGGCTCACTATAAAAATCATAGACATCATTATTTGTGAACAGGGGTGTTTGTAGACTTTCATCAGTAGCAAAAGCCCCATTAAAATGTGTCCCAATATTATACTCTTGTAATAATGTTATGGATATAAATTGCCACAGTCATTCACAACCTGTACACGCAATAAAGAGATGCTAAGGTGCGTTCACACCAAGGACGACAACTATAATATAACTACTATACTGATAACTATAACTACTATAATGATAACTGTTTTCACATCCACACCAAGACAATGACGCTCCGTTTATTATAAGCACTGTTTATGTTGTCTATGTTTTGAATGTGCAAGCTCAGTTGGATTCTGACTGGCTGTCAATGGTTTTATTGTTCATCAGCTGGAAAAAAATCTGCAGTTATGTTGTCTGTTGCTTTGCTGCCCTCACATGTCATCAGAAATGATATTTTCCCCACTACTGAAGTTGTGATTACAAGCTGTTGATGGAAAGAATAGGAATCATAGAGCACAACATGGTTTAGTCTTGCCTATTTCTTGGGGAAATCTTATTAAAGTCAAACTGTTTTGAAGAAATTTAATTTTGAACAAAATGTAGTCACATTATTCTATCAGATTCTTGAATTTCGGTCAAATACATGCTATTTTCTATTTTTTATGAAATTGTGTTGTCTCTAGGTCGTTCCCGTTCTGACGTTAAACTGACATTTAGAAAATGTCTTTAAGATGTTAATGATTTCAAATGAATGTAAAACTGACACCTTAAAGACATTTCAAGACAGCAATTATTAAAATGTTATATTAGTTATCATCCTTAGCTATCGTCCTTATTCGCTGACAAAAGATAGACATTTGCTAGTTTTGTTTCTTACAGTAGATTATAGATACACATTCACCTCATCCTCCAGCACTCTTTTTATTTTCTGTCTTGTTTCCCATTACCTTTTATTTTGGAGTGAGAAAGTGGTGAAAGTGAAACAGTTTTGCAGACCATTTTGAAAACCCACTTAAAGATCAAGTGATTTATTGGCCAATCGTTCTGATTCTAAAACACAAGTGCCATGATTGCTGAAATATTTTGGTTTACTGTAAAAAATACAGTGAAATATGGCTGAAATATCACTTTGCCAAGGATTTATTAGTATAAAGGGTCTAGCGATGCCCCAAAATTGACTTTATATAATGATTAAGTAGGCTACATTATTTTATATTGCATAAGTTAATAGCCTAGCCTATATTTTTGCTTATTTATTTGTTTTAGACAGCAGTTTCATTGGGTCCTCTGATCTAGCGTTGCAGTAGGCCTTATATTTAGTAAAACAAGAGCACAAATGTGAGTTGATAAAGCTACTTGCACATATTAATGATGGTGTCTGTCTAAACTGCTTTATATCGTGTTATGCTTTTCCAGTAATGTCTCTTTAAATGAGAGAGCGCGTGTAAGTGTGACTGTGGTTTTATTTCTCCAGCTCTGCGTCTGCCTGTTAGTTTAGTTCGCATATCTGATACACCAGAGCAACACACAGCAGCAGGTGCACTGCAGTTCAAAACATCGGGAACATTTTGACATTCGCTGCACGAGAGACAAACAACCCGCTTTACGTTACTGTAAAGACGCGAATAACGTGTTTGCCTTTCTCTATTCGGATACCGCAGAAACATTTTTATTCATTTCATCAGTATGAAGCTTTGAAGAACTTGGAAACATCAGGTGTGACAGGACTAAGTAACTAATAACAGCGTGGAGCAACAACACGAATCATTGGATGTAAGCTACACACTGGATGTAATGCATCTTACTTATCCTAAACAATAACACAACTCTTCTTATATAAAGTAATTGGTTTTGGTCTGTTATTGTGATGCGCGCGGATCTAGCTTTAGTAAGCAACCATCTGCGCAGACGGAGCATCGCAGCGAATCTACTTCCAGATGTCCATCTCTCTCTGCTCGTAACAGGTGGAGCTCATTTCACTCCATCTGTCCGCTGCTGAAGTGGCATATATGGGCAACCAGGTTGACAAACTGTCACACCTAAGTTACGCCGAAGTTCCCACGACCGACCCGAACGGACTGGACACGGAGGAAGACGGCCCGCGGATCGGGGTCTCGTACATTTTCGCGACCGACGACGACGAACTGGACGATAATCTTCATCAACATGTCGATGGACCGGAGCAGAAGGAGGAAGAGAAGCAGTACAACGAGCTGGGCTGCGCAGTTTACCACCGAGACGAGTGCATTTATGAGAAGAGTGGCAACACGAGGGAACTGGAGACGTTTAGCCCGGAGAATTTACTGAACAAATGTAAGCCCGGAGACGTTCTGGAGTTCGTGTCCACCGGCCAGTACCCGCACTGGGTTGTGTACGTCGGGGACTTCCAGGTGGTGCACTTGCATCGGGCGGAGGTCAAGAACAGTTTTCTGACCGATGCTAGTCAGGGCAGGAGGGGCAGGATCGTAAACGAGCTGTACAAATTCAAACCCCTGAGTTCTGACATGGTGGTGCAGAACGCTATGGAGCAGGTGGGAGCGAAAGACAGAGAATTAAGTTGGAGAAATTCGGAGTGTTTCGCCGCCTGGTGCAAATTCGGTAAGCGGGAGTTCAAGATGGGATTGGAGATACGGATAGGAAAACAGCCGTACAGATTAAAGCTCCTTTTGCCTGACAAACGGTTTCATGTGCTGGAGTTTCAGAGTTTGGAGGATTTGATCATGGAAAAGAGGAGAAATGATCAGATCGGTAAAGCGGCTGTTATACAGGAGTTGGCGCATCATTTAAGTCATAACGGAAGTGAAGCGAACGTTCATTGACAAGCAACAGGTAGCGGAAAGAAATTGTATCACAACAACAATATAACATATCGGTGATTCTCATGAAACCCGTCCAGAACATTTCCCTGCAAAATCAAAAGATATATAAGAATTATTATTATTTTTACTTTAAAAACTGTTTTAAGGACATAGATGGTTGGCCCCATTACAGCACATCAGTGATACAGTAGCTCTTCATCATATCACTGCGCCGCTCCCATAGATGTTCTGTCATATCAGGGACTATATCTTCTAGGGGAAGGATGTCACTTAAAGAATTTGCCAAAAATTGTGTCCTAAAAAAATAAATAAAATCACAACCGTTTTCATAAAAACAGTATATCTATAGGCAATGTTAAAAAAAAATGTTTACAATGCAAAACATCGTAATGTACCTATATGCTATTTAGCCTACTTTCAGCCCAAAATGTTTTTTTTTCTAAATTTGGGGGCTTTGTGAGATTCATGACATCACATAGGCCTATTATGATGACAAATTATGTTAAAAAAATGTCACACTCAGTTATTAACAAATTTCTAGTCGGATGATGGTATTGTTTTTAAAATGGCTCTCATGTTGTAAGCTGTTCTTTATAATGTAGGCCTATAATCAGGCTCTCTATGAGTTGCAAAATAGCCATAAATCATCATATGTGAACCTTCCTTTCTAAAAGTTTTGGCACAGATGAAATTGCAGCAAGTAAACTGTGACTGAATCCACCTATTTACCCTCTCTCTCTCTGTTATTCCTGTTTTTCTCATTATACATGAACATAGCTGACCTCACATTTAGCTCTTTAGGGGTCAGTATGGTGTATTTCTAAAGGTTCTTAAAGATTTGTTCCAGAATTTTTTTCCGTTATGCTGGTTAAGTGGTATTTGTATTTTATGTATAGGTATAGGCCTATATATAAGTGGTATAAAGTTTTAATTTTTTAATTTTTTTATATCGTTTGTGGAAGGCGTAGGACTGTACGATGTTCGTCCAATCATTGCACTCAAATGCTATGATACAATGTCCTACCTGCCTGTCAAAGTATGTATTTTCATACCTCCGCGCACCCTGCTCGCACAGACATCACACGTCATCAACGCATTTAATGCTATGCAGAGTTAGACAAACATCAGTCATCAAACACCTTTAAAGGTAGGGTTGGCAATTTTCGAAGAGACTAGCATAGCGAGCTAGCTTTGAAAGCATAAGATCCCACCCTCCCCTCAGTGTCTCCAAAGCCACGCCTCTTCCAAAACACATGAATGCACACAGCAGGGAGCAAACAACAGCGTCACGAGAGACGGCGTTAAACTACCTTATGTCTCGAAGCACATAACATTACAATAATAATAAACATAAACAACTTAAGAGCACTGACCCGTATTACCTGCCTGCTGCATATTCATTTTGGCGTTGATAGTGTTGCCATTGAAATGCATAAATTCGAGTCATGAACCGCTCCAAGTAAAACGTCATGGGTTTCCATCTCTTCCAAATTACAGTAGTTATGGTGTGAATGCAATATAAGCTTGTTGTTTAGGTTCAGGAGGAACTGTAAAAGGTGGCTGCTGTTTCGGTTGCGGTGCTCGGCGACTGACGTCTGTCTAACTCATAGCTTGAAACGCTCTGATGACGTGTGATGTCTGCGTGAGGAGGTATGGAAATACATAGGCAGGTGTGACATCGTATAACTGCATTCAAACCAAATTAAATGATTGATGAACATTTTATGGTTCTACGCCTTACGCAGAAGATATACATATAAATACATTTAGACTACTTCACTTACTGATTGCTGTCAGGATGTGAAGAGACTTTCAACCAGCATAACAAAAAAAAGTTTCTGGAACAAGTCACCTAAACCCTGCCTTTAAGTAAATGAACAATATTTTGTTTTTCCTTTGATGTTACTATACAGGTCTCATTTTTTCATCTGTTTATATTTTTGGACTTTTTTTTATTGCCAGAGGCCACTTAATATGGTTGGGCTGTTAGGCTGCAGGTGTAAACAAGAGCTTTTTTTTTTTTTTTTATCTGATAGAAATCATTTGATTTAGTGTTTTAATATTCAGCAAATGCTTTAATCCTGAGCCTCTTCAATACCCTGCAAACTCTGCACGACTTTCATTTGCAAGCCTGCCAAAGTTGGCTTACCTTCTAATTGTCCTCCCACTTGTGAAGTTTACAATTTTCTCTGAGCGTGTGAATTGAATTGATGATGTGAGGCTGTAGTAAAAACAGTTTACTAAGACAGGATTAAATAAATGTATCAAAGGCCAAGGCATAAAATGCCACATCTCGGCTTCGACACTCAATAATAAGAGCCCTAACAAATGCCAAAGGCAGTATTTCATAGCAGTGAGCCGTTCAGTCGTGAGATCATGAGATGTTGATCAGGCAATTGCTTCATCCAAACTGGACTTTGACCTCATGAGAAAACATCAGGTGGTCAAACTTGAAATGCATGGACAATCTGAAGGGTCAAAACACACAGTTTCACAGAAACTCATTATGACTTATCTCTCTAGACAGTAGCCGTGCCTTTGAGATACGCCACGGGTGACGCGTTTTGTTAGAGGAGGAAAGCGTGTTTTATGATTTGAGCCCAATCGCACTGCCACAGGTCCACACTGAGTAAACACGAGATGCTGGGAAACAGGGAAGTAATTACAACTGCCATACTGTGAGTGAGTAATGGTTGCCCGCAAAGGCAACAAGACAGTCTTTGTGAATCACTGGAAAGCCAACACTATTGCCAGCTTGAGACAACAGCCCCCTAATGAGCACTTAGTCTGTGATGTTTTGAATTGTGATCTGACTCAGTGACATTGCTCTTTGTGCTGTGAGTACAGGTTTCTGCCTAGTCCTTTCAGCTCTTCTGTGAATAGTTAGCCATTTCAGCCCTAAAGCTGTTTTTATTTTGTCGGGCTAAAACCCAGAATAGAATTAGCATTAGAAATTCCTTTGGGAACCCATGGCAACATCCCGGATTGGCCAACCCATTGCCATTATTATCAAACAGCTCTATTGGTTTGGACTATGCAAGTGTAATATTAGGCCATGGATACTGTAGGGCTTTCAGATTTCACTGAGATCTTTTACAAATGAAAGCAATTTTAAGTAACCAGTGACATTCATCAAATTCCATTATCATGCGTCATACAGACAGTATGCATAGATTCTCTTATTTAAAGGGGTCATATGATGCGATTTCTTGTTTTCCTTTTTATTTAGTGTTATGTAGCTGTTTGTGCATGTATATTATCTGCAGAGTTACAAAGCTCAAAGTCTCAAACCCAAAGAGATATTCTTTGTAAAAGTTAAGTCTTCCTAAAACACTTCGTGAAAACACGCCCCCACAAATCTACGTCAGTGTGTTTCATAACACTGGCCAAATGTATTCACAATGAAAGAAGGCGTAACTTTTATTCTATATTGTTGCCGCCGGCGCCGCCATGTCGTGGAGACGCTATGTTTTTCATGTGAAAGCCAAACTACTTTGTTTGGCCTTCAAAAAGAGGATACAATTAGAAAACAGTGGTTACGATTTATTTACAACACTGTTTCAGAGCAGTACAACCAAAAGATTTGACTGTGTGCTGCGCATTTTTCGGAGGACTGTTACCAGTACAAGGCTTACATATGTACATACATAAAAATCTAAATATTTAAAAAGAGTTGTCCTGTGCCATTTGTAAAATCCCAGTGTACATATTGTAGCAGTATTGACTCTCTACGTTAAATAAAAGAAAGAAAGAAAGAAAAATCTAAATAATTTAAAGTGTATTCAAGCGACATTCATCAAAATCCCAGTATTGTAGCTGCATATATTCACTAATAAACCAAAAAATAAGGGTTCACTTTATTTTGATGGTCCCTTTAACACATTCTGTTGACTATAAGTAACGTTGTACCTACATGTCTACTAACTCTCATTGGAGTGTTAGTTGAGTATTAGTAGACTGGTAGGGTTAGGGTTAGATTAAGTTGACATGTAGTTGCAAAATTGCTTATAGTCAGTTGTGTGTTTGTTGGAGTTTGGTGTTTGTTAGTGTTTGCAGATATTAAGCAGACAGTCTACTTATACTCTAATGAGAGTTATAGTTGCAATATAGTTGCAAACTTACTTATAGTCAACAGCACGTTCAAAAGGGACCATCAAAATAAAGTGTTACCAAAAATAAATATAATGTAAATATTTAAAAAGAGTAGTCCAGTGACACTTATCAGATCCACTGTCCTTATCATAGCCGCATGGTTTTTGGCAGATCTTTATCACATGACTGTGCACTGTAAAATTCCAACATTGTTTCAACTTTAAAAAGTATGTGTTCATGCTTGACTTAAAATATTAAGTTTAGTTAACTTTAGTTAAGTTGGATATTTAAGTTATCTCAACAAATTTTAAGTTGTTATAACTAAATCGCAGCCACATTTTTTACAGTGTGGTTGAGGTGAACTTGTGAAGCACTTTTGTCAATGCTTAAATTAGCTTATCAACTTTGTCAAACGTGCTTATTTAACCACAGCAAAACCTTTTCCTTGCTTTTCATTATCTCATTATCACAGACTCTTCACACCTGAGTCATTATGTAAATCTCCTTTATGGTGTAATGTCTGAAGCATTCAATAGACCTTCATAATAATATTTAATTAATATTATAAGTCACAGTTTTCTTGCAAATTTCCATGCAAGTTAAAAGCGTGCCCTTTAATGATATACCTTTGATATCCTCAGGGCTTAACAAAATGCCTTTTTTTAAATCGTGTTTAAATTATGCTAATATTGGAGATTAAGCCTGAACCACCTTTTTGAACACTATTTATAACAGTATAGCCTCTCCTTCAGTGGCATAACAGACTACAGTGAATTCAGGTTTAACGGCAAAAACAAACAGGAAGGAAGTTGCATGCTGTCAATTTGCTTTTTCACTTCTTGTACTTATGAATCTTCCTGTTGCAAAGAGGTAAGCATGAATCAGCTGCAGTGTGTTGAAATAATTTTTTGGGTGGTGGTGGGTGTGTTTTTTTGTGGTAAAGATTATAAAACAAAAGTAGAAAAAAATATACAATATCTAAAGAAAATATTCTTCCCCTTTCTATTTCCAATCTGTTAATTTCCTCCCTCAACAACACATTTATAGACCAAAACATTTATTTCTCTGAAATGAAAAACACATTTCTCCCTTACAAAAGTACCTTTCCAATCCCAGTTAATTCTTTGTACGTATCTCAAACAGCCGTGAATCTTCTTGAGTCTGTCTGTTTGAGCGTCACACATTTACATTTGGCATTTTTACCCGCTCTTCAATGCAAATTTGTTCTGCTAGATTAGAGGAGAGCGTCGGTGGACAGCAATTGTCGAGTCATAGTACCAAATATTTTCGATTGGATTCAAGCCTGGCTCCAGCCGCAGCAATTCCAGAGCACGAACCTTTTTTCCCCAAGCCATTCTTTTATCCTTTTTGTTGTGTGATTTGTGTCATTGTCCTGATGGGAAATCAATCTTCTCCCTAGACGCAGATCTCTGACCAACTGAAACAGGTTCTCATATACTGGTGAAAATCATCCCCACAGCGTGAGACTGTGTGGAGCGTTTGGTTTGTGCTTCACTCTCAGGCCAGAGAGCTCAATTTTAGTCTCATCAGTCCACAAATTTGGCTTCAAAACGTTTTGAGATTTTCTCAAACTCCAGGCATGATTTAAAACTGCTTTCAAAAGTGTCTTCCTTCTAGCCACTCTCAAAGAGTCGTGAGCTGTGAAGTGCTGTAGTGAGTGTTGATATCTGGGCTGTTTCTCTATTTCTGCTAAAAAAGAAAAGAAAAAAAAGACCTGCAGCTCCTCTGGTGTTGTAACCTGCCTCTCGTCATTTTTCTGAAAGCTGCCCTTGTTCTGAGTTTGATAAGACAGTCTGATTGTTCTATCACAGACTACCTTGACAGTCTTCTCCAACTTCACCTCAAAGTTTCACTGGAATACATCCACTGTATTGATGGGCATTGTGTAAATTTGCAACAGGAGGCAATGCAATGTTTAAAGGAGAAATATAAGTAATATTGGGGATTCTGAATCATCCCAGTAAGTCAAGTTGAATTTGATCAGCAGGTCCGTTCAGATCCATTGAGTGACTTTTCCACTCAAGCTGCGTCTGAAATTGCATACTCTCTAGGTACTTATTTTGAATTGGTAATTACGACCGCTACAAAGTATGTTCTATCCACCTTATACACGGGGCCTACACTGTACCTACACTTGCGGTCTTGGCCAGTTGAGAATGACAGGAAGAAAGTGTGCAAGACTGTCACTTGTCTTAAAAATGCTAAAATGCAGTGCCCTTAATGCACACTAAACCCACACTATTTCAAATACCGCTTCGGAGCGGTATTCGAGGCTAAGCGTATCCCATTATGCATTATGTTCGGGAACTCGCGTGCTCCGAAATCACGATGTCGAGGAAAACGTTCCATTGTAAGTTAAATTAATTAAATATTACATATAATTTGGTAGTAAAAAAAAGTGTTGCACATTTTACTGGTGCAAAGATGAGTAGGCGGGTATGCGTATTTTGTACAACAATTATCACTTTAACAGAAGACACAATTTTAAAATAGTGGTGCTTCTAATTGTTACATAGCGACTACTGAACAGACATTTAGAAGTTTATTTTAAAATGCAGAGTATTTATTTTTTATTTTTTATTATAAGCATGTCCCATCGGGTAATCAAAAGTTCTGAACACACTTGCAGTCTTCACGCCTACTTTTTTTTAATCAACAGTTCACACCTACTTGAACACTTGGGCCAAATACAGGAAATATGTCATGTAAGTAGAAGAGTGGTCAAGTGCAAAGACCGCAAGTGTGGGTATTTGGACAGGGCATTGGACTGGGCTATAGTAAGGCCCTGTCCTAAATGGCACCCTAAACACTCGCGGTCTTCCTAGGAGTCTGCGCTTTCGTGACATAATGCCGATTTGACTGTCAGTAAGAAGTCTGCTGCGGAGCTTGCATCAGTGCTGGGCTCAAATCGACTCGCGAGCACCCTTCTGAAACATAAAATGACAAATGGGTCACCCTACGGTCTCATGGACTTAACGGACACGTGCACACGGCAGCCATTGTAAGTCCACAAGACCGAAAGTGCATATGAAGTGTGCCATTTGGGACAGGGCCAATGAATGTGTGTAATATGAATGTAATTCGGGCAATCTACATTCGCCACGTTGTCGTTATAATGTGATCTAGCAGCGTCAGTTCACAAATCCTTTCCCATGGCCTCATGGGATAGTAAAGTTTCTCGCTGGAAGAAGGACAATCCGGTTACTTTTTGCCTACTCTTTTATGAGTAGGCCTACTGTGAATTCTGACATACTTATTTTTGTCACATACTGTTTCTTGCCTACTATATAGTAGGGAAGTATGCGATTTCGGACAGAGCCACGCTTTATGAGCGAGTCATTTAAATCATTCATTTATCCGATACCTTCAAAAATACTGATTATACTCATTCAGGAAACAAACAAGTGACTGTCCTATAATGTCCTATTACCATGCGTTGTGTACGGTTATCAGTCACTTTTACACATTTGTGAATCATCACATGACAAACTGAATGAGCAACAAATCCCCTCATCTTCAGTGGAGGGAGTTATTGGAAGTGAATGAAAAGAATTTGTTCACTTAAAAGATTATTCATGAACGAAACACCACTAAACAGAAGATGTATTATCTTTAAAACGAATGACACTTTTGCCAAAAAACACTGCAAGTACAGTAACGTTGTATTTTTAAAGGTGCACCATTTTTTCCTCATTTAAAAGGCTTTGCTGTATTTTTTTTTTTTTAAATGACAGGACCTCTTTATTTCTTCCTTGCTATGCCCTAAAAAAGACCTCTGTTGGATCTAAAGACAAGTGGCCTTTTCTACATGAACTAGTTATTGCAACAAATATAGAGATACTCTATTTGAGAACAATCTAGTTTATTATTATTAATAAAAAAATGAATATTAATTATAATAAACTTTTATTTAAAAATTCAAAAACTTAATGGTTGAATATAAACTTATTTAGTTATTTAAGTGCTTGTTTTATCTTGTTTTTAATTACTTATTCTTCCACATGAAAGACAAACATGTCATGAAACAATTTTGTCAGTCTATGTTGTAAAATTTACTTTTACCCACTGTCTGTGTTTTGCTTTGAACATCCTAGAAAGAGGAAAGCTTGTTTGATTATTTATCTTATTTCTCCAGAAGAAAAACCCATTTGATCGACAACATAAAAGCTATCATAGAGGAACATGGAAGCCAGTGCTGGACTCATGAAATATTGTTTTTTCCCAGTCTTATAGAAACCACATCAATCCATTTTTTATAAAGGTAGATTGAATTCAGGCCTTTTCCTGCATGGTCCATATGAAAGAGTGCCGATATGTTCTTAAAAGCTTTTATAGGTTTTAGAGTTTGTCCTTCAGAACTGCCGTTTAAACAGCGTAATGACACTGAATTTAAAGGATGAAATGACTTCTAAAGCTGGTGATAATTAATAAAGGGCCTGAAGCGTAATAAGGTGACATAAAAAAATGCCAAACTCACCTATCAATCATCCAGACTCCATGAGACATATTTTCATTCTGGATGTGTAATGAACTCACACGGATGTATTTGGATCACTTTTACTTTGAGTACCTGCTGGCTCAATCAAAGCTATGGAAATTCCAGGCCTTCAAGGGGCCTCATTGTGATGCCGGGCACCATCGAAACACTGGGCGCACAATGAAAAGTCACTGCATGTGGTGCTGATAGATGGAGCGCCTTATTCTAATTTGATTAATGTTGATTTTTCTCTTTTTTATGAGACAAACGTGATATGTCTGATAATACAAGACATTAGCATATAAATCATATCAGATGCCTCCGTCAGCATTGTGAAAGGATGCATTAAATATTTCATGATGATAACGGTTTAGAATTGGGATAATGTGAGAAGATAATGTCAGAATATCTCATTCAGATATCTGTTAAATTATTGTTAGCTGTACTTCATTTAATCATTTTTAATGTATTTATAAAGGATCATTAGGACACGAATTAAAATGACTAAAAGCTATAAGGGTCAAATGACTAGCCTAGATTCACACAGTGTCGTTCAAAAGTTTGGGGGCATAAATTATTTACAATATTTATATAAAACATTTATAATATTACAAAATATTTGTGCTTCATTTAAATGCTGTTCTTTTGAACTTTCTATTGATCAAAGAATCCTGAAAAAAAGTATCAGTTTCCACAAAAATATTAAGCAGCTCACGTTTTTTTTCAACATTGATAATAATAATAAATGTTTCTTGAGCAGCAAATCAGCATATTAGAATGATTTCTGAAGATCGTGTTCCACTGAAGATGGAGTAATGGCTACTGAAAATTCAGCTACTATTTCACAATATTACTTTTTACCTACCACACACACACACACACACACACACGCACACACACGCACACACACGCACACACACGCACGCACGCACGTGCGCGCACACACACACACACACACACACACACTGTACATACTGTAGGCCTATATGGATCTGTCTCTTCAGGAAGTGTATAGTTTAGTGGTTGATCACATGGGATTTGGCCCGGGATTATTTTTGAAAAATAAAATTGAAATGACACTGACTGATTATTACTGACTGATGATTATTAACCTCGGATCTTATAGTTGGTCAGTTTGAAAGGTTTATGCACAATTGTTTTAAAATCAGTTTCTCTATGGCAAAACTGAATGGAATTTTCCTTCCAGAAAAAAGGACCTATTTGTAGTCGTTCAGGAAACCTACTGATGTGTCGGTTGTGGAAATATGTAGTTTTGCTATTACACATATTACTTTCTGAGCTATTGAGTGCTTGTGAACAACAGCCTAATGTATTTGTGAGAGCACTTTAATGTGTTGGGAAAAATCAACGCTTCTTTCTGTGTGTTGAGACAGGAATTGGTTATGCATTAATACATTTAAGAGAAGAGGGCGTCTTGAGGTCTGCCTCATGCAGATAAGTGCTGTGGAGGACTGACCTTATCTTTCATTAGAGCACTTTCACTTCTCCTGTCTGACTCATAAAAGCCCCTCCAACTCAAACCTCCATCATTCATAATAGTACACCTTTACTGCTAAGAAGACCCAATGGTGGCTGAGTTAAAAGATTTATGAAAGAGAAGTAAATGACTTCGAGGAAGGTAATTGATAGAGAATGTGTTCTGCTCAACTTCAGAGCGCCTGCTGTGCACGGAGGACTGTGATAGTGAGTAGAGGAGCGCGGGGCACCTAACACATTTTGCTTTTGGCTCAAGTATTAAAAAACATATCTTTTAATCTTTAAAATCTTTTTTTACACAAGCAACATCTCTGCTACAAATGAACACTTAAAGTCTTTTTCTAGGACCTACCATTTTCGTACAGTTGCACTGAAAGTGACAGAAGTGCAAATGTTACAACTTACCCCATGTGGGGTTAATTGTAACAGCCAGAGGGATTAGTTGTAACACTTGTGTGTAACACACATAATTCAGTACTATTTTATCTGATATTGTTTGTGCATCTGTATAGATAGATATCCATACATCGATCCCTCATCCAATCATCATTCTTTTATGGATCAATATCATGGATAGAGATATCACTGTAAAAAAAAAAAAAAATTGAGAAAACTTAAAAGTTTAAGGCATCCAGCTGCAGGACATTTTTGAGTTTTCTCAACTTACGTGTTTGAGTTATCTTTATTAAGTTGAATAAACTTTAAAAACTGAATTTGTCATACTAAGTTGGATTTTTTACAGTGTATAGGAAAGGGCTGCACAGTTTTGCAATAAATAAATAAATAAAATCATCAAATATTGTAATCGCAATTGAATTATATTTGTGTGTGGCAGCTGCATGCAAAATTATTATTATTAATAATAATAATAGTAATAATAATAAAAATGAGCTCAAAATCACATTTTAAAGGGTTTATTGCATGAAAAACAGGCTATATTTTTTATAAATAAACAAGTGATCAATGCATAGTAAACAAATGTGATTTAACAAATTTAAATTCCAACATTGTTTGTGAAAGTCCAACAAAGTTATATGTAGCAAAATAAATATATAAATAAATACTCAAACCTGAAAAGTTGTGTGGCTCCCTGTTTTCATTTCATTATTGCTGTAACACTGTGCTACAACTAACCCCGCTGTGTAAAAAAATATTTTAAGCCTAGCTAACAGTTGCTAGGAGTTGCTGACATGTTTCAAAATGGTGCTGTGTTTTAGCCAATAAGACAGTGATTAGATTAAAGTTAGATTTGGTGACGTACACATCCAACTCAGAAACCGAAAAAACGTATGATGAAATATTTTTACTTGCATGGTGTCAAAACACTCTTTGTCCAGTATCTTCACGAATTCTTATCAAACCTTTCCACAAATCAGCAGGAAAAAAGTAAACAATTTCACAATGTCTTGTGTGTAAATTATGATTTTACATGGATAATGTTTTCAGAACACATACTCGTGTGCAATAGCGAGTGGGCGTTTATACTTTTTCCTATGCAATGACCTTAGTCAATTATAACAGTGGCTGTTTATTGAAAAGACTTAAAAACTGTTCATTTCAGACAAAGGGTCGAATGAGGGTCGAAAAAAATATTTGCATACAAATTAGATTTTTTGGTGTTTGTGTTTGCTACAAACTTTATTAACATAACAAGAAGTGAACTTCATGGTAAAACAATAATAAAAAAAAATCATGTCATTTCATGTCATGACCCCTTTGATATTATTAATATTTTAGTTTTTTATCTGTTACAGACATTGCTGAGCAAAACGAGACAATGATAAAATATAATAATGCACTTTTTTCAAAAATCAAATGTTTACTGTCATGTTTTCCCAAAATAATATATTTTGAAAAATGTTCTTACATTGACCAGGAACTGTCAAGCTCCAAAAACAAACAAACATAATATTTAAATTTTTCATAGCCATTTTTCATTGAAAATCTTAAAAATTATGGCACCTGTCATATCTTTCAAATCAATACATATTCAAACTTGGCAAATAACAGAATGTTCATGTTTGGAGAACTATCCCTTAAACTTAAACTTAAAGCTTTAAGTGTTTTAATTGTTTTTGGATGTTTACACACACTCCTGACATTACTGATGCTTAGCAACCATAACACATTTTGACTAGCTAATACCTATGAGTAGGATGCTGGGAAATGAGGCCCATTTTGTGTTTAAGGGGAGATTAAATGGTTGCCAAGATACAAAAACCTGTCTGACACCAAACATCTGAGAATGTAAGTGAAAAAGCTTTATTTTGGCAATGGATTAATGCCAATAGTCACATACTCCAGGATCTAACCAAGCCTTCCCTGATGTATGAATTCACTGGGTAATCTGCTTTGCATTTAATTACATGGTTCCAGTAAATAGGAACATATTCTCCCTCCACAGCTTGTTTCTTAGTCACTTGTTTCACATTTGCCTCAATAATAGAATGAATGGAGGAGACGCATACATGTTGATGTCTGCATGTTTGAGCACTGTTAAAATAAATCATTGGATCAAACGGCAAGCTATCAGCGATTGAGTTTGCTTTTTCCATTCCAGTGTAATTTCAAATTTAGTTGTTCAATTAAGCCTAAGCAAGATCACAGAATGCTGCTTGTCTGAAAATCAGCCCAGCTCTGGAGGTAAACACAGCCCTGATCATTAACACAGTGTGATATTGCTTTTATAGGCCCACAACAGTTTATTGCTTAACTTATATTTAGGCACAATATTGACAGTTACTTCGTCTAATTTTGCTCTGCCAATGAATAGTTCTAAACGAAGAATGATACACCAAGAATGCTAAAGATATCTGATAGCGTCCACACCAACAGACGATAACGTAAACGCTTGTTTGCGTTATAAGCGCGCTGCAGTTATATTGACTGCTTTAAATTCTCCAGCTTTTTAAAGTTGGGTTGATTCTGATTTAGCTGTGGTATTTCTCCATCCAAAGTATCGCATTCAACATTTGCAAATAAAGCACCGTCTCATTCCATGTGTTCAAGAGAACAAAATCGTAATTTCCTGGGAAATTGGCACAAAATATCTGAAATAAAAATGGAAGTTGCTGCAATCGGGGAAGCCACTGTGGCTCTTTGATCCTACATCATAAATTACTTGCACCTCAAATCGCACAGATGAAACCTATCAGATGAAAAATGATCTAACTCAATTGAGCGCATAGTGCATTTTTAGAATTTATGCCAACTTGCATGCAACATTTCATGCAATATCCCCAAATTAGCATAAAAATAGGTGGATGGAAACATGGCTAATGTTTTTGTAGTTCACCAGCTCGAAAAAAATCATTATATTGTTCTGTATAGTTATCATAGCTATGGCGTGCATTTCCATATTGTTATAGAATTATTATGATTATTAAAACTTTATAGTTATCGTTATAGTTATCGCCCTTGGTGCGAACACCATGTCTACTCTAGACACATACTCGTGAATGTTCCAAATCTATTTGTACAGTTGTAGGAAGTAGCGCTAGTGTGTAACCTACGTCAAAAATAGAACGAATGAATACTGTCGACGGCGCAATGTCTCTAGACAGTATCATTGATTTCATTCATGTTTCTTAACACATTCTGTTGACTATAAGTAACGCTGGACCTACATGTCTACTAACTCTCATTAGAGTGTTAGTAGAGTATTAGTAGACTGTTAGGGTAAGAATAAGTTGACATGTACTTGCAAAGTTACTTATATACAGTAGAATGTCTGTTGGGGAGCATCAAAATAAAGTGTTTGCATAATAGGTTCTCCTTGCTCTTGATTTGGAACGTTGTCAATTTTGAACATTCACATCGATGCGTCCAGTAATACTGAAGGTCTACATCCATTCCAGACAGAATCACCGATTATAATGTGTTCTATTATCTTTTTGGCGTCCTGACATGTCCGATTAGATCAAATGTAGCGTTTCCTTAACAAATCGATTGAATGAATGATTGATTCAATTACTCATTCATAAAATCAATCACTTGAAAAATGGCACAAAAACAAGCAGATTTATGCAAACTGTAAAAATAACAGCGATACACTTTACAAATGTTTTCAAAATTCTATTTTTAAAATGATCTGTTTGGTTACTTTCCAGTGTTAAAAGTGGATTCTGTCCTTAATTAATCTAATGAACTACGCCTGTGTTTACTTTCCTTGGACACTTGGAAACTGAAACTTGGAAACTGACTTGGTTAAAGGTAATTAGAATTTAAATTAGTTTGGTTCTGCCACTTGGTAAATCAAATGCAAATGAAATGACTGTCTAAATACATTCCAGGATTGTTTTATTTCCCTTAGCGAACAAGACGCTTAATATCAGGTCTAATACCAAGCTACTTTCACAGTGTTTATCCTTTTGATAGCTGTCATGTTACTTTCTGGTACTGCAGACTGCAGGAGTCACTATGAACGCCAAATGCTGAATCATACATTTCTCAAGTTATAGCAAATGCAAAATCTCTGTCAATTTAAAGATTTTATTCGTAGCTGGTTCTGCCTGAATGATCGGATCACTGCTCCTGTTCACTTTCCCATGGGCAGCCTGAATGATTCATTCACAGGGCCTTACTGGTGCCCAGCGGTGATTGCCTCAGACGCATTTTAAGTACATCAATATTTGGAGAACTGAATACAGCAAGCTCAGGGTCAGAACTATCAGAGCGGAACGTTAATTTCACATCACAGCCTCCTCCATGTGCCCAATCATGTCAAGAGAAACTCATGTGGGGGAGACCATAAAGCTTCATATCTAATATCAAGTCTAATATCAACTAGCAAAACACTCTGGTCCAAAGAAACAGAATGATACCGGGGGGTTTTAAAAAGCCATTTAGCTTTGTTGAAAGAACAGACTGTTTCATATTATTGTCAGGAGTGATACTGAAGCTATTTTTTTCAAGATGGTTTTCAGTATCTGTGTAGACATAATGGTCCCAGTTTTGGAAACGACACAAATATATAAAGGTTTTTCTTCTCTTCAGTAACTGGTTTATTGCTATTAACTATTAACAGATTTCAATATTTTTCTTTTTGATCACATTAAAACTAATTTGGAAACGTTTTACCAGGCCATATTTCTTCTACTTTTCAAATGCCCTTTAGGTTTAGATTTTATTATTTTTATTGTGTGCCATTTCCAATCAAGCTGTAATTTTGTCAAATTAGGATTTTTTTTTTTGTTGAAAATATAATTTGTGTGTATTTAGGATACATAAAATGTTACCTATGAAATTAGCTTTAGCAAGACCAATTTATCGGCCTTTTCCCCAAATTGTTTGGTTTCTACAACCAATATATTCACCACAAACACAATACATAATGTCAGATAAATGTATGTCCTCTGTTGACGAAATTAGTCCAACTAACCAGAACAACTAATTAATAAACTAGACCAACTAAAGAAAAGTATACAGTCAGTATTTACAATAAAAACAAATAAGCAAATTAGCAATAGCACAAATAAATACAACTGAACAAAGTTCAGAAATTGGAATCAAATAGTTTTCTTTTTATAAATAAAGTATAGATGAAGCCTTATTAAAGTTACAAAAGTTATTTAATAAAGATCTCAGTGAGTGATTTTCTTTTGCTCTTTGACAGACGGCAGAGGTTTATTAGGCTGCGTTCCCTTAAAGACCGAATGCATGGATCCAATATACTGTTACACATGTGTTTTCTTTCTCAACTGTTTACGTTTACTTAAGACACAACCGACTGTGTTTATGAGGAAATTTTGACATAATGTTGTGTGTTTTTTTCCTTTCAAGTGCAACAAGACGCAAAAGAGAACTCAATTGAGCATTTGTGCACTTAATGAGAGGTGGCTTTCTGTGTGCGCTCTGATGTGCCCAGCACATAAAACTGTGCGTGAGTGCCGAATTGAGTTCTCTTTCACGTCTTCTTGCATTTTAATGGTTTAAAACCACAATAAAATGCGCTCACAGGAATCAATAAGCGAAACGAAATTTTTATTTTATAACAAGTGATTTTCGATTCCCAACCTTAGTCATGATGTGATGTTATTCTACCTGAATAGAAGTCAAATAAAATCATATTCAGTGGTGGCTGGTGGGTTTTAATATAGAGGTCCGATTTTTACTTTAAAATGGCTTTTTTAGTCACTTATATACCTGAATATTTATAGAAAATGACACCGACATCAATACAATATAAATATAAGTTCACTCACCTAGTCCTAGCCCAGGGATGGGCAACTTCGGCCCTGGAGGGCCACTGTCCTACAGAGTTTAGCTCCAACTCTGAAAAAATCACCTGCCTGTAATTTTCTAGTAATCCTGAGGACCTTGATTAGCTTGTTCAGGTGTGTTTGATTAGGGTTGAAGCTAAACTCTGTAGGACAGTGGCCCTCCAGGACCGAAGTTGCCCATCCCTGTCCTAGCCTATTACCTGAAGCAAGTTTAGTGAAGCTGATTGCTGTAGCCTATATCCAACTTAGGCATGGGGTCTTCCTTTATTTTTAATTTGTAGCTGTTGTTTCAATAGTAGTTTAGTTAAATTGTTTGCGATCCAATATTCAATATCTCTACTCTCCAGTTACAGCGGTAGCAGTTCAAGCTAATATCATGTAATTTACGTCTTGTCAATTGGTTGATATACCAAGGAAAGCTAGACTCCTCTGCCATGTAACTTTTCTCAACACACCTAATCGCTGAAAGTGAAATACTCGATGATGATTGGCTAAATATTTTTTTTCCAACGGAGGCACAAGTCTCCGGTTATGGATTTGTCTCCCCCTCCTTTTTTCTATCCCCTCAGACTCGCGTTTCGGCACATTCTGGGATGAAGCGCGCGGTGGTTACACTTAAAGAGGTGAAATTACAAACAAGAAATTCACATTCTGTGACATAGACTTTTGGGTAGGCTGTGCCTCTCTTGCCTCCCCTGCCCTGACAACACATCAAATGAGAACCTCTTAGTGAATAGCTTTTGTTCATACTATATTTCCAAGTCAAAACCTGTATTTAAAGTCTATAAACAATCGTTTCCCTGAGAGCACATCTCTCTTGGGGAGCGTGAAGCACCTCAGTTTGATGCCAACTTGGAGACAGAGATGAGAGTAATTCACTCAAAGCTCTGCAGCAGGTGTTTGAAGCCTCCTGTCCACCCAATGGTGAAGGACCTTCAGTCGACACAGGTGAAGGGAATTGCGGGATACGGAGCTTTGGACACTGTTGGACATTTATGAACACCTGCTGCGTGCTGTGGTCCAGTTGAAAGGTATTGTGTTACATAAGAGGGTAATCTAGATGAGCAAGATTTGGCACAAGCATTGCAACAGATCATAATTTATAGATAGATATATCAATAACAAATAACTACAGAAATTCTCATGTTCCATAAGCTTGGTTGATTTTTGATATTTCTTTACTACACTGAGAAAAATGAAAAAGATTTATTTATGTCACAGCTTCATGGCAATACCTTTGCTTGCGATAAGCCTTCTCTTGTTGATGTTTTTATAGCTGCTTCTGACAGAATGGATGATTCACATTAAGAAGTTCTCACTCTCCCATCCTCTGAACAGCTTCTTTTATCTTGGCCTCAATGATGCCAATCCGCTTTTGACCAACTTTCCATAGTTCACTCAAATAAAAAGATTCTGTCATTTTTACTTTCAAGATGTTTAAACCCATGGCCTATATGTGTGACAGAAAGTCTAAGTTGTTCTTTTCCCCTTAGGCTTTTGCACCGGATAGTTATAGGAACTCAGTTATAGGAACTAGCCACCAGGGCGGTCCCCTGAGAATTAAATGTTCCCCTAGAACCATTTTCCTGGTTGCATTCGCACCGCCAGTAGGAACTCTGAAGTGACGTAAGCCGGCCGACAGCGACATCATTTAAGCGCGCCATTCAACAACATAAACAACTGGAGGAATGGAGGACTCTATGATCAGAGCTGTGTTTTTGTTGTGGGTCATGGGTTTCATGACAATGGATATGGAATGTAGATGTAAAAGTTATGCGATTGAAAGAGCAAAAAGGAGGGCTAAGAGACTAAATCTCCTTCTATGACAACTTCCAGTATACATTTCAGGCTGAGAAAAGAACACAACGCCGCAGATAAAGGCAACAGGCAGATACTATCTATCGCTGTTTAACATGTTCTTGGAATTACTTCCTGGAGTAGAAAACTGTTTGTTTGTATTGCTTTTTTCAAAATGGCAGGTGCCGGTGTGTCATATGGCATGCGTTCGGCCAATCAACGTACACTTACGTCACTGGTTCCTATAGAGTGCTACAGTTTCCGCCCACTATTTTGGTGCCATTGGTTCCTGAAGTATTTTTTCCATTCATTTCTCCCAGGGATTAAAAAAAAAATGTAAAAAATTGTTAAAGCATTATAAGTGTAGTAGAATTTTTCTCTCTTTTTCGCACCTGACTTAAGTTAACCTGGGCCGTCTCCCAATCGACGTCCCTGAACATCTCCTGATCGATGTTCAATAATATTTATACTCGAGCACGTTTCCTAATCGACATCGGCTAAATCAGTCAAGGTATTGACCCATATGAACACCGAAATAAGACCTCTAGTGCTCCACTAACTTGCTGCGCAGCAATAACCAGACAGACTTCAGCAAATGCCCTTTAAATGCTTTAATCATGGCCGGGGGAGTTTTCTGGCATTTCTCAGAGAATCTCTCCCAAAAAGAAGAATACATCAGGTTTTTATAGGATAGAGACATATACAACAGTAAGATTAACGTGACTTAATTACTCATGGTCATCTTCCTTCAATATGATTGGTTCAATCTGTGCAAAACAAGCCCCCACTTCGCCCTCTGTTACTGGCAGAGCAAATTTAGATCTCAAAATCGTTAAAAAAAAATGGAAGAGGTTAGAAGTTCATTTGATTACTCAATATGTCATGAGACTGTTATAGATTTTTATATTTTTTATATTGTCTAGCTAGCATCTCAAACTTTTCACTGGTTTCCCCACACCAACAATCTTCAGAGTACATTTTGTTCAAGTGTTAGAATGTTAGGCCTGTAGGAGAAGTAAGGTTAGATGTTAGAATTATGATTAGTTTAAAATACAGTTTACTATTTTATTTAAAAAATCCATCACATACTGTAAGCCACGAACCAAGCCACAGTTACAAGGTGAATCATAACATTACAAACTTTGATTTAAAACAAAAAAGTATTCGAATATTGGAACAGCATAATCGAGTTTAAAACAATAGAGAAACATAAAACTAAGCATTTGAAAATGTTGACTATAAGTTTATAGCAAAAAATGGATACATTTTGAAATATTTCATTATTTTGAGAGTGTAGAAAGACAGACTCGATTACGTCATTCACAGTGCTTCATGGGAATTGATTGGTGGAATTGTCTTTACAGCATCTTGGGTAATTTAGTTTTTCACCACAAATTCCTCTGTTATACATGATTATGTTAAAACTAAGTTGAAAGAATGTGGGCTGATGGCTTCAAGAGAAGCAAATACTATATCAACCTCGTTGCTCACAGTAAGGCTGTCTTTAAAGGTTTATAAGTTATTGTTAAAAATCAATTTCCCTTCTGGAACTTGACTGTTGCAATCTATTGTGTTGGGTTAGAACCTACTGTGAAGTAGCTAATTTAGTCCCCAAAAGGCATTCCTATAACCAAAATCATTCCCGGTTCCTGCGGTGCACATCAAAAAGTGTGACCTTCTGACAGTAGTTATGGGAACTATGAAAACATTCCGGTGCAAAAGCCCCTACACGGGGACCAGGGCCTGTCAAGCACCAACAATTAAAACCAAAACCCTGCCAAAGTGGTCCATACAACTCATGTGCTATATTTCAAGTATTCTGAAGTCATACGAGAGGTTTGAATGTTTGGAAATCCCCATTCACTAAATATCTTACCATCAGCCACAGCTCTCAAATCTTTTTCATATATGGATATTTTTAGTCAGATTCTTATACAAAGCTATCGCATGACTTCAGAAGACTTGGAATATCGCACATGAGTCATATGGACTACTTCTATGTTAATTGTTTAATATATATATATATATATATATATAAAAGATTTATTTATTTATTTGGCTTGACAGCCACTGGTCAGCATTCACTTCCATTGTAAAAGAGCTGTGTGAACATTCTGCTTAACTTTTTCTTTTGTGTTCCACAAGAATTTTACAGTTTAAGAATGACATGAAGGTGAGTAAATGATGACAGACTTGAACTTTAATACATTTCACAATTTCAGTATGAGTATTTCTTCATGCAGACTTCACACTGGGATTTTACAGTGAAGTTAATAAGCAATCTGCTTTTGCACCATGACATTTAACAAATTTAACATTCATTCTATGCAACTGAAATTAATTTTAAGGCTGAGGGCCAATTCAGGTTAATGTGAAATAAATAAAAAAACACATGTTGAAATAAGAAATACATGTTTACCTTCTTTATCTTCCGTTGGTGCTGTTCAATCCAAGTTTTTTCTTCTTCTCCCTATGCTAGCATATTCTCCAGAACTGCTCTGTGAAAGGCATTGACTTGTAAAAGCTATCTGAGCTTCTTATAATTACAGCCTGACAGCACACAGAGCCTCCACAAAGGTCTAATAATCAGAAGGAGATGATCAGACCATGGTCTATGCCTCTGAAAAGCAGCACTGCTGAAATATAATTAAAGTAGCACAGCTTCTCCTGCAGGAGGTAATGCATGCCACTCTCCTTCACCAGTTGACATGTGAATCTCACGCTGTTACACATAATGTAAGGATTTTGCTTCTAGAGGTTTTGTTCATCTTTCAACATTCTATATGGTCTCTGATTATGTGATGTCCTTCATTGCAAAAAGGGCAAATGGCCTTCCATCGTACTCTTGTTCACATAGAAAAATCCACTTCACTACCGGAATGACTGTTGATGGTTTCTGTGATGAGTGGAGGGAGGTTGTGCATAAACACCTTACACCCTTCAATCGACCACAAGAAAGGGTAGCTAACGTTAAAAATTACTTTCCTAAATGCCTTATAGTCAGGCTTGTGCACTTTGCAAGGAGTTTAGATCATAAGTGCATGACACATCAAACAAAAAGTTGAAACAAAGGTTTAGCAAGTGTTTCGTGTTCCTTTGAGAGGTTTTATAAGATCCTGTCATTTGAAAGAGAAACAACAAATAGGCAATGCAAGGTTTTTATGTGTGGGTGTAGAAGTTAATCTAAGGTTTTGCATTCTCCCTGACATAATAATGGAACAAAACCTTTTTTTCACATCATTAAAACAATGCAGTCCCTCCTGCAGTCTTTGTAAATGGCTTTGGTAGGAAGGCATCTGCCAAATGCATGAATGTAAATATAAACACTGCGTATAGTTGACATAAAATTTTCGAAGGTTGACATATCCTGTGGTGCTAAATGCTATACTCAATCTGAAGCTATTCCAAACACAATTTTGCTGATTATTTTATCATTATTATGCACGCAGCTTTTATGACCTCATGTTAACTGGGAAACAACAAAGGAACCTTTGCATATTTATAATTCTTGGGAGGTGTTGAAATTGTGACAGTCCACTTTAGACATACTAGTACTAACTTTGCAACTACATGTCAACTATCTATGTCATTGGTATTGGTAGACTGTCTGCTTACCATCTGCTACACTTTATGTTGACGCTCCCCAACAAACATTCTAAGTAACTTTGGAAGTACGTCAACTTATTCTATTAACCCTAACCATAAACCTAACTGTAACCATACTAATACTCTAACAAGAGTTAGTTGATGTATATGCAAATTAATGAGAGTTATTTGACATGTAGTTTCAAAGTTACTTATAGTTAGTAGAATGTCTAAAGTGGACTATCGAAATAAAGTGTAACCATTTGAACCCGTTTGTGGTCATTAATGACACAAGTTTGATTATGAGCAGAAAATGCTAAATAAAAATGCTCGAACAGAAGATACATCTTCCTTATAGTAACCATATCAACATTTTGCATAAATAAAACATAACTATTATTTATCACTTTATTATAGATTTACATTCCACAAAATATCATAAATCTTAACTCAAAATTACTGACAGAAAACGTCGACCCACCCGAAAGTCATTGAATAAGAATCATCTAAAATGAACAAGTGAAGGCAAAATAAGTCCAAGACTTACATTTTTAAGTACAATCAACTTGGATGTTTAGGTCATTTCAACTTGAATTACATTAAACTGACTTAAGAAAAATAACATAAAACAGATAAAGCAATGTAAAAACATATGTTGCCACAATTTATTGATGTATACTTTTTTACAGTGCATACAGCAATATTACTATTGATCAAATATATTGATAGCTATTGAATTTACCTTCACAGAGGGAATTGTTAGGGAATATATTCATAATGGCAATCCAACTTTCTCACATTTGATTCATATCTCTATAGTTTCTATATAGTTACTTTATTTTAGTTCATGTATATTCTTGTTAACACATCACATCCCCGTTGTCGTATGGGGAGAACAACCACCAAGGCTGCCAATGAGATGGCTGATCTGTGGGATTTGAAGCGAACACAATAGGTGTTATGTGCAGGGAATCTAATCTTGTTGCTCAAGCCAGGATTTTCTCTTCTGTGGCTTTACAGAAGGCTGGGCGTTAACTAATTTTTACACCAAAAAAATGCACAGCTTCCTTACCAAAGCAGCCTGTGCGCTTGGATATAATGGTCAATTTTTGGAAATTGCAGCTAAGCCTCTTACAATGTGGTGTAAGACTGATTAGAATTAATCTTTCTCTTTTTTTTTTCCAAAAATGCTGATTAGGTATTTTCTGATGGAGCCTGAATCTAAAATAAGCTACTTAGGCCTCTTGCTCCACTGTGTCACATTCAATACATCCAACATGTCCAATTTATTCTCGATAAACAGCACGCAATTTGAATAAAACAGCAATATTTTCTGAAGTTATTTCTGCCTGCAAAAGGAACAAATTGTGTTTTGCTATGGTCTGTTTCAGCTTTAGTGCTCCTTGTCCACAGCTTTAAATGTGAAAAAAACATTGTCTCTTTTTTTAATTCTGTTTGGCAGTACAAGTTAGACCACATACTGTTTTCTTGCTTATAAAACTGTATAATTTCACCCTATTAAGTGCTAGTGACATATAACCCTGAGATTAACATCTCTTTAAACAGTTTTCCCACATTTATTAAAAAAGTGCTTTTAAAATCTTGTGCATTGGTTACACATAAAGCAATTAAGTTACATCAACAATTTCAGCAACAAATGTCATTTTTTTCAGTGTTGCATTATTTGCCCCCTCAGTCCCATTACAAACATCCAGACTCTTTCATCAACACCAAACCTGAAATATGTGTCTTTTAACTCATATTATACCTCATATTAATATTATTAAACTTGCTTTTATTATGATTCACTTATAATCTAAAACCAGTCGATATGACAAGTAGATTCTCTGTTCAGTTTCACCATCCCAATGGTGTAAAAATTGCAGGATTTCCAGAGCAGACTTCAAGCAAGTCTATTAACAGATGTGATGGCTGATGAATGAGTGAGCAGAAATGAACATGACATTTAGAGAGAGCGGTAATAAAATGATGAGTGTGACTCAAACGTAATGAGTGTTGCTCCTCTGAAAGTTTCATTTCCATCAGGAGGGGTAATGATATAACCCAGCTCTGACAAACCCGTGATCTCTTGAGGGAGAACAAGCGTACTGCAGCTTGCGTTCTGAGAACCATAGTAAGATTATTAAAAGATTAGCTCTCTCTCAGATTTATTGCAACATTCCCCATGTTATTTGTCACTTGCAGGATACAAAAAGCCTTTTGAAATGTTAAGGAAGCTGTTAATCACATTCTGTACGGAGCAGAAATGGATAAAAAATCCTGAGGAAACACTATAAGGACATAAAAATAGATTTTTACATGAGCTTGCCTCTCTAAAACTTTTGTTGGACTCCATTTTATATGCATAAAGTTCCTTAAACAATTTCTTAAAAGTTCCCATTATGTCCTCATTTTGACAAATTTTATTGATGTAATGTAATCTGTCTGAATGCGTGCTAATGTGTTTCTTGCCTGATACTGTGTATTGTCATATCCTTTTGTGTTGAATATTGTCATATTATCTTTTTGTGGTGTTGTCTTCCTGCCTCGGGACTACAGGTGAAAATGAGCATTTATGATAACCTGGCTCATTTACAGTTCATTAATGTGCACTGTCCCGAATAAAAAAAAAATATAAAAAAAATAAAAAAAATTATTTGGAGTTTGCCTGACAACTTACTCTGAGTTTGAAAACTGATAGCTAAAGCATTCTGATTGGTTTTATGGTGTTCTTCAGGGTGTAAGACATCATAGGGTTCCGTTAAAAGCTGGTATTAAGACACATTTTGATCTATCCGATCCCATCAATGTTATATTGGGGTGTAGCAGTAAACGGTGTCCGAAATGTTTTGAGCTTCTCCACTTTCAGTCACATTCGGGAAACACGAGACCGCATTGCATTTAGTGTAACGCTTGTGGTCAATGCGTCCGGAATTGTCAATCCACACTGCACTAAACAACCGTTTTCAACTTTGGCGGTTTCCTGATGCCTTAAAGTCGACTTTAAGACTTTAGACTTTTCTTCCATATTGTGACGAGTGAAACAGCTTCTCAGGGTACGTTTACACAACAATGATGTGCTTAAAGGGTAACTAAACCCTAAACCAACTTTTTTTAGTTAATGATCTGTAAGAATGGGGCTTTATTAGTGCTGTTCATTGATTCGAGTAACTTTTTTGACATTTGGGTATAAAGTGTTTTAATTTTACAATATATGGTGTAAAAACGTCTGAGTGCTGCCCTCTTAAGGTTGAACGGTGGCTACTGCAGTTGAATTTTCCTATTGGATGTTTGCGGTGGCAAGAGACGTAAGCGGTGGCAGGTGACGTAAGCAAAAGTTTTTCCTTTGTGTTTTTCTCGTACAGACGACAACATTTTCAAAATGATCCCCGTTCACACGGATCCACAAAAATTATTATAACTCTGTATTATGTATGCCAGGCCAGTAGTTGGCGATGTCACTTTGTAAAGAAACACTACTCGTCAATAAACTGAACATGCAATTCGAATGCAGATGTCACCATTTTTCACAAATTCTCATTTTTGTTGTTTACAAGGAGTAAAAGGAGTTCTCATGTAAGTGACAGGTTGCCCCGAAACGCATCATCACAGTGCATTCACACAGGGCGTCTGTGTTGATATGGAAGGCCCAAAAGGCCAAAACGTGTGAAAATAACACGTAATTATTCATTAAGACGCGTTTCACACGCCTTCCATAGCGTTAACACTTTTCATTTACTTTGAATGGGTGACGTCATGCATTGCCAAACTGAATTGTGGGTTCTGTTGCGTCGCGTTACAGGCGTTGCTTGCGGCACATGAGGACATGAATTAAAAAAATAATGATGTGCACAGATAAATTATTTATAATAAACTGCAATGTTCCATAAAAAATAGAATTGTAAATTGTGATTTTATGGTGACTTTCAGCATCTGATTAAAATATTTTAGAAGCACGGAGGGGAGCGCGGGGCACAACCTAACGCGGGGCTAGTTGTAACACGCTTGTTTTAAATACTTCCGCACATGCTTGGATGACAAAACTTTGTGTATTTACTAGTTGCCATATCAACACTATATAGAAAAAAAAATTCCGCCAAATTTTTATTTTTTTTTGGAAGATATCCATAGACATTTATTAAACCATAGCAAAAGTAAATTTCTTACTTATGTTAATTTTTCATCTCTATTTTTTGTTTATTTAAAATAAGACAAATCTAATATTATTTTAATCTCCAAGATGTTATTTAACAGTTGAGATAGTTATTTAATGCTTCGCTAACTAGCAGAAGACACTAGCAGGGTTTAAATCCCAGTTGTGCAGGCGGGGGCATGTTGTAACACTGCGTTACAATGTGCCCCTATTAGAAATATTCTATTATATTCTATACTTTTATTAATTTTATTGAGAAAACGTGAGAAAAAGGTGAATAAAGACTGAGAGTCAATGTTCAGAAATGACTAATTATTTATTTGTTTTGAACTATGTTGTATAGCTTTGTTTTCATGTGTTAATTATTAAAAATTGCCATTATTTTATATGAAAAAGTTTTTAATTGTATTTTATTTAGAAAATATTTTAGTTTGTTTTGTATATATTTTTTATTAGATCAGATAACATTTTAAGCTGTCATATGTTATGTTACAATGTGCCCCACACATGTTACAATGTACCCCACCTATGGGGCATGTTGTCACATTTCAATTCCATTCTTTCGGGTATATCAAGAAAAAAGTACATACTGTATTAATGAAACAAAAACACATAATTGTACTAGACATGTGGGAAATTAATGTGGGAAAAAATAAATACTCTGAACCATAAGTAGATTTACACAAACTGAGAAAGTCAAAAAGCGTTACTTTGTGCCCCGCTCTCCCCTACATATACTGGCACAAGACGTCAAGGAATCACTACAGTCTGGTATGAGCATGTGGTGACAGAACATGAAGCACATTTATGTGAAGTTAGATACTTCACTAAAATAACAGACAATTCTGCTCGTAACGTCACGTTTCTGCTAAACTCCAAGTATGTTACGTAACACAGTGGCAGAATTAGTTTATATCCCAAGCTTTGTTCAGATCTATAACCCTATGAGACATAATATCGGTGAGCTTAGCCTAGCAACCACTAATTAAAACTGACAGAGGATACATAGACTTCCATTAGATGCCAGTTTACAAAGTAAATCATCTCTACTTTGTGTGGCTGAATGGCAAAATGATTTGGGCTCGGATGTACTTGAAACAGACCGTGAAACAGATGCTTGCACTTGGCTTGGAGAACTACAAAACCATCTGTTCAACAGGTTTGACAACAACTTTTCCCACTTTTGCTGAAATACTGGCCTCTGGTGGTTTACTGTTGCCATGTACACTATGAAGAACAGGATTTTTGCATACATTTTTGCACATTTAAAAAAAATGTGTATCTGAAACCTGCTTGGATTAGTCTATGAATTCGAGTGATTTTTTCTTCCTTTATCCAATTTAATTCTATTTGTTTCCCAGGAATAAATGATTGTTTTATTGCAGTACCTAACCTCTCCACATGGGTGTGACATAACACTGATAATTAAATATGAATGGTAAAAATGAATTATAGAACTCTAATGTACATTGTTAAATCTTCCGCTTTACTTTTGCTTTGTTATATTAGATGTGTGCATAAACCATGGTTGAGAGTGATGTTATTGTTAACTAAAACTATTCAAATCATTTTGGTTAATTGAATAAGCTGAATTAAAATATGAATATTATGGAAAACTTTAAAAATGAAATGTTTAAAAAACAATAATAAAAATGACAAAAGCCCAGAGTGACTAAAATTAAAATGGAAGCTGAAAATATAAACATAAAAGCTTGTTTAGAATTTTTTTGTATTATTTCTATAATATAGTATTTCTTATTATATTAATATATTCTGATTCATAATATATTAATATAATAATAAATGCTATATTATACAAATAATACAAAAACAATTTTCATAAAAGCTTGTTCAGAAATGTTTTGTATTATTTGTATAATATAGTATTTCTTATTGTATTAATATATTCTGATTCAGAATATAATAATATAATAATAAATGCTATATTATATATTATATTATATATTATACAAATAATACAAAAAAAAATTTCATTAAAGCTTGTTCAGTAATTTTTGGTATTATTTGTATAATATAGGCCTAGTATTTATTACTATATTAATATATTCTGATTCAGAATATACAGTATTAATATAATAAGAAATGCTATATTATACAAATAATACTAAAATAACACTTGCAAATAAATTATGGTAACCATGCAACAGTGATAACTTTTTACATTACCTCTGGCTCTGACTGATATTGTGAACATTATTAAAGAGGAATTACAGTTTTCGATAATCAACCACTTCCCTTAAACTCTTGTTAGCTTTGGTAGAATTAGTGTAATGTTTTAAAGTTGTTTTAGATGCATAATCTCCAAAATGATGCAACAAGAAACAAATAGTTTGAATTAGATGCACTACATGATCATCAGTGTGAATCTCTGCTTTTTTTATTTACGTGTTGTGGGAATGTAGAACCAGCAATGAGACTGACATTAATAACAGGAAATGTGGTTTAGTATTTGTGTTTAAATATATGCTCAACAACAGTTATATGCTGTGCATCATACTGGCTCTTAAAGTGCTCTTGGTCTCATAAATCTTGAAATCAAGTCTCTAGAGACTTCAGTTCACGGCTGACGGCATTACCATCACTTGAAGCAGATTAATAGTCGGTGCAGTTGACAAGTTATGACGCAAGTTGCTTACAGAGCCACTTTACACCCCTTTATCTATCACCATGTCTAAAGCCTGACTGCATATCACAACTAAGCTGCTAACAGGCCCTTAAATATAACCTTATCCCATCACATCATCTTTTGATTTGGAGACAACTTCATACACTCGGCAGTGACTCACAATGTCACTCAGAGAGACTAGTGTCAAGATAATATGAGTAGTGCAATAACAGTGGCACTTTTTTTTATCAGAGCGTCACCCAAGGCCGGCTCCGACATGTTTGGCAATTGCATCCATGGCGTGCAACGCTTCTTGGCAGCCGCCCAACTACGGAGACGCTCCAGCTACTCTGTTGATACCCAATCAGCCGCTTACGCAAGCCTTTGTGAAGTCATAACAGAGGGGTGGAGTTACCTGACTCTCAGGTCAAAATGCACTTTGAGTTTTCTCTTTCAGTCTGTCCTCAATTTAGCACAAGAGGACATTTTATTGCTGCCGGGTGTTGAGTTCCCTTGTGAAAAAAGAAGTACATTTTAGCATAGGCCTACTTTTAAAAAAGTACTTAAAATAACATATACAGTACAGGCCAAAAGTTTGGAAACATTACTATTTTTAATGTTTTTGAAAGAAGTTTCTTCTGCTCATCAAGCCTGCATTTATTTGATCAAAAATACAGATTTTTTTTGAAAATCCTGAAAATTCAGCTTTGCATCACAGAAATAAAGGATAATTTAAAGTATAGGTAATAAATTGAAAACCAATTATTTTAAATTGTAATAATATATCACAATATTACCTTTTTTTTCTGTATTTTTGATCAAATAAATGCAGGCTTTGATGAGCAGAAGAAACTTCTTTCAAAAACATTAAAAATAGTAATGTTTCCAAACTTTTGGCCTGTACTCTATATATATATATTTAAAATAAATACACACATTATATATATATATATAATTTTTATTTATATGGAATTTAATTACTCTAGTCTATTGTACTGCCAAATGCATTTATGGTCAACAAAAACACTTTAAAGGGATAGTTCACCCCACAATAAAGTTGACGGCACCCATTGACTTCCATAGTAGGCTACTATGAAAGTCAATGGGTGCCAACAACTGTCTGGTTACCAACATTCTTTAAATATCTTCTTTTGTGTTCAACATTACAGAGAAACTCATACAGGTTTAGAACAATTTGAGGGTGAGTAATTAAAGACAACATTTTAATTTTTTGGGTGAACTATCCCTCTAATATAATTTCTATTGAAACTTGTATGCCATTTATTTAAATTAGTTTTAAAATACACATTTGTAATAATGAAGTTGCTATTTAGTACATTTAAAATATGTTAGCTTTAAATGTTTTATTGAATCACACACTAAAACACACACACTGGACTTGACATGTGTTAGTCAACAGCAAAATAAGTGAACTTCCTTAAAACATGACAAAATATTTTTTTAAAGTGTACTTGAGTGCGTTAAGAAACTGTACTCTCTTTCAGTGCACTTAAAGGGATATGAAACCCTGAAATGAAAATTCTGTCATCATTTACTCACCCTCAAGTTTTTTCAAACCTGTATGATATTTCTTTCTTCTGCCGAACACACAAGAAGATATGGTATTTTTTTCCCTATGGAATTCAATGGGGCCTATCAACTGTTTGGTTACCCGTATTCTTCAAAAATATCTTAATTTGTGTTCGGCAGAAGAGAGAATTCATACAGGTTTGGAACAACTTGAGGGTGAGGAAATGATGACAGAATTTTCATTTTTGGGTGAACTATCCCTTTAAAGTCCCTTTTATTTCATTAATATGTTATCTGAAAGTACAGTTCTTTAGTATACTTTTAAGATTTGAAGTAGGCTACACTACAAGTGCACATTCAATACAATTAAGCAAACTTAAGCAAACAAGCAAGGGTAATCTTGAGGCTTTAAGAACATTTTTAGAGACTTCTGATGATCTGAATATTGAAAAAGAAATCATAAGGAATAAAATGCATACAAAAGTTATGCATTTAGAAATAGGTTTTTCACAGAATGCACCACAAATGTAAATAAGAGAGTAATCTTTATTCAATTTTGTTCACACACTTAACATTTACATATGTACACATGCTCATTTCTACAATGAATTTTAACTATTAAACCCTCATGGTCAAGCCTTGGGGTTTGTGTCACAAATACATAATTCACAGTGCAATATGAACTCTGTGCACTCGTGTCAGCTTTCCCCATGTGCTGCATGCATGAGACAGACATTTTGCATACCCTCCAGCCTTTGCTTATAAAGAGCCTTTCACAAACCATAAACGTCGCATCTCTCCATTATGCTTGGATTCAGAGGTAACATACAACCCCCAGCATGAGGGTAGCAGAAAACAGACCTTTAGAAGACATTTTACCCTTACAGTAGTGCTATTGTAGAACTGTTCTCTTTACTTTAAAGTGAGAGTGAAGATACGCATACAGTCATAGTGAGCTTCATAGCCCTATCCTCTTCATAACACCAACGCCCAGCTGTTGAGTCATATTATTTCTTACCCGCAGTATGAACTGGCCTGCCATACTGAAGTCTCATGCTTTTATGAGGATCCCTTGGATTCAAGTAAGGAAACTGTGACTAGAATGACTAGAGAGATCAGGGTACAGCAGGATGAATGAACACTTTGTATATGTCTGTAACTCTTTGTATCTGTCCTGAGGCTCATTCTGAACATTTATTGGAAATTCACTGAATTTAAGAATCTGTATGACACAGAGTTTTAAGGGTCAATAACTGACATTTAACGTTTGAACTGCCATTCTCCTCCTATCAAAGCAGACATGTACCTTTGGTGCTGCGGTATTCAATGGGTGAGTCAACCAGCACGGTTCGTTTTGACAGTATAAGAGTGAAGCCACAGGTCTGGCCCATAGGCCGAGGTTAGTCACCATGCTGACATTCTCACTTCTCACATTCTCTCATTATCACATGACCCATAATGCCCAGTCTCACTCACGTCATACAGCACAAGAATGGTTCACTTGCACCAAAACGACTTCAAAATACACTGGCTGTGCGCACTTGTCCTTAAAGCTGACATTGATGATACAGTACTTTGAGTGAGTGTATACTTCTGAATCTATTACAAAATCTGTATAAGAAACCAAAATAATTCAAAACAAAAAACCCACCGAGATAACGAACAGTTTTGGTCCATATTCAAGCTATATTGGGTTTCCTCAGGAGAAAAGATCCTCACCCTGCTCCATTTCTATCTGGGGCACTGTCTGTTCTCTGAGGTTAACTTCCTGTTCTGCGTTTCCTGTGTCCAGCGTTTTGCCGTGGAACCATGGGTGAATGAGGACCTCTGCGGTGGTCAGTCTCTCGCCGGGGTCCTTTCTGAGCAGACTGTGAAGTAGGCAGCGCGCCCTTAAAGACAGTCCATCGGGAAGGCAATACGTGCCCCGTCGAATCTTAGAGAACAGGGTCGCGGGGTCCGGGTCGTGGAAAGGGTAGCGGCCCACCAAAATTGTGTACAGCATGACACCGAGGCTCCACGCGTCCGCCTGCTTGCCCGAGTAACACCCGCCGCCGTTCAAAATCTCCGGACTCACGTACGCAGGGCAGCCGTGCGTGTCGAACATCGAGTCGTCCTCTCCACACAGAATATGGCAGTCCTCCAGACCCTCTAATTTCAAATGGGTCCTAAAACAAACACATCATGGTTAGTACAATGACATGAGTTACTGTGTTGTGGCTGTGAAGAATATCACAAGACTGGTTTATACAGATGTAGACTTTTTCACATTTTCTACACTGATTTTAGTGTTGAATTTTGCAGAATAGGCTGGGTTTTGGTTTCACCCAAGTTTTAAGTTAGTGTTAAAGTGGTTTGCCACTTCACGTGGTGGTATTGAGCAGAACTGGTATCAACCTGTGGAAATGAATCACATTTTGCATGCTCCTGGTCACACGTGTTATACTACTGTATAATAGAGGGGTTTTCAAATGGGAATTCAGGAACCTTCAGGAAGCTGCAAAGGGGTGCTGTGGGGTTTATGTCAAATTTGAGAGAGAAAAAATATATAGTGCCGTTCAAATGTTTGGGGTGGGTACGATTTTTTAATGCTTTTGTCTCTTTATTGGATCAAAAATACAGTAATATTGTCACGGGTTGAGGTAGGGTTGAAGTGAGGACTCAAGGATGCAGAGGAATATGGGCTTTATTAAAGTAAAACAAATCACAAACAGAAACTACCCCGTGGGGGGAAAACACTACAGACTAGACTAGACAGGAAAAACACACACACACACACACACACACACACACACACACACACACACACACACACACACACACACACACACACACACACACACACACACACACATGGCACAGCCAGGGAACCATAACGAGACAAGCCATGAGCTCACATCAAACATGAAATCACACACAAGCACATGACCAACAATAACCAATCGCTAGCCATGAGCTTACACGGAACAAGACACGAACATGCAGCTAATGAGAGACACTCATAAGCCGTGTGTTCACACAGAACAAGATAACATGAACGCACGCAGCCAGGGAGAAACACTAGCTGTGTGTGACACAGCACAAGACAGAAACACAACAATACACACAGACAAAGACAGGAGAATACAGAAGTGTCAGGACTCTGTCACGAAACCAAGAAACGCACTAGGTGACAGAACCCTGACAAATATTGTGAAATATTATTACAATTTAAAATAACCATATTCTACTTCAATATATTTTCAAATGTAATTTATTCCTGTGATGGAAGCTGAAATTTCAGCATCATCACTCCAGTCTTCAGTGTCACATGATCCTTCAGAAATCATTCTGATATGCTGATTCGCTGCTCAAGAAACATTTCTCATTATTATCAATGTTGAAAACACTTCTTAATATTTTCTCAGGGTTCTTTGATCAATAGAAAGTTCAAAAGAACAGCATTTATTTGAAATATAAATCTTTTGTAACATTATAAATGTCTTCACTGTGACGTCTGATCAATTTAATGCATCCTTGCTGAACTTGTCTCACACTCTTAACAACAACTGTGAGCATAATCAAATAGACGAAATATCACACAATGGGTGGAGGGTGTGTATAATTCAGTACATGACAGGTGATCCGGTTCTGAGGAAATCGACGTAGTTTTCTGCAGAGCTCAGTAGTCACAGATACCATGTAAGACTGATACATTTGCTCTTCCATTTCTAAACAAAGTGATTGAAGCCTTCCTTTATTGCGCATGGAGCTGAAATAACTCTCCGTCAATTTTGTTGAGCTCACAGACTGCAGTGCATGTAAATCACGGAAAAGACAGCCGCTCTAAGTGTCCTGACCCTCAAACAGGCGCTACTACAACAAATAAAGGACGGGTCGAGCCTCATCTAATTACGACCTTCGTTTAAACAAAAGCACGCATGAAAGTTTCCACAACGCACGCACGTAAAATAAACACTGAAGCGCTTCGTAATGTATTCTTGTTAACTCTGGGCTAAGTTTAGCTCAATTTCCATCAGGAAACAAATCCCCTACTACTCTAGGAATATCCCTGTGGACAGAGCTGATGACCCGTGAGTCTGTGGTATCCCTGTCAGTAAAACATGAGCTGTTCTGCATGCTATTGTGTTTCATCACTGGCTATCAGCCTCGGTTTGGGGGGGTTTGTGGATGACACAACTGCATTCTGCCAGAGAGGTGGAGAGAATGAGTCATAGTCCTGTGTGTGTGTGTGTGTGTGTGTGTGTGTGTGTGACAGACAGAGAGACTGAGGACAAATGAGTGCACTGCGCTGTGCTGCAGGTCTACTGTGTTCTTCCTGCACCTGTGCCGTATGCTTATGTCATCTGGCAGTGCCTTATTACCCACAAACAGCGCTGTTACATCAGTGACGCACAAACGGCCCCTGTCCAGCCAGCCTGTGTGTGTGTGTGCGTGCGTGTGTGCATTTCACAATCTAGCCTAACTACAGACGCATTCCAGGTCAGCGAGCGTCTTTGTGTATGCCATCACACACTGTATCTCTGCGTTATCGCAGTTTCAAATTTTTTGCTGCTTATCCATCGCTCATCATTGCCGCATTTCGCAAAAGTTATTCCAGCTATGGAAATTGCATTCGTCCTGCGGAAAGATAGTGTAAGAACAGCAGGTTTGCATAACTTGTCACTACGCTGATTGGTGCCAAACAAAGTGAAATAAAAAAGATAACGTCTCTTTGTGCGCTTTGTCTCAGCAAATGTCAGCATGCCCTGGTTACGTCTGCGCTAGACGCGTCTGCCAGGACAGGCCGCCAGTCTGCCAGTGTCGCAACCGGCGCTCCTCACCTACGAGTGATGCCGTATTCAGGGGTGTGTGGGTATGATCCTGAATGGTGAGTTTCCCCTCTGAGTGCATTGCTATGACTCATCTTGCTGCACCCGTTGGCTGCTATGAGAGAAGGGTGACTACGTCCTCTTACACTTGCTTGTCTACTTCCATTCACTCAAATGAAAACCGATGCCCAAAGGTCAGGTGTAAAATGTTGCCCCAGAAATAGCGAATTTACTGTATGTACTGAGGGATGTGAAATACACATATTTGCTAAATCAGCTAGTCGGTAGGTTGCTTGAAAGACTAGTTGACTAACTGGTTTTAAGAAAGCCCTGTATAATTAGGTGAGTTTTGAGTTCACCTGACCCCCAAACGGATGCGTTTCTTTTCCAAGAGTGTTTTACAGTGCAAAACCGTCTAACAGCAAAAACGCAGCAAGATGTCAGCATGCTAATTAAAGCGTCTCTGTTAAAATATAAACATTCATTTTATATTTAAAAGTTATTTATTTATTTTTTATATTTATAAATTTTTTAATATTTTATATAAAACATTTTTTTATTTAATAAAATAAATAAAAGTGATATTTTATACATAATACTTTTATTTATTATATATTTACATTTGCATAAGCATCATTTGTATATAAATATATATAAAATAAGATTTAATTTAAATGATATATATATATACAGTAATATTTTATATAAAAGGTATAATAAAATAATATGTAATAAAAATATCATTTGATAAAAATATCAAAAGTAATATAGACAGACATATAGGTTAGCCAGCTCCAGTATGTTCCCTTCACTGGGGACTGAGGATGATTTTTTTTTTCTTTTATTTAGGCCATTTGCTTTTTATATAATAATTCACTTGCATAATTCAGAGGACTCTCGGTTTCTACAGAAAAATCTCTGACACAGGTCCAGAGGTCTGATTACCAGTCGTTCCTCTTACGGAAGTGAGTGTTTAGTGTTTGTTCCATTGAATCTTTAGGGAAGCAGCACCAATCACCTGTGATGTGTCACATAGCTGTGAGGAAGCGAAAACTGAATGAATGAAGAACTGACACTATTCAAGTATAATAACGCTGCTGGTGTCACAGCATTGATACATGAGGTACAGTACTGCACCTGGCTTGCCCCAAAAAACCTCCTGCTTTCACACTCACAAACTGTAACTCTCACCTTTTCTCGTCTGAGAACACAAACTTGCGAAGCTTGAGGTCCCCCAATACGATGCCAACCTGATGGCAGTGGTTCACTGCAGACACCACCTGGTAGAAAAGCTTGGAAGCCAGGTCTTCAGGAAGCCTCTTGCTGCTCTTTACAAAGGTGTGCATGTCACCAAAATCCTTCTCTTGGAAAACATAGGCTTTGCACTCCCCAAGAACTATGTCTTTGATCTGTGCAATGTTCTTATGATTTGAAAGCATGCTGTAGGCTCTTATTTTCTCCTGATATTGGCCCATTTGAAACACCTGCAGATGGCAAAAAAAAAAAAAAAAAAAAGTGTTCAGTAGGATCATAAGACATTTACAATTGTGACCTGATAAAGTCAGTTCACTGGAGGATGAATGGAGACTGTGATACTGTAAGGATCAAACACAAACATGCTATAAAAAGTTGAATGTCTTGTGAAGTTTGTGGCAGCAATAATCATGCACATTCTATTTGAGTATCATGTCAGACCCATATATCTGACTCAGATGCTGGTGCATTTGCAAATACTTGATAAAGATCCACATATCATAAATCTGATAGCATCCTCAGTAACCTGCACAGAGATTCTGAAAGCGTAGAATTATTTATATGCCTCAACATTTTTTATGTGTATATTTTTGATCACACAGTACATGCATGCAATTGTTTTTTTTTTTTTAAACAAGTCCTGCAGTATTTTACGTGCATATTTTCTGTTTTGCTGATAATAATAGTAATAATACTGATAACAGCTGACTAAATATTTCGATTTTTGGTTATGTATTATTATTGAAACAAGAGTGGATCATACTTATATAGGTCAGGTACATTATAGTATGCAGTGGTTTACCTTGCAGAGCAGTTCCTCTCCTGTGTCCATGTCTAAAGCGCTGTGCACCCCCGGTCGGTCGGTCAGGGGCACTAGCAGGAACTGGCCGATGCGAGCGGGACCCTGATGGGCTGAGGTGACGCTCAGAGGAGCTCCGCTCACCGGAGATCCCGGAGAGGAACCCAGGAGACCAGCATCAGCTGAAGACTCGCTGAGCCGCGGACATCTGCTCACGGGCTCGTCTGTGTCAAAGCGCTTGTGTCCGTGTCTTCCCGGTACCGGATTATGAATCCACTGCACACTCATTCTTACAAACAGTAGTTGAAACTGATATTAGCTACCGGAGTGATCCGATGGATTTTACGAAAGCATATTCCAGAAAAAGAGATGTGCAATGCACTGCAAAAGGAGAAAGAAAAAAAATCCTATTTACTCGTCAATTAATGTGAAATGCAAAAAAAGGTGTTTGTGTCATAGGTTTGCAGTTTCTCTTATCCATTGTTTTTCAGTTTTTTTGCATTAGTCCGCTGAAGCTTTTTTGGACAACATTGAAGCCCAAGAGAGTATGGAGCAGCTGTGTGGTGTGAAATATTCCCGGTGTAGATCTGAGCCCGAGAGAAGGGCTGTCTGACTCAACTACTGATGCTGGCTTTCTGAGCTCTACTTTCAGCTGATGTCCGATTCGAACGAGTCGGTTCATTCGAACGATTCATTTGAATCGACTCGCAAGCTTCGTTTAATCATTCCACTGAATGGGAGAATATTGGCAGTACAACTGTGTGAGGTGGGTGACGTGGTGATGTTGAATCCATAAAAAACACGATCGATACATCCGAATCGAAAACAAAGCGATAACATCGACAATTAACTATAATGTGTTTCAGTAGCCGACACAAAATAATGCATAATGTCGAGCATGTATAGCCTACTTGAGCGGACACCTTTGAGTGATGTATCAAAAGAAGCATTTATTCATTAATTCATCCGAACGAAACGATTCTTTAAAATGAATCGGACTTCTTAATGCTGGAACTCCGCCCGTTTCAGACTTTCTCTAGTGACACATTCATTGCAGTCTCGACGATTGAGCAATCGCCACATGCCATTCACCTTCCAGATGAATAGTAAAGCGGTAGTTTAATCAACTTTCCCCTTCCCTCAGCAGTCAAATCTGCATGCAAAGCGTTTTAAATAACACTTATGCAAAACCGATGCCTTTGTATTCTTTTCAAATGTTTACAATTTACTCCAAATGTTTGGCATTGTGAAATCCAAGGAAGTTGCATTCATATTTTTCATTCTTCATCAAAACACATGGCCAGGCAATGATTAACTTATTTCGACATTCAGAGGCCAGAGGGTTATTGTACTCATTAGTGCACTGCACTATTCATGTGTTTATTTTCTTACCAGTATGTTTAAGATATATCATCTTTCTACAAACAGGCTATGTCAACCATAATTACATATTTATCATGCTTATAGCTACAAAAAAAGTCTGTCTGAGGAATCAGTGGGTTTGTACATATATCTGCAGTTCATATTTGTTAATGCGCTGATGAGTCATCGCCATAAAGAGAAAGACAAGGGAGTGCCCTTTATAGAATAACCATAGATCTTTCTATGGAGATATTTGTTTAATTTAAACAAGGGGAATGGACAAAGAGCAGGAAAGCATATGTCTATGACGCACAAAATAAATTTGTGCCTCTACCATGTCATTTGGCATATTAGCATACCTCTGCAAATAGTTTACTAGCCTTCGGGGCACACACACAAGACATCGACTCCCACATTGGGTTTTAAACATCAATTGTGTGACAAAATAAAATCTGATGCAGTTCTTAATCGGCTGCATATGGCTGTATGTCCCACACAGACTATTGAGTAAGTCACTATTGGAACCTTTGTCCCCGTTGCATTGGTTGTGAGTGACCGCTCTTAATTTGGAAGGGTGTAATTGAATGAGCACCTGTTTTACTAGACAGAAAAAGAGAGCCCTGTTTAGAATAGACTCAAGGGAATGTGGACTGTTTTTGATGCTTAAAATACCAGAGCAATCCAGAGTCATTTTTTCCAGTATTAATGAGAAAGGTAAATGAGTGTTTTGTGGGCTAATGATCACAGTCTAAAAAAAGACAAATAGAAGTCTATTCAGAGGTTATGCAGTGTTATATTACTATTTTGGGTTCCTGCAGTTCCAAAAGAAGTATGGAATATTTCAGTATACGCATTGTTTCTGTCCTGGTTGCCTGAATTCAATCGTGACAGAATATAATAGATGGTTCGGCTGCAGGTTTGGAGTTCAAACAAGGTCGGATTGAGGATTTGACATTAAAGACGGATTATTTTTAGCAATCATGTTTTTTGTTTGTTTTTTACTCTAAAATATCTCTCTGATGACTCAAAGTATCTGATGTGTGCATTAGTCATGTTGTTAAGCAGGAACAGAACAGGTTTTCTGCGCTTCCTCTCCCTTTAGAGTAAAACACCTTAATCTCCATGGGAAATATCAACTTCTCATTTGTTATGACATAAACAGGTGTCACTGAGGCCACACTGGACGGTATTTGTGTTGTGTTTGCATGTGATTCAGAGAACATGGCTATTTGAGGTCATTCTCGCTTGAGAGCCCTAACAGGGCTCTTTTCCATTGTAATTAGCTGACTCATTGCCAGTAGCAAAGACAAAGCAAACTGATCATTCTGTATACTCAACATCTCAGCCAGGAACAGGTGTACATTCTCCTTAGATATTTGCATGTCGGCTGGTTTAGGAGGGTGAATCTGGCCTTGACGGGAAGGCTACATCATAATTGTGGCTGAACTTTAACCACGCATATGACTGGCAAAAGCAATCATCAAATAGGGAAGTTATGAATACTATACATGGTCCAAAAGGTGTTAAGCCAGTAATAGGTTTACCGCATAGAAAAAACATTTCAGTCACTTCAGATAAGGCTATCTATGGAAGCCCATTTCTGCCTCAGAGTAAAAAAAAAAAAAAAAAAGGTATGTGAGATGAGGTTTAAAATAGTTGCAGTTGTGAGGTTTAAGAGGATACCCGTGTGAAAAAGAAGTGTGTTTAATTGTAATTAATGTGCGCTTGTAGTGTATTTCAAATCTGTAACTCTCGTGACTTTGTTTCTCAACACACCAAAAAAGTGCATTTTGAAATAACGTCAAATTAAAAGTTTGACCTTAAAGTACATTTTAAATAAATATGTTTTAATAACCTTTTGTCATGCTTTAAAAAAATATACACTTATTTATTTGCGATGACTAGCATAATAAAAAACATAAAATAATTTATTATAATTTTAACTAGTGTTATTCGGTTATTACATTTAAAGTTAATATATTTTAAATGTAAACTGCAACTTTATTATTACAAATGTGAAATTACAAATATATTTAATGACATGACATGAAAGTTATAATAGAAATTACATTAAAATATATTTTCTTTCACCATAAATGCTTCTCAGTACAAATACTTCGCAGCACACTTAAATAATAATTCAAAGAAAATAGAAGTAATTATGAAATTACATACAGTACAGGTCAAAAGTTTGGAAACATTACTATTTTTAATGTTTTTGAAAGAAGTTTCTTCTGCACATCAAGCCTGCATTTATTTGATCAAAAATACAGAAAAAACCCCCAGTAATATTGTGAAATATTATTACAACTTAAATAATAGTTTTCTATTTGAATATACTTTAAAAAATAATTTATTCCTGTGATGCAAAGCTGAATTTTCAGCATCATTACTGCAGTCTTTCAGTGTCACATGTGACATCCAGTCTATCACATTAACCTTTAGAAATCATTCTAATATTCTGATTTATTATGAGTGTTGGAAACAGTTCTGCTGCCTAATATATTTGATGAAAAAAAGGTTAAAAAGAACTTCATTATTCAAAATAAAAAAATATTTTCTAATAATATAAATCTTCTTTACTATCACTTTTTATCAATTGAACACATCCTTGCTGAATAAAAGTATTGATTTATTTCAAAAAAAAAAAAAAATTAAATTGTAATAATATATCACAATATATAAAAAATAAAAATCTCTATTTTTGATCAAATAAATGCAGGCTTGATGTGCAGAAGAAACTTCTTTCAAAAACATTAAAAATAGTAATGTTTCCAAACTTTTGACCTGTACTGTATAAGGATAAAGTATAAAAAAGCACTCTTAAATTCAACTAATTTCATTTAATATAATATTTAATATTTTAATATTGTTTTCGTTTTCATGAACTGTTAATTTGTATTCATAAGTCACATGTGTTCCTTTGTCTTAGTTTACCGCCACTCATTTGTTTCCATGGACACTAACTCAATCATCACAGCTGTTCATCATTTAGTTCATCACAATGATGTATTTAAGTTCCTCCGTTCACTCTCAATTGTCAGTCGTTATTCGTGGTTGTTTTACGCACTTTCTGTTACGTCTTCTGTATTTGAGTTTCCTTTATTATTAAAGACATTTTGTATTGGAACCTGTGGACTCTCATCTTCATATTTGTGATAATAAACATTTTAATTGCAAATAAAATGCAGTTAAGTGTCCGAAAACATTATATTCAGTTTGTACTGAAGTATATTCTTTTAAAGTATATTATTTCTGTAAGTACACTTTTTAAAAGTCTGTTAAAGGGTAGTCCACCCAAAAAATAATAATTTTGTCATCATGTACCTTCATGTCATTCCAAACCTGTAAAAGTTTACTACTGTGGAACACAAAAGAAAATATTTTGAAAAGGTTGGTGACGAAACAGTTTTGGTTACCATTGACTTCCATCCAAAAATAAAATAACATAAAAATAACACAGACGTTTCTCAAAACAAGTCATACAGATTTGGAACAACATGAGGGTGAGTGAAAGGATGAAATAATATTTTTCCTTTTGGATAACTATCCCTTTAAGGTCACACTTATGAGACACGAAGTAGCGATTGTGAGAAATAAAATTGAAATTGTAAGATATAAAGTCACAATGACCTTTTATTTTGTATTGCGGATCTAAACTTCCATAGAAATCCGAAATGTCATGTGTCGTTTTGCATTCCTGTAAATATAATTTCAGAGCAATCAAGGGTGAATTAATAATGCTATTGAAAAACTATGTTTATGAGTATTTATTATAAAAAAAAATAAAAAAAGATGGAATGATTGAAACGGCTGCCAGTTATCTTAGGAGCTGTGATAGTGTGTTTTCCCACAGCTGGGGGTCAGAAGGTCAGGAAGGTCAATGGCTTCCGTGAGCAGATTGTGAAACAAACAGCACCACGGTAATTCAATCACGAGTCTTTCCTCTTCAGCGGCTTTGGTTTGGTCACAGCTGTGTGCAGGGACTTTTGAAGAGTTGCATCTACAGCTAGGCTCATAAAATCTTAAGTGGCAAGATTTTGAAATCCTCATGGTTTACAAGACATAATACGTTCAGTCACGTTGGCTCACATTCAACACCACTAAAACGCTCTTGTAAACATTCCACGGTTGAACCAGCATCAAATTTCAAACGGGGCAAGTCGAACCATTATTAAGTTTCCACGCAGCTTCTGTATTTCTACTGAAATTTTCCCATGCTGGAGATGTTTTTCTACACCGTGTTCTTCAGGATCCAATTACACAAAAGAAAACTCCAGTGTTTGTTGTGGTTAGTGTTATCATCAACAATCAACTGTGATGAGTAAGAACTCATCCTGTAAGCCTGAGGAAATAAAGTGTATGTGGTGGCCAAGGGCAGTTCCCCACACCACACAGGCGCCAGGCTTCAACTTCAGTCAAGAAAATAAAAGTACAATCATTCTGAGAGGCAGGGCATCTCTTACAACCATGACCTTAAGAATGAGGTTTGGAATGTGGAGCTGTGTTGAGATTCTCATATGATGCCTAAGCGAGAGGTTAAATGGCGAGATTGGCGTTTACGAGGTCTGCCGTAATATCATGTTGAGTTCTACTAATAGTTCTTTGCAGGTTTAAAAAGCATGGAGTAACTGGGTTTAATTCCATAGAGTGGGGAACCTCTTAAAGGGATAGTTCACTTTGAAATTAATTTTTGGTATGTTTTAGCTTACCTCAAGGGCATCCAAGATGTAGGTGTCTTTTTTTCCGCAGTAGTTTCAATTTAGATATTTTTAGGTCAAACCGTTCTTGTCTGTCAGTCATATAATGCAGGTCTATGGTCACTGTCTCAAAGAGCATGCACAGAGTCCAAATTAAAACAATTCCCCGTCGTCCAAATTAAACAATTCCCCATCGTAAGTACACATTGATGGCCTAAGACACGAAACGAGCGGTTTGTGTGAGAAAACGAACAGTATTTATATCGTTTTTACCTCTTGTACACAGCCACGTCTAAGTGATCTGATCTGACGTGTACGCAGACTGGTGCATAGATATATACACTAGATGTCGCCTTAAAGACATTCGGTCCAATGAACTGCCGTATAAGGCGACATCTAGTGTGTATATATCTATGCACCAGTCTACGCACACGTCAGATCAGAACATTTGGACGCGGCTGTGTTCAAGAGGTAAAAACGATATAAATACTGTTCGTTTTCTCACACAAACCGCTCGTTTAGTGTCTTAGGCCATCAATGTGTACTTACGATGGGGAATTGTTTAATTTGGACGACGGGGAATTGTTTTAATTTGGACTCTGTGCATGCTCTTTGAGGTGGTGACCATAGACCTGCATTATATGACTGACAGACAAGAACGGTTTGACCTAAAAATATCAAAATTGAAACTACTGCGGAAAAAAGACACCTACATCTTGGATGCCCTTGAGGTAAGCTAAAACATACCAAAAATTAATTTCAAAGTGAACTATCCCTTTAAAGTCGCGTTAATGCCACTCAAGTACATGCCTACAGTTTACACTCGTCTCGAGTCCGTCAGCGTGAATCCTTCTAAACCTTCCAATCGTCAACAGTGAGTCAATAGTTCTGAAATTATCAAAGGAGAGGGAGCTTAGCATTTCAAAAAGAATTTAATTGCAGCACATTAACATGATTTCAATGGCCTTCAGCATTGTACTGCAACGGATGAGATTTACACCAATAATACCATGAAAGGATAAAATAATAATTTCATAGGCATTATGGCGGGATGCCAGGGAAGACCAGGAGGAAAATGTTGTAGTACGTTTGGAGTAGTGTGAGTAAACTGTTTTTAGTCACATTATACCTCTGCATTACCTTTTCACATATTAATTTCTCAGTCTCATGAAAGTGATAAACACACACACATACATATTTAAAATCATGGGGCCAAAAAAACCCCATAGTGAATTCATCTAACATAAGAAATGATTTAAAATGGATTTGAGCAAATTATAGATATGTAAATGATGCATTAAACTGCTGTCAAGTGACAGTAAATATATTTATAATTTTATGAAAGAGTTCTTTTTCAAATAAATGCTGTTCTTTTGAACTTTCTAAACATCAAATAATCCTGAAAAAAAAAAGTATTGCGGTGTGCAGAAAAATATTAAGCAACACAACTGTTTTCAAAATTGATAATACGAGTTTTTGAACAGCAAATCAGAATTTTAGAATGATTTCTGAAGGATCATGTGACACTGAAGACTGGAGTAATGGCTGCTTTAAAATAGGCCTATATTCAGATAGAAAACAGTTATTTTAAATTGTGATAATATTTTATATGACTGTTTTTTGGAGAGCATTATAGACTTCCTTCAAAAACATAAAAAAAAAAAAAAAAACTTATAACCCCACACTTAACCATAACTTTTCCAATTTAGAACTTGGACATTTTTTAGAAATTGGAACTTTTCCAATTTAGTCTAAACTCAATTAATTCAATTAAAGCATTTAACACAAATATACAACATTCTTTGTTAGCGATATGCCCTTATATAGGTAAAAATCACTGGAATGTTTTTTTTTTCCAGGGGGCAAATATTGCCCCTTAAACATTCATTTCTAATGCTGGATCAGCGTCAAGAGATTCCCTGCAGTGCAATTTTAGTGAAAACTTGTTAACATCAGTTCTAAAGTGCATTTAGCCCAGCAGAACTTGCTCAACTCGAGTAGAAAAGAAGTGCCCCGGTCAGCTTTGTTCAGAGGTGTGCAGGGGTTACACAACCGCTGCTTCCATAAACGTGGACTCGTGAGAGCTCTGTTCAGGGTCAGTGACTGGTTCATACTTGTCGTTGAGGTAGTGTGTATTAAGTGAGTGCTGAGGTGTTATGTTAGCATGGAGGCGGAGGTAATTAAGAGAAGGAAACATGCATTATTAATGCTCATGAGTTATAATAATAGACTGCAGCGTGATCTGTCGTGCCCACCACCTCGAGTTGTTGGCATGTTGATGTACCCGCTGTTGTTCCCTGGACCTGTCAGAACTCTCACTCGCCAAATCGAGAGCTCTCGAGCTCGGCTGAGTCGTGATACGCTCGGGACACAAGGCTGTACATGCCATATGAGGAGTAAAGACCAAAACTAGCCGTATTTGCTTTGTCTGTCGTCCCTGAAAGCTGATGATGAGATTTGCTTTACTATAAACAGGATGACGAAAGCTTTCCGACGGCTCTTGCTGACACCAAAAACAAACTCATTATGTAAATTGCCTCTCTGACTGCAACACGCTCGCTACAGAGTGCCAAATTTCCCACAATGAGGGAAATGATATGAAATGAGGCTGTGAATTATATCTTCATGGGAATTGAACAAGCCGGGACAAAGGCGAGCATAGCCCTATATATGGATAATGAGACTCCATCTCTCCGTACTGAGAGGAACAAAACAAACTAGATTGAATATCAGCTGCTGTGCAGTCCAAAGAATTGGCATACAGTACGCGCAGTCTGGAGATGGGATGAGGCCTGCTTGTTTTTGAACACACTGTACTTGATAGATGGGAACAGAGAAAAACTCGTCACGAGTGTCTGTGCGCCAACCCATGCATAGTTTAGCAAGTTACTGAACTTAATATAAACTCCATATTTCTATGGCGTTCTTGATGACTCAATATGCCAAGGCAATTCATTTTGCGAGTTCAAGGCAACTCTGTGCCATTTATGAACATCTCAACTCAGTGTTCATATTATTATAACCACAGTAAGCAAACAGCGATGTCTCAGTGTCATGATGGGTCATTCTGGGTTCAGGAGTTAACTGTGTAGACATTCCTCAGGTTTTGTCTTCACACTCAGTCTGTTCCCACCTCACACAAAAGCTCTTAACACAGTCCAGATGCCTTTGGAATACAGTCAGAGAAGGAAAATTATCCTCTTGGTTTTCAGGAGTAAATATTTTCATCAGTTTGGAAGGTAAATGGAAACAGCCGGAGCTGGCCGAGGAGGAGAGACATTCCCCTGCTGCTTCTTTGACACTTGCTTGGTGAGAGAAGAAGGCAATGCAACATGCCAGCTCCTGCAACACTCGTGATGGAAGAAAGTGAGTTAACGTGATAGACCACCATGCTTGTGTCTTGGTCTGTCTGAGTAACAGCAACCTTTTGGATCATATTCAACATGTAAAGTTTTAATAGTTGTATGTTCTACCTGAACTCTGTTATTTGACTTTCACTATTGATTTCACAAGAAAACTACAAATAGTGACGCTAATCAAGAGCTTCATAGTTCAGATGTTTTATTCAGTGTGGACAGCTACTTTTTGTATAGCTTCCCATACTGCAAAATAAATAAATAAATAAAAATAATCTGGCCAAAATATATTTAAAATATATGCTAAATATATGTGGTACATAGTGAAGATATTTTTGAAATTGAAAATATATTCAGATCAGTAGCCTGCATTTAGGCTATATGCAAATGTAGATGGAATAGATCAAAACTATATATTGTATCAACAATTTTAAATTATATTCTAAAATACACTGATCAGCCACAAGATTAAAACCCCCTGGCAACACCTTGAACTTTTTGTCTTGTTCCTCAAACAATTCCTGAAGAATTTCTGACTTGTGGCAGGCATTTTTTTAAACACTATAAAGTATGTTCATTTTTATTCTAATGTGTTATGTTCATGTATTACAGACAAGTTTTTTTAAACGTGAAATATGTAAATGTGTTTTCTTGGTTTGATATGGAGGGTAGAATATATATTTTAAATACTTTTTAAAAACATATTCATATTTTCAAAATAAATTTTCTCAAATATAAAAAAAATGGCCAAAAAATATTTTGATAGAAAATATATTTACTTAAACAAATTTTTAAATATATTTTACTAAATATATTTTTTTGCATTGATTTTTTTGGTATATTTTGAAATATGTTAAAATATATATTTGAATCCATATTGACATGATAGCATCACGCAGTTGCTGAAGATTCGTTGGCTGCGCATCCATGATGCAAATCTCCCATTACACCACATCCTAAGTGGTGCTCTATGGTCAGAGGTGGCATAAATGCACTTACACTGCGATTATAGTCGCATAAATAAGGTTATGAGATTCATATATTAATTATAACATATAGAAATTGATCCTTTGATCCTTATATGACTTTCTAGGGTCGTAGGGCTGTGCTGATATGAGGAGACCTTCTTGCTGTGAGGCAACAGCACTAAGCATCGAGCCACCATGCTGCCCATAGAAACATACAATATAAAATATAATGAATAGAGAAATATGAAAAAAATAAAATAATTAAATGATACTTTACATAGGAAACTGAAGTGACTGTCTTAAAGGGATAGTTCACTCAAAAATGAAAATTGTGTCATCACTTACTCAACCTCGTGTTGTTCTAAACCTGTATGGGTTTCTCTGTTCTGTTGAACACAAAATAGATATTTTGAAGAATGCCGGTAACCAAACAGTTGATGGACCCCATTGACTTCCATAGTATTTTTTTTCCCCACTATGGAAGTCAATGGGGTCCATCAACTGTTTGGTTACAGACATTCTTCAAAAAATCTTCTTTTGTTTTCAACAGAACAGAGAAACCCATACAGGTTTAGAACATCACGAGGTTGAGTAAGTGATGACACAATTTTCATTTTTGAGTGAACTATCCCTTTAAAGCAACACTAAATAACTTTTCCTCTTCGGTCCCCCTCAGGTTGGAAGCGGAATTATCCTTTACCGCTGTGGTAAATAATTTAGCCTACCGCAGCCTACTGTCCGGCTTTGGAATGAACGATGTCCACAGACAAGGTAGAGTATGTTGCATGATTTTATGAAAGTATGATGTATTGCAATATCAGAAACGAAGAAAAACTAAATAATGACTATTGTAACGCTTGCCGTAAAGCAAGTCAAATTTGTAGTTTCTTATGTCTCATTCGAACTACAGAAACGCTACCCGATCTGGCAAACTTGCATAGTGCGGTTATAGCAGATATAGGGCCGGAAAGCGAACGCAGAAGTGCATTTCACCCTGTTACGACTTGATGAACCACTGAAATTGAAATGATTTTGGAAAAAGTTCTTTAGTGTTGCTTTAACGAGTGAGTCATTGAATTATTCAACCGATTTGTTCAAAGTGGCTGATTAATTCAGGAACAAAGCAAGTGACCACCTTTTTGAATGTGTCATTGAATCATTGACTCAACATTCGACTGAATGTCATTGCTAAACATTATCTATTTGACATCTGGGTCATGTACAATCGTACCCAAGACTGATATTACCTATATTGGACATATGTAGGTCTTGAGCATCACAGTGAGTGGTGTCCTCTCCATGACCATCCATGCATAACACACTCAAAAGTCCTGGAGATGGGTAGAAAACACTGGATTGATTTCCTCCAGATGTCCTTATACATCCTGTCCTGCCCAAACAAACACTCAGCACAAAGGCAGACGGACACAAAGCAGGGATCCTCCATTACACTGTGTAACCTCACAGTTCTCTTGTGTTCTTCAGGTCTGATGCCAAGCACACCCAGTTACCGTCTATCTGTTATTAGAAATTTCCTGTTTGTGGGATATGTTTTTGTTCAAATGTATGGCCAAAAAATTATTTGGCTGAATGTAATTCAGTTGGACAGTGGACAGTGGTTCACACATCAGAATTTTTTATTTTTTCATTAAATTACGCAGTGAAATAAAATTTGAGTGATATACTTTAAAATAAGACATGCCTAAGAAACCCAAATGAATCTCTTTCAGGTAGTAAGTATAACAATAGCACAAATTATTATCATTCAAAATGTAGTGTAACAAAAAAATAAGAAACCATATGTGTGTATGGTGTTGGCACATGAAGCACAAGAAAGATTAGACATTTGTTCAGTAATTGCTCATTGATTAAAGCAACATACAGTGTAGGTTTTCATGAACAAATGCCTGTCCTCAAAGTAGCACAAGCTCCACTCTTCACCACAACATAACAGAAACTTGTCTAAATCCCAACACAATAGAACATCAAACACTATCCAGTGTCAACCTTTTCTTCTTCTTCAAAAACACAAAATAACACTTAATTTCCACATTTACTCTCCTAATTCAGTTCCATGCAAAACATTCTGGGAACTGGAAATCCCCTCCCAGTTTCAGCTAAGGCTAGGATAATTACTAATGTAGTCCCAACGCAAATGGTTTGGGCAAACTTTTATTGTGCAAATGTAAACAGAGCCATGCAATGAAATCTGACAAAAGTTCTGATAAAAGAATTGTGTTGAATTAGTTGAGCAAACAGCAAACAGCAAACAGGAACAATTTTTTTTACAAATAATTGTGTGTTTACATTATTTGAATCGTCAACTTACTTTGCAAGAACGGATTGTCAACATTCTTAAAAATAAAGTTTCTTTAATGGCATTAGTGGTTCCAGGAACAACCGTTAACATCTATGGAACCTGTACATTTCACTAAAGGTTCTTTGTTTTGAAAAAAAGGTTCTTTGGATAATTAAAATGCTCTTCACACTAAGAAAAAAAAAAAGGTAGCCTACTTTTAAGAACTGTTCACTGAAAGGTTCTTTGGGTAAACAAAAATGGTTCTATGCCATTGCTGCAAAAACCTCTCTTTGGAACCTCTATTTTTAAGAGTGTAAGAAGAGATTTTATGCTAATGTGCCATTTGTGGCTATAAATGCTTTTCAGAATGCAAAAATGTGTAACCGTTCCTACTTGACCTGCTCCTAGCGGGATTTGAACTGGGGTCTCCGGCATGGGAGGCAGGCGTGCTAACAAGGATACTAAAGACCACAGCCTTTAATGTCAGTCGCTAGCGCTCCTCTTGAGGCCAGGGGTGTGAGGTTTACACGCACAGCTCTTACTGGCCTACGTCCATTACACTCACCCCTCTAAACTTCACGCCCACCCGGGTCACGGCACCAAATGTAACCGTTCCTACTCAACCCGCTCCGGGTGGGATTCGAACTGGCATGGGAGGCAGGCATGTTTAACAAGCACGCTAAAGACCGCAGCCGCTAACATCAGTTGCTAGCGTGCCTCTTGAGGCCAGGGGAGTGAGGTTTACGCACGGCTCTTACTGGCGTACGTCCATTACAGATGACCAACATCAAGTTAGCGCAGCTGCATCAGTGATCATGTAATTGCATTAGATGTTTTAAGCCTATAGCTAATTGGATTATACATTTTTGAATCTTTTATAACAATGAATTATAATTGTTCTCAACAATTAGCTGAAGGTTATATAAAGAGGCTGCACCAGCTGTTTTGCCTGAAGTTACTGTTTTTTCCGGTACTTTCTGAATTGAACAAGTTTTAGCCTGCATTACATTTATTCATATGCTAGCAGTAATAACACCGGAAAGAAAAATGGTTGCTATGCAATCGCTGTGGTATATTATCTCATCATGAATGTTTATGATCACGCAACAGTTGCTGCATCTCCACAATCAATCAACCACACGGGCCCACCGGAATATGAAGACATAATTATTAATGTTAAGGAGGCCTTTCATTTTAAATCATTAAAGTTAGAGATTTACGGTCTGTTGACAACACCCATGTTAGCTTTGAAGAAATGCCTCTGATGTGAAATAGCATTAGGCTGGTTGCATAGACAGTTACACATGAATATGAATGAACCTGCTTGTTACAACCTGAGATGCTCATTAAAAGGAAAAATTCCTCTGCTCGTTCACCCACCGAGTGTGTGGTCTGCTGCATTAATCACAGTGCCAGCTGAAAAGAACATTTTTACATTTCAAATTTGCCATTTTTCAAAGGCAGCTCTGTTTATGGGAAGTTTTACTGGGTTCTGTCAGTAGTCAGACAAAGGAAGGATGCAGCGTGACTCAAAAGTACAAATTAATGAGAGGAATTCCATCCTACATGGACTGCTTTGTCTCAATAGGCCTTCAAAACATTTTTCAATAGAAGAAATATTTTTGTCTCAGTACAAAAACCGTATTCACTTCCATGATGACCCAAGGACCATGCGGTTTTAATTCAGAATCCCACTGGATCTTTATGGAAAGCTGCTCAATCAGATGGCCGCTTCTAAATAACACTGCTGGACGATCAGTAAACACAGGATTCCCAGTAGTCAAAATTCTCTTTATCATTGGCCAACGACAATGACATCCCTCTGCCTTTGATAACAGAAAGGGGCACTTGTTTATAGGAGTGTGTTTGCCCTCAGACATATTGACACAAACGTACCATTTCCTTTCTTTGCTCTGTTGCCCAGTGTTTGTTCTTAATAAAGAAGAGACCCGCTCTATGGAAAGGTCAGGTTTGCTTCTACTTCTTACGCCAGCTGTTCCTGTTCTGTCTTTTGGCTGTGCTCAGAAAAGATGATAATCCAGCCCCACAGAGCTTTCTGTGGGCTTCTTCCATCATTACATCCCATATCTGGCTTATATGGAGTGAGGTCTAAGGCCTTGTTTACACCTGGTATTAAGATGCGCTTCGGTCGATCGGATCACAAGTGGATGACGCTAAATACAGGTGTAAACAGGGTCTAAAACATTTTGAGCTTGTCAACTTTCGACCAGTTCCACAGGTAGTCGGAAACGCAATCGACCGGATTGCTTTCGAATGCGTTCGAACAGCCACAAAAGACGACTACTCTCTGCCTACTGACCTAATGCATAAACATTATAGGAAGCACGCTAGCCTGACAGGAGTTCAACTTTGTCGGCCGAAGACCCAAGTTTGGTTTGAAGATGAAAAACATACTAAGCACAATGTTCTCTCACCATCCTTGATTTCACTTCGTGCATTCGACAAGGTCTTGCGGCTGCAGAGCAGAAATGAAAGATGCTCTCCGTATGTTTTTCCGTCATCTCCGGTCGTGTTCATATGTAAATTGCATGAGCTTATTTCCTCCATTTGATCGAAAAATCTGAAAAAGCCCATATATTTACCCGCCCATAGTCCCTCCCCTCGAAGAAATAAGGACAGAAGTGTTTGAAAGTGGACAAAAGAGTCGGATTAAAACACCAGGTGTAAACGGGAATGTGTCTCCCTCGTCTACTTGTGATCGACCAAAACACATCTTAATACCAGGGCCCAAAAGTCTGAGACCAGACCACCAGTGAAAATGTTTCTATCTTGGATTATTTTGTATTATGTATTTAATTTTACTCTTATCAGTGACATTTTTGCAAAGAATGCATTTTAATAACTTACTAATAACCTTTTCAGTGCTATTAAAGTGAGATTACTGAACCTAAACATAGGAGCCTGCACTAACTACACTAACTGCAAACATAAAAATAAAATATTAATATAAACATTATACAATTTATTCATTATAATTTGTATGTATATTTTGTGTTTGGGGTCCCCAACAAAAAATACAGTAAAAACAGTAATATTGTAAAATATTACTACAATTTAAAATAACTGTTTTGTATTGTGATATATTTTTTAAATGTAATTTATTCCTGTGATGACAAAGCTGAATTTTCTGCATCATTACTCCAGTCTTCAGTGTCACATGATCCTTCACAAATCATTCTAATATGCTGATTTACTGCTCAAGCAACATTTCTCATTATTATTCATGTTGAAAATAGTTGTGCTTCTTTTTTTTTACTGAAAACTCTGACTCATCATACAAAAAATCTTTTGTAACATTATAAATGTCTTTACTGTAACATTTTTCAATTTAATGCATCCTTTCTGGATAAAAATATTACTGAACTTAAACTTTAGGCGTTATATAAAAAAATTGGTTTCAGAATATGAAACACCACTGTAAATGTAGAATAATATGTTTTTGTATTTTAAATTGTAAAAAGAATATGCTTCCTTGTATTATGATTATTTACAGATAATTATCTTGCATTGCAATTCCTTTCCCCTAGACTATTTTGTCTGACCCACAGTGTTTCTTATCTGCAGCCCTTAAAGGTGTTCTAGAGATTTTGGAATGTGTAAATTAACTCTGCAGGTCTTTACAAGCCATACAGTTACTCAACATGGCTTGTTGTCCACTCATAAACCCATTAATTCAAACAACAGATTGTGGGTGCTGACCTTTAGAAATTCTCATTCCACGTCTGAGATTATTCATGAAGAGACATTCCATAAATGGGAACGTGATTATGCATAATTAGCTCATAATGGGTGAGTCATCGGCAAACATTGGCTTCGTCTGTAATGGTTTTGTGTGCTACTTTTCTTTTGAAACCTTTATCAACACATTGCACAATAAGAATTCGAAACGAATTGAGCAGGAGTCAAGGAGATTAAAAGCGATGACACTAGTGGAAAAAAAGCGGAGGCTCTGTATGAGGCCTCGCCCCCCTTCTCAGAAGGCTGCTATTTGCTCTGGGCAAATGGGCCAGTTGCACAACTGTTCTACCAATGCTGTTCAAACGGCTTCTCACAACAACCTGCTGTAAACAAAAGGCACAAAAGCAAGCAGTGCCGATTTGCAAAATCCACCCCCCCTCTCACCTCCCAGGCCCTTCAAACAGACCCTTTTTGCCCCTCTCTGCCACACTTACACAAGACCTTTTCAACCCCAGCCACTCTCTGATGCAAATAATAGATTAGAGCTGCTGCCTATGGAAACAGCTTAATTACGAAATAACGAAAGTTCAATGAAACCCATACATTTGAGCATACCATTGCCTTGCATCACACAAATCCATGAAATGTATAAGCTTTTCTTTTGTGGAATAGACTGGATATTGATGTATGTGGTTATATTCTATGGGTTTAAACTAGTTTTAGCTGTAATCCTCTCTTACTGTAACTCCTATCTAAACACCGGTGGGGTTTATAGGATTTGGGGGATACCGAAACCGTGTCCTCAAATTTACTAACCATTTTATCAATCCAAATACATTAGACTTTCTTTCTTACATGGAACAGATAAGGAGAAATTTAATAGAATGTCCAAGCTGCTCTTTTTTTTTTTCCTACAATGATTGTGAATAGTGACATCTGTGGAGTAAATGATGAAGGATTTTAAATGTTTCACTATCCCTTTAAGACAGCCTCTTATTAGGCAAAACTACACAAAAGACAGTTTTAACATCCTTTGGTGAACTGGCAACCAAACTGGCATTAAAACTGGTGTAATATGCTCTCTCCATTTTAATTTCAATAGTACTCTGGCTGTTGTATTTTGTATCAGTTAGCTATACAACCATTAGGCAAGTCAGTATTCAAAGCATTACGATAATCAAAATGAGAAAAGATAAATGCATGAATTAGTTTCTTAGCATCATTCAAAGATAAAATGAATTGGCCTTTGGGTCACTTAAGATTGCCAAGGGCTGGTTTGATTGGTTGATTTGATTTGACTTTATTGTTCATAAAAGCACAATTATACACATGCACAATATATCAATATAAAAGTTGCTTACCCTTCATTTAATATTCTAATTGCCACTGGTATAAAGGAATATTTATACACATTTCTAAGATATTTTGGGACCTTAAACCTTCTTCCAGATGGAAGCATTACACATTCTAAGTTAAGTGGGAGTGTGGAGTCAGATACATCCCTTTTTGTCTTCTGTGTATCGCCAGAAGATAGTTTATCAAACTGTGTTTGCTGGTGTCCTATTATTCTCACTGTATAAATATTCTGTTACATTTACGGTAAAAAACTGGCAGCTGTGGTTTACCAAAAGTTACCGTAAAAAATACGATCGCAACATTTTAGGTTTTACAGACTTAAGTTAAATTTACAGTAAAAACAACATATTTCATTATCTGACATAATGTCAATTTATCGATCTATTGAAGTACTCACCGTATATACAGAAATTTTCTGTTAACCAATTAACAGTTTTTCACTGTAGCATTTTTACGGTATTTTACCGTTAAAATCATGATCATTTTAATTATTCCTCACCCCTAAGTTACAATACCAGGCTGTAATATTAAACATTAAAATACTCTCAACATGGCTTCTGTATACCATTTCCAAAACGGATTGACTAACATCAAAACTCTTCAGTTTTGTCACGCAGATGTGGCATCCCTGCCATTCAGCTATAGCAATAACCATAAAAAAAAGTATTTGTGTGAAAACAAGTGTGGATGTCCAACAACAAACAACCCTCCACTGTGTTTCCTGTTTTGATCGTGAGCCGCTTTAAGCTAAAGTCAGGCATTGTGACGACTGCATAAACAGAGGCACGTTCCTGTTGATGAGGCCACCTCGCAGCCAATGGAGAGGATGTTGTGCAATAAATGAGCTAAGCTAATTATCATGGGATCAAATAGTGGCTCCATGGAAACCTCTCCACTTTTTCCAAAACAAACCGCCATGGCTGTCTCTCTCATCCGTTCCTTTGAAACGGCCACCGCTTGTTCGTCTGCCTGCTCTGTTTATTTCTGATGACACATGGCCCAGCACCATGTATGGAGTTTGAGAAGCCGTATGTCACTTTGCTTGATAAGGAAATCTGGGCTTTTGCTCACACAGAGACAGCGAAATGGGACACTGCTCATCAAACAAACGGCCTTATAGCGCAAGTTTCATTAGTTTAATGGAATTATAATGAAAACCCAATGAAGCCGTGTGATAATGTAAACATTTCAGTGCAATATAAGACATTTTTCTTCAATGTCTCACCTGTGGAAATACACTGTTTCTTTGGATCCAGCACAAAATTGGCACATCTGATGGAAACAGAGAAAATGTGCTTGGCTGGCAACATGTGTGGTCATAAAGAGTTGGGACACATTGCTCTTTGTTGTATAAATCCTATGGGATTTTCCCAATTAGTGTGCTGTTCCCAGACATTAGTAAAACCACTGGCTCCTACTGTGGGTAATGAATTCCTCTCATATCGCAAGCTATAGCTTAATCACGAAGCCAGTTTAGGTCTTTGCATGTCATATAAATCAAACAAGGAGGATTTATGCCCATAAGGTCAAGACCAACGATGGTTCTTCAGGGTTGAAAGGCCCCTGGGGTCTGGCGTCCTCGTGAGATTTTCCTGAAGCCCTACACAGAAAAATACAAAATAATTTCCTCACAGACCAGCCACTGATTTTGAGCTTCAAACTTTCTGAAACGGTGTAGTAGGTGTGTGTCACGTACTCGCCCAGACTCAGTTTCAAGTATCACTTTTAATCTACATTTTTGACTCATATTTCCAAATTCAGTTCAGGGGGCGAAGCCACTCCCTATTTCTGAAACTATGTATGGGTCTGGTGCTTTATACTACATGCTTCTCCTATGAATCAGAGTTAGATCTTAAAACATCGAGGACAATGCAATAATTCAATGCGAATTAAACCTTGTGTATATTTGAACACCAATCATAGAATGTACATACATATTTCTACTAACCCAACCATGTACATTTGCATACCCTCATTGCATAGCTGAGGGTCAGAGCCAGCAAAGACGGATGCCTATTTTCTTTTCCGCCTGCTGTAAGCTTATGACCCCAAGGCATCTCTGGCAGATCATATCATCCTAGACTCAGATAAGCACTTGCGCAATATTATATGTGGCAGCAGTATGCTTTTGAAGGTGGATGTCGAAACCATTAACAAAAACAAGCACTGGGTGACAGAACAAACCTGGAGTGCAGGTACTTCTACTCAGAACATAGTATATGGTTAACCAGTTTTTTTGCTTTCATTAGAACTTCTGATGCAGAGAATATGAATTAGATCTGTAAAAAAAATAATTGCAAGGAAATTCTTGGTAAATTACCTCTGCTTTGGGGACATGTTGCAACTGTTACTCGATTCATAATGCAAATTCCAAATAATTTTTAATGGGGAAAAGGCAATCATTTGCTTTTACTAAATTACATTGGTGGAATAAAAAGAGCAGTCTGTTTTTATTAAAAATATGTTTTTAAGCCACATGACTTATTTTCTCCAAGACCTCGAGTCACTCTCAGAGGGAAACACATGCTTGTCCAACTGTGATATTAAAGTCAGCATGAAATAAAAAATTACCCTCTTTAAAGTCACGTTATAATAATAATAATACATTTTATTTATAATGCGCTTTTCTTATACCCAAAGCGCTACAACAACGTTATTGCTCTTATTGCAATTTATTAATCTATTCATGTGCTTTTTTTTTTCACTGTTTCCAATAAATTTTTTATAATAATAATAATAAACTATCATAACTCAATCTTCCGGTGAAACATTACGGCAGAAGAGATCTGTCGCTAATTCCGCTTCATTGTGACTTTTATGTACATTTCAAATACATCAGAATTTGATCCACCTTTGATAATATACGAAATATTTGAGATTATTTTTAAAGAAACAAATATTTTCTAAAACATTTGAAAAACAATTATTATCCCTCAAAATGCATTTTACTCTTTTATTTATTTCCTGTTTTTATTCTTTAATTATAAAAAAATATATATTTAGATTTGGTTGATGATATACTATAATGCATGTATCATAGAGAGATAAACAATGTTATTCAATAAAAAAAAAAGAGACATCAGAAATATTTCAGTGGTGCAGTAATTCAGAGATGATGCACGTCAAAAACACATCACTGCAGAGGTCACAGAGGGTTTTAGAGTGACAGCCAAATCTCTGCATCTGCTTGGCGGATGGAGAGAGTGTATATGCTGGGGAACATGTACCCAGAGCCTGCAGCACATCTCTCTCTCTCTCTGTGACTCATGCAGTAGTTATGCTCCTTTTTTTTTTTTTACAAACCGCTGCGAGGCAACCATCGTGTTAATATTCAGTACAGTCAGGCGCTACAGCGCACACAAACACACACTAGTTCCCATTACGGCCTCTATAAAGGATGAGTCAGACGGGCGAGAAGGGAACCCTTTCCTCGGATACTGTCATCCTCAATGCCACTGAATGAATGGCCGTGTTGTGCATCTGTCACGAAACGCCACGGATCCGCACACCTGGAGACAAAGACCTGCTGCGACCATTCATTTCTCAGTCCAAAGGTGCAGGCAATTAAAATTCATGAAATCTTTACAAATGCTAAACACCTGGAATATCTTGTATAGATAAAATCATATTTTTTTGTGATAAAGAGTGCATGCCCACATTTTCAGTGGCCTTCATTCTTGGTTCATACACTGATTTCCTAGACTTACATTTCAATATTAAGGATGCATCTTCAACACTTCTGCTCCAGTCATTGCTATAGTCATAAGTATACCAGTAGTACTGGTTACTGTTTCTGACTCATTCATGACTGACATAAAAGCTATGAGACACAATGATGCCAAACACAGGGCGGGTCAAGTATCAGGGGTTCATTATTGTTTCTGTGTATAACATACCCACAGTCAGTCTTTCGGTATGTACGCTCAGTAAACAGAAGAACAAATGCACACTCAGACATTTGAGATCATGAAAATGGCCTATTATGCAAAAGAAAGAGCCAGCTTTATTGGTACACCAACATTCTCTAAGGCACATTCTAACCAAATATCGATAACCGGAACAGCTTGGCACTTTGTAAAAAAACAAAAAAAAAAACATGATGGGAGGTTTAAAATTATAAAAAAAAAATGAAAGTAACACTCTTTGAATGTGTTATTCAGTATAATATAATTTCATAGTATATGATTTACAAGAGAGCAAACATATAACCATGCACTCACCTTTAACTAACATAGCTCAACTATCATATCATTTCACTATACATTTATAGTTGGTGATAAAAATTAATCTCCATTTAAAACACTCTTAAATACAGTTAAGGAATGTCATTGTCTGGATATGCGGTGGATATTAGTCAAAATGGGAATGAAATTTTATTTTAATGCTCATCATCAGTCACTTCCTCCAAATCATCCTCATCTTCCTCATCCTCTTCCTCATCCTCGTCTTCTTCATCATCCCTTTTCCTCTGTCTGCTAGATGTTCTTGACTACACCAGAAGAAAAATCTTTCAATCATAGTTTTTGGGATTTTTATGCAACTTGCATAAAAATAAGATTTAGACAGTGTTGAAAAATGGAAAATCTCATTCCTGAAGTAAAAGCATATTAAGCTGTTTTAAGTTGTGTATCATTTTGGGGTACCTGTGTTGCAGTAGAAGTTTTCTTTGAATAAATGCATTCACATTATCCATATAATTAACAATTGAAGTAATTTTAACTGTAATATAGAGCTGCACGATTCTGTATAAATTGAGAAGCACATTTTTGTTTAAAACAGAGATCATGATTCTCTCATGACTCTGAATAGACAACTTACGAATAGACAACTTAATAAAGGTTCTGACAAAATGTTAATGACTACAGCCTATTTAAAAAATATTTAATAAATTTGAATTGAATTCAGTTTGAATGAATGATTCAATGACTCATAAATACTTCACTTGTTTCACTACTGGATGAATCAACATTTTTGAACGAATCTCTTGAATAAATGATTCAATGACAAATACATTTTTTACAGTCACGTGTTGCCACCTATTGGTGTAACCATTTAGGGTGATAAAATGGTCAAATAAATTAATGTAAAATTACAAACAAAGCAACTTGAATTATTCTGTCTATATGTTAACTCAAACTCTCCTGCCACCTAGCTTTAAAGGTCACATGACCATAAACATTAAAACTACTTCTTTGAAGAGACCATCGCATATACCCTTTGCTAACGGACTTTTGGAAGGGTCTTTCGTGAAGGGATTCAGGTTCGTTTGGAACACACCTTTAATTGATACAATGTTTATTTGAAGCGTCAAGTTACTTTCAAAAGGTGATTTACTTCTGATCGCTACTGTAGACATGGGTGTTTATATCCAATCTATAAACTTTTATCCCCGTACTTCTGTAATCATTTGAATGTAACACAAAAGTAATGATACTGTGTGGTTGAAAGGGCTGTTTGTAAAGCTGTCAAACTGCTCTCTGTAATTCAGTGGCAGCGCCAACTCAGATTTGAATGTTCTGCTGTGATCGTACTTGTCAAAGTTTTAATAGATATAGCCGTGTCGTTGTCATTTAGGAATAAGTTGTGTGGGTGTGTGAATCGAGATTGCAATCTTTTAACGATTAATCATGCACCTCTACTGTAATACGTAATGCATCCAAAGATTTTCCTTGTCAACACTTGACCTATTAATACTAACACTTATAAGATACGGGGAAGCACTTACCTGCATTGTTCCCGATTTACTCATTGATGTACCAGTTCGATTCAGGGACAGTTTAGAATTGGCACGAACTATTTCTAACCGTGACTGGTAATCAGGGGGGTGCAGTGAATTTCTAAATACCTGTCAAGACAAAAAACAAAGGGTAGACTGTAGACTGCTCTTCATATGAACCACCAATAACCTAATGCCATCTCACTCACCCGCCACATAATAAAACAACAATGAGAACAGTCGAGCTCAAACAAGAATATATTAAGAAGAGAAACAAGTCAACACAAACTAATACCACATACTGTGTTGTAGCAACAGAGAAACATGTAATTTAGATAGGGAAAAAACATTTACACACTCTGTCCTGGTGAGGGTGTGCCAATAAACATTGTCACCTCAACTTTATTAACTGCAGTTAAATATTACAGGAAGAATATTTATGACCCATCTTTATATGCTTTAGTTGTGTCTTCATAAAACTGTCACCATGTGCCAATATATGACTATAACAAGTTTCCACATACAATTACAGGCAAAGTTCACACAAGAACAAGGAAACATTTCCCTTAAAAAAGTCCCTTATGAAATAATATTCATGTGATACTCTCACCGGTGGCAAGTCAAGGAAATATTAAACAAACTCAGTCTTGAGCATAAAATTAGTTTTGGCACGCCAAACTATGAATTCATAAATAAATGCATTAGCCACACTGCGAACATTCCACAGCTGACTGCACACGCTTCGAAAGATGCCTCTCCGGTTCTTTTACGTATCAGGATTGGAGGGGGCCTTATACCCCGGCAACTAGAGCTTTCATCATTATGACAGCAGGGGGATCTCAGGAGGAGAAAGAGTATAATTTGATTAGACATTCAGGACAGACAAGCTCAAAACAGCAGGACCACCAGAGCAGCGGTGCTGGTGTAGAGCGCTCACCTCTAGGTCTCCTTCTTCATCTACATTCTGAATGTCCTGGTAAGCAGATGTGTAAATTTCCAACGCCTTGGCATGGAACGCCATCTCCACCGTCACAAATTCACCCAATATTTTCTGCAATTGGAAACATATACTCATTTCTCTGAAGTAGCACTGGAAGATTTGATGTATAAAAACGTCACTGTAATTAAATATAAATTATATTTATAATTAATATTCACAATTGTTCAAAAGTTTGGGTTCGGTAATAATTTATACAATTTTGGAAATAAATCTCTTAATCTTGCCAAGACTGCATATATTTAATAAAAAATTAAGTAAAACGATTAATATTCTGAATTAATATTACAATTTAAAATAACAGTTTTCTATTTCAATATATTTTGTGTGATGGCAAAGCTGAATTTTCAGCATCATTACTGAATGTGTCACATGATCCTTCAGAAATCATTCTAGTATGATGATTTGGGTGCTCAAGAAATACTTATTATTATTATCAATGATGAAAACTGCTTAATATTTCTGTGGAAACCATTCTTCAGGATTCTTTGATGAATAAAAAGTTTTTTATTTGAAATATGGAATTACGAAAATATTTTGTAACATTATAAATGTATTTACTGAAACATTTGATTCATTTAATGCGTCCTTGCTGAATAAAAGTATTTATTTCTTTATTAAAAAAACTAACCCCAAACTTTTGAATGGTAGTGTACTTAAATGTGGGTTTCATTTTCCTGAGATTTTTAAAGAAATAAGCAACCGTGCAGTCTGAAGGACCTTAATATCACGAATCTTCTGCTTTTCAAAGTCATCTATTGTCTCCTCCAGCTGGCGAGTCGTGCGTGTGGCATCCATTGTGGCTCTCTGAAGTTCACTCTCAGCCTTTCGTCACACAACCGAAAATAAAACGTAAAGCACAAAGTGTTCCAGGCAGCAGACATGGATGTGAGTCTATCAGCTTACTGAGACGATTTTAACTAGCACAATGAGAAGTTTCACATCAAGTTAAGTATGTGCAAAGACTTAGTTAAACAAAGATGGTGCAGTAAGTCAGTCTTTTAAGTAAATCTTTTAAGAAAAAGAGCCAATCGCCAATTGGTGAGTCACTACAGCTGCCGTTAGAAGCTCTGGTTGGTGTAGAAACAGTCAGTGTTCTGAGACATGCACTTAGGACTGCGCATATGCATTGGCTGATTTATGATTGAGCATTTAGAAACAACATTTATGAGACAGTTGTTGTCAGATTTCATTGGTGATTTCAAATGTGAATTTTTGAAATAGCTGCCCAAGAGGCGTTTCAAAGATGGCCGTTGAGTGAAATGATTTGCCTGAAAGGTACTTTGGTATGTGTGACATTTTAAAACCAGGCTGAATTGAACCTAATTGGCAATAATTAAGCTAAATAAAAGTAGTTCCAAGATGATATTACAGTGTGTTGCACACAAGGCCCACCTGTGACTGAGAAAGGCTGTTAAGGTATAATCTGTAATTCTGTGGTTTACAACAAATATCTTCATATGGCATTAAAATGTAAAGAGTAAAGGTCCTTGCACACTGAGTCCGAAATTTTTGCACGTTAAAAAATAAATACGACCTCACATTGCGTCAATTACGTTTACACACTGCTTTCAAAACTTTCGTCCATCATACACTTTTTTGGTTCGGGTTCGATTTTCTGCGTTCTTCGAATCCGTAGCAAGCATTTTGAGAGATGTTTTGACAATTCAGAGTCACTGAATGACGAATAGGAAATTGTTCGAATTTTTTCATTCGAAAATTTCGGACTCGGTGCGCAAGGACCTTAAGGCTGTCGATTCATGTTAATTCATAAAGTTGTATTAAAATCCATGTTAAAAAACGAACACATTTCATTAAACCCCCAGAACCTGTATACAAATATTCGATTAAAATAAATTCAAGCTTATTTACAGAATGCTTACAATAAGTATTGTTTCAAAGCAGCTTACATGAAGCAACCAGAGATAAGTGTATCAAAGTAATGTCCAGATGGCAGTAATATACAGCTATAGGCTACTATAGCATGGTATGTGGTTAGTTACAAACAAAACTAACATGTTAGGCAGCAATTACAACTTGTGCTCGTAACAATGACAATATTGCAATATTAAAGGTACAGTAAGCGAGTTCTGAGAAACACTTGCTATTTGAAATCAAGCCAAACAAACACACCACACCCTTCATTGCTCCACCCCCAAAATGCACGAACACACAATGCAAGAGTGCATTTCTCTTTATCATAGCTGAAGTGAAACAAAATAATGCTTCGCAAACATAAAGTGAAGATGACGAATGACTGACTAGGAAGAACAAAAAATTAACACACAGTACACAAGACAAGAGTATACAAGAAAGTGTTTGTTGTTAATCGCCAGCAGCACACCAGCTCCAGACAAACAATGACCCTCAAAACTGTCCTGTTACTGTAGCTAACATCACAACAACAGCATATCTTAGTTCTGTGAAACATAGCAAAACCAATGTTACTCGCATATGTTTTCATACAGCTTCTCTAATATTAACGCGGGTCTTAAAGCTCTTGCCTGATCACAACCCTTTTTTCCCCAGTGATATTCCTCTGGCCTTTTCATTTTTGTAATGTCTCTCAGCCATCTCTCTTTCTAGTCTTTCTTTAAATCTCCCTCTTGCTCACTCTCTCCTCCCCCATCATGAGTGGACACGCCCCCTTCTGCTGATTGGCTACAAGTGTGTTGTGGTGCTCAGTCCCATCCACTTTAAACAGCGTTTCTCAGAAATCACTTACTGCAGCTCTACATTAATATCTAAAAGTTTTGTGTCTCGATCCAAAATATGCAGCAATATATGCAGGCATTTTGAATTATATAGGGTTAAACTTTAAATTTATACTTTGTAACTTGCAGATGGCCAAAAAAAAAAACAAGTCTACCTCAGTATTAACTTCAAATGTCACTTTTTTATGTATTAATTAATTGGGTCTTAACATATCCTTACTTTGGGGCTTTCTAAGCAAATATTTTGTACGCAATTAAATCTATTCTTTTTTTATTTATTATTTATTAATCTACAAGGTCATTTGACTAATAACCGTTGACATCTGTACTACTCTTCCAGTTCACATCTATGTAGCTCCAGTGAAAGAAGAAATAATAACATCTGATTGTAAGGATACAATGATCTGTCTGTCCGACGGGTTTCTCTGCCTCATTCTTTCAAGCTGCTGCATCTGCTTGGACTCTCTGTTCCTTGCAGTCTGCGTCTGCTTCAGGTCCTCCTGAACATAAATTGCATAAAATCACAAAAGGTTGGTGAGAACAGAGCGCTCTAGTTCTTAGGTTTTGACCTGTGACAACAGTCACTGTACATCATGCTTACTCAGAATGTGATGCAATGCTGCCCTCATGAGATCATTGAAATAAGGTCATTTTTATATTTTAACTATAAAGTATGCACTTCATCATGAAGAAAGCTTAAGAATAAAACCTTACCCTTTTTGTTTTCACAATATTCCCATATGCTTTCAAAGGCTCTATAACTTTCACTTCCAGCCTCTCCACCTGTGAACAATAGTATGTGTTTGAAAATTAGTATGACACAAATATGCTAAAATATGTTTTCGTGGTTTTAAACACACCTCTGCTTGCCGGTAGTCCTGAATCTTGGCCAGTTGATCTGCAAAATTCTTCAATCCACATTTTAGGTTTGGTGTCTCTGTGTCAGCATAAAGGCCGATTTCTTTGACCAGGAGGTCGGCTTTGTCCCGCAGTCGTGCAGATTTACGGACGTAAGCAGCAAACAGTTGACATAGATCTCCAAAGTGCTTCTCTACATTGGTGATGTTGTCCTGAATCTGCTTGGTCTGGATGTCTCTGTAATGTATGTGCAACATAGAAAAATTAAGATAATCTGAATGAGGGAATTTTGTTAGGATAAACCTGTGGACTATAGGTTTTGCCCTTCATCAACATGTTAAAAGGGTTATAAGATTTACTCTGCAAGAGAGCAAAAGTCTGCATATCAAGACTATTAGTGTGTTTAATATACCAGAGATACAGTCTCTTCAAACAAGAGATATTTAAAACAAGCTGGGTTTTTTTTTTATTTATTTTTTTTTATCCTGCTTATATCTAAAACAAAATCCCAGCACCATTTATTAAGGTAAAAATATTGTAATATAAAATCATGTCTATATAATACTCTTTAAGTTATCACGTCATATATTGAGGAGATTCCCCCCTTCTATGTAAAGCGCTTTGAGGTCTCAGAAAAAGCGCTATATAAATGTAACGAATTATTATTATTAATATATACATTTGAAAAAAATCTTGTGCAAACATGCCAAACTGTCAACAATTTTTCATTTCGGTTACAAAGATAATTATGCAGTTCTTGTTTTAATATATTGATACAAGTTGTGCTTTTGCAGTTAGCCTATATAGTAATTTACACAATAACGCCCGCTAGCAAATGGACTAACGTTACAGCTTGTATCATTTAGCTTAGCTAGCTAGTTAGCTTCACAAATCCTAACAAATCTGGACAACTTTTACCTCGCTCTTGCATCAGGAGTGCGGCTCATGATGACTCGAAACCAATATCGATTTATTCATTAAAGATATAACCTCAAGCGAAAAGAATCATGACGTATTTAAAATGCTAAAGAGAGTGTTGTGCTAATGCTTATGTTGCAGCAGGAAATCTGGATGAACGCCGTGCCGTTACCATGGAGCTAAAATGCGCCCTCTATTGGTAAACAAAACAAAACCAAAAATAAAAAATAAATAAAAACTTTATGGGACCCAGGAATAGACTTTTGTCCACTGTAGTGGACATTATATTTTAGTGAATTTCTCTGACACTATACATGTCACATGTCACAACCTGGGTGTCCTGGAAAGAGCACATTCAGGGCTTTTCAGAGACACCAAATGTTTGGAGGTTTCACCATGAAAACAACTTCTCCTTGGTCTTTAAACATGTCTGACATTAATTTAGTGATCAAATGTAGCACTATTATGGAAATATGATAATATATTGTAATTTAAATTTAAATATGACTACTTTTCAAATTGTATTTCATAAACCAACATCTCAGGAAAACGTTATGGGGTTTAAAAAAAAAAAAAAATATATATATACTTTCTGTTACAGAAAGGGGCATTGATTTCATACATGTCCACTGTAGAGGACATCAGGACTTAAATCATGTTTATCAGGCATTTTGTGAGACACAACAAGTGAATATGGAAATAAATTATACATCAATATTCCTATGAAATATTAGATATTAAAATGTTGCTAATTATTACTCCAATTATTACACTTCTTTTTTCATTAAATGTTGCACCAAGAACACATTAATGTGCAAATTAGATAAAGTGTATAGATACATTGCATTGAATGGGAATATTCATTTATGGCCATTTTACCCACATATTGGATGAAGTAAAATGGTGTATCAATTCATTCCGTTATATCTTTCATAACATAGTTGAGAATCATCTTTATACAAATTTTGGTTAAAAAAATCCTGAAACCCCAAAATGTATTGGTGATTGAAAAAAAAATCCCATTGTTTTTGCCTATACATATAATTTCATGTCATTTTATTTTTTGAACAACTGAGTCCTGGTGTCCACTACAGAGGACATAGCATAACATGAATAAATTATAAATTATTATTATCATTTTTTTTCATTTGTGTCATATGCTCTAAACAATGTGATGACATGAAGAAGAAAAAAAACGAAAAAATTAGAAAAAAAAATATTTCTGGGTCTCAGGAGGATATATAAAAAATAAAATACAAAAAATACAAAAAGCTCCACCAAATTTGACTTAGAAGATTGCATAGCCTAGCCCTAGGTCTATTAGCCTACAAATTGTTCCACTTCCAACAACATGAAATGAAGGTTTTATGTTTTTAAAGTTGTTTAAGAATGTAAAATTAGCAGATGTTTATATTTGCTTCATAATACGATTTCTAATATTCACTTAAATGAGAACTGATTCGTCAAGAGCATACATCCAATAATGTGACAATATTAAAGGGATAGTTCACCCAAATATTTTAAATTCTGTCATCATTTAATCACTCTCAAGTTGTTCCAAAACTATAAGTTTATCTCTTTTGCTGAACACAAAAGAAGATATTTTGAAGAATGTTGGTAATCAAACAGTTGACGGTAGCCATTGACTTCCCAATTTAAAAAAAAAAATTAAAACGCTAGCCTATGGGAGTCAATGGGTACCGTCAACTGTCTGATTACCAACATTCTTCAAAATATCTTCTTTTGTGTTCAGCAGAAGAAAGAAATTCATACAGGTTTGGAACAATATGAGGGTGAGTAAATGATGGGTGAACCATCCATTTAATTCTCTTTCAGGTTTTGAGACTATAAGATGAAAACTCCTTATGTAAAATATGATTATTATAACCCATGAGATGGCATTTTTCTTCTCCTAGCTTACATTTTTAATGTATTGGCCTCTGTGAATTGATTTGACCATCATGTCAACAGCAATATGGAAGCACAAAATCATCTGCTGGATTTGCTTTCTTTTTTACTATGAATAAAGCAATTTGACTTTAATTCCCCTCTTAACAGACACATATGGCATACTTTAGCGATTTTATTGGGTTTGTAACATTGCCAAAAGAAGGCTTCATGATCATTGAAAGTAATGGGAATTCATTGTGATGTGCTCATGAATGTCACCAGCTGCTATGTCTGCGCCTCTGTGGAGAATGTCCAAAAACCTTCATTATCATGCTTAATCATCCATGGAATTGATCCCACTGTAACAGATTGCTTGTGTAAAACACGTTGCATTTAGCTGTGTGCACTGTGCATTCCACTGTGAGTCCTATTTAAGAAACCTTAAAGGGATAGTTCACCCAAAAATGAAAATGTTGTCATCATTTACTCACCCTTGTGTTGTTCCAAATGTAAAACTAATCCATATGAGTTGGTTTAGTCCTAATTTTCTGAAGAGACTTGATCGCTTTATTTGATGAACAGATTTAATTTAGGCTTTTATTCACATAAACATAACATGAGGATGAGCAATTAATGACAATTTTATAATTTAAAATAATATATTTCATAATTTTTGGATGAACTAACCCTTTGAAATGGTCTCTTACATTATTTTCGATCATTGACTGACTGTGTTTACATGAACTAGAATTATGCTTTGGTCAAATTCTGACTTTCAATGCCATGTAAACACATTAGTCTGATTGTCATGAGACATATTCTGGTTTCTAGAAATCTGAAACCAACAGATGGCATATAGCCTGCTAATGCATGCAGCTATTAATCTGAATTTTTGTGCATGTAAAAGCACGCATACATCCACTGTAGCTGAATATTCATTAATCTGATCATGTCCAAAAGTGTAGCACCAGTAAAAGTATACAAAACTAGTTTAATCACGTTTTGCAGGTATTAGGCTATGCAATTTTTCAATAGTGAAGCTATTTTATCGATTGCCAATTTTTCTTGGCAATATTTCACCAATAAACAGCCTACATGAGTACAGTATTCTCTGTATGATGTTTAGAATCAGTACAGGTCCAATTCAGAAATGAATGACCATGTTATATAAGTCATCATCAAGTTGAATCAAGCGGCGCGATTCCAGCGTAAATGACTCACTCGTTCAACTCTACTGACTCACTCATTAAACCGAATCAACTCAGGGCTGTTCTCCAAACTGAGACAACTTGGCGATAGGCCTACCTAGTGAACGCTAAATACTTGCCCCACCATGTGTTTGGACAGTCATTACATAAAGATGTGGAAAATATGTAATTATTCTGCTGCAGTCCGAAGATAAGCACTTTCCACGTCGAGTTCATCCAACATAAAAGCATAGGCTATTCAGGTAAGGTGAAGTGCACTCCTTTAACATGACGTAGCCTACCACACAATAGCCTACACTGAGGGGTTGAAGGTGCATTGATATATAATGTGCTAATGTCACATTTTATGATTTAAAAAAATCATATTAGGCTACTTATAAGTTTGAAAGCTATTTTCGAGTAGTAGCCTGGATTGCCCAACGGTGTCCAAGCGAGTAGCCTACACACAGACAGTTGTGTGACAGTCTATTGAAGAAACATTTTTAAAACGTTGGAGACTTTATTTTACTATTTAAAATAATAATAATATTACAATTACGTCATGGCCTTCATTTGTTAGTTGCCTACAAAAAAAAAAAAAATGTTGTTTAATTTTGAATTATTGTCAAAATAATACACATAATAAATTGCAAAAGCGAGTCAGTACTAGGCCTATTTCTAGAATAAATAGGCTAGTACATTTGGACTGTGCTGATTACATTGTATTGTATACAGAAATATTTTAACAGGCGTGAAACATGTTCAACTTTTTTTCAGAATAAAAACATTATCAATTAGAATGACTCTTAATTTTTTAAAACGGATGCTCAAGTAAACGGGTCATTGTATGATAACCATTGTTTAATCACAGCAACGTCAGTATTTTTTTTTATCACAATAGCTAGACCATATATGGCTTTTTTTATTTTTTATAATTTTGATTACAAACCACTTATTAACCACAATAAAAAAAGCAGTTATGTCGGTAATAGTTTTAGTCTATGCAGGGGAGTGCAGTAATTATATTTTCCGCTAGATGGCAGGCAAATTCTTTCTTACCACACTTATAATTCTGCTTGGATGAAAAAAAAAAAAAAAAAAAAAAATATATATATATACTTTAAAGTGTGTTTTCTATAAAATGCATGTATTATTTCTACTATGAGGTGATTTTCGAGTGATTATGTATGAGTGCATGAAATAAATCATATGGGATTAGATTGCAGGTTTAAAGCGTACATTACCGTTTATATGATGCATTAATTAGAAGTGAGGAACGAACAGATGTTTAGAACACAGCTTTCCTCTTTCCCCTTAGATCTTCAGCCTTCACCTTGTGGTAGTTGCCCTCAGCCCCAAAAAAACCACTGCATTGTTTGTCTAGTGTATTCATTTGTTCTGGAAGATTGTGTCCTCTTAGAGAAAGAGTCTGACTTTCTTAAGGAACAGATGGTGTTATTACAAAAACACCAATTAGCAGGAAGTGGGTTGCATCAACACAGCTCTCTGAGCATCGTGTTGGTGGCCGTCTGTGCCGCGCTGACAGGTTATGTCAGAAAGGAGTGTTCCCGCTGAACAGATTGGGAATGACATATGTCAGGAGCTTTGGCTGTCTAGGGCCCAGCGAGAGAGGTATCGGGGCCTTTGAGCATTGCCCTTCTTGCTTGCAGGTGAGACCTCATCAGTGTTGCGTTCTCTAAGGGTGTCAAGTCATCTCTACGGTCCCTACACCCCACCAATCACAGGCAGGAGTGTGTCCGCATGCCTGCCTGCTTCTGTCATTATGCGCTCTGTGGTGTCTGTCAGCAGCTACATCAAATTAGACAAAACCTTCTGCTGATTACTACTTCATTCTGCTCTCATTTAAAATGCAAGACCCATCTTATGCTGATGCTTTTGGTCTGCTCTGCATGATGTCAATTCTTTTAGAAGAATGCAATAGTTTCATTAACATATAACAATACCCTCTTAGAAATCATTCCATCATTGTATATTTAATTCTGACTCATATTATGATTGCATATCTGTCCCAAGATATCTTCTTTTACATCTTTAAATGTGGTGCGGCTCTTTAAAGGCAACGTGAAACGACAGTTGCGATATTCTTTTCTTCCCTATTGTGACGCATATCCAAGTGAAATGGCTTGTCGAACAAGAAAAAAATGTTTGGGTGGAACTTGATTTTGTCCATCTGGAATTCGTTAAATCTTTGTGATTTGCTGTTGCTGTGATCTCATGTGAGTGACAAGTTATTTTGATTGAAGGTTAAGAAGGTATTACATAAAAGAATAACAATGTGCGTGGATAAATCATTTGTAATAAATACTGCAATAATTTCGTAAAGAAATAAGAATGGTCAGTTTTGATTGGTGATTTAAAATCTGTTTTATTAATGTAGAGATGCATATGCACAAACTAAAAGTAGAGGTCATGAACTATGAAAACATTGTTGGACATTTCCATTGTTATTGCCTATAGGCATATATATAGGAAAAAAAGATTCAATTCATTGAACACAGGTTGATCATTTTGTTGTGG